>NC_091935.1:37935392-38624202 GCF_041260155.1 Ptychodera flava
GGCGATAGCGTCGTTGCCAACGACCTTGTTGCGCTTTTGAAAGTCACGTGATAAGCATGAAACCAAGGTTACAACTTATCCATATTATTTTCTTAACAAATCAATGCATTCGGGTGAAACTTACGTGCATGTGCTTCAATATGTGTATAATTTACGTCTTTCACAGTTCATGTTATCTCGAATGTGCCCCATTACTGATGAATGGTCTTGTTTTCTGACGAAAGTACGTTGAACTGAGGATTAGCGTATGCAAATTGTCACCAGAGAGATTATATTCGTTCTCAATATAAGAGTTCATAAGTCCCTCTTTGTGTTTTCCTACTTTGTCACTTAAATGTCTTGTCGTCAATGTTACGATGAAAGTACAAGTTTTTGCTACATTTTTTCGGCTTCAAAGCCTCATTGTGTACACAAACGCAAAGTTCTGAAGGTTTCTCAGAGTTACTCGTATTGAGTGTGTGTGTTTGTGCAACGGCGTCCCCTCCCCCCGTATTCATGACACCGCCAAAGGTATCGGAACTTGATCTCGTCTGACTATTAAACATATAATTTTTCCCGTTTCCGCAAACTGCCCGTCTTCATATCACCAACTTATCCGACGGCGACATATACAATACACAAATGGACAAACCGCTGTCTTTTGATGCTACTTGTGTGAAATGGGATTTGGTTTGGTTTTATCCGCATTAAAAAATAGTTCCAGGCAATTTACTTGCAACAGTGGATCAGGCTTGTAAGTTAAGAAAAAATTGAGACAACCACGAACAAAGGACAGTTTCTTTGAATAAACCAAAGTTTGAAACAATCGTGATTTATTGCGGATTTTCATAATAATCACCTGTAAACTTTCACTTTAGCGGGAAAGTAATTCGTACAGGACAAAGTATGTGAACAATATTTAGGAGCTAGGATTCGACCTGTAGGTACATACGGATTTGTTAGCTATTATTCTGGTGATTACTGGCGCCACTAAGCTTTTGGCCTTCAGGCACATCACAGATGCTATACCATAACCGCATCATATACAGTCTAGCTATTCAATGCCATGGGATCCCCAGCCCCTCTTTGCGTCGAACGCGGGTCTCAATGTCTACTCACAGCTGTTATGATTTTTTTGTGAAATAACCGAAATAGTTCTCTGGAGTTTGGCACTCGATTTGACATGCCTTCTGTTTGGAAACAATAGGGAGAGAGTTGCCGCGGCCTCGTACTTCTCAGTGTGCATCGAAAATCGATAATGACGTCATCCAATGCTGCACCTAAATTTGGCCAGCTACGGTCTCTGACAGTTTAGGTTACTTGCAAGTCACTAAAAGTCATCTTTTTGCATTTTAACAAACAGTGACACTACGAGTTAAGATTTCCGTGTATTGCATAATCTCGCGAAATTATTTTTTTGTATTTTAGAGTTGCACGTCCATACATACATGCATGCATACAATATGTAAATACACACTTGTACTTGAAACACACAGCGCTTGTCATTTGAATTTAGAGTTTCAGTGTTTGGCACACAACAGATAATTTGACGATGAGGTAGAAGTTGGTTCACTCTGACACTCAACATCGAAGGATGTGTTGATCGCCGCACGTTCTCTTATCATGCAGAATATTACAAAGTGAAAACACTCTGGTAGCAAACCTTTTGTCTCTCGAAAGTGTGACAGTAATCTTTTCCGATACAGGCGTACAATTGGTTAAAAACTTCACAGTCTCGGCGAACCATACCGGAAGGCTCTACCAATTTTGGCATGATTTGTAAGAATTAATCATTTTTGTTCGGGAATATTACAATACATGCAAAGAACTGAAGCCAGTCCCTGTGTATAATGATCAAAAATACATGTGCATAGTGCTAGAAGCGTGGCTTCAACATAATGTGAACACTCCGTGTAATGTGACTTCCATAACAGCAATCTCCTCATACTATCAAATGTCCATCAAAACGTACAAACTCCCGCGAACTTTGCTGTCTGACAGACAGCAACAGCTCAGATTGACCTGATTTGTATTGCCATACTGTGATAAAAGATTAGTCTTTTCAAAGTCCAGGTTTTATAAAGAGGAAACATAGACGAGCTACACAAAGGTTTTGGATTCTTCGACAAATTCAATCAGACAAATATTGATTCATGTCACGCGTGATTGTGGTCAGGCACATCGCCGTGTATCTAACCACAAGGAGTCTGTAGGGCTAATTTTCCTCGGTACGACGGTGTGCACTGCCACCAAAAGTTACCGAGAGCAGCGTGTGTCACCGAAAACCACGATGGTCCTAAACCACAAGCCACTGACTGTGGCATCTCTTCTGTTTCAAGAGCCATCAATACACTGTTTGTTACCTTGAAATGGACGTACGTTCTTCCCTGTGTATCTCTATATTTCGATCAATTACTCAAAGGCAATAAATATAAGAATGTATGACAATAAACCGTTAGACTAAGATTGTTTTTCTGTTCAGACCGACAGCCGGGACCGACAGTTACTGACCTTTAGCGCGCATCTTAAATTTGTAAGGCAACAGCACTGTGCGGCATGCTCTGAACAAGACAAAAGTAAAAACATGCCGTGTGTGTCTTTTGATAAATGTTTGTATTTCCGTCGAGTATTCATTTTTGTCGAACTTTATACCTTATCTACTCCAAACAAGAAATCTGTGCGTGTCGAGCAGTGAAACTGCAAAGTCAAATGACAAGTGCTGTATAAAGACACGTTTTTCAACAACACACACAGACACACAGACAAAGACACAGACACACAGACACAGACACACACATATATATTTTATATATATATATATATATATATATATATATATATATATATATATATATATATATATATATATATATATTAAGAACTCTCTCTTATTTAGGGACGAAGTCATTTTATTTTTAGCTTTGGGGAATAAAAAAAATGGGAAACAGCTCTTTACAAGTAACGAAAACAAATCTTTGTAATCTGTCAAGTCTGGCCGTGCAAGTGATTTCATCGTCAGTTTGTCTGTGGACAACAAAGAGAGGGAGCTGCGTATGCTGGGGTTGAAACGGCAAAACTCACTCAGTTACCGCCATGTTTTGTGACCAGGGAAAGGGCTTCATCAGAGAAGAAAATTCGGCGAGAGTTTCTTAGATATCGTGAGCCTTACCCGCCTCTTCACAGTCAACCGAGGGAACCGCAAGGCGTGCAACCATCGATTTTTGTTCGTACGGAACGGCTTCACACGATCGAATTCTCCACGGCCAATGAAACTGCCGCCCTGAATCCGACCAAGTTCTGTTGTGGACTTGTACATTATTGGTCCACTTGACTCGACGATTACCTGTTCTGTCTTTTCAATTCTGCATCCTATACAGATCCTTCTGACAGGTGGTAATTTTGCAATGGGACTGCAAATAGCATGGATATATGAAAAATATATTGTTCTAACTTAATTTACATCATTGCATCTCATTGGATAGCCAGATGGTCAAATTTCTCTGAAAGGCCTGCTTCTTAACTCACGATCCAGCATGTTGCCGTACGTTGCCCGGCAGGCTGAAGACCATGAGACCTGGCGAGCTGAAGACTTATTATTTACAAAATATATTTTCTCATTTTCGCAGATCGCTAAGCGAGCAGGAACTATCGGAACCCTGTGACCTTAGTTTTGCATAAATATTCACTGACGGAGAAGCGGTCGACGAAAACATCATGAAACCTTGGAAAGAAGGCCGAGAATGGAAGAGGGCCGCCAGTACAACGCCACCAATCACACAATTTAAGAACCTTTCGTTTTGCCATTGAGGTGGTATCAACTTCGTCAGCGATTGACCGAATGCAACTGAAAAAAACTAATTCTTCGCAATGTATGCGGCATCAACTTTGTTCCTTAAATTTAACATAAACTTTTATAAGTTTATTTTTAAATTCATTTATTGTAAATTTTCTATTTTATTAATACATCATTTTACGTGTTATGAAAATTTAACAATCGGGTACTGACATCGATACTGGACAAGCAACCAGCTGCAATTACAGCAATGCTGTTTAAACAAGGCCTGATAAACAAACGTCCATTTGAACCTTAACTTTTTACTCTCAAGCAATATTGAATAAGGACAATACCGTTTCTTTCGTCGCAAAGCGGATGAATAAGATAGGTGAAAGTCTAGTCTTTGAAACCCGTAAACAAAACCTGTAAGCAATCAAACAGAGCGGTGGTGTCACCAAACGGTGTAAAATAAGAAAGAAAAAATAGAAAAGTGCGGGTATTACAACTGAATTAACGCATTGATGTCGACTCACTGTCCCCGATATGCCCACAAACTAAGAATTATCTAGTTTAACTATCAATTTGTTTTGCATTCTGGCGGCCAGTGTCTTTGGAATATAATTTTTTCAAGTTGATATAATCAGCCGGAAGTAAATCCCATCTCCAGGCCATTGTGCATCCGAACATAGCAAATACTATAGAAATGGCAACAGACGGCAATATATACCTTGGCTGTAGATATTATATTTTCGAAGTATTTTATAATGAGTGAGAAGGAATTTCAAGTTTATCATCAAACATGATGGCAAACAGTCACAGCTTGACAACCGCGTGAATGACAGATAACCTATCAAACAGAATACGGATTTTGAAACTTTTTAGCGATGATGATAATGATGATGATGATGATGATGATGATGATGATGGTGGTGGTGGTGGTGGTGGTGGTTGTGGTGGTGGTGGTGGTGACGATGACGAAACGGTATCGTAGGTACGCCACTACGTCGAGGTAAACAGAAACCCAACTTTACCTGTCAATGCGACTCGGAGATCCCACACGAGTCGAGGGGGAACCCGAGTCTTTGAGCGACAAGAGTGTGACATAAGTCAAGTTCTGTGAGTAAGCATGGTATCAGTAGAGTTCTTGATAAAATAGAGGCTTTTAAGCTATAGTCAACTCTTCAGCATCTGTAGCGCTTGTCCTGTGTTGCGAGATTTGCCCAGTGTCGCGAGACTTGCCCTGTGTCGCGAGACTCTGTTCTGTTACAACACTAAAGCAATGCAATAACTCGCATAAGCTATTACATGTCACATACGCAGGGTGGCGTTTGCTATCTCTCAGAGACAAATTGAACACTCGCATTTTAAATCTTCGTGTCCTTATTGTGCCCCGAATGCAACCCCATCATAGATTTGTTTTTATTCTTTCTTTAATACATTTTTATGCCGTCGTCATTTTGCGCGTTGCCTTTTTTGTCGGTTGTGTGCATTTCATTATCCCAGTGAGAGACTGGTTTAGTATAGGTGATTTGCATTCTTCAGTCATCCAATCCTCAGTAGACTCTTTTTATTGTTTTCCAGATAATAAATAAATAAACAAACATACAGAGTGGTTTGTGACTGTGACTGTAGTTCAAAAGCGTAATATTTAACCCTGACCCACTACCCCATTATCGTCAGCCACTTCAGTTGAAGGACAATGTCAACGTTGTTTTGTGAGAATTTTGCTGTTTGGTTTGGCAACTTGTACCGTACCACTGGATTGAACCATAGTTTTGGACGCTTGGCCATCCACAAAGCGTTTTCCGGCATACTCAGATCTACGCTGTCCTTGATCTTTTGTTGGACGTAGTCGCGATCCCTTCAAACCAATTGAAAGTATAAAGGAGCAGTGCCATTAAGGGCTACAAATGTTGCGCCATATCTCGCTGTTTTTTTTGTTTTGTTTTGTTTGATTTTTTCATTGTAACGCGTACTCATAACTACTTACACATCAAGTACTGGGTGACGCATTTCGCCATCGGTGTCCTGAAGATAGACACTGTCCGATGCGGTAGAAAGGTCGAGATGAAAAGAAAACGTTAACAGTATCTTTAAGGGTGACCATTGCAGTTCAAACAGTTGACCGCGTTTAGCGCCCTCTACATCACCTGACCAAGGTGACAAATCACGCACATTACGAAGATTCGTCATTGCTTTTGCGAAGCGGAAATGCGCGAGACATTCCGATCACCTTGATTGTGTACAACAACTTCCATCAACAAGTGGGCGGTTGCTAAAAACATTAACTTAACCATCTGCGTGCCAAATGACGAGTTTCAATGGAATAAGTTGGTACGTTGAATTCGCCTGGCCGACATTTAGAAGTAAGCTATTTCCCAACGGTGGCAATCCACGGATGGCTGCTTGGCTACCCATGACCGTTTGAGACAGGTATAACGTATGGAAATTATATAAGTTTCATGCAAAAGAGACCCCTTTGTGGACAAGACAAGGGTATAAAGATCGTGCACAACCATAACAAAATGTAAAGAGTATTTTTCATTTCTTTCACGGACACATTTATGAAAAATTCAGGACTTTTTATTGCAAATGATAATAGACATGGGCACGTATTTACGAAGAGAATGCTACATCACGCTGGATGGCCAGGTGTCTCAAAACTTTAGCCATCCGGGCTTGAGATTGAGAGATTGAACTCAGTTGACTGAATGCGCAGGGCAGTCAACAAACATAGCCCTATTGCGCATTACAACTATACGTAGATGAATTCTGACGCCATGCTGAGCATATTGTTACGAGTGCCCGCTTTCTAATAAATCGCTCACCGTATGGGAGGGGTTGGACTCCGTGTCCTTGAGCCGACCTAGTTTTCACCCTGTAGCGAAGTTCTGTTTCTCACAAGCTGTGCGCTCTTGCATTTAAAAAAGCCCTTGCGCTTTTATGGTTGTCCCATCTGCCTTGTTGAAGAACTTTGTAGTAATGCAATGACTGCACGGTTCTATCTAGATGCAACCTGTAGGTCGTATTAAAATACGAGAGGTCGCATCATCCTACTTGTTGTTAGTACACTGCCATCGCAAACTTCATCCCACTGATATCGGAATATTTAATTTCCAATCGCCAAAATCAATATTTGATTCTGATCCGCCATGTGACGGTACAGTTGCCTTTAGGAGATGCGGGTTACTCGAGGGCAAGGAGGGGCTGTCCTAAATTCACTGCACTGACACTGCTAGCTTATTTACTCAGTGCTAACCTAGAAAACATTATTACCCCAAAAGCAGGTCACTTTTTTTCAAAAACCAATTGTACAACGGATTGCACAATCGTTAAATATATATGCCAGTCCTAGGTCATATGTACCCGCTTCATTATTGTTTGAATAATTTTTTTTATGTCCCCTGCGGAGTGTGCAACTCTTTATCCTAGCATAAGTGGCCAAAACTTGTATCAAAAGGGAAACTCTACGTTTTTTCTAACAAATTCAGATCATGTACGTATTTTTGAGTCTTTTCACACCTGCTACTTCTAACGGCATTAACTGATGACTTCATTAAGTCGCAATAATTACCAGCACTAAAAATTCAAAATGGCCGCCATCCCTGTGTTAACTCCGTGTGGTGGGAAAATTTAAAAAAAAATCTATTTCTAGAACAATGTTCCCGTGAAAACTTTATTTACAAGGCCCTGCAAGTTGTAGATTAAATGCTTGAGAGTTCGAATTTCTGTCCCGAGGCACAGCCTGCCTTAAGTCATGCAATATCAATGAGATGAGAACCGAATGAGGAACCAACTACCACATTATCCAATGAAGCAATGGTGAGTAAAGTGCCTTCAACAATCAAATGCCATTCTGTGGCCTGGGTCTCGAACGCACACTCCTCCGTCTAATGGCGGTCTCGGCACCTAACGTCCTGTGTAATTGAACTCTGATAATGCACGGAGCAGATCGATCATGACGTAAGGCTTGCGATCGCGTGATTGAACATCCAATGATACCAGAGAACTTAAACCAACAAAGAGAAGAACATCAAAATGCCCGCAATGTAAGTGAAAGTAATACCAAATACATACCTGATACCCATATTGAGGGACAGCAAATAAAATTGTTCGTGTGAAAAGGTGTTCGCAAGTACTTCGGTGGCGGGATGGGGGCATTGATTTTATTCTATCGGGGAAGATGACATCACATTGCGCGGGACATTTTCGTTTTATTTTCACAATGGGCAACTTTCGAAAACGCTGGTAGGTTGAAGGTAAACAACACTTCATCGACTTGTTTAAGTACCAAAAACTGAACTTATAGAAATACGTCGCCAGTAAGAGTTCATCAATTTGTGAACGTGATTTTTCGGTCTAACATGAAAAAAGTCCCAACGAAAATGAAAGATATAGCACACATTTATTTAGTAGGAACAACAAAATCACATATTGATAAGATGGCTGTGGGGAATTTTATGGCGGAAAGAGCTCGGGCACTGAGGATTTCTTGTGTTGGGGAAATGGGTACTTGGGAGTCTTGGTACGTGGGGGGGGGGGAGGCGAAACTTTTGAAACCATGACAGGAGGGCACTTAAAAACATCTTTTACTTTTCCCACTAAGACTATTTTACCGAAACGTCTAGTGAATGCTATATTACACATCATAAAAACACTGACAACATTTATGGTTACAATTTCTAGCAATAGGCTGGTTGACTGCCACTGTATTCTGTCACGGCGGAAAAAAGACAATCGCCCTGTGGGCCGAATTACTAACTTGTCAAATCGCTGTTATCAACATTAGCTGCATCAGCTGAAAATTATCAACCCGTGATCTTTATAGTCTTCTGAAAGTTCAATGCAGCAAAACTGAGCGACATTTGACCTTTCCGTGTTTACTGTTGTAATCATTTTGATGGATGTGCTGGGCACAGACGTGGACAACGAACGCCACACACCTTCTTGACACATCTCCCCACGTGTCATCCACGACGGACGCCAACATGACCATATGTCACCCTAAATGATCACCTCGCTCGCCAATTACTTACTCACTTCACCTTTCAAGGAATACGAAAAGCACGAATCCTATGATAAAGTTGCGAAGAACCCAATGACGACGAGGGCGAATATTCCCATCCAGGCAAATATGAAGTCACACAAGACATTTTCGTCGTTATAGAATGTTACATTCGTAGGTTTAAAATTTCAAAATCCATGGCCTTGTAAACTGATAGACTTGAATTACGGTGAAGGAATGGATCGCTCCAGGCAAGTCGATTGGTGTTAAGGCTGCGTTCAAAAAATGGTTGGGGAGGGGGGCTAGGGGAATTCAGAGGGGGGATTCGAAAATTTTGGGGGTAGTAATGGGGGACTTGAAAGTTGTTCTCTACCTATAGGGGGATTTGAAAAGATTTTAGTTCCCTTTTACTTTTTACATTTTCCGATTCCAAGGCTTTGTAGGTAATTCAATGAAATATGAATAACATTTTAATGTCATGCATAGTTATAATGTTATTAATAATTGAATAAAAGATCTAGAACAATTTTGTCACATTTCATGACTTTTATCTCGAAAAAATCTAAACATGTATGATTTTTCGTAAAAAAACAAAACTTGTGGGCCTTATAACGGGGCAGAAGCTGTAACTGTTGATAATTTGCCATTGTTACAGCCAAAATATCAGAGATTAAAACGCTGGAATATTTTAATCTTCCAGTATTGTCAATTTTGGGCAGCATCTAAGCCATATATGTCTTGTACTATTGAAAACATATTTTGGTACGTCTCTGCGATCAGTTTTTCACAATTTGGCAATATATAGCCAGGAATTCACAATTTGCATACAGTCTCATGGTCGTCATGTTGTGTGCTCGTCAGCAGGCGCCTTGACCTAGCAAGAGTTTGAATGACTCAAATCGACTTAGTCTCCGATCCAAAACAGTATCACTGTTGATATTTTTTCTCAATATTCCAATGCAATATATCAACTACAGTTTCTTGCTGTTTCCCTACAGCATGCTGAAACACACAATATTCAGATTGTCCACAAAGCCTGTATATATAAATGTGTGTTGGGTGATGATTTGATTAGAGTCCAGACTGAAAGTCATTAAATTGTCAATGAGACAAATGCACGATACACATACACAGGTTATGTTGGCAGGCTGAACACTGGACAGTAAAAAATACTGTAGGGAGTAGAACAAGAAGGCAGTTGTATAACCTGAACAAAAACTTTGTCAAAAGCATCAAAGTTAATACAGCTTACCTGCTACTGCAGCGTCACTGACACTGCATACCGGCAGTGACAGAGATAGCTCTGACTCTGATGTAGTTGAAGAAAAGTTTCGGTCAAATGACGCTCATGACAGTGAAATATACTAGTACACAAGATCAGACCAGAGAGCAACACATGATATGGAAGACCAGGAGACCTTGAAAGTTATCAGGAATTTTCGAGTCATCTGGCTTATGAGAATAATCAAATATTAAACCACATTCTCATCGAAAAATAACACGAAAGTAAAACTTTGAACAATCGTCTCTAATTTAAATGTGCCAATGGCATTATTTATTGTTTTACCAAATTTGCCATTATTACAGGCAAAATATAAGAAATTAAAACGATGGAATATTTTAATCTTCCAGTATTGTCAATTTTGAGCAGCATCTAAGTCACATATGTCTTGTACCTTTGAAAAAATATTTTTGATAGGTCACTGTGATCAGTTTTTCACAATTTGCAAAATGTAGCCAGGACTTTACAATTTGCATACAGTCTCATGATCGTCATGTTGTGTGCTCGTCAGCAGGTACCATCGACCTAGCCAGAGTTTGATTGATTCAAATCGACTTAGACTCCGATCCAAAAAGTCCATTCATACGTTTAAAAATGAATCAATTTAAGAACCTGCCTTAGGAATATGGCTCTACAAACTGCTAATAACAGGTAGTGTCGAACATCTGCGAGCAGAACCGGCCAATACATGTTTATTTTTACTTTGCGTGCATCCTTAACAAATAAGCGGCTATATGATAATTGGAATGAGGCACTTGAAAAATTTTGATCATATAGACGGGGGATTTGAAATTTTTTTAGGGTATTGAGGGGGGGGGGGATCTGAAAAAAAGACAAGCTCAATCGCGATTCCTCCAGCCCCCTCACCGTATTTTGTGAACGCAACCTTAATATTATTTTCGTAACAATTGCATGCAATGTCGTGCGTCCGCGTTTTGAAAACCGTGAGTCTTTCCAGACCGGAGGCTGCAGTGTTAGTGCCACTCTTCGCGTTAAACACATTCCTCGGGCGCTATATGCTGATGGGCAGTTCCCGATCTAGCTCATCGCAAACCTTGCATGTCAACAAAATGGTGCAAAGACCATTCAACTTTGTAAAACAAGGATGCGCCGTACGTCAAGATTCTCTCAGTTCCTTGAAGGCGAGGGTAAAATACTTGCATTGTGTATTCGCGTCCGGTCCTTAAATTATCTGCTGTGTTCACTGCATGGCACTCAATTTTACTGGGAGGCGGCGAAGCATGGACATTTAGATCATCTGTGCAGTTAATGCTTATGCTGTGATATGTAATCTATAAATCGGACCATTCTGTTGCTGTATTCTTATCTTTGGCTGCCCTATGTGATAAATTATGTCACGATGAGAACGAGGCTGACATCATGCCGGTTTCGGCTCACCACGCATAAATAGCCATGACCTTAATTTAACAATCACAAGTAGCTGAAAACGGCTGGTGCCTGTGTCTGCTGTTTGTATATGATCCATCTGTCGACCTGTGATTGGCTAAATCGTACCGGGAAACCATAAAAGACTAACCAAAGTAGCGCTCAAGTATATTACTTCCCTTAGACATTGAGGAACAAGGAACTGGCATGATACTGGGTCAACAATCAGCCCTTCGGTAGCCGCAATCTATCATATACCTGTTCAAGACATCGTGGAAATTGTTCTTGTAAGGCCGCGTTCAAAACAAATGGTGAGGGGGGGGGGGGCTGGAGGAATCGCGATTGAAATCTTATTTTTTTCAGATCCCCCCTCAATATCCTAAAAAATGTTCAAGTCCCCCCCCCCCATTACCATATAGCCGCATAATTATTAGGAATGCACGCAGAGTAAAAATAAACATGTAATGTGTCGTTCTGCATGCAGATGTTCAACACTACCTCTTATCAGCAGGTTGTAGAGCCATATACCTAGGGCAAGTTCTTAAATTGATTCATTTTTAAATGCATCAGTGGACTTTTGGATTTCTCAGTCTAAGCCGACTTGAGTTTATCCAACTCTGGCCAGTTCAATGGCACCAGCTGAAAAGCACACAAAATGACAATCATGAGAGAGTATGAAAATTGTGTATTCCTAGCTACGTTTAACCAAATTGTGAAAAAATGAGCACAGTGACCTACCGAATTTTTTTTTTCAAAAGTACAAGACATATACAACTTAGATGCCACTTTATAAATGTTTTAAAAAATTGACAATACTGGAAGGTTAAAATATTCCATGAAATTAATGTTTTAATCTCAGAAATTTTGGGTGTAATAATGGCAAATTTGATAAAAAAATAAATGATTCCATTTAGTCACACATTTTTCCATTTAAATTAGAGTCTTTACTGTTCAAAGTTTTACTTTTGTGTTATTGGTACAATGAGATGTAAAATTTCATTCACTGCATGAACATGAAATGAATGGTTTTATATATTGATTTTAAGTGATTTTGAAAAACTGACTTTTCATCGTACATTTGTATAAGATCAAGGATGGTGACCCCATCTTTTTTCTCTTATATTTGATTGTTCTCATATGCCAGAATTCAAAAATCCATGGTAACTGTTAGTTCCCTAGTATAGTCTTCTATGTGTTGCTCTCTGGCTGGATCTTGTGTACAAGTAGATGTATGTTTCACTGTCAATTGAATGTCCTATGACCGAAACTCTTCTTAAACTACATCAGAGTCAGAGCTACATGTATCACTGTCACTGCCAGTATGTAGTAGCAGGGTAGTAGTTGTATTAACTTTTTATTTTGACAATATTTTTGTTCAGTTTATACAATTGCGTTCTTGTTCTACTCCCTACAGCATGTTTAGCTGTCCAGTATTCAGCTTGCTAACACAGCCTATGTGTACCGTGCATTTGTATCATTCAATTATCACCAATATTTAGACAAACCGGCTTTGTTGACAAACTGAATATTGTTTTCAGCAGCATGCTGTAGAGAGACAACAAGAAACTGTGTTTGATACATTGCATAGAAATATTCAAAAATTATCAACAGTTGCAGCTCCTGCCCCATTACAAGGCCAACTTGTTTTATGAAAATTTCATGGCATTCATACATTTTTAGATTTTTTTGAGATTAAACACATAAAATGTGACAAAACGGTTCTAGATTTTGTTTAATTATTACTAACATTAGAACCGTTGGACGACATCAAAATGTTGGGAGTCAAAATATTTTCAGGTCCCCCCCTATAGGCAGAGCAAAACTTTCAAGTCCCCCCTCGACTACCCCAAAAATTTTCGAATCCCCCCCGAATTCCTCCAGCCCCCCCCTCATCATTTTTTTTGAACGCGGTCTAACTTTGCAAAATGTTAGCTGAAATTAGCTCACAAGTCAAAACACGTGAGTGTCAATTCAGGCTACACAGAATCCTTGGAGAACAGGTGGTTATACCTTACCATACGGCGAGAGAGAGAGAGAGAGAGAGAGAGAGAGAGAGAGAGAGAGAGAGAGAGAGAGAGAGAGAGAGAGAGAGAGAGAGAGAGAGAGAGAGAGAGAATACAGCTTCTCACTTGACGAGAAACAATGAAATTAAGTGTTCAAAGTTAGTGAATCTATCTCTTCAATAGACAATTACTAGCAGGAACTGTTCCATGTAACGGGGACTATCATTAAGGTTGTAAGCCACATCACAGAAATGTCAGTTTCTATCACTATCACATAGTAATCAACATGTAATCAGTGACGTTTTCCCTTGGACAGGGTGAATTATTTCTGTTTATTTTGTAACATGTGCATATTCTTAAGGCGCTTTAAATAAAATTCTTTGTTTACCGTCCGCGTGCTGGTAGGTTTTCAGAGAAAATTAAGAAAACAATGACAATGTTAACACTATTACAAATAAAACTATTATTTTTCCAAAGGAAACCAAATAAAAGTTGAGCAATACGTTAATACACTGTGTTTTTTGTCTGTTGTTTGGTTTTCCCGCTGGCTGGTATGTTTTTCAAAAATCCAAGGATGGCAAACAAAGAATTTTCTTTAAATGGCCTTATATTCATTTTTCACTTGACTGCTATCAAATTATACAAGGGGAATATGCTAACAAAACTTTACATGACTAAATGCGTTTACAATAACAAACAAAAACTGACATTTCGGTTGATAAGCGTTAAGTTATGATGACAATATACATTATTCACATGAATTGGCTCCATTTACCTTTATATAAGAAGGTTTTGGGTTTTTATTTGTTTTTCGTTCACAACTTGCGGGATCATGAATTCATATGATGGGCGCATGCTCCGTTGTTTTATTTCGTTTTCCTTGAAAGTGCTCGTTTTACAATCGGTTTTCGGAAGGAAAAATTCTTCCAATATAGCTGCGTTTGTTTGTAATATCTCATCCCACACGCTGCTTTGGGATAGTAGATCCATATTCCTGGCTCATTTTCTATTAGTAAATTAGCATTGCTAAATTACAAGCATGTAAATCTTTCCGATGGAACGTTTTCCGGTTTGCTCAAAAAAACACAAGCCTCGTGTTACACGCTATTATTACGGGATCACAAATATATAACTTGTAAAGGCGGGTACCACTTCTAATTGCAATGGGCCAAATTGAATGATATTATTGTTGACAGAACATGTTTTCGAATGGCTATCTTTGTTTATTCTAATTTGGTATGCTGACGCTTGTACAATATTTCAGGGAGTGTGACTGAAATATTACCCGTTGGGTGATTGGAAAGCGCATGGCATCATTTCCGCCCCAGTGAGAGGGTGTAGGAGGGAGATGCAATGGGGTAGCAAAAATTCGCGTCCTCTGGACTGAATATTTGGAGTGATAATTGAGCGTGGAAATGTAAAGCAAGGAAATAATATTCGGTGTTCCAAAAGAAAGATAAAATGAGGAATTAAGCTGATGATGTGTCGTTTTCCATTCTCCTATGATCACGCTAGAGTCGGTTTTCCTCGGTGGACGATGTAAGGGTAATATCATAAGATATAGAAGTTACTTCCAGCCTGAAAAGTAAGTAGAATTACTCGCCAAAACGACACTGGTCATCCAAGAACAGAACATGATAAATCGACATGAATATTTCAAACCAAGGATGACAGTTTCTGTATTGCGTCAATACCATTGCTGTCGGGGGAGAGGTTATACTAAAACATGCGTTTGTTGACGGAGGATTAGCCTAGTCCTGGGCGCTAATCGAGGGGCTTTACGCAGTGTGAATAGCTTTTACACAATTTGGCCGGCTCACTACAATCAATTTGCCTACATAAGCAGATGATAAACTGGGTCGAGAGCCCATTGTTGGCATTACGGTTACCCTATAAAATATATATATAATAACCGTGTTCCCATTGATACTGCCACTGTTTGACAATGTAACGCCAACTCGACTGGGGCTGTGTCCCAGGCTTCTTTTCATTTCGAGGGCCACTCAGCACCTTCACAAAGGGCTGTGAGCATGCGCTGTCGGTGGCCAATATTATGCAAAACAGGATGAACAACTTCAAGTTACAAGGTGTTTTAATCGGGTTCGAACTCACAGCATACGGCAGCCAGTCACCTAGCGGAGAAGCAACAGACAGAACCGTTCGGCCAAATCTCCACTCTCAAAAAAGGGTGGTTAACAAGAAAGTCGCCTCAAGTTTGAAGCGCAATAAGAAACGACGAAACTGATGAGTTGCCATGTTTCTCATAGTCGTCCATCGAACCCAAACAGTGGACAGTTTTCATTTGTTAACCGAGTAATTGAGTACTCGTTTGGTCTTATGTTAATAAGTTTAAAGTTATCTGTTTCGTGGTATTCATCTGCCAGTTTTTGCTTTGTCTCTCTCTTTGGTCTCAGATTGGTGGCTCTGATTGTCGTTTGTAATGTGTGATTATCCTTATTTGTCAGCTGTTTCCTTAACCATAATAGTAAGATAATATGTATTTTTATTTTGGAATGCATAGGTTCCTGAGCTAAATAGTAAAATAATAAATTATTAGAGACTTAGAGACCTGAATATCAATAGTCCGCAATGACGTCGTACCAGCACTTAGCTCTGTGTTTCCGATTTTGCAGTATGTTCACAGCCGACGTAAAGGGGAGAGAAACGAGCGAGCAAAATACACGCCATTTAGTACAAATTTTAAGGAACTTCAGAATCACTGTGATCTGTCGATACTGCATCGCTTGCTCTTGAAAGGAAGCTTGGATTGTATCATAGACCCTGGAGAAAAACGTTTTTCTCGAGGGTCTATGATTGTATCAAGGGAATTAGTTGAAGCATTAACGTGGCTTAAAATTGGTTTAGTATTTACAGAGTGAAAAAAAACCATTTCATCTTTTCGAAGACACCATGAGTACGATATTGAGAAATACGCGAACTCAACATAAATCAACAGCTGCCCAAACGTGCTAAGAACAGATTGTTCTGTATTTTGGGATGGCGTACAATGTGTTGCCGGGTCACAAAATGGGCAAGAACGGGTATTGATGATTTTGTGCGGTGTTCTGATAAAACTACAGACGTTTACACATAGGTTGGCGGATGCATTCAATGTATCACGATGTTGGAGGCGATATTTGCAGGCATCTGACGTTGATAGTCATATCGTGTGATCGGTTTCAAGTTACAGGCACAGCAGACATATCCGAACTTGTATTACTGACAAAACATATTATGGGTTTTGTACCTAAGGCATTTTACGCCGAACGTGTACATATAAATTCT
Organism: Ptychodera flava; assembly: GCF_041260155.1. Classification (NCBI taxonomy): domain Eukaryota; kingdom Metazoa; phylum Hemichordata; class Enteropneusta; family Ptychoderidae; genus Ptychodera; species Ptychodera flava. Next base: position 37,952,108 of record NC_091935.1, read on the forward strand.
TAGATGCAATTCTGTAGATATTACTGTTGTTTTTCTTTGTTATTTTTGTCAGCCTTGGTAAAAAAATCAATGACACAAAAATGTATGTCTTGATAGAGTAGTCGAAATGAACCGTGTGTGGCGTTCTACAAAGCCTCAGGTAAATAAACAGGCGATTCCATCATGTCGGTGAAGAACATGTTCATGTGAACGCTGAGGTAAAATGAACTGAAAAGCCCCAGAAAACTACATTATAGTTTCCTGACCTCCGTCATAATCTACGGTAACCGTACGTTCAACTATGATATTTCGAGGATGCTATACTTAACCAATAATGGCGTTATTAATAACGTGATTGGCTCTGCGCCTGCGCTGTTTTCGATCGGGACAGGGTCAGTCTTGCGGGGATATTGATAAAAACTTCGATAACAAAAGTTGGTTGACTTTTCCTGATGTTTTTTCTCTGATGTTTATCCTCATTAAGGTAGGAACGCACCTCGGGGACAGAAATTCGGGCCTTGAAATTTTATCAATTTTCTTCTGACCTACCACTTGTGGGGCTCATTTTGAAGCTCTTGGCGAAAGAAAAGTTTTTTCACCGGTTTAGTTTTTCAAAAATCAAAAATTTTATTTTTTGCCATAGAGTTAACACAGGGATGGCGGCCATTTTGAATTTCAAAATATCGAGAAATCGCAAGTTATTTGTCTCTCTTGGTACCAAAGTTTGCACGGTGACCCCTGATTGTTATTCTTGCTTTGGTAAGAGAATGGTTGAAAGTTTCACTGAGGAAAGTTTGAGCAAAAGTTTAAGTCTTCCACTTTCGAGGTGCACATTACCTTAAGCCAGGAATGACGTAATCCACTTTTGATACAGAGTGAGTCGTTGGAACTCTCGATAAATCTCGGAGCAAACCATTATTAGCCTGATCAGCTACACGCCTTTTGTGGAGTTCAACAGAAAAGCGCTTCTGCGTTTGAGAACTTCAATCCATAGCATTTGATGTAGCCTTTTATCATCAACTTGTATTTAAGTATATTATTCATCAAACCAGACTGGAATTTTAACTGCCATCCAACATTGCAACAACACTAGTATCTTTACTTTGTCAGTGACGAATATTACCACACAGCTTCTTAGTTTTCTAGACAGCAAGGTTTGGTCTCTATTGTGAAGCAGAGCGAAGATCGTCTAGTCAGATGAGTAGGAAGACTGATAAGTTAACTAGGGTGTGTTGTAATTTCCTACCTCCTACGACTGTATTCAATATGGTATCACACTGCCTTGTAGTAGTACAAAATAAACCATGTTCTGTATAAATTAAAATTGTGTCTGTCTGTCTGTCTCTGTCTGTCTCTGTCTGTATGTCTCTATTTCTGTGTCAGTTTGTTAGTATGTATGTATGTATGTATGTATGTATGTATGTATGTATGTATGTATGTATGTATCTATGAATGTATCTATGAATGTATCTATGTATCTATTCACATGAATACATGCATGATTTGCAATGATCAGCGTTGCTTCAAACTTAACCAGCTTATTGCGGAACACTAGACAGATCGTCCATGTAGCCGACACGAACACGAAGTTGTCTGTTACCGGGTACCAAAAACTATGAAAAATAGTAAAGAATGAGCTACAAAACTCACTATCAGTTTTAAGTTGCAGGTAGAATAAGTCTGTGCCTTTGTAAAAAATACTATAAAAATAGTAGAAAGTGAAGAACCAGCTGAAAGTTAGTTGAGGAGACCTTGACCGCATATCATTTGCATCTCATTGTCGGCTACATGGACTGGTGCCGGAACACTAGACAAATATACTGACACGATTTTTTCAGGGCAAGGTTAGTGATTTGATAAAAGGCAAAAAGGGCACTGGATTGATCACAACATTCCATCAAGAGTACAATTGGCTAGATACACCCTGACATTTTGATAGTACAGTTGTCGATGTTTGCACTAGTCATTACTACCCACATGTGCTCGTTCCCACAGGTCTGGAAAACACAGTGTGAGGATGCCAGCATGCACGTACTTATCCAAGGACCAACGTGGCACTAACTAGAATATATTTTTACTAGTATTGTATTATTTAAGACATCGGTTCTTTTCTTTTGCATGCGAAAACAGTGATCGAACGGTGGACAACCCATACGTTTAACTTTATTGCGCGCAGATACAAGAGATAAGAAGGGCCGGTGTCTCGGGTAACAGACGCTAGATTAGCTAACGTCTGCGTGTTACTCTTACATCATATCTGATGCATCGAAAGGTTCATGGTTGCATCAGTTTGTGGCGGAATGTGGACAGCTATTTGGACTCTTAAATTTTTACAATACTTTTCTGGGCTTCTACTCAAATGTTTCCCTTTAGAGTCAACATGTAGGTGGGGGCGGCAACTTTGAATTCAATTGTCGGTAAATTAAGGTTATTTGCACGATGATCTCTGATTTTTGCTATTGATTTTGAAAGAGAATGTTTTTAAAGCTAAGATTCCTTGTGGAAAGTTATAGCGAAAGTTTGAGCCTTTTGGCGTATACTACCTTTAAGAAGTTGTTTCATACTTTCCTTGACTTAAAGTTCCATTGCAACTGTAACTTTAGATGCACCTCCCACTAATTTTGTCCACTTTGAGAAGTTCTTCAAGTAAGAAAAAATTTCACCTTCTTAGTGTTTCGAGAATTTACTTTTCCCAATACAGTTAACACAGGGATAGCGGCCATTTTTGAATTTCAAATGTCGGTAAATGTTAGGTAATAAAATTCTCTGGTACCAAAGTTTGCACGGTGACCCCTGATTTTTATTCCTGATTTGGTTAGAGAAAGGTCGAACGTTTCTTGGAAGAATTTTGAGCAAAAGTTTTTGTTTTACTCTCGAGGTGCACTATCTTAAGAAGATCACTTTGTCCCTGTATTCAGGTGAATAGTACAGATAAAGGTGATGCAATCAGTGGTGAACGATAAGTGCTACGATTTATGGGGTACGATGGCCGGATGAGAGAGAGCTTATACGTGACATGATCAGTGTGTGTTGATGTGGCAAGTTTGCTGTGTCATTTTTAACACGGCGATAATGCCGATGGAACCATAGACAGAAGGCGACGGAACTGACAAAAAGCAATCCATATTATACTATCATCTGACTAGAGGTTAGGTACATTTTGACAAGTTTAAGCATGGGTTACCATATGTGTGTGAGTTTGTGTGGACATAATTGACCTTTGTTAAGTAATAACCATCTTATCATTCCAAGCCTATTTTTATCGCCTGCCACGTAAGAGAGAGAAGGGGGAGAGAGAGATTAACCTCATAAAGACAGTGTAGGGAAGGTGAAGCATGTCGGTATGACGCGACCCAGTTGCCTTAATGTCCTATCTGTCACGAACGAGTTCGTTGACACTACATTATTTGAAACTAACACATATTTTTAGGTGAGAACATGTCATATGTTTATGCGGCTCGGTACAGTGTATGCAGTAGCATGCATAAGGAGGGTGCCGCATGATGGTCTCATAAGAGGAGGGCTAGACATGTTTGACAAAACACCCGGTTATTTTCCTAAGCCCGTTATCAGCTTGTTTCCACACCGCACTGAAGATTACTGAAACGGTGTAAAGTTCACGGGTCAAAGAAAGAATGATTAAGAATAAGGTCAACATGATGTTGTGTATGCATGGCCACCAACGGTTGAAGCGACCGAGCGGCGATGTTGTCTCGCGTGATCTATGACACCAATTAATTTAGACATACATCATGTTCAACGGCCATGCACTTGAAGTGTTAGTGTTCTGGCTGTCCGTGATTAATTTCGTTTCAGGTCAACTATAATCAGTTGGTTCCTTTGCGTCAATGTTGAACAGCTTTCTATCTGACAAGGTGACGTTGGAATTGCGAAGTGTCCTTCCTAATATTAAGTAGGCCGTATCCAGCCAACCTGAGTACGTCACCTGACCTGCCTTTCTGAATCAGATATGGGGGATAAGTCAGTTGAGTACTTGACCATCGACAACTGGCAACTTGTTTTTTATTCGACATCATGTGGATGTGCCCATGTCAATCGATTTCAAACAGTACAGTTGGAAATGTTAACCGGTTCTGGATCGAGTTTGTGAATATGTAAAATAAAATTACGAGATATCATTCAGCGAGTCTTTCGAAGACTGTGATTTTGGCACTGCCAGTCTTCTTTGGCCTGAACGTGGCTGGTACCAGTAACCAGGGCATTCCTCTATTCCCAGGCTTCAAGTCCGCAACCGGTACATTTTATCAATTATTAAATGGCGGTCACGTGATCGCGTTGAGAGGCACTTGTGCATTTTTGCTTCAGCACTTCCAACGCAATGAACATGTTCCTACAGGATTATGATGTATTGTGTACGTTTAAATTCTGTCCTGAAGTCATGTGATCAGGGAAACCAAGCTTAACAGCAAGACGCCACCCCACGCCAACTCAAACGACACCCTATGTTTCGCTATTAAAAGTATCAATATGGCGATTCAGGCGAACCTATTCTTTTTTTGTTTTTGTAGTTCGTGTACGAGTAAATATTTCGTGAGTCGGTGTTTAATACTGCATGCATATCGAGAAATGGGAAAACGTCATTCTGAATCATATCACCACCACACAAGTGTTTGGCTCGATACAACGTTAACTTTTCAAGTTCAATTTCCCCGGTAGATCGGAGTATTTTTATCATATCAGGCTTTTCAACGAAATGGCATAACAGCCGAGAACGACCGCGATTACAATTTCGTTTTGTGTTCTCGCCTGGATGTGAATGACGAAAACCGATATGACACAGATTTCCTTCCGCAATAATCATCAAAGAGAGCGTTCTTCCAACCCGCCAGCTACTTTCAAGTAGATATATTTGTAATAAGCGCTGTGATTAATAGTGAGTTTCCAATGACGCGAGGGATGCAACTATTTTTCGACAGCATGGCGGCGGAAACGTGGCTCCATTACACTGCTAAGATTATGTCAGCGCGTTCAACTTGACCTCATTAATTCCCCTCCCTTTGTCGTACAATTAACATATCTCTTGTGAATTAGGGACACCCTAAAGGTTGGGACAATATGACATGAGATCCAAAAAAAATACAGGAAGATGGTCACGTTACCCCATGTCAATAACCGTGTCAGTTATTCCGCGCACAGGGTGAGCTAAAAGATGGCTAGTGTAAACACTCCCTTGACCTAGATTTTTTTCCCAATTTATTATAATTCGGAATAGTGCTGTATGAGGTAATGCAGCCATGTCGGCTTGCCCGAGTTCTGCCAGCGTTTCGTTGTACAGATAAAGCGCCCTTTACAAACCCTTCACTGGTACAAAAAAACCCATAAAAATATACAAGGACAATGAAAGAGTCCATGGAGACAATGAAACAAACGCACACAAATATGATGTGAAAACTTGTTGTGGAAATCGACACCGTTAATTATGATTGTATCAGCTAGATTTCCGCATGGAAGAATGACCGAGATATCTAACGCACATTACACATCCGAAGGCCGGTGAGTAATTAATTTCAAAATTTGGCTTCGGCAATTAGAAAGTAAAAAAAAAAACAATATCGCCACATGATATAATTATTATAAATAATAAAAAAAATGTTTAGGGCTTGATGTATGAGGAAGGTATTTATCAGCCTATTGCAATGGCGAGCGATTGAAAGGAACACGACGTCAAGGTTGAAAATTCCTGCGTTGTTCGTCAGTATCCTGTTCGGGTCAATTTCAATCGGCGCTACGTGACAATGCTTAGAAGCTGAAAACAACCGCCGCTTTTTTCATCGTAGCGTTTGATTTCATTCATTCAGTTCATTCAATACTTGGATTGACCCCTTATTTTCGCTGAAAATCTGTTCTGCGTACCGAAGTGGACTGGTTTGCCGACTAAAATACCCACTTCGTTGAAAGTGAACGATTCCAGAGAGAGAGTTTAGAAAAGACGAAAAAAAGGCAACAACCCGAAGCCTCAGTTTCATTGTTGTGCGATTGGACGCCACGACAACGCATGGCCATGTCGTGTTGAAACGGGGAGTGGTGCCCGCCGTGTTGAGGTCGATTTCGACACTGACGTTCAAGGTTAACCGAAAAATCTCTTCCGAAAAGGCACTTAAACACCGTAAGCGGAGGAAAAACCGACTTCCCCACCGATATGATAAGATTCGAATGAACAGACGCACTATTGACACGAACGACAGTCAAGTTGTCCTGTTTTTTTCCGGCCATGGCCTCAGATGCTCTTTGGCCCCTTTGCAATGGCTAAATTGCATAATGGAGTCACACTTACCTTCTACCCGTAAACTTTGCGGAGAGCGTTTCACAAAAAAGACCCGTCGAATATGAGGTAGACACGGTGTGGAACGAGGTCAAGTTCTTTGTTACCGTTACATAAGGCTATCTTTGATGCTCACCACGCTAATGTGTGTGAGTCAGCGTCAACACGGAACGTTCGGCACACGGTTTTTCCTACGTTACGACATCCGAGTATTATTACTGGAATTGACGTTATTGCATAGCTTGGATGGCCGTGTTGACTATGCGAGTGCGTGGGGTCAAATGAGGTAACGTACACGCCCACTTTTCGCTGATTGGTCCAGTCGCATTGTCACTCAAACGAGTCGGCGGGATCATATCCACGTTGCATAAGAAAAGGCAGAAAAACAACGTTACGCGTAAACAGCTTGCAGCGACTTCTTCAATGCGTCAAAAATAACATCAATCATTCACGTGTATTATCTTTCAAAGTAACCGTTCGAGCAAGATGAGTAAACAGGACACTGTAAATGATGTATCCAAGGAAGACGTGAACTATAAGACGTGAAGTTTAATATCCGATGCAGGACTTTTCCTATATGTGGCAGGCTACTTGACCTTAACCAGGTAGAATCAAGAAACAATGAAAGTTATTATCAACTAACACTTCAGCGATAGGGGTTACCGTACTATGTGATGTTGTACGTCACTGTACGTAGGATATAGTGCTCAAGGCTCATTCCAATATGAGTAGGGATGATATCGTTAACGGTTGATAAAACACCAAACGGCAATTGTTTTCCATGTGACACACAGCGTATTTTCATTACAGTGGTCATAAAACGGTCATATGCACTTGTCTATTTATAGTCCGAACTTATTTAAAAATTTGCCCCGCGTGATGACGGAATATTCCCGTGAAATGAAGCCCTCTCTCTCTCTCTCGCCATATTTAACATTCCATGCGGGCATAGCATTGCCTATGTGAGCGAAACTTGAACTTCCAGTGCTGTAATATATCAGGTGACTGGTTATTTATGATATTTGTCCAGTGCTTGTCTGCTCCGGCCCCGCCTTTAGCATATCTAGAAATGTGTATGTGACCTCTTTATAGCGTTGCCTATCATTAAGATACCCCCGAATGGTGGTTAAAAATGGCTATGGGTAAAGAGAGATAATTAGATTTGGGCGGTCACCGTTATAAATGAGTAACCTTGTCCTATTACGTTGACAGCTAGCGCATGCGTATAGGTTTCTCAAAAGTTCAAGGAACCTGCTTAAAGCTGTTGACCTAAAATTACCGCACAGGTCAAGGTAAAACGATTCCATTGCCATAGCACAAGCTGCTCAACAAACACGACAGATCCTGTTGACGCTTTTGCGCTACTCGCATGCGCAAGGCAGCGTCGTCGGTTGGCTGTTACAGACATTACGCTCCGTGTTGGTCAGTAAAGCGCGAACTGCAGTTTTAATTTGTAAGTGGGCAGCGACAGCCGCATATATAGTGCTGGTAGGCCTGACGGACGTCTTTTCGACAACGCTACAAGGGTCATATGGCTTCTTAGCGACGCGTATAAAAGACAGCATAGATAATCTTTTCGGCACAGCATTACAGTGATACCAATGGTCGTTTGATTACTGAAACTTGATAGACCAAAACACTCACTCATACATTTCAACGACGGCTTGCCGGTGATCGTGGAATAAATGGCGGCTTTATCTTATGTTTCGAAACCCTGTGTATTGGAGCGTAACGCCCTCTGCATGCAGCGCATGGGAGGGCTAGGGGATACAAATGATCGATTGTATCAACGTTGCAAATTACTGGCACGTTCCATAAACAACATCTAGCAGTCTCATCACAGGATTCTTGTGTAGCATCGTGGAATGACCGGGAATAAAACAACTTTGCACCAGATTGCAAGATCAGGTATAGGCTGAGGCGAAAGTTTATGGCTGTTCCATATATAGGGAGAAACAAATGGATGGTGACGGTGCTAATGATAATGATGATGATGATAATCATCATCATCATCATCACATCATTATAATTTCTTTCCCGTCCCCGCCATCATAAAAGACATGATGTTGTGATTTTAAAATCGAACCCGGAGATATTATGTGCGTTCACTGTGTAGGTGTGTGTGTGTGTGTGTATATATATAATATATATATATATATATATATATATATATATATATATATATATATATATATATATATATATATATATTTATATATATATATATATATAATATTTGTCTTTAGGACTTTCAAAGTCATTTTTACATTTTAATTTTGGTCTTCTAGACCGCGAGGCCAAACGCGATCTTTGATTTTAAATTGACTTGCTAATTTCATGTTCTAATTTCCGGCGCTGACATATTTGAGATGCCAGGTTGTCAACGTGAGCAAAAATTCCTCCCTCACAACTGCTTTACTGTTAATGAAATGTACAAGGTTGTTATTGTATCAAGGTAGAACGCGCATCGGCACAGATATTTAGACTCTAAAACTTTTACAATTCTTGTCGGATATACAACTTGTGGGGGTTCATTTTAAAGCTGTTTTTATATTTTATCGATAGAGTTAACACGGGATGGTAACCATTTTGAATTTTAAATATCGTTAAATCTTGGGTTATTTGTTTCTATAGTACCAAAATTTGCACGGTGATCCCCGATTTTTATTCTTGATTTTAAAAGAGAATGGTCGAAAGATTCCTAACGGAAGGAAAGTTTGAGCAATCCCAGACGACCTCATGCCGCATTGGCAAATATATTGCATATTACGAAACTAGGATCATATTTCTTTTTAGGTTAAAAGTAATGGGAAAATGGGGAACAGAGACACCTAGAGTAGAGGCTTAGAAAATCACCGGGATATCTTGTATGAGGTGACTATAAGACAAATATTGAATGGCCATGACTCGATTTCCATGGTGCTTGGTCGACAGTGAAGCAATTTGAAATTCAATATTCAACTATAGGAATTCTTCTTCTTCAAAGGTTCGGAAAGGCTCCTATGAAATTACCATTGTTTTCGTGAGAAAGATAAACCTAATATTCTTCTAGTGCATACGTCGAATTATGAAATACCAAATAAATAAACAATAAACATAAACTTAGGTGATGTGCGTGTATGTCGTAGTTTGGTCTTTTTGCACATGCAGTCAGATAAAAATAGGTCCATCGATAGCATCTTGTACGGGCGGGAAAGTAGCGCACCAACAATTAGTAGAGGTATGGCGGTATTTTGTCATTACTGACGCGTATTTCGAACACGATTTGAACTAATTTGAGAGAATAGGATATCGTAATATTAAAACTTTCAGTGATAGAGCACCTGACACTTTTGATAAATTTGAACGAGTAAAAGATCCTATTCTTCCAAATTAGTACCAATCTCTCTCTCTCTCTCTCTCTCTCTCTCTCTCTCTCTCTCTCTCTCTCTCTCTCTCTCTCTCTCTCTCTCGTATTGTAAAACCACGCGATGTGTGGGTATAGTTATTGAATCTTGTTCGTGGTTTATTTTAATCCGCGCTCTCTCAAATCAGTTCATTCTGTTTAATGTATGTTAAACACAGTGTTTACACCTGTGATCACCTCTGTCAAAAACGTAACTGTAGCCTGTATCACACAATAAATATAAACCGTTACCATTCTCTGAAAGTTAAATAGAGGATAACTTTTTATCTCGACAAATTAATATGTATACCTGAATTACGGAATTATTTTGTAAACATCGCTTAAAGTTGAATTCCTATCAAATGTGACACGCCACCGCATCAATTTTGAAATATAGACTTTAAGTTATTTGCAACGGCAAGCGTTTTCATTGAGAAATATCCGATTTTGTATACATACATACATACATACATACATACATACATACATACATACATACATACATACATAACATACATACATACATAAAACACAAACAACACATATTGATAGAGAGAGAGAGAGAGAGAGAGAGAGAGAGAGAGAGAGAGAGAGAGAGAGAGAGAGAGAGAGATGGATGGATGGTTGGATTGATAGATACAGTAACTCTATAAACTACAACATGTCTCAAAACGGTTAACTTCTCGGGATAGCGTATGTAAACCTTCCTCTTTGTACATAGTTTCCTGTACATCAAATGCGTTTTGCTTTCAAAAACAAATAACTTTTAAACGGCCCATTGGCAAGGTGGCAAACAAACTACATTTTTCATTGTACTTGATGGGCTTTCAATAAAACATTGTCTTCAAATTCCTCAGGTCGCGTGGGGGTAGGGTGGGATGGGTCACCAATAATATGCAATTATCTAGTAAATGAGATAGTACGTTTATTACCTTCATCCTGATAAAATTTGTCAGTATTTTTCCCGAAGCAAGATACCATATGAAGTGGCAAGGTTCTTTAAAGTATTTCAGCTGGGTCCGATCTCAGATCAGTGGCGTAGCTAAATGTTGTCTTCTGGTTCCTTTAAACGGACCACTAAAATAACAAGGAAAGCATAAGTAAGTATTACGTAAAAAGTCTACCACAATACAATGTAATGACGTGTTGGAATTATTTTGTAAGAAAAACACTTCATTTATCTTTGAAGAATTTCCAGCTTGATTTGCACCCTAGGATTACATCATGCATTTAGGCCCTTTATTATTATTATTATTATTATTATTGTACTTGGGCCTCAGCCCAAGTACATTTGTTTTCATTCCGTGGGAAAAAACTGTCAGGTATAACCATTTCTGGCTGAGACCAGGAGGGCAAATGTATTGGCTTCATCTTTCTTGGCATAATAAATGGCGTAATGATGTTAACTGAATGGAAGTGCTGCTCTCAGCCAGTCTTGATAGATGTGAATATAAATGCTTCTCTATCTGAGTTTTTGCCACAAAATCTTCTGAATATAATCAAAATGTGCATCGAAATGCAACAATTAATGCACCCTCCGTTTCCTAGGCGATGGCACGACCCTTGCTACACCCACTGGACGAGCCAAAGTGGGAGGGGTAATTTCGGTTTGGTCGAACAGGAGGGCTCGAGACCAGAATTTAACATTTAAACTTGAAACATGTTTAATCACTGACAAGATGTGGATTAGTGTTAATCAAAGAGAAAGTTTGAAAAGGAAAGGTTTTATATCCCGGACACAATGAAAAACATTACGACTGGAAACTGTACCCCCGGTTGAGAATAGTAATGCCCACAGCGATGGAGAACACTTATCCTTGAGCTGAGAAAACCAGACCATCATTTCGAAATAGAGCTGCAGATTCGAGAAGCTCGTTAAAAATAGCTAGGTACACCCCATAAAGGGGTGGTTTCGAGTTTTGAGGGCAAATTTCGCCTCCTTCATTTACAAATCGTACGTTTGTTTTCCAGGGGAAGACATCATTTGACACAAAATTTGCATGAAAAGGGGTCGCCAGTAAGCACGTGGTCAAATCTGGCATAAGAAACAATATGAAATGTTGGGTAAAGCCAGTCCAAAATAAACTGATTTGAACTTTTGTGTTTTGTAATTTATACCACTGCAGTAACATGACTTTTTTTTGACAACATCACACAATGTAATACGTTTTGAAACTGAATACTCCGACGTATTCTGTGTCCCCTTTGCTAAAAAATACGGTATGCCGATTACCATGTAAGGAGATGATGACGTCAAGACAGATTTGATTGTAGTGCGTTTGGTCTTGGATGGTGCACGAAGTTTTGTCGAGGTAGCTTGTGTATTTATTTCCTAAATGGGAGATATTAGGGTCGATCTAAAAGAAGGCCGAAAAATGTTATGATACTCTAAGCGAGCTGAACTCCAATGCGAATGGTTGGATAATTTGGAGGATGTCTAGACTGATCTCGTCTCATTAAGATTATTTGGCGGTCAGTATTGAATTTCAACTGCGTCACAAGTTTGCGTCGAACGGTCAACGAACGATATTTTAGAAATATGGAGACATGGCACATCGCAGTTTTATTTAAGTATTTTATATTTTACAAAAGATGTAAGAAGCAATGATTTTGTTGAAAATTCTGAAAAAAATATAGGAAGATTTGATCGCGAACACATTTTCACTTGGGGGTCAACTAGCCCTGCGTACGATGCTGTGTGTTCCGCTACAGCTAACCGCCCCGCACACCACAGCCCTGCAAAGACCCGTACGTTGGGTCGGTGACTTCAAATCCATTTGGGACTTGACGTAAAAAGCCAAATTACTGCCGAAATTCAGCGTTCTTGGGCTCAAGTCGTATCCCAGCCTACCTCAGCTACTCGATCGCTTCCAAAAATGACAGTCTTTTATTCACTTCTCGTAAATAACCTTCGATGTCGGCAACTCTATCGCTGGCCCTGCGTACGATGCTGTGTGTTAGCTGTAGCACATAGCATCGTACGCAGGGCTAGGGGTCAACATGGGTCGTAGCCAATTGTTGCCTCAAAACTTATTTCTGTCTGCACTCAAAACTCAAAAATGTCGCATATGAACCTGAAAAATCGATGTAATTTTGTCAAACTTCGGCGAAATTTCAGCCTATAGACAAAATTTCATCTAGGTAAGGTAAATTTATTGAAATTTGATCGACAAATAATCCTGAGCTTGAACGTGACAGCTCGCCTTCTCCGGGAAGTCATGCATCCGGCCAGCTGCCCATATGGCCGGGTGCATGAGATTGTTTTCAAGCGACGGCGGCAGACGGTACGGGGCTCTGGATATGAACCTACCGCCGGTGTAGCTGTAATAACTGTTGCGTTGTTTTTAATCACCACGGACGAAGTCCGAGGGGACTTATAGGTTTGGTCATGTCCGTGCGTCCGTCCGTCCGTTCACGCCTAGTACCCAACCCCATACAGATGCACGTCGATTTGTTTCACAATGCTATCAAATTTGGCCGTGTTAGAGGACTTTTTAGTTTACACCTCCATAGACTCCCATGTATAAGGCAGTTCTCCATAGACTCGCATGTATGATGCCAAGAAAATAAAAATTTAGTTTCTCATTGTATTCATATTGCCTAAAGGATGCAGTGACACAGTTTTTTTGTCCCCACGGATAAAGTCCAGGGGGCTTATAGATTGGCTCATATCCGTCCGTGAGTCCATCAGTGAGTCCATCGGTTCACGCAGATATCTCAGACATTTTGACGAAATATCATGTGACCTTGGTGACCTGAAATATACATTATTGTCCATAACTCAGTAACCACAAGTGCTAAACCTTTCATATTTGGTATGACGGGACACCTTATGACGCCACATATTGTACCCATTAATTATGTGCATATCTAATTATGAGCGAGCCAATAGAGCAAGAGGTCTGATTTCTGGTACTAGTATATAGGATAAGTTAACAATATAATTTGTTTGACAAAACTTCACGTGACCTCAATGACCTTTGACCTCAAATATACATATTTGTCCACAACTCAGTAACCACAAGTGCTACCCCTTCATATTTGGTATGAAAGGACACCTTATGACACCATATATTGTACCTCATTAATTATGTGCATATCTTATTTTGAGCGAGCCAATAGAACTAGAGGTCTGATTTTTGGTATATAGGAATAACTTAGCAATACAATAATTATGACAAAATGTGACGTGACTCAATGACCTTTGACCTCAAATATATATATTTGTCCACATCTCAGTAACCACAAGTGCTACATCCTTCATATTTGGTATGATAAGACACCTTATGACACCACATATTGTACCTCATTAATTATGCGCATATATAATTTTGAGCGCGCCAATAGAGCTGGAGGTCTGATTTTTGGTATATAGGAATAACTTAGCAATACAATTATTTTGACAAAATGTCACGTGACCTCGATGACCTTTGACCTCAAATATATATATTTGTCCACAACTCAGTAACCACAAGTGCTACACCTTCATAAATGGTATGATGGGACACCTTATGACACCACATATTGTACCTCATTAATTATGCGCATATCTAATTCTGAGCAAGCCAATAGAGCTGGATGTCCGATTTTTGGTATATAGGGATAACTATAGGGTAGAAATCTAAATATGCCCATCTAAATATTAGACATCTACCATCGAGAACAAAAGAAATTTGCTGTAATTTGAATATTTAAGGAGTTTAAGCAATTCCCGCTATAAATAAAGAACCCCTGCCTCAAACTCCACAAAAGTTGCTAGACATATTTTGCCGTTGTCATGCCATTGCTTCGTTTAATAACCAGTTAATCAAATGCCTCATTGACAGGAGGAAATTCAAGACCATATTTGAATAGTAGTATATATTGTCCTCAAAATTACTCTATCACGGCCCAAGTACTCATTGCCTTCAGCAATACTGCCTTGTTATTATTATTATTATTATTATACTTTGTTTTCAGAGGGTAGTCTGAGTTACAAAGTAAATTGTAATTTACACCAGCGCCCTCAAAATACAGGAAAAAATAAATAATTACAAAAAAAAAGTAACAATACAGTGAGAAAATATGACAAATCTCGTAAAGTCTGAACAAATCTAGTCCAGGGAAGAGCCTTCATTTATAAATTTAGTGTGTAGAAAACTACGTAAAACGAACCTTGAACTGAGAAAGGCTTTCCGTATCTCTTATGGAAAAGGAATGTCATTCAAAATGTTCGCTGCACGATACACAAACGATCTTTGTCTAGCTTCTGTCTTAAACGTAGGAACATATATCAGGGTGGTTTCATCGAGAAATTTAGACGAAGGCAATTAGTTATCCTTTTGCAAGCGTACAGAAATATTTACACTGAATTGAAGGAAACGCACACTGCAGTGTGAGATTTTTCATGAAAATGCAACCACATAGAATTTTCCCAGGAAATGCGTAAAATCCTCAAAATCAAAAGTCGATGAGTACAAGCCCTTTATACTTTTATTACTACTCATATTGCTGATTGTAACGTTGGTCAGCCAAAGCGTTGAGGTCAAAGTGAGGTCAAATTACAGAGCTTGAAAACGTTCGGGAGAATGAATTCGACTAGGACGAATTGGAAAACATGTGGCCTAAATGTCCTCATAACACGATTGGAACTAATTTGGGATAATTTGATTTTTATTTTTTCCAAATTTCTCAAAGGCGTTAGATGCCCTTTAGATGAATGTGGCGATATTACAAATTACTCATAAAAACAAGTGTGTAACTTAAAAAGAAAAGCAGACGAGCTTACATTTGCAGACTAAATCGACATTACCTCACTCTCCAATTATCTCAAATTAGTTCCAATCGTGTTTCATGTAGAAAGACTGTTGGCAACCGGTTTCTTGGCTTGTTAGCCGAAAATCGTTTTCATGAACGGGCGGGGAAGTTTAAATCAGTTCGTTTTATGGGGTGACTGGCGAAAAAAGCTTGCAGAGGGGAAATGCAAAACATTATGACGGATAGAGGGGAATGGGAAAGCAGGGAAGTTTCCTGCCGTCCAGTGGGGAGATAGCAAACATGTAGAGAGAGTGCGTTCGTGAGCAGCATTTACTTTTCCTCGCTAATTATAATTTTTTTTTCAGTACCAGAGAATTTTATATTTATACGCAAAAACGTATGATTTATCAAATCCATCTGGTCTGCAGCTGCCTACCCTGCTTTCTAAACAATCTGGATTCCAACGAAGGTAACTCTAGTAGTAAGACATTTCAAAGCTTATATAACGAAATAAAGACATTTGAAGCTTCAAGGCTATAAAAATCATCACTGTAAACTCCAACTAATTAACGTATTTCTGTCTTTCGAATTTCAGCTAAAGTTGTGTGTGGTGTTAAAACCTGCTCCCCCGGCGGGCTGTTGCCGCGTATGCGCTCATCTGAAACGGTACTCACTGCGCACTCTCTTCGTTGTCTACCGAACTTGAAGGAAAAGCAAAGAGTAACAAAGTGACGGGGCACAAGACATTGTTAGATAAACTCACACAATATAAAACCATTCTAAATCACAAAACAATTTTACTTAAGCTAGTGATCTTAATCATAGCGTAATGTTATCGTCACAGAACGTAAAACGTGAACAAGTAGAGACCCCCTAGCTTTGCCAAGATGAACAATGCCTACGATTTGTCGGCAAACCTCACTGGTATATCTTTGTATGTTCGCGCGATTCCGGGGCTGCGGCCGTAAAGAGACGCGTTTAATCGGTTTGTTTGTTTGTTTGTCTGTCTGTCTGTCTGTCTGTCTGTCTGTCTGTCTGTCTGTCTGTTTGTCGGTTTATCTTTGCCCTAATCGCTATTTGATTGAACTTCGTACTATTACAAGTATGAAAGACACGACAGCAGACCGAGATCCAAAACTAACACAACCACTGGTGTTACGCTGACAGAAACCTTAAAGGGAACTTACCATTAACATTCAAGTTTCTATAGTCTCAAAATAACCATGAATACTTGAATAGTCCCCGTCATTTTAAATTGAATAAACATATGAATCTTGAAATAAATTTGGATCGTAAAGCGTGCTGTAGTGGCAACGGTGGAGATCACGCGGTCGGTCATATCATGGCGTTCAGCTCCATGGGAACATCATGGCAACAAAACCTATCGGATGCCGATGGCTGAGTATTAGAAAACAGCGTGTTCTGACGTGTCAGGCTACCAAAAATATACTAGTTAAATGCTCCACGAAAAGAGAAACTTTCAACACATCGTGAACAATGTTTAATCCACGGTAATGCGGTCTGACATTTTAGATTAGCAGATCTTAGGGGAAGTTTATAGGTTGGACCATTTGTCAATGTCATGTTTTGGCAATATTGTTGATGGATAGACGGGTTTAACCTCATTCACTTATTCACAGCATTAATGTATGCAAATAAATTCACTGATTATTTTTGAATTCTCTATGCTATGGCGTCAATGACTGGAGTTGTAGTGTAATAACTAAGGCACTTCTCGAAAGCAGAACTCGATGAATCGAAAACTGGCTTACGAAGACGCATCGTAGCGTCGCATAACTCTCACGTGTTGGACTGCAGGCGTAGCTGATGTATTCAAAAACAAATTACTTGATTCTTATGGATATAAAACTTAAGATTGTCATGGTGAAAAATGGAAATCGTTTCAAAGCTGATAAACAACAGACGCAGGGATTAAGCATACTGTGAAATACATTGGTGTGTTCACCTTTTGAAATTAAAGCTGAGGAACGCTGTAATGATGGCTCGATCAGAGACAATAGATGGGGATGGCTCGAGGACTGGCCAGGTTTTCCTTCAGCGTTGCGTACGAAACCTTTGAACATCAAAACATCCGCAAAACCAACTGTTACCAAATTACAGAACATGTGTTACCGACCGTTCCGTAAAATCAAGAAAAATCCTCGCGTTGACAGTTTGGTTACCCACGAAGCGTGCCCACCGATGGTAGACCATGATCACCGAAGCCATAGCAACGGCCCGCAGTAATCGCACGATCATCTCTGAATGAGACGGTGTTACCATATGAAATATTTGCCGCCAGAGAGAGAGAGAGAGAGAGAGAGAGAGAGAGAGAGAGAGAGAGAGAGAGAGAGAGAGAGAGAGAGAGAGATTGTAATAATCACATGATCGAACTAAAACCAACAAGACAGCTAATGTTGTTTACATGCAGCAAGATGACAAGCAGCAGTCACTTGAAAAATTAACAATTCAGAATTTTTGGGCGTGCTTGCATGACATCATGGAGATGTTACCGTTTTCCTTTGTTTGTAGCGCACTTGCATGTATTTATTTATTTATTATTTATTTATTTATTTATTTACTTTAATGCAAGTATTTAACAACAAGATAGACGTGGTTCGTCTAGATCGACCAATGCGAACTCGAGATGCACTCTCTTTCATTTTTACGTTGATTTAATCTAGATCTCTGTAGTCGATGAGCGTTTTTGAAAGCTGGCATTTCATACACACAGATTGCCTTTATTTAGCATGAACCCATGCAGCGCCGTCGCAACACGGTCAGACTCCTGTGGGAGTACATATGCGACTACTTAAAACGGATTGGAAGCGAAGAAAGTCGCGTATGGCTCCTGGAATTCCTGCTCCCGTACTCTTTTTTTGGTTCCATTTTAGGGTATACATGCGTGGAAATACTCGCACATATACTCCCACGTCACACGACTCAAAGAGGAGGATTTGGCGACTATCGATGACTCGATCTCGCTCCGAAACATCGAAAAGTAACAGCTTTTGCTTAATCTCATTGTAATTCATGAACCCTAAAGTTTTTAGGCGATGAGAGGCGAAAGATGAAAAATGGGCGTATCAAATCACTGTGACGGCTGTGCAACATTCTAATCCTTACCAAGCTCTCGTCAGCTGTGTTTAATTTCTAGGCTGTGAAGGCACACTTTCAAAAAGCGAATTATTTTATGTTTCAAACCAGCCCGACTTACTCAAATAATGTCGTAGATAGTAACTTAAGTGAATTTTGACCTGTGCGAGTTATTTGCGTAAGAATTTTGGCACAACACGATCAATCAGTACGTGGCCCTTGGTCCTCAAAGTGAGCGATTGACTTCAGGGTATGTCATTTTTAGCTCACTTCTCTATATAAACTCGTTTCGTGCTTGATCTCTCGCGGAAGCTATCTAAAACTTGTTACACAGAAACTTTGGAAACTTGTATAAGGAAGCAATCGCATTGTTTATCAGCACTTGATTTTGATTTATTGAAGAGACCCAGTCATAAACAGTAAGAACCGAGAGATACTAAAAAGACAAAACTTAGTAAACGCCATATTAATCGTTTGATTGAAAAGTTCTCCGTGGATCAATACTTACGAAACTAGGCTTGCGGAAGTTCCGGAATTCAAGAAAGATAAACTATTTTCTCCCAGAACATTGTTGTCATTTGCCTTCAACGAATCAGACAAGATGCCATTCTTTCAGCGTGAAAATCATGATGACCATAGACGTGCAGACTGCTGGAGGATAAGACTTTGAATAGCACCACCGTTGTACATGCATCGCCGCAAAGTGCATCAAGGCATACTTAACAAAGTGATAACGTGTTGCCTAATGTTCCGAAGACCCCCAACCTGGGGGACACCCGGCTAAGAGACCGCAATACCACCAAAACAGCGATTGAAAATCCCTATCGAATCGCGGAGGCGCAATACATGCTAAGGGAGCGTTCAATTATCATAGCCGAGGATGGCCCGGCAAATTCTTCTTGTGCCTTTGTCACCATCAGTAAAACCCCCTACCAAAGAAAAAGAATGATGACTCCTTTAGAAGATGACAAAAAATTATGAGCAAGGCACTCGCCATTGCTAAAGTGCATCTTTGTTGACGTTGTCGATATTTTTGATGCGACAATCTATTGTTTCTCTACTGTCCATGATTGAGATAAGCAACATTTGACCCGGCATCAGCACATACCGCTGGTGTATGTACAATGTCTCAAAAATTTCTCAAAAGTCTCTTCATCTTGAGCTGCTGCTAATTTCATTTAAATGCAGTCTCATTATCATTTCCACCAGGGTATATCTCTGCAGGGCTCGAAACAATTCTTTGCCAACACCATGTGTGAGGTCAGGCCTTGCATCAACACGCACCTGCAACCAGGCTATTTCACAATGATCGGATAATACTATTTTAATAATGTATTCAGGTCGCGTCATTTTCATGTTTGGTACACAGACGAGAGTCCTATGATTTAGGTAACTTTACAACAAAATGTACAAAGTGGGATGAATTTT
Organism: Ptychodera flava; assembly: GCF_041260155.1. Classification (NCBI taxonomy): domain Eukaryota; kingdom Metazoa; phylum Hemichordata; class Enteropneusta; family Ptychoderidae; genus Ptychodera; species Ptychodera flava. Next base: position 37,972,015 of record NC_091935.1, read on the forward strand.
CCATGTCAAAATGACCGCAAACGGGAATGATTTGGCATATTCAGGTTGAGATGATGATTTCTCCTCTATTATTTTCGAAATTGAACAGTAAGGACAACAGTTGGGCAACCCACCATCACCATGGTAACGTGATCACGCATAGTGAAGCATGCACCAGGATCTTTTAAGCCTTTGCTCTGGCTCCGATAATCGCTAGCACTGATTTCACAGCTTTCAACTTATGTGCAATCTTCTCTCTGTTTCCCTGCTCCCCTGCACACCCCCTCAGTACACAACATGTAATTGCTCCAATCCTCCCAGAGTGATAGCTAGGTCTCGGGTGATGCTAGAGGGACAATGCTCATCTGTTAATAATTGTAAAAAAAAACCCCAGCATTTCAGCAGCTTGGTAGCCGTTTGGCGAATGAATCCCTGTTTCTCTAAGGTCTAAAGCCACACAATATTTAATGATCACGACAGACGTGAGCGAAATATCTCCGACCTACTCCTTTACGAATCTCGACACCCATGCAGTAAAAGTTCTCTCTGTGTGGAACGCTCTTTCGTCAGAGATAGATCATTGGGGATCTGATTGATCATTGGGTCAACCGTTAGAAAAGACATTCTTTCCCGTATTAGATGCACTCGATGGTGTCAAGTACAGGCCAAGAATGAACATATAAAATTTTGCACAAAAGTATATAGTGATAACAGGGGGATGAAAGTTATGCAAGATTCAAATTCTGACTTGGAAAACGACGCTTTGAAAACGGAAATTAACTCGTCTCCTGTGTGAGTAAAAGTTGACTCATATGGATTTTCCATTCAAAGATTTGAAGCAGGCATTCTCTGTAGTCGAGAATTACACGAATAATCATGGTCGGGGCAGTGACTCACGCTAAAGACTAATTGATCGGCGTGAGAGAGAGAGAGAGAGAGAGAGAGAGAGAGAGAGAGAGAGAGAGAGAGAGAGAGAGAGAGAGAGAGAGAGAGAGAGAGAGAGAGAGAGAGAGAGAGAGAACGAACAAGGTTTTAAGTGATTCAGTCAATGGCGGTCCTGAGTACTGGTTGGAGTGATATGAATGCAAAGTGAATTTTCCAACAATCATGAAAGACTATATATTGCGTCATTTGCCTAGAGAATATTTTGTTTCAAACTCTGTGAAATGTTATCGACTCGTAAAACGATTAGGGAATAGATGACGAAGTTGTGTGTTTCGATGACTCTACTTATACGCCACACATTTCTACAGCCTCTTTTGACGTCTAATGCGATGGTGTGCTAAAGTGCCAGCTTTACCGTTAACAAATGCAACATTTGCCTGGACCACATTACATTACATTTCATTACATTACATTACATTGCATTACATTACATTACATTACATTACATTACATTACATTACATTACATTACATTACTTTACATTACATCACATTACTTTACATTACGTTATATTCCATTACATTATTTAATCTTCTAGTCACGATTGTTTTTTTAAAAGAGAGTTCTTGGTATGTTTTTTCACTCATAGATGCGTTGAACAGACATCATTTGTTATTTGTACATTACTTTACATTACATAACATTACATTACATTACATTACATAACATTACATTACAGAATGGTGCTTTATTTAATACTGCACTCTCGATTTTTTTAAGTAAAAGAGTGTTCTGGGTATGTTTTTCGTTCATCGCTAACACATCGCTTAAACAGACATGATTTACAACATTCTGAATGAAACTAATGATATAAGCTCGCAGGCCATATCCGATTAACCAAATCAGCCCCAGCGCTTTTTTCTCTGCATGACAATAATTAAGTTGGACGCGTCACTATGTCTTCGATGACCTCATTTGACAAAACGGGTTGTCAATTTCGACAGCGGAAGGAAATCTGTGTATTCTTATAAAATGAATTATCTCTGAAAATTATACATTTCGGGACTTTATTGACGGTCTTTTCGTCGGCATTTGATGTTTTTAGTGTAGTTTTATTTGTTGTGTATACGCAAAGTAACATGTATTTTGGAATTTGATATTGGATCTTTTGTCCCGATAAGTTCCACGAGGACTGTTGCACAGAACATGGAAAAAGTTATTATTAGGGATCAAATTTAAAGTCTATTTCGATAATCCGAAATTTATGTTAGGTCGTCACATGTATGGGAAAATACGAAGGCGATTTGGCCTCGTGGCTGGTAACCCCTTTTGCATGATAGAATTACTCAAACCTAACAAAGTGTGTCATTTGCAAGGCGGATCGTCAGCTAGCGTCACTGATTAGCAACTATAGTCGCATTTTACATTTTTTCATCGAGGAAGAAAGGGACAACACAAACTGATGACGTAAACGGGGAGAAAGCTGTGCTATATGACGTACAGGCATTTTTGTATCAGATGTAAGTGTTCGATACAAGGGGATTTGATCAATAGTAGTGTTAGTGAAATTCTGTAACTGAATTATGACCTATTCGTCAAACCTGTCACATTAAAATGAGGCAAACCTGTTGCAAGGCGATGCTAATATTGATTGCGGTTTAATTTTCCAAACCACTGCCGTCTCAATAATCTTAAATTTGATGCATAGTCTAGCTGCACATGTAATATTGTCCTTGAAAGAATGGGGTCCGTCTCGTCTCGATCTATTCGAATACCGGCTACAAGTTCAGTGAAACAATAGTCCGAAAGATGAAACTTGTGGCCCATTGTGGCGATTGCTTTCCTCGTGTCGATTTCAACCATAAGACGGAGTAGGCCAAGAGAGTAATGTGCAATAAGCAACCTGACCTACCCTAATTTAAACCTGTCGATCTGCGTGGTAGGTCTTCCAAAATGGGCGAAATGATGGCAAGTTCAGACCAGACTCTTAGGTCAGAGGAACTATCAAAAGAACCCGTCAAATGTAATGGAGCAGTCTGGGAGAAGTTTCCGGCCTGTGCAATGAAAAGGAACGCACTATTTTTATAGTGTTTGCTGAACAGTCCTCAGTTTTTTGTGGTGAAACACAGAAAGGAACCACATATACTTGGCTTGCTGTAAGGTTTCCTTTTCACCAGGATTTCAAGGTTTTATGCCGAGTACTTGATTCAGGACCAACTGCAAAAAGAAGCCGTAAAAAGTTGACCATGCTGTTGCCATGGTAACCGTGTCCCCTCGGTCAATGAACGTGCATTCAGCTTGACGTTCACATGAAGTGAGCTAAGCAATGTCAAGGTTACTTGTAAGTGACAAGTCGAAGAACTCGACCGCATTGTATGGAAATTTTTAGATAGTGAACCGAGACCTTCCAGTTATGTACTGTTGTTCCAGGGCATTGTAATACTACAGGCCCTAGAAGTCTATGGTCATACCATGCTTCGTGAGTGCTGTATGCACCGAGACTGGGTCATTCAATGATTTATAGGCTTTAAGTTGGGACTAGCGATTTGCTTGGCATGCGTGTTTTTGTCTGACCATTGGATGATCGTTATACACGAGAGAGAGAGAGAGAGAGAGAGAGAGAGAGAGAGAGAGAGAGAGAGAGACAGAGAGAGACAGAGAGCCCTAGTCCTCTACAAATTACCACCGAAATATACAACACGGGACCATAAAAGTTTTCGATGGATGGTTTAAATAGCGGTATATCTGCGGAAACTTTAAGAAAGAAGCGGGCATTCGGGGGGTAATATTTACTTCTGCAAACAGTATGAATAAAATGATAATATTATCTATAGATTTGCGCCGATGTCAAAGGCTAAAACGCTTCCACTTTGCTCTAAACTTATGACTATCCCCACCTCACCAACTGGCTTTTGAACGTTATTAGTTGTTTTGTTATTACTTACCTCGATCAGTAGTATTAACAATTTTGGTTGTATACATTTTGACTGCCAAACATTTTATTCTTTGCGGAATGCAGTCTGATTGTCTTAGCTTGTCTGACATTCGCTTCCACCAATCTGGTCGTCTGGATTTGACGTAGCAAATCGACCTGGACTCATCAATCACTGATGAATATTTCATGGCCACCTAAGGCTTCGCGTTCAAGCTGTCGTGAGGAATATGACTGGTTATCTGAACGCTCAATACGACTGGTGACTCGACCTTGAACTTGGCGAAAATTTATGAAAGCAAGGACCTGCCCAGTCAACATTGTCCCTGTCTGCTGCTTATGTGAAACTAAATGACTGTTTCAATGTTATCGTATAAGAGATCTGAGCACACAACTGATTATAGTGGCCAGGCTTTGGCAACCTAGGTTGTTTCAAGCATAAAAGTGCGCTTTAGCAAAGGGGCTAGACACTATTGCAAGGTCAAAGTCGTGACAAATCAACCAAGCAAAAATGGTACTTTGATCGTGCCGCCTTTTCTTCAGCGCATTCCAATTCTTGCGGCTTAGAGCGATTCTTCTGGTCTCTTTTGTTCAAAGAAATGCGACCTCCCGTCAACAGTTACCGTGTGAAAGGTGCCGTGTACTTCAAACAGCTGAAAAAATAATTTTGAACTCGTCAGAACTGTCCGAAGTCGAGCCATGGTCGCTGCACATTTGCAAACTTATCGTGCATGACCTCAGTCGTTTTATTCAGCTTCGTTCGATCAACTCTCGTAAATCAGCGTAAATGTGCCAAAATGGAATTACAACGACAAGGCAACAGTTGTCAGACGCAGATGCGACATCTTGACCCGGGTCACAGATCGATAAAGACATACACATACATTTATACATACACTATGTAAGAAATGCATACACGAGGCCCGGGACACACGAAGGTAGCGAAAGGAAAGCCAGTAAAAGTGCCCTTGTACTTGTCCGGGGTCATTGCTCTAGCGTCATTAAATGTTTACTTGTATACGATAACAACAAACCGTGTGCACGACGACGATAGGTGGACTACTGGACTACAAACCTCCTTATGCACGTTTGTCGGTCGATTGATATTCTGTATTTCATTCGACAAGAAAATCTCTTGTCGTCAATTGGCATTGCATGCCAGCGCCCTCTACGCCTAAAACGGAGCGCTAATGCAGGCGTTGTAAAATTCGCTAATTACGACGCGGACGAGGACGACGATGACGATGATGACGATGATGATGGTGATGATGAAATGAGACAGACAGACAAACAAAGACAGAGACAGAGAGACAGAGGAGGTTTTCGAGGACAGTAAACAAAGCTGATTGTCGCAAATGTCGCAAAGTCGTCCGTTTAATAATAGTAGCAAGTTTTTTCCCATACGAGAGTATAAGTAAAAGAATGACTGGTAATTTTTTATCGTCAGCGGCTGCTGAAATTCCATTTTTCCGCCGAATAGGCAACATGGAAATAAAATCCCTAGCGGGCGGCCATCGAGAGTGAATCGGTTGTAACTAGGATTTTGCCGTTAGGAAGGGTGTACTCTATAAATCAAGGGCAGCGATGAGCTTCTGTAAAGACTTGAGGGCCCTCGTGGAGATTTCCCGTTCGGAGGAAGGGGAGAAGGGAAACCTAACAGGAAAGGGGCAAAATCCGCCGAATAGTACATGTACATAGAGCATCTAAAGGTTACAATTAAATGAAACAGTCTGGTCAGCTATACCCGTGCTCAAGAGCATTATCTGATTCGATCAAAAACAACACACCGCCTACGTACTATCAGAGCCACAGGTGCTCAACTTGAAATCATTATAACTTTCGCCAAACCGTATTATCTTGTCATTGATCGACAGTAAATTAATTTCCATCATAGCTTCATTATCTATTGTATCTCAATAGCTTTGTGGGTTTTTTATTTCTCGTGCCGTCGATTTATTGCTCACATGAGCCAGTGACTATACCATGAAAGCTGTGACATTGATCATACACATATTATCACTCACTTTCTCAAGAAACAAAGGCTTGCACACTTTGTGGCGCGCAAGCCTTCGATCAAAATGTGCAACATCAAAGCCGCAGAGCCAGATTGCGCCTCGGGGACAGACATTTGGATTCTCAAACTTTTAAAGTTATTTTTTAGTTTTCTACTTCTGGGTACTCATTTTGAAGCACTTGGAGTAAGTAACCTTTTCATTGTCTTAGTGGGGTAAAATTTTGGGTTTTTTTTGTTTTGAACAGTGAGAAATCTCAAGGAAAATCATGAGAGTAAATTTGAGGAGCACGGTTACACAAATTAATTCGAAATTTTATTCCGCTAATTTTTCTCGTGCGCGGCAGGCTTAAGAGCCATAGCATTGGAATAAATCTTGTCCTTTCATTTTCTGTATCTCATATTACTTAATGACAAATTTCTTCCTTCAAATAGGCAGAAATCTAAGTGAAGTAGCATTGCCTGTAACTTTAGCGGTAAATTTCTTTAACGTTCCTCTGCAAACGACTGTCGAAGATGAGACACAAATGGGTGACCGACTGAGAAATGATGTTGGCTTCTAAAATCAACAGTGGAACTATTTTTTTTTAAGTTGTCGAGCAGGCATTTTCTTTCTGTATCAAGTCTGCCATCTGCAATTTTACAGTGGGATATGTCTATGTTCATCGATGATATGCTAACACTTTCAAAATGCTGGCAACTGCGATGTGCAAAACCAGTGTTCGTGAAGTGGGTGCGACGAACACAGTTCCATGTTACTCTGCGCGCGGTCACCGTGTATTATGGGAGACAGGCAGTTCCGTACGTCCAATCTGTTCAATCTGTTGTCTGGGATTCTCGTTTGAAGTCAGCAGCTCGCATGGGTTTTTTCACTTTAATATATGTGTCTGACAATCATAATTTACGAAATACTTTGGTGAGTCAAGGGGGACAGTCAGACTTTTTTCATATTCTTGCAAATGCTTAAGCGCTTGTTTTATGAAACGAAAAATTTTCTTTCGCGTCTATGCGAAACTCTGTAAGAGAGCTTCGTCACGTACGTGTTTGGTTGAGATACTGATCGATCAACATACACAAACCCGGATGTAGCATACATGTGAGGCCCACCACAAATATTTTTGGTTACGTAACTTAGCGAGAGTAGAACTCCGCCTATGTCTACATACGAAAAACCCACTGATATCGACTCAATATCGACTCGATAATACCTATAACGTTCGATAATATATTCATTGCTTTTGTTCTGTAAAACATGTACATGGGCTGTTCTTTTGCCTATAAGTGTGTCGAAGTGCAAGGTATCAAACTTAAGGCGACGCAAAATATTGTGTACAGAGCGCACTGTCATCGGTGACAGTTGAATTCCAGTCCGTGGATATTAAACGGATGCACACTGTTGACAAAATACATACTGGAAATTTCCACAAGAAACCGTATTCTACGAATAAGAACAGAAAACAATTCTAGAAATACATTCAAGTATTTCACGCCTCAAAAATGGAAAACTTTACCTTTGTTCGAACTTTTCCGCAATGAAATGTGCAAATTTTAGTAGTAGAGAAACAAATTACCGAAAATCGCCGCCACCCCTGTGTTGTCTCTCTGGGGAGGGGGAATAAAATTCCCGATTTTCATAAGCCCTTGATATCTTTATTTACGCCATTCGCTTCAAAATAAGCACCCACAAATGGTAGGTCAAAGGAATATTGAGAAAGTTTGAGAGTCCGTTCTTTTGCCTTAAAAATATACAGTTAATGGAGCAACTCTAAACACCATGCAATACCCATACGCCATGTATACACTCGATCCGAAATTAATAGAAAATACAGCCTCAACAAGTAGAGGTCCTCTCTTTCCGCACCGAGGGCAGGAGTGTCATAGCTTCAACTCGTGGGTCTCCAACGATTGAAATATGGCAACCAGGAGAACCATGGAGCTTGCGAAAGGAATTTCAAGGAAACATACGCGGACAAGCATGTGTCGTCATGAGAGACATATGTTATGTATGATGATTGTCTCACGGGTTGATTTATACTATCTCGGTGTTTCCATACCAACTGTAGCGCACATTGCCATTACTTAATTAGGCCATTCCATGACAGTTGACAAATTTTAAATATGTAAACTCTCATAAAATTGCTTCACTAAAACCACTTTGGAATAATTGCATAGCAATTAAAGGTAAAAAAACACTACTTATTTACCTTTTTTGTAGGTTTTAGATCATAGAGTCATATGTAAACATTAATGTAAACCTTTTATTGTGCTGTAAACAATGTCTAGTCCGCAAAAATGAAATTAGTTTAGCATATTAACGTAATAATAACAAGTAAACTCATTATGAAAATTGCATGTAACAAGCATTCAATTTGTTATACTTTTCCAGCACGAAGTGATACATTCGCTCAGTTACTTCCAGATTAAATAATGTAACAGACTTCCCGCAAGATGGAAATCATGCCGTCATTCGTTGAGTTACAAACCTATCAATATTCTTATTTTGTTGCCTCTCCATCAGCCTTCCGTTTTCCGCCCCTCTCCTCTTTTTACCTTTTCTGACAGTCTCTGTCTCTCTGTCTCTCTCCCTTCTCTCTACATCAGTCTCTGTCTACCTGTCTCTGTCATTCTGCCTATCCCCCTATCCCTTTGTCTATCTCTCTTTCTCTGTCTTCGTCTTTCAGTTTGTCTGTCCGTCTGGCCCACTCCGTCTCTCTCTCTGTCTCTGTCTGTCTCTCTCCCTCTCTACCTCTCTCTCTTTCTCTCTCTCTCTCAGTTGTTCTGAGGGTTCAATATCTAGAAACACGTCTTTAGTCTGTTCTCAGCAACACTGATAACAACATTTTTTAACAATAGTGGCTTTTGTGTTAATTATTATTCGCTGAAGGCAAGCGAACAATGTTGCTATGAGGAGAACTTGACGACAGAAAAAGTATCTAGTAAAACAGAACTCAAACATTTTGATAGAGCATGATAATTCATCAGAAGCTTGTTAAGAGTGGAAATCGACATGTGCACGTCAGAGAGTTTCAATTAACATTCTATACAGGTGGTTTGATTGCATAGAATACAAGCTTATTGTGAGCAGTACAATCGCTAGTCCTTTATATGTCGTGTGTATATTGTGACGGCTTTATCAAAACCATCATATAATCAATGGGTAAATTTTATACACACTGTCAGAAAAAACTCGCTTCACTAACTTTAACACAGACAGAGTGTTAGCACCAAGATGATAAGTTCTCAACTGCATTACGCATCTTCTTCACCTCGGAGAATTTTAAGTATTATCTCCATCTTTTTCTGGCAACCCAAAGTAATAATCGAAGGTGTCAATTAGCCAATTTTCTTACATCACTGCTGTTTCTGTTTTTCTGGCGCTTGATCGCTAAGGGAATTGCGAGTCCGTGTTTGAGACCACAGTCCCTCCATCCCAAATAATTAGACAAACCGTGGACTACAGATGAAAAACACAGAATGGCATCCTTTCTCGTAATGCGAAAGGTGTTTTTTAATCTTTTGTCATAAACCTGCGTGGCGTCAGTATTGTTATGGTCCAAATCAAGTGGAATTACGCGGGATTTATAGCGTCCGAGGACGCTAATGTATCGAGATTGTTAAATATTAATTTTCGCGTCAATTTTTAAGATTATTATACTTTGGTGACAGTTAAGACAAGTTAAGTACTTACAACTTTATCGGGCGAGAAGTTCTTCGAGGTGTGGTACCGGGTTTTGCGGTACGCGACGGGGAACCAAACCCGACACTCAGGTATACCAATACTGGTGTGTTGCCGTTCAGTTAGAACTCTGTAGGAAAAAGCGGTACACGATGTCGATGGATTGGTGGTCTGACTGGCTCGCTCCAACGGACACTGAGAACACTACTGCGCTGCCACTCTCATTTAATTTCCATACGTTCATAAGGATTGATAATTACACTCTTGAGACACACTTCAAAAGCATCCATATACGTGACATGTCACTGTCGCTTTGTGGCAACGTCGTGCCAGGGCAGAAACAATTTTGTAATTAATAGCTAATTTACTGATTGAAAGCAAGCCAGTCATGATTAATTTTTACGCTAAGCGGTGACAGGGACACTCGGACCATGGGCATTTTCGCTTGACTACCACAGAGGGTGTTACTGTTATGAAAGAAACTTCGATGGCAGTTATAAATCTTATCACGGCTCCGTAATATTAAGAGGAGTTAAATTATTCTGTAACCTTCAACGTCATTACCATGCGAGTTTTCAAATTGCGAGTAGCATGCGCCTCGGGGACAGATATCAGGACTCTTAAATTTTTAAAATTATTTTCTGATCTATCTCTTGTTGGGGTTCATGTTAAAGCTCACGGAGTAAGAAAAAAAATTCACTGTCTTGGTTTTCGCAAAATTAAATATTTTATTTTTCCCCATGGAGTTAACACGGTGATGGCAGCCATTTTGAATTTCAAATATCGGTGAACATTAGGTCATTTTAATTCTCGATTTGGTTTGACAATGGTTGAAAGTTTCATTGGGATAAGTTTGGGCAAAAGTTTATGTCTTTTTAACTTGTACTACCTTGCAAGTGCAGTCGATTTTAATCAAACATAGTTTCATATTCAGTTTCCAAAAGCCATGTTGAAATGCCTGACGTTGAACTCGTCAACACAAACTTGATGTTTGCCGTGCCCAGAATTATATTACAATGTAATCGGAGTCCCGATAAAAATTCATTAGTCAACAGGAGGAGGCACCTTGGGGTAGCGGACTCACTATCAGAGGGTAGTGAGTTCGAGACCCTGGAGGTCCAGAGTAATGGACTCACTGTCAGAGGACGGTGAGTTGGAGACGCCAGTGCGGTGTTGTGCCCCTCAACAAGGCATTTTACTCCTCAATGCTACATTGGATATTGGGTTAATGGTTCCACATCCTGTAATTGGGTTCGCCTCTTGGGATGAGTAGTAAAATAAAATACAAAACCCAGTAATATTGGATATTGTGAACACTAGGAAAAGTTAATTCTAAGTATTCGGACATGCTATAGGGAAAGGAATATGGGAATCTACTTGATTTCTCGAATAAAAGCAATGAAAATATTATCAAAAGTGACAAGTGTTTACAGTTATCGTCCAAATTGTATCAACCTTTTCTGGCATGTACAAGTTCGCCTGTTCTCATTAATCCTAAATTTAATTAATGCGATTGGTATTATTGTGATCCTGATGGGTCTACTAACGTAAATCTTTTAACACAGAAGACGTTTTCAAGCTGTCGAGACAAAACTCAAACGATACACAAATGAAGAAATGTGTCCTGGATCCCATCAGTTGATTTTTTGGTTACTTTCACAGATATTGAACTCTTACTAAGTACCATATTCACGATGGCTCGACGCCATATTTCATCTGGGCACATTTCCCCATCTGTAACTCCCCCCTCTCATGAATCGTTATCTTGTTTGAGTCTTGTCCTTTAACAAGTATGATTTTTTCCCAACAAACTGGTGATCATCGCCTGTCCTCTACCCGAAAAACAAATCGCCCTCTTTCAGGACAAGCGTCCCATCCTTCACAAATGGAAACAAAAAAATTCGCGGACTTCACGAAAACTCAACCAAAACAACCAAAAATACCTCACACACTCTATGAGGGCAAACCTCAAACTCCGCTAGTATACTAAAAACCGACAAGGTCTACAAACTGCATAATTAAAGGAAACAAAATTGAAGCGACTCTCAGCTTCATGAACGGAACAAAGAATAAACCGGTTCTGAAAACTCAATAAACAGAAAAAAATACACAGCATACTCCGTGAACGGACGCGGCATGACTTATGATTGAAATCCAATGTGACAGAAGATACATTTGGAAGTGTAACGTATTGATGAGCCAGGTCTCTTTCAGAAGAGTAACCTAAATACATCACACAGATCAACATAAATGGCGCGAACCGATTTAAACGGCCAATGCATAGTAGGTGACATTTTCTTATCTTCTTCCCTCCACAGCTAGAAAAAATACACATGCACTGGTCTTGTAAGTCTAAAGTACTGTGTGTCAAGTAATTGTTGACAAAAAAGAAATGCTGTCCGGACGAAAAAATTAAAGTCAACGGTTCAATGATAATATTGGTTGTTACGCGCCGCATACAAGTTGGACATACCCTGACATTTTGACACGGTTTAGGATTCGAATCAGATCTCTAATAGATAATACAATTATGAAAAGTACATGAAAAGTGACACATATTTTACAAAAATTAGCTATGCTACCTGTCATTGTGTATTGTGCTCTGTGTATAGCATCAAGGTAAACAACACTATTAGTATGTAACGTTTGCCGAAATTAACACAGTAGACGTGAGTCAGGGCACGGTAACGCTCAACTGAAAACTTTTAGTTTAGCCATGCGTATGGAAAGACAGAAGTATGTACATTCCAAATGTTTCCTAGCGGAAAATTAGTCAAGTGACATATTGTCGTTAATGTCTTAATTTCTAATTTCAGATATTAATCTCCAAGTCATATGAACTAAGGAAAATTAATGACAGCAAAGTAAGTGACTCGTTCATCATTTAATATGCATTATGCATACCCCATCTCGTCTCTCGCATGTGATATAGATCGGGTACTCGGAAAGGGCTCGTCCGATTTTTTTTTCAATATGAGTAAGAACATGACTTCAGGTTAGCATAATTCGAGGTGAAACACAGTGAAATATGTATTTCATTGCATCATTTCGGGTTTTTTGACATTTTTGCGAAATGCCTATGGCAGATATGACAATTTAATTAGTTCTGTCGATGAACGTTCACGGTGATTACACATCGGAGAAAAAGTGGACCAATTGTCAGTCTACTGGTGTGAAATGTTAAGGAAGTAAGCGACTCGAAAGTGAAATACTTAAACTTTTTTGCAAACTTCCCCAAAGAAACCTTCGACAACTTTCTTTAACAATCAAGCATAAAATCCAGGGTAACCAATGCACATGTTGATACCAGACAAACAGATTACCTTGAATTTATCGACATTTGAAATTCAAAACGGCCGCCATCCCTGTGTGAACTCTAAAGAAAAAATAAATTTTCGATTCTTTTCACTAAAATAAGACGGTAATTTATTCCAAGAGCTTCAAAATGAGCCCACAAAAGTGGTAGAACTGGAAAACGGTAATAAAAAATTGGAAGTCCAAATATCTGTCCCCGAGGCGCATTCTACCGTAATGCTGAGGCATGGCCTGCGTATTTGTGTTTGGTGTTGGTTTTTAATGAAGTGATCAACTGCTTGTGGTTTGCTTCATCAACATAATGTATGACTACCATATAAATGTGTGTCTGTGTGACCAAGTGTTATATAGTCTTCAAATTAATTGAAAACAACTGCTCCCCCCATCTTACATTGAACATTTCTCTCCGTTACAACAAATGTTTTTCTTGGAATTGTATTTCCACAATCTGTGGATCTAGATAGGCTTGTCTACATGGGGCCTGATCGCACACGCGTGTCGATTCAAGACCCAGTTGTGCGTTCAGCCCCTAAATTGCGATAGAAGCACTCAGTCGGGAAAGATAATATGGAAGAAAATATAACATCCATAATTGTCCTTTTGAAGAAGGAATGCCAAGAAAAACGGTTCCAAAAATTTTCGGATATCTATCGTATGTTGCTAGTACAGACGATGCTTAGTTTTGTAAAATGTTAAAATTCAAATAAAATATAGAAATAGTTATTTTTTGTCTTTTATTCCATAGAAATAGTTATATAGACTAAATTATACATTACACGCACATACAGAGAGAGATAGAGAGAGAGTGTGTTGATGTTGTTGTTGTTGTTGTTTTTGTTGTTGTTGTTGTTGTTAATGTTGTTGTCTAAACTAAGCAATCGTGATCGCGAAGTCGAAACCTACGCTTATGATAGAAGACAAAAGTTACGGCAAATAGCAACAATCCATTAAACATGCTTGCGACCATTTTAGATACTCGAAGAGTTTCTCGAATTGAAATTTAGCACAGAAATTTTATTTTGCATCTAGAAGCGATAAAATGCATTTGTCCTCATGGTAGCCAAGGGGATTTATTTTCGATGACACTGAAAATATTACCAGGAGAAGTTGAATTACCACAAGGTTGCTGTTCTTCCAACTGCCAATTTGCGTTTTTTACGGGTAAAATAAGAATTCTGTCCGAATGAATACTTCATCAATTACTTAAGTTTCGGTCCATTAGATTTCTTTAATTTCAGCCATCTTACATATGTTATGACTCCGGTGTTAATTTTCATGCATGACGTCTGGGTCAGTTCACTATTTATGGAGGCTCATCTTTCCAGATGACAAGAAATAAATATTTAAACAGCAAATAATTACTACAACCCATGCACACAGGGCGTAATTTTGTGGCGGTCCCCAAGGTTTAAAAATTCAACATTGTAATGAAAGCATGATTGTTTGATTTTCAATGTCTCCATCCTGTTTTTGTTTTCCAGATGATGGCTTCGATACAATAGTTGGGAGCAAATAACTTTTGCTGGCGTGCCCAGGCATTGCTGTGGACGAGCGCGCGACGACGGATACGTTCAGCCGCTCGCATGCGCAATGACACAAATAGTGAACTGTTCACCTGCACTGTAAGTCCCGGTAGACAGTAATGGTAATAATGTCCCATTTCGGACGCGAGATAACTCACCGTGGTTCACATGGTGAAATCCACTCTCTTTCTGACCTCTGAAACACTGTCCTATTACAGATCTACAAAAGTCGTTGTCATCTGTCAGTGTAGTTGGTAACGGAAAAGTACCGTTTCCTTTCAAATAATGTTGAATGCGTTTACCCGGTAAACGTTATCATGGTTGTTTGTCCACATCTATACTTTATGTGTATAAGATTACTTGATAACTTTAATATTGACGCTGTGGTCATAAAACGAGAATTTGATGCCATTACACCATCTTAATGATGGCAAAGTAAACAGAATTTATTTGATACGTCGAATCATTAGTGAATGCAATACAATTATTCTGTATTGTATAGGGTTACATATTCTTATGGATGTTATTATTTCATCTTCGCGATGTTGTCGAAATATTTTTGTTTAAATATCATTAAGAAAGGGGCAATGGTCTCACGATGAGAATTGGAGCAGTGAACTGTGCTGCCTGCCATGCCACCTTAACTTAGTGAAACCTACACTTATTAGTATCAACTGCATAGAGAAGTCCCATTGTCACTTTCTTTCCTTTTTTCATTAATTTGGATTTTCCCGCATTTTTGAACACCAACTTTCTTTGGCTGTCTGTTGACCATAAATTATACACAAGATAAAAATTCTTTGTCTCCTGTATGTGATGCTGAAGTGCTCTTTCTAATGTCTGTATTATCAATAAATATTTGCAACCTTGCATGTGACGGCGTAGATTGTGAGCACGCAAACGTTTAGGCGCATGATTTCGCAGCAGTTGCCCTGTAGAAGAATTAACGGCCCTGGAAACATATATATCGTTGACTTAATAGTGTTTGTTGCTTTCATCCAATTATTGGGACACGGACTGTTTCGTTTTCCTAAAAGACGCAACGTCTATAAAACTCATTAATTTTCGCTTAAAGTGTCCTTTTGTGCCATCTGGCTCGCTGTCGACACGTGAAAGAACCGATGATATATCACAATTATTCAAAAGAAACAAGGGTGTAACTTGTTCTCTTTGTGGGTGGATATATTAATGACACACGGCGGCTCTGGTGACCTAGCAGTGGTGCGACGAGTATGACAACCATGCTCTGTAATTGACCAAAAATACCGCAAACTCCAATAGTTTTGTTATCTTTGACAGGACGCTATAGTGAATTCGTATCACGCGCTACGTGTAAACCGAAACGACTTCTAGCATCGATAGAATAGCAGGCAAAGCGTCGAAGCACATGGCGTCTGCAGACTATAAAATTGATGCACATTCATAGTGTAGGAAAGTGGCAAATATCGAGAACTATATTTTAAAGTCATCAAGGAGAAATCCTAATTTTGCCGTTCTTCAGTCTTAATTTCCTTTCGGAATGACTGTCAGTTCTTGCATCTCGTTTAAACCTCCAAAAATCGGGAAGGACACGAGTCACCAGTTGCGCATGTCACGCTTTTTCTATTTACATACAGTTATCTTACCCACAAGCCACGATAATAATTAGTTTCCGAACAGAATTGGGAGATAATCATGGCGAGGGAAGTTGTGGACACAACGATCACCTCAGCTTTCTCATCAGAGTGGTATTCTGAGGAATTAAACGGGAGCCTACACTTGAAGAGGGGCATCATGGGAAGTATGTATACTTGACCAAACAAAAAAGCATGCGTTATGGGGAAAACAGTTTTGTCCCATGACTACTAAATGCTACATTATTTCTAATTTTTGTGTACAAAACAGATTTCTGTGAATATTGGAAGGTTAGAGCTCTGTTAGTCACGTGCAGAATATGTCCATTGCGTTCAGACAAGCCCACTTTTCTCAAATTCAGTACGGTGCCCGGAACAAACTATCTCTGCATGTACACAAACAGACCATTGCACTCCTGTAAATACCCATACACTGTCCACTACAAATTGTTCGTTCAAGTGTACCACGTCCAGGAAGTTGCCTCTTGTGGCGAACGAAATACATTGACAATCTGGTGGTGTTCACGCTCACGTTGTTACCAAAAGTAGAAACCAATTTTTTTTTTTGCGTACGCCGTTTCGTCCATAAATTTACAGCGTTTTATTCAAGGGGAAGATAATAGGGTTGCGTGTCGGAGAATTGAAGCTTGGTGCAACAGTTCGTACCGAATTCAAGCTTCGGCTGATGACGTTCGTTCCATGCAAAGGCATTTTGTGTAATATCAGTTTTTGCTCCTAACGACACGTGGTAAGGATGACAACATCCGCACCCTTCACATCTTACAAGTGTTGTTTTATGTATGATTATGCATGACCAATTCTTGTGCTGTTCTTGTTTACTGTATGTTCTGTTTCTGGTCAATTTGCAAATAACAATTCATTGATATTTCACGGCGACGGCCGCATTTCCTCGAGTCGAGTTTTGCCAGAACTTTGACCCAAAGCTCGTCTTATTTGCGGAGCCATACGGAGGACTGGATCAGGTATGATACTGTTTGACTTCACCTAGTAAAGTTCTGTTCGCTAATGGTTCTACTCCGGAATAAAAAGGACGCGATGCGTACGCCGTTCTACATACTCAGAACGCCCAAATAATCACGTGATGCCGGTACAAACAAACCCACATGTGTACTGAACGCGTATGGAAATACACGTACGTCTGTGCGCGTTTGCGCACATGGCTTTGTTTGTACCGTGGTCGATTCGAATTCCGGGTTTGGCCTATTGCCGAGTGGTGTGCGTCTCGCCGTTCGTCGCGTTGACAGTGAGCAGCGACCATCGCAATACCACCAGCGACACATCACATCATGGCAAATATCATTATCATCTTTCAGTTATTATAGCATTAGCTTTCCGCCGGCTAACTTTACAAAATGTGACTCTCCGCCGAGGGCAGGTTTGGCCCTCTCTCAAATTCCTCCGGCCACCCTCGTATAACTAAAAGCTCATTGAATATTATATATTGTATATATTTGTCAAACATGTTGCATACACTTTTGAAAGGGCCAGTGACTGTAATTTTTGACGATTTTTTTCATTTTTTTTTGTTTTTGCAATCAACGACAGTTTCTTGTTGTACACCCCGAAGCATGTTCAAATACACAGCATTCCGCTTGTCAACTCATATGTAGACTGCATTGTTATCGTTGACAAGTGAACTCTGGTCTAGAATGAAATTCACTGGCACACAATAACAGTGCATTTTACTCATATAGACACTGTGTTGACGAGCAAAATATTAGGTTCGACAAGTTCTTGGCTACAGGTGCAAGAAGTTGTAATTGCAACGGAACGAAAATTATGAAAAAAATCGTCAAAAGTTACGGTTGCTGTACTTATGTTGCGCTTGTTTAGATAGGCAAGTTAGAAGGGTAACGTACCCGAACGTGTGGGCGCCTTTTGTAGGTCAAAATCTTTTATAACACGAAATTTTAGCAATCCATAAAGAGCAACCTAACGAAACGGTCGGACGGATTGCTGAACTCCGTCAAACTCCTGGTTCGCCCTTCAGCTGTAAACCACTAGTACAGGTTTGCAATGAGAAAGACATGTTGTCGATAAGGTTCATTACTCACCTCACCGAAGAGAACTGTATAATCACATTAAACAAGGCGTCACTGGCAATATGTGCAGCTTACAGCACTTCGAACATGTTCTGTGACATCGACGTTCCTTTCCAACGGTGGTTGGATGGGTCTTTCACTGATCGCGTACGGGGGTCCGCCAACATAAACACAACGCTTGCGTCACACGATCTATTGTTGTCCTGAAGATCTATAATCCTGAAAGGGGGTTGTTTCTCTTTCGTACATTGACCCAGTGGTCATATGAGTGGAGAGCAGCAGGAGCAATAAATGCCAAATGTCAATCTTAGCTACCGTGCAACAGACACCCAGTTAATCGTTACACCATGTGACAGAGTGACTGTGGTTACACTAATCAACCGATCTAAAGTCGAATTTCAAGCGGCGTGGGTTTTTTTATTTTTTTTGAAAAGTCACCTTGAGGGCATACTTTTCTCAGTGTGTAGTTGTCACCATGGGTCTCTTGAAAAAATGGTACGGTGAGTCGAGCATTTTCGTTAAATGTATTTTGGGGTTTTCTTGTAATTTTTTTTCGTTGTATTTATTTTTCAGTATTTTATGTAACTTTTTACTAAATCGTTAGTTTTCTGAGTTGAAAAGACCCCATAGTCGACAAAAAAGCAGTAGAGCAGCTGAGGGCTCTTTGAAATCAGCATCGATTCTAAAACACACAGAGATACATCAATAAATTCACTAAGTTTTCAAAGTTGCCAAGTTATACAAGTCATCCAACTCAGAAATGTTCTTCACTGCACAGAGGACTATCAATCATTCATATTTATTTATTTATCGATTTATTTATTTATTTATTGCGCGAGGATGGAAAAATACTAACGCGACTAGTCTAGATCGACGAGAGCGAAGATGGGTAACAAGTCCTTTTCTTTATACCAGTTTTCATCCTGTTAGTGAATTACAGGCCCAATAGCTGCAACTTTTGATATTTTTTTTTCACTGATATTGTTTTTAATGTCAACTACAGTTTCTTTTTCTATTCCCCAAAAATGTTGAATCACCTACCATTTAATTTCTCAACACACAGTGTCCAGACCTGGATTCACTTAATGTCAACAATATAGTGCAGTCTACGCATGACAGGCTGAGTTGACGAACTGAATACCAGGCTTCGCGGCATGCTTTACGGTAGAACAAGTAACTGGGGTTGATATTAAAAACAAAAGTAGTTATCACCGGCCACAAATGATCTCATTTCGTCAGAGAACAGAATACAATGGCACTTAAAGCCGAGTTCAATAAGATTTGAAGAGAGACGAAGCATCGATGGTCAGTGCTTGACGAATGTTCAGACAGCCACAGAACGAATTCATTATGAAGTGAAAGGCATGTTCGTCATCGGTTGTTCAGAGGTGCTGTGTATCACTTGTCAGTTCACAGAATGTGACGTCAGACAGGCCATTTCAAATGGACTTGTAACTTTTGAACTCCATTCGCGGGAACTTTTGATGTGATTTACAGTGCTTTTGTTCCATTTGTAAAATAATTTCTAATTATGCTTCAAAATTCATATCAAGATGCCCAACTTGTAAAAACCGTCCGTATGTGTGTAATGACCGACTGATGTGCCATCCAATCTGCCCTTCTTCATACTCGATCCTAAACTTCTTTACCTCGCATATAAACTTATTTCTTTTTGTCACAATGGGCATAACATAGTGAGAAGTAACGTATCGAATGCGGTCGAATGACGGTTATTCACTGGAAATGCATAAAGCCCAGCTCTTTGTTGATTTTACCACCCTGTGAATACAGAACAAAGAGACTTAACCCAGACATATAATGTATGCATTTGAGCAGAAGAATGCCCCAAAAGGATTGAAACCAACGATTAAGGGAGGGATGTAGTTCAACTCGCTCCTGATCATACTTTACGGCATTATCGCCAATTGTTTACGATTCCATCAGTTCTCAGGATCCAGCATACGTTATTATGTCAACGGCTCAGTTCAGGGGCGTCCGTAGATGGCGTGCCTAGGTCAAGGCGAAGCATGCGTTCGACTGTGGAACACTGTTGCCAGACAATTCTAAAGGACACCGGGTGAAAATCGAATTCTTCAATCAATCGTTGCGCTTGTGGATGTTGTTGGGGCGACTTAACTGGCTTACATGGCTCAGCAAACAGTCTCACTTTATGCAATACTTTCTACAGGAATACTTTGTTTTGAAAATATTAAGCCACGCTTCATTAGAAGGTTTGGACGCAGGTTCTGCAGGTTGCATACGACACAATGTTCATGTTGTATATAACAGTATGTAACCCTCAATACACCCCTCCCTATACGTGTAGAAGTTTACTTATAGCTCGGAGGATGAAATTAGACGGTTTCCCTACCGAAAATGACTTTGTTATTCTCTGTCGCTAGATAAAAAGACACGGATTTCGTCGTTAAAAAATCGATTGTAAGTTCAAACTAACGACACAGTTGCTCACACACGCTACCTCAGGCTCTATTGTACCTCTATGACTGGGGTGAATGAACTCAACTCCACCACAATGCTCGCACTCAGTTGCAGCTGGTATAGTGTGCGAGAACCTGCGATGCATTATTTCGATGAAGGCCCCTTTCAATTTTCTGACCAGTGGAGTTTTTTCCTTTCAAGTACTGCAACGTGCTTTGCATTCTGATGGTTGGCTGTTGTAGAGAACTCCTGACTTCGATACAAGCAAAGACGGTCCCCCGAGGTGGGTTGGGGCTACTCCCGATATTTTTATACCTGGGAAGGAGCGATGTACCTCCCAAGTTGAAAAATCTAATATTGCAAAAACATAAACAGTTGTTCGGGATTTTCTTGACAAATTTAGGAAATTTTCACCTTTATTGCATGCGAAGGTTTTCCTAAAGATTTGGATACTTGCTTTGTCATCGACCAATGTCTGGGTGTTTTGGATGAAACATCGAACAGGTAGCATCCCGACAAAATGCTGAATCGGAGCTTCAACGGAGACCCTCGCGTATGCCATGTGTAATTGTGGTACATCAAGCTTGAGAAATTAAACTTCTCTACAAATAACCATGTAAATTGTCAGTACACTATGTCAGCCCGATGTTACCCGACGAATTCTTCTCATTGACGTGAAGTCAATGTATTTCAGAGGTCAAACACCAAAGGATTGTGGGAAAACGTAAAGTCATAGAAAGTCTACTACATATTTCTGAAAACTTTTTTTTAAAGAATGGGCTCTTTGTTTTCTATTGTTATTCCTTTTCGTAAATTAAGGAATCCACGATCGTTTTCAATGAGTTCTTTTAAAGAATACACAGTCCAACTGATTCTTAGCGAGCTTCCCCAGTTTACCGCCAACGGCTTGTCCTGGTCCATTGGAACTGGTAAGTTGGCCGTGACTATTTATTTTAAGCCTGAGGCCGAACAAAAAAAATTGTGCTGTTCAGATAACCCGACCTACCCTATTTTTATCTGCCGACCCTAAACTTTTAAGAGCTACGTAAACACGGAAGTAAAAAAAAGAAAGAAAAAAACCGTAAAATCACGCGTTCGTTACTTCGCACTTGGTTTTTTTGCTTAAACAAAGATGTCTTTTATGGGTTTTTTTTCCTTTTACATGTATGATACATTTTTCTGGAAATGTTGTGGCCAGTGTTTGACCGCCCTGAACCCCTGAAAAATGCATATTTAAGAATAAAAATATTTTTGAAAAAATTCCTGCCGACCTACCGACCGTATTTTTGAAAACCATGTTATCGGAACTGTTACAGCACAATTTTTTTCTTTTTTGGCCTGAGAGAAAAATGTTCCCGTGGCAAAAAAAATGAAACAAGAACACATCATATTTAGTTCAGCGTGACCATTCTCGTTGCTTGGAGTTACTTTCTAAAACAGATGTTCGCCAACTTAGTATTTATAGCTGTTACCATGCCATATGTTTTATCCTAGTCGTATTAGAAAGCATCCCTTTGTTAATTGGTTTTTTCTGTTCTATGATTTTAGTACAGGAGGGGAGATAGCTAATTTGAAATTCGAAACCAGAACCAAATACGGCCAACAACAAAGAGCGAGTTTGGACTTTTTTGTGAGCGCATTTCGATCCCAGGAAAATCTTATGAACAGGTCAGAATCAATAATCTTCGGACATACTGTCAGTTCCCGTCGAGCTGCAGTCACTCTGGGCCGGAAGGCAATTCATGTCCCTGACCCACACTTAAATAGCAAAGGGCGACATCTTTCAACTTGTGCACCCAACCCAACAACTAACATATGTCGCTAATCTCACAACTCCAATTACCCTTCCAACTTTTTTGACGCTAAAACACTCTGCCCTTTGATCACGTGATGCGCCAATCTGGTTGCCGCCAATATGGTCAGTCGCTCAATCGGACAAAATAAGCACATTGAATGTCTTTACAGAATGATCAACTCCCACAGATGAACACTGGTAATTCTTTCGTCAGCCATTCTGGCACTCTTTGGTCGTTTTCCTTGAAAACAGCCGAGAACAGATCATGGGATATGCACAATTCTTTTGTGACACAATCATTTATAATTAGCAGTCCGCAATTTCGCCATCCCAAAAATAATAATCACTTCTTGATGAAAAGTAAATGTCTACATAGTTACATCCTATTCTGTTTTCCGTTGCACCAAGTCTTTGCACGAAAATACTCATTAATTATCTACTTTACGATGGTAATGAAAAAGTCAAATAATATTTATCTCCTCAAAGCAATTCTCCCGAATATTGCCAATTGCATCTGAACCACATGCAGGACATGGCGACACCAGTGTTTTCGCATTTCAGACATACAAAGTGCGCATGTGGGCAATTAAAATTTGTAAACGACCTTTCCATCTGACTTTCCCGCTTCTCGTTTTAATCTGATTTACAGCCAATGTCAGGCTTCCTTTCAGTTTCCCTTTGCCAGATACTCTATACTCACTCATATTTTTTTGAAACGCCAGGACGCTTTCAAACTGTTATTTTTCTGCTTTTCTTTTCACAACCGAGTGTACGGTTTCAACGGTCTTTGAACAATAATCTAGCACCGATCGAGAAAAGAAATCCACATGTTTTGGTATACTTTAAACTTGTTTAACTGTTGCAAATGGTGGTTGAATATTTTTGAAATTGAGTAATCTTCCGTCGAAGAAGAATACTACACGTAGTCATAAAAACCATTATGGACGTTAGCCAGGGAAATCACTCTCGTGCAGAACATAAATTTAAGTGAGAGAGAGAGAGAGAGAGAGAGAGAGAGAGAGAGAGAGAGAGAGAGAGAGAGAGAGAGAGAGATCTATATCATACGTCTGATTATTAGCCCTTAATTTGATATTACCCTCAGACGCTCTTATTGAACAAATGGAACTTTTTGCATCTTAGGTGAGCATTTTGAACCCAGTGTATAATCCCGTCTGTGTAACACTTCAAACCACACAAGATGAGTCTATAACTTGCTTACTAGCAATTCGTCTTTTCTAAGTGAGCAAACACTATTAAAGTATTCACATATGATTTATAAACAAACTCTCGAAGTATACAATTAATGTTAAAGTAATTAAATAGCTTTAGTGGACTTAAGCCAGCAACGAAATTACACTTAAGAACGCTACCTGTCAACGGTAGTGAAACATGCTGAAGTTTTTGAAGGTAAATAAAACAAATATAACAAAACAGTGGAAAATTAAAAGTTTTATCTATAGTTTTACGGCTACAATAACGATCATCCGCTTAACTAGCAGTACTTCTACAATCATCACATCATCATTAACGTCACAATTTCATCATTATTAACGTCATCATCATCATCATCATCATCATCATCATCATCGTCATCATCATCATCATCATCATCATCATCATCATCATCTTCATCATCATCATCATCATCATCATCATCATCATCATCATCATCATCATCAACGTCATCAACATAAGATCAGCAATGTGTTCAACATCTGAGAATTACAACAACCAATGGTACATCTCCGATATTGAAGAATAGACGGCCAACAACCTACTGGACATCAAAATTCCTCGTGATGCACAGGGGCATTGAAATCTTCACGATTCCCTCTTCTATTTTTAAAAATATTTGGTTTAGTGAGTTGATTGGTTTCTTATTTACTACTTTTACTTTAGGTATACATGCGTATGCGATCGAATATCACGATCTGCACGCACGTGGGCTGTAGCTGGCCGGATTGTTCATGTTACCGTGCAGCACAGTTTGTAACTGATGGGAAGTGTCTATTTGAAAGAGAGAAAGAGTGTTGGCTTGGCAGTTACGTTTTATTTTTTTATTTTTTTATTTTTTTTAGTTTATTTATTCAAATGAATTCCACAGCCGAGGCCATTTATGGAAGGCTTAGGAAAAATGCAGATAAAGAGTTAAAACATAGAGATAAGTCCCACAACCTTTTAACAAATACTGAGAAAACAAAGTTGTAAAATATTTTTAAAACCGTCTAAAGTAACAGAAAAAGGATCAATGTCATTGTTGTCGTTCACAAGCGAATTAAAAAACATAATGGTTCTGGAATTCTCTGTACGTCTCGTATTATAAAAAAGAGCGCCGATGAGTGTAGAAAGAGTGATTCGGAGAGGTTTAGCAACACATAAATGACTTGGCAAGATGAAGAATCACTTGGAAAAAAGTATGAAAAGCCGCTAGGAAAACAAATAACTGAGAAGTATTCAATTCAAAGGAACGCCCATTCCGGTTGTTTTGACGATGATTCTATAAATTGTGTTCTACTAATGATGGCGGAAATAAAACCATTCAGCCGTTGTGCCATTTGTTATTATTTAATACGCGAAAGTATGTGCTTTCAAAACAGGCATTTTACAGCTACATGTAATAAATATTTGCAACTGTTGATTGCTCTACCCTATGTTAAAGAATGCGATAACGGCTAAATAGCAAGATAAAAACTACGCCAGGTCTAACGTATATGTCATAACTATTTTTAGTACGACATTTAGATATTTATACGATGAATTATTTTGAAATTAACTCTAGAAACAAACTCACAGTTTGCTTCTCGGTTAGCGGTGCAGTAAGGGAGCAGGTGTAACAAGTTCAGGGTCGGGGAGGACTGTTGCACGAGGAGACCCAACCAAGATGTGTGTGAAAACAGCGTCAAATTTAGATCCTGTCAATGACATGAACATTGGTATAAAAAGGGCCTGTTAAGTACACTTCACATGTAGACCCATATTTGCCTTGTTTCTGTGACTTTTGCGTGACCGAAGACCTTTCTATTGTCGATTTCTTACGAGCATCCAAAGCGAGACTCATTAGAGTATAATTATGTGAATATGGAATTTAATGAAAGTCTTGGTTTGTTTGCAATCGCTCCACTTGAACATGAACTTTATGTCGTACAATTTCACTTTGCTATCTTTATGCTTTCCTTGAACATGGACGAAAAGGGAAAAATTTCGAAACGTTGTGGTAGTATGGAATGTTAAGTCTAGGGCGACCGCTACTCCGATTTGTGAAGACAAAGTTGGACTTATCTCGGGGCAGTCCTGAAGCTCGCCAGACTCGATCATTCAGTGAACTGTAACTATTACCTTTAATTGGTGGCACAGAGACGCACGCCGTAACTCAAATGGCCTGTTGATAATGGTGTCTTGATAATACCTAACATCGTGACAAACTCATGCCGCGACAGAATACTTACAGCTGACTGAACACTGATGCAGCGTCGGTGAAACAAACAACCGCAGTAACCATGACGACTGCCGCCTAGGCTGCGCCAGCTTGTGAAATATGACCATTGCAGTGAAGAGACTCTTCTACGAGGTGCCTGCATGGGGCCATCGTTCCTATACCATGTTTGCGTGCCAATTCTTTTGAAACGTGTTCTATAACTCATGTAAACCACAACACATCCTTCGTTTAAAGTCGTGATACAGAAAGCGTTCGGAAATATTATGATAAAATATGATGATGTAATGGACAGGTTATAATTGAAATTCAAGTCATTGAGTATACTTGAGTATTGGGAGTAAACGTTTGTGTAATTCACATGACGTTTCCAAGGTAATCAAATTCGGCTCTTACATGGTTACGTTTACGTTTCGAAATTCATTGCTTAAATTGTCTATCGCTTGAGAGACATGTATCGATATAATATAATAGTAAATTTCTTCAAATTCACGGATAGCAACACATGTACAATGTATGAGTGCATGCATACTGTACATAAATGAATGCGTACATACGTACGTACGTGCGTGCGTGCGTGCATGCATGCATGCATGCATACACATACATACATACATACATACATACATACATACATACATACATACATACATACATACATACATACATGCATACATGCATACATGCATACATGCATGCATACACACACATCCATCCATCCATCCATCCATCCATCCATCCATCCATCCATCCATCTATCCATCTATCCATTCATCCATCCATCCATCCATACATCTTTATAACGGGGAATTACGTGCATTTACAGTTCTGACGTCTGAATGTCCCGCGCTGTAACGTGAGGCAGTTGCGGAACAACGAACAGGTGTAATGCACAGTCGATACAAATTTTACCTTCTTAACTAGCACGGGACTAGACTTCGTTAGAGTCGGGAGTTTTATTTAAAAAATCATTAAAGCAATTGCTGCGAATTATTTGTATTTTTTACATGAAAAACCGGGATAACAGCAATTTACGATCATACGCAGTCTTCACTGAGTTGTATGAACGCGGAGAATTTGCGCATGTGCGGAGTGAAGGTGATAGGTATCAATTCTACTCATTGACTGTGCTCGACTAAATTATGGTAACTCTACTGCATTGCGTTCACAAAAAAACTGTCCCCCATAACTCTACTGCATCGCGTTCACAAAAATAGCATTAATTCATAGACTTTTACCAAGTCTAGCTTGGTAATAAGGCAGATCCAAAATGTTGGCTGGTTTTCACCACCAAATGTAACATGTCACAATCGGGAAGTTACTAATCTAAAACATGGTAGACAAATGCAAATTTCCACCTGGTGGCGAGCATGCAGTATACAGCACAGCGAACCATGACAGAGCTAAATGTTGTGAGAATTTATTATTTGCCAAAGTGCACTTATACGCATGCAGTCACAATTTGGGATGGACTATCTATGTGTAGTTTTCACTGGCATCCAATACTTATGAGCTGAGTTTCTTTCCACTGAATTTGTAAGAGTATAGGGTTTTACTATCCTCACAACTAGTTATACGGAAATCTCTATGGGTTAAACAGGAGGAATACTGTTTAAAATGGCTAGAAATTCGCAATAAAAATACGCACTGCCCTAGTTCACACTGGTAAAGCGTCGACTGTATACACGTCGACGTCAATGCCGATCTATTTGAACACATAATAATGCCTTTAAGGTTCAAAGTATTGTTTTCATCACTCGGTACATTTGCTATGCATTATTAATTATTGATATTTCACTTGGTGAAATTGAGTCTTTCTAACTGCGTCTATACTATAATAAACAGTGTATGCTTCATTACATATTATTATATATGCTCGGGATTACGTGCATTATCTTATCTATTTTTGGTTTAGCTCACTGTCTGCAGTGTCATTTAATTATTATAGTCCATGGGCTAGAGGGGGTCTACGTGCGCCCCCCATAGGATAACAAACCAGTATTTTTCAGAAGCCTTGGGATCCTTAGAATACGAAATGGAATTCTAACAGAAAAAATATAGGGACGCAATAGCTGTTATGGTCATGTTTTGAAGGGTACCGCAAAATCACCATTTTCCAACCCAAATACATTTTCGTCAAATCTGTCTTCTTGTAAGTCATGTGCTGAGCTAATTTTTTAACATAACCTCACTTGTTTGGTATCATTAGAAACAGAATTTATTCTGCTTTAAGATGACATATTGTACTATGCAATGTCTTCTACAGTTTTTGTGAAATATGACCAAAACTTATCCCATACCCCAAAATTTAACATTGCAAGTTACAGTAAATCTCAAATTCTACCAATTTTTTAGCTCGGCATAATAAAAAATGCAATGCTTTGTATGAAATCTATTTTATTTGATACAGGGACATGTCAGAAATATGAAATAGACTTTTAACAGAAAAATATTGGGACTCTACAGTTGTAATAGTCATATTTTGAAGGGTACCGCAAAATCACAGTGTTGCAGATTTGCATGCATTTTTGTTAAACCTGTCTTCCTATAGGTCATCTGCTGAGCTTGTTTTTGAATATAACCTCACTTGTTAGGTATCATTATAAAGATAATTTACAAATCTTTAAAATGACATATGTAACATGCAATATCTTGTATAGTATTCATGAAATATGACCAAAACTTACCCCATACCACAAAGTTTACAATGAAAATTGCAGTCAAAGCTAAAATCAAATTCTACAAATTTTTTAGCTAGACACAAATAATCTGGCCGTTTTTGCGATTAAATCTGTTTTATTTGGTACAGGAACATGTCAGAAATATGAAATAGACTTTTAACAGAAAAAATATTGGGACTCTACAGCTGTAACAGTCATATTTTGAAGGGTACCGCAAAATCACAGTGTTGCAGATTTGCATGCATTTGTGTTAAACCTGTCTTCCTATAGGTCATCTGCTGAGCTTGTTTTTGAATATAACCTCACTTGTTAGGTATCATTATAAAGATAATTAACTAATCTTGAAAATGACATATTGTTACATGCAATATCTTGTATAGTATTCATGATATATGACCAAAACTTATCCCATACGACAAAGTTTACATTGAAAATTGCAGTCATAGCTATAATCAAATTCTACCATTTTTAAATCTGTATTACGTGGTACAGGGACATGTAAGAAATATCTAAAAGACTTTTAACAGAAAAAATATTGGGACTCTACAGCTGTAACAGTCATATTTTGAAAGGCACAGCAATATCTTAGTATTGCAGATTTGCATGCATTTTTGTTATATCTGTCTTCTTATAAGTCATCTGCTGAGCTTCTTTTTGAATATAACATTATTTGTTAGGTATCATTATAAAGATAATTTACTAATCTTTAAAATGACATATTGTAACATGCAATATCTTGTATAGTATTCATGATATATGACCAAAACTTACCCCATACCCAAAAGCTTACAGTGAAAATTGCCGTCATGGCTAAAATCAAATTCTACAAATTTTTTAGCTAGACACAAAAAATCTGGCCGTTTTTGCTATTAAATCTGTTTTATTTGGTACAGGGACATGTCAGAAATATGAAATAGACTTTTAAAAGAAACAATATTGGGGTTCTATGGCTGTACTGCAAAATCACAGCAGTGCAGACTCATATGCGTTTTTGTTAATTTTGTCCCATTGTAGGTCATCTGCTGAGCTTATTTTATTACCTAACCATGTTTATTTGGTACCAATTAAAAGGTAATTTAGTAGTTTTTAAAATGACATATTGTTATATGCCATGTATTATGTGGTTTTCATTGAATATGACGAAAACTTACCCCATACCACAAAGTTTCTATCGAAAAGTACTTTCGTAGCTATATATCGTCAAATTCTAGCAATTTTCTAGCTAGACATAACAAATAAGGCAATGCTTCATATGAAATCTTTTTATTTGGTACTGGGGAATGTCAGAAATATAAAATAGACTATTAACAGAAAATATATTGGGACTCTACAGCTGTAACAGTCATATTTTGAAGGGTATCGCAAAATCACAGTATTACCAACTCGCCTGATTTTTTGTTAAATGTGTCTTCTTATAAGTCATCTGCTGAGCTTGATTTTTGACATAACCTGGCTTGTTAGGTATCAATAAAAAGGTAATTTACTATTTTTTTAAAATGACATATTGTAATATGCAATATCTTGTTTAGGTTTCATGAAATAGGACCAAAGCTTACCCCATACCCCAAGGTTTACACAGCAAATTACTGCAAATCTGAAACTTTACCATTTTTACAATTTATTAACTTTGTATACAAAAGGCAATGCTTGTATGCAATCTATGAAATCTGTGTTTTTGTTAAAAAAGTATGTCACAAATATGAAATTAACTTTTAACAGGAATATAATATGATTTGATAGCCTTTTGGATCATATTTGGAAGGGTACCCAGGTATCAGGGCAAATTTGCCGAAACACATACATTTGACATATTATGGTTTCCCCTCCAAAAATGATCTAAATGGCTACTAAATTGTATCATCTTCCCGTTAAAAGTTAATTTTATACTTGTGACATGCTTTTGTAACAAATAAATCAGGTTTCATACAAGAATTGCCTTTTGTATAACGTGTAGCAAAAAATGGTAGAATTTAAGATAAGCCGTAATTTGCGATTTGACCTTTTTGGGTATGGGGTAAAGTTTGACCATATTTTAGAAAAACTATGAAGGACATTGCATATTACAATATGTCATCTTAAAGAAGAATAAATTGCCCTACTAATGATACCTCACAAGCCAGGTTGTGTTACAAAATAAGCTCAGCAGATGACTTACAAGAAGAATAATTTAACAAAAAAGGTGCCAGTCTTCGGTACTGCGATTTTGCATTTCCCTTCAAATAGTGTAAACTAAAGAAGATATTGCATATAACAATATGTCACCTTAAAGACTAGTAAATTACCTTTCTAATAATACCTAACAAATCAGGTTATATTTAATAACAAGCTCAGCAGATGACTTATAAGAAAATCGATTCAACAAAAATGCACGCAAGTCAGGAATACTGAGATTTTGCTGTACCCTTCAAAATCTGACTGTTACAATTACAGAATTCCGATCTTTTTTCTGTTAAAAGTCTATTTTATATTTCTGACATGACCCATTACAGAATGAAATAGATTTCATACAAAAAATGCCTGATTTTATATGTCTAGGTAAAAAAATGGTAGAATTTGATTTTAGCTATGACTGCAATTTTCAATGTAAACTTTGGGGTATGGAATAAGTTTTGGTCATATATCATGAATACTATACGAGATAATCCAGTAACAATATGTCATTTTAAAGATTAGTTAATTATCTTTATAATGATACCTAACAAGTGAGGTTATATTCAAAAACAAGCTCAGCAGATGACCTATAGGAAGACAGGTTTAACAAAAATGCATGCAAATCTGCAACACTGTGATTTTGCGGTACCCTTCAAAATATGACTGTTACAGCTGTAGAGTCCCAATATTTTTTCTGTTAAAAGTCTATTTCATATTTCTGACATGTCCCTGTACCAAATAAAACAGATTTAATAGCAAAAACGGCCAGATTTTTTGTGTCTAGCTAAAACATTTGTAGAATTTTATTTTAGCTATGACTGCAATTTTCAATGTAAACTTTGGGGTATGGAATAAGTTTTGGTCATATATCATGGATACTATACAAGATATTACATGTTACAATATGTTATTTTAAAGATTAGTTAATTATCTTTATAATGATACCTAACAAGTGAGGTTATATTCAAAAAGAAGCTCAGCAGATGACTTATAGGAAGACAGATTTGATAAAAATGCATGCAAATCTACAACACTGTGATTTTGCGGTATTCTTCAAAATATGACTATTACAATTGTAGAGTCCCAATATTTTTTCTGTTAAAAGTCTATTTCATATTTCTGACATGTCCCTGTATCAAATTAAACAGATTTCATACAAAGCATTGCATTATTTATTATGCCAAGCTAAAAAATTGGTAGAATTTGAGATTTACTGTAATTTGCAATGTTAAATTTTGGGGTATGGGATAAGTTTTGGTCATATTTCACAAAAACTGTAGAAGACATTGCGTAGTACAATATGTCATCTTAAAGCAGAATAAATTCTGTTTCTAATGATACCAAACAAGTGAGGTTATGTTAAAAAATTAGCTCAGCACGTGACTTACAAGAAGACAGATTTGACGAAAATGCATTTGGGTTGGAAAATGGTGATTTTGCGGTACCCTTCAAAACATGACCATAACAGCTATTGCGTCCCTATATTTTTTCTGTTAAAATTCCATTTCGTATTCTAGGGATCCCAAGGCTTCTGAAAAATACTGGTTTGTTATCCTGTGGGGGTGCACGTAGACCCCCTCAAGCCCACGGCCCATTAAAGTTTTGTGAAAAACAAAGTGATTTAAAATAGCACTTTGGTGGTATATTTACTTATGTCAGCTGCTGATGTACCCGTAGAGCACAGTTTGTTTAAGTGTCTCCCGTTATTAGTCAAATTTTGGCGGTGATGATTCAGCAAAAAGTAAACGAGCAAATATCCAAACTAGATTAGCAGGTGTCCCATGAATTGAAAACAAAATGGTATTGAACGCGCCACATCGCTATTCTCCAGATAACCTACAACAGAGGTTATCCAAGGTTTATAGTGTGTTTGTTTGTGTAAGAGTCTGACATCGATTCACTGTGCAGAAAGGATGACTCATGTATGGTTTCTTGATCGACATTTCCAGACAAGAAACCACGCTCCTCATATCAGTAAAGCGGCGCACTTCAGGTGTGCAAGGCTAGTTTTAAAGCCGAAGTGCCTGAATCAACCCAGCAAGACAAAAAGTAATTAAGTCCAAGCCCTTAGAGGGTGAAGAAAGACCTTGGAGGTATTTGAAAGACACGTGCCTGCCACAAAGACCAGACCTTCATTTTCCGGTCTTTTCAGGAAACACCATTCTTTGGAATGGAGTGCGACCTCTTAAATACCAACTACCAGCTGTTTTGACTGCCTGTTCAGTTTTATAATGGAACTCTTGACGTAAGGCGATAAAAAATATCCATTCAATTTTGTTGAGCAAAACTGACCTGATTTTTGGACACTTCACCTTTTACTGAACTGGCTTAATTCGACTATGATAAAGTCAATGAAGAGGGCGTTGTCCTGTCTTTGGATGCTGTGATAAGAGCATAGAAAACATAACTGTTAACGTTATTAAGGGTGTGATTACCAGGATACCTAAGAAGTCCTAGCCACAGAAACCGAGAGTATATGCAGAGACGGTACTTACTCATCGTCCTCAGGTGCTAAAGTTGAATGACCAAAAAATCGGTCAATGACAAAGCACCGTCACTAGATGAACTCTATCGAGTTGACCGATCGAACACTGGCAGATGGGATCACAATTACCCCGAGACTGGGTGGGTATGGGGGTTCAGCTGATAAATTCCTCTAAAATGATTTACCAAGAGTTTCTCTCAGATCACACCAAAGCTAGCGAGTCAATGCATCATTCAAATGATGAACAGCACAAACGTTGTATGTTACTGTATTATCTCACTCAGTTCTCCGAGATCTCCAAAATTTCGCACATCAGATACGTTTATTTATTTTTATATACAAAATTCAGGTACTGAACTTGATTCACGGCCATTTGTGTTCGTTTTGACACCTTTAGACGCCGAATCGACGATAACAAGAAAGGTCGCTAGTTACTTTAACGGATAGGATAACAACCTTATCATAAATTTGAAGGTCACTTGCCAATTAGGTCCAGGCTCGTGCCCTCTACCGCCTGTAACTTGTGGACTAATCCCTTTCGTTTAAGGAACTCGTGGAGTATTATACGTAGCTGTTGTATATCTGTATTTTCATCATTTCTTCGGAATATGATCGTAATGGCGTATTCTTCTCTGAAAATGCATCACTGTGGCAAGAATGGATATACATTTTAGAAGAGGCAGAAAACTCCCATTAAGGCTGCATCATCAAACACCTCGGGGAGGGGTGGCAGGGGAATTGACGGGGGCTTGAAAATATCAAGCGTATGTTGAAGGCACTTGAATCGGGACTTAAAGGGGAACT
The DNA here is from genome assembly GCF_041260155.1 of Ptychodera flava. NCBI lineage: Eukaryota > Metazoa > Hemichordata > Enteropneusta > Ptychoderidae > Ptychodera > Ptychodera flava. Next base: position 38,005,800 of record NC_091935.1, read on the forward strand.
CAAAACAAAACTGTCCCTGATTGATATCAAATATGTGCTGCGTTTGGCTAATTTTTGGGTGGTTTTGTTTTGTATATCCACTGCAGTTTCTTGTTCTACCCCCTGAAGCATGATGAAAAGTCAAGCACAGCCATATGTGTACAGTCAGCATTGTTATTGTTTAAAATTTAATTCAGATCTGGACTAGAATTCATTTTTCATCAATATTAATGATTTTGGTCTTTACACTTGCATATACAGAGTAACAGAATTTTGTTATTATTGCATGCTATTGGAGTAGAACAAGAAACTGCATTCGATACACAGAACAAAACATATTTGATTGGCCAAGGTACAACTCCTGTCCCTTTTTTAATATGTTAATTGTGTCCACTTTTCCTGGCAGGCGAGGGAAGTCATCCTGTTTCCAAACCGTTAGTATGTGATCGCAAAAAGGGACAAAATGGCTGTAACGAATTCATTTATAGTCTGTCTTATAATTGTACAGAGAGCACTATTATTGTTTGTCGAGAAACTTATTAAGCTTACAGCCTAAAAGTCAATATTTAACTAGACTTAAATATATACATATACATATATACAAGTCTTATATATTACAGATATAGCAAGTTTTGTCATGGAAAATAATACATGTAGACAGCAATATGGGTGAAATTCCAATATTTGTTGTCCACATCTGAACTTTCAAACACCCTATTTGAATCAAGTACACTTGTATCAATTGTCAAACACTTTTAAAAGCACAGATTTAGTGAGTTTAGTATTGTAAAAAAAACATTCATAGTTTTCTCACAGACTCCAATGCACAGTGAATCATCATTTTGGGTGAAATTCCAAAATTAAATTTTTTGTACACACGAGCACTTGTAACCACCGTGTGCTGATCAAGTGCATTTATGTCCAATGCATAGTTATTACTAGTTTTATATTGGAAAAAAATTGTTCATAGTTTTCTCTTGGATTACCAATAGTGAATTATAGTGAATCAACAGTATCGATGAAATCCAAAAATCAATTGTACACACATGCATTTTACCTGCCACATTAAGCGAAGTACATCTACATGAATTATACAAATGTACAGATATAGCTTGTTTGCAGGGTACATTTGTTAACAGTTTGCCCAATAGACTCCCATGTATTCTGATTTGATATTTTTGGACGAAGCACTATATCGGCCAAATTTTTCCTTCCTTTAAGGGGACTAAAAATTATAGCAAGTCAGAAGTGGAGACATGAACGCATTTTACTTCGGCAGGGGAAAATCTCCGAACTTTTTTTTTGGGGGGGGGGGAATCTCTCCCCCCCCCCCACCTCCAGAGGTGTTTGTGAATGCAGCCTTTTTTATTTTTTGTACGAAGATGGAAAAGCAACTTCCACCTACTTGACCCCAGAATGCCAACGGAGAATTGACAAAAATGGATCCCTCTTGCACGATGGACCTATATTGTCAGGTTCAGTCCATGACATTTCGGTAGGCAGGGTATGGGAAGCAATTTGTACACACGTAATGGATTTCGTCCCTGATTGAACTACGAATCAAGGGAATCTGTTTCGAGGCCTTTATGAAATAATCTGAAAACAGATGTGCGTCCTGTGTACACCACGCGTATAAATGATACAATATCTGACACTAGACCTTCAGATAGTGCAGGTACACCCTGCAGGTTTCTTATCTCATGGTGATTGAAATGAACCGTATGAAGTTTCTCTGATGTAACGGACCGCTAACGTAGAGGACATTTACCCATTGGGCTCCGTATGAGGGCAGTCTTTGCATAGTTTGTCTTCCTTGAAAATGTAAACATTTACAAGTGTAATCAAGGAATCGGAAATAGTTCGACATAATTAATAGTTACTGTATTAGTGTCACTGATTTGATTCTTGAGACATTTTACTAACTTTTAAATTCATTGATTTTATTATGTTAATAATATTTTATTGATTTTATTTTTATTTAATAATTTTTTATTGTCGTTTGACATTTCCAATTGTATCCAATTGTATTTCATCTACCAGAAAAGGAGGTGACATGAAACCCCAATAAGTAATTAATATATTTGTAAACGGTTGACGTGTGCATGCGCCAAATGTAAACTGTCGAGATTGACCAAGATTATTTGAAAATCGAATTTACTGTGACATTTTTCCAAAGTCAAGCTGTACAGACATCTGTGCGTGGACCGCTGGAAAATTGTTGTCTATTGCCCTGTGTAAAGTGAGTACACCTTCAGAAGTGGACCATGATGAAAGACCAAAGAACACGATTGGAACTAATTTGGGATAATTAGATAGTGAAGTGATGTCGATTTAATCTGCAAATGTAAGCTCATCCGCTTTTCTTTTTACGTTATATTGTTTTTATGAGTAATGTGTGATATTGCAACACTCAGCTATAGGGCACCTAACACTTTCGAGAATTTGAAAAATATGAAGATCCAATTATCCCAAATTAGTTCCAATAGTGTTAAAGATAACAGATAGTTTTCTCGTGTTTTTTCTAGGAATACAATAGAAGGTGAGAGAGTGGAACATGTCTACATTGTTTACCGAAATGTCTTCAACATTTCTACGATAACACGCTGAGTGTACACCCACAACAAATGTCATCGATAATACGATGAGTGTGCACCACTGTTCAAAGAAGAGAAAATGAGTCTCGCAAAGAGTCATTTCTTAGCTCTGTCTGTTAGGTGAACCAGACGTCAACGTGTATTATTTCATTTGAATTACTTGGCCGGCAATACCGCCAACCGTGTCTTCGCCATCAACAGATGTCATCCGTCAGCAATGTATGAATGGTCTTTGGCTAATTTCGGCCACAATAATTTGTTCACGTTTGAAAAAGTGACATTTGAGTGCTCTACATATTTTAAAAGAATGAAATAGATGATGTGTCAGATTTTCATTTGTATATGAAGTGAGTAAAATAAGTAATAGTTGGTACACAGAGCAATAATAATCGGTAGATGACGGCGGACATATTTATACATGTTTGATGAAGATGTATATATAAAGTGTAAAGTTACTAGTATTTTAACGGTTTGTTATACACACAAATACACTAAGTACTATTCATATCTCAAAAATTGCAAAAGAAATCTCACAGTACTTTTGTTTTGAAAAGTTAAATTTTCTCCGCTAATTACAGCTTACATGGTATACGAGATGTGTCGAGCATCAGATATAATCTTTCTTTTAAAAGATAAATTTATTCCAACAAAATGGCAAACAAAACAAATCTACATAACTGTGAATGTGTCGTGCGATTGAATAAAAAATTACCAAGCAGCTTGTCTGAAAAGAATCAGTCATTTAACGTAAAAGAAGAGAAATAGAAATATAAAAAACACCATATCATCATATAAATGTATTCAGGACACATCCTTCTCCTTCAAGTCTTACAATCCTTGTAAACTTTGTGATACAATCCTCAGCTTTGTTCATCATCTTATAAGTGAAATATAATGTATTCATCCATGAGGAAAGATAACATTTTAATTGCATAACATAGGATTGAAGGGAAACTTTCATCCCATCAAGAGTAACCAAATTTCGTATATTCCAAACTGTGTATTTTACAAAGGAAGTGATACAGTATAAAATGTCTGATGTTGCATCATTATCATTTTCAATTCCTGCAATTGCCAATCTTTTGATATCTGTATTGTCATCAAAGTTGTGTTTTCTGAGACAAATAAAGAAATACATTTCTGTCAGATTTCTTTTACATATTTACACTCAAATAGGATGTGTTCCAGTGTTTCTTCTTGGCCACAAATATGGCATTTTCCATCACTTAAATTAAACGTTTTGACCAAGCTTCCTGTGACTAGGCCTTTATGAAATATCTTCAATTTCTGAATAGGTAACAATTCCTGTTGAATTCAGACTACTGAATAGAGTAGTTTTGTAATTGTAAGTGAGGGTAAGATTCTCAGCCCATTTGGGACCAATTTGACCTTTGACTTCATGCCATTTCTTGTCAACTAGTTTCCGATGAAGTGACATGGTTTTGACGTCACTTTTTGTCAGATCATAATTCTCTAAGTCTGAAGTATCGTAGCTTTTTTTCATTTTGGATGTTTGAACTGATAATTTGTTTCCAGGAATCTGGAACTGAACGGAGAAGTGTTGAGGAGTGTTGCATACTCTTAATTTCCTCTTGCACATGTCTTATTGTAACCTTCTCTAATTATTGCAATTATTTTCCATTGTTCAAGCCAGTCATTTCTGTTATCATTCCGGATGTCTTTCAGCCTGAAAATTTTACTCTTTGACCATTTTTTTCATAAAAGAGGACACTTTTTCTTTTATATTTTAATTGTATACCACAGAACTTCACTGTCATTCCATGTGTATTAGCGCCATCTTGCGACAGTGTAAGAAGATATGAGCTTACATTAACATAGTGCAAATGAACAGGCTGCTGTACGCTAGGCTCTATTCATACGTACAATTCCCACGTTTGTCAGTTCAGAAATGGATTGGATGGATCTACGCATGCGCTCTAGAAGCATCTTTACGCTTACTTTATCGTATTATGTACACTTCGATGCTGAACGGAATAACTGTCACTTGGAAACGACATGTTGTCTCGTCTCTGCTGCCTTCTAGATCATATTCCGAAGTAATTCATATTTCTACATTGAGCGAGCCGGATGCAGCCTGGACCCCCTCTGTTTAAAGGCTGGTGGTTTGATCCGAACGATTCCGTCGTGCATGTTGAGAGAAACCGTGCCGCGGGCGGAGGGAATGGTACAACATTACTAGCGAATAGCGTAGACAACGTGCGCTTCACTAATAGTTACTGTGAAGATCTACTGCCCCTGCATATCAAATCGACGTGATCGTCGAACAAAAAATACGACTGCGAAGAGAACATTTGTGAAACAGACTTGCGAGGCAACGGAAACAGCTGGACGAATTTTCCACTATTTCATTCTGTGAATTCGTGGCGACATTCAGGTTGGTGTGATCTTCGCATCCTCGTGGATCCGCACGTACACAGTAGCTGTTGTTATTATTATTATACACATGTGGGCAGCTCCATTGACAAGTGAATAGTGTGTACATACTCTCTCGGTGGGGGCAAAGCAAATTTCTCCGTTGGCAGGCTCCACTCCGCAACCCAACGACCGAGTCGATAGGAATTTATTATCACGAGGGCTTTATGAAGATAACAGTGCAGATTGACGACAGTGGTTTAACCTGTTTGATTTCAGCTTCAGGCGGATTTTCACAGACATGTTAATGGCCGAAAGATGGGCAGACCGTGTTTTCCCGGGGCCACGCACGCCACCGAAGCTGCCTCGTTCCATAGGAAAACCGTCAGGTACAGACTGTTATATATCCAATTTACGGGAATATAGTTTTAATCAAGAAAGCGGTGGAGGAATGGGTCACCGCGATCACAACGGGCGACTGCGGAGCGCCAGCTCGGGCTCCTCTGAACCGTCGACCGTTAGGAGGAAGGCCAACAAGTCCAACAATAGTAAACACTATCTATCAAAGAGGGAATTAGCAAATCATTACGGTAAGCAAAGTTTCTTGGCAAATAATTTGCATACGAGTAGAGTAACAGTTGACAACCTGAGGACAGTCAAACAACGCGAGACGGCATCAAGCAACTCTCTGGTGACACCTCGGTCTGCTAGAGCTCGACGGGGTACTCTGGAAAACGGCGATGCACTGAACCAAAAGTCGCTAGACGGGTGGGTCGACGCCGTAAATGAAGACAATCACCTAAATCAAAACGGTAAACGGTCAGGTGGTAGTGCTATCAAGTCACAGAGAACTCCACGCAATAGCCGCTCTGATATGGACAATAACAGTACAGTATCTGCGCCTTCTGTCACCGACGATCCGAAATCTGAATCGCCCCTCAAAGCTTCAGCGTTGTCGGGGAGGAACGGAGTGACGCCCAACGGTCAGGACCTTTGGGAGATCAGCAGCATTAGCAGCCGGTCGTCGGGGAGAACATCAGTTTCCACGACGGAGAAGTCCAAAATCGTGAACCACGCTGGCTTGTCGCCAAGGATAGCCGCACAAGGGGCAAACGAGTCTGCGGGACACTTTCCATCACTCTCGAATCGCCGACAGTCGAACGCGGGGTCAACAGGTGATCTATTGAGCCCCCGTGGGTCAGTATCGTCCAGGCTTGCGGCGGGCAGCGATTCTGAATCGCGACCGGTCGTTCCGAACATTGATATGATCCTCGATTTGGCGATGAAGCAGGTCGACGACACTCACCGAGTCGAGGAACAATTGAACTTTGTGCAAACTCGGAAGAAGGACTTCAACTCCAGATCAAGTCAGGAGTTCAAACAGGTGCTCGAACAAATTAACGCCGGTGATGAAGATGGGCAAAACAAGGACCAGGACAGTGTCCCTAGATTACGGCGACCAAGCAGGAAACTTAGCCGTAACTGGAGCTCCCTTAAGACAAAACTAAGAAACACGGTCTCGCAACAGCGAGTAGGGGCTCCAGGAACCGGCGGGAGCAACAAGCGTGGGTCCGAAGCTGTCCCGACCATTGACGAAGATAAGGAAGGCGAGGAGCAGGGTAAGAAATCGAAGGGGAAAAAGAAGGTCAATGCGATGTCTCGACCACTCGGGAAAGGTTGGCGGTACATCAAAACTAATATGAAAACAATTATAAGGTTAGCTGACGAGGGCAAGATACAACCCGGGCCGCACTTCCGTCAACCTGTACACAATCCTTTCAAAAGCCTACGTGACATCATCATGGGGAAGGAGTTCCAAATGATGATAAGGAGGAAATCTAGTTTCATTGAAAACGGTGTTTTTCAGTTCGAAGCGGCCAAGAACGACCTGTACGCGAGGTACGACACTCCGCCAACTAATCTCAACAACAACAGCTATTTGCAGCGGAAACTATCTAAACGTTTATCTAACCTTTCAACGTAGTATACCTTTTATTATCCTGTACAGTGCAAAGATTTTGTGGTCTCTTTAATGGAAATATCAGAGATTAAGATTGTCTCATTAACTAATTGTGACTGGCTGAGAAAGTTTTCTATCACTTTCAAGATGGACCAATATTTCATTTGTCTGTTGGTGCACTAGTCTGCACGATTTTCTGTTTTTTCCCCGTGCAATTCAAACGCCATATACAAAACCAGGAACATGATATTTACAGAACGTGAATGTACAACAAACAAACAAACAAAAACAAATGGTCATGCCTAGACAACAGCTTTTTTGTTTTCCGCTATGTCTTGATTTGAATGTCAAGTCTCTCGAGAAGTAGACCTTCCGAATGCACAAGCACGCCTCACAGAAAACGCGTATCAGGTTTGCGCATGTCTTCTGTGTGTCAAGCGAAATAGAGTTTCATCTATCGGCCTTTAGTGTTCATTGTAAAGCAACTAGGAACTCTGAACGGAGCTACACCGCACGGATATAATACTTCATCAAAGGATGTGTACATGAAAACATTCTTTATGCCAGATGTGGCACCAAATGGTTTGTAAAAGATTGCACCCATCAACAACAAGATGGCATCCAAAAACAAGGAGAGAGAAAGCAAACAGTTTTGTATTTTAATTGACTTCGACTTTGTCACCGCAATCTTCCTCCGATAGGACAGCCAAGCAACCCAAACCAAGACGGTGCTAATCAAGAAAACATCTCGGTCGTCAAGGGATAACGGACCAGCTGCATTCAAAGTCCGTGCGTGCGAGATCATAGTCTTCAAATCTTCAAGGGCAGAACTTGAACTGCGACCTTTGAACTCTTAAGGTAAAAACAAAAAACAAGATAACACGTATCTGTTATTCCTGATTGGAAAACGGAGTTGAAAATGAAAAACACCTTGTCATAGCCATAACGTTACATAATTTATACTCAGATGGACACCAATATATTCTGACTTTAGGTGTATTTATTGAATCTTTTTTTTTTACGTACATCAACTTCACATTGTTGTCCTACTTGCTTGGGCGTGCTTGGATTACCTAGGGCTTTAATTTCAAATTGTTGAAGGACCATTAAAACACGCTATTTAACAATATGCACTGGCTCGGACCAAAGTCTCTCTAGACTGCAACATCAGCCGTATAAATTATGTCCATATAGGCTGTCGGCAAACCGAACACTGGGTGTTCCGTGCAGACTTGCTTTAGGGAGTAGCCTATAATGATTGGTCAAACGTTAACAGACAGAACAACAAGAGAGTCTGCAACAACAGCATAATTAAAAGTGAAGCGAAATATCTTGTCAGAACCACTTTGATATGAATTCGCACTGCGTTTTTTGCACATTTGTATAAGTAATCGTTTTGAAATACCATGATTTTAACCTAACGGCGATTATAAGTGACAGTAAGCTTATCGCTGTACTGCAAAGACATTACATCAGCGTGTTCAACATTGTGCCGCCTTGACATTCACCCATCACCATGGGGATGACTGCATCCCTCTGTGCTCTGTGTTGAGATGGTGTAATGTGGAACATAACATTAACTCTTCGCTCCGTCTCGGTCATTATACGGCTATTTACACGTGTTTGTGTTCACAATTGAACACCTGCTTCATGCACCTTGGAGATTAGCAAATGTGTGTGTAATGATAGTTGTTCAGAGCATCACCAGACAGGACGGAAGGCAATAGGGGCTTTTATATCTTCGCATAATAATTTAATTTTATATTTCCAAGCGGAAGTTTTTCTTTACAGATAAAGTGGAATTTGCTTAACAAAATACAACATGAATACAACAAGCTTAGAAAGCTGGGGGATACTGTAATACATGCAGTCTCCCCGTGTCGGCATTACACAACGCGCTGTTGTCATAGCAACGTCACCGTCGCTCGGCGGAACACAATACGGGCGGAGACAAAGGGCAGGTTTTCACTCGAGGCGAGGTAGTTTGGTTAGCGGCATTGCGTTTTTGTCTCTGTGTATTGTTGTTGTGTCATATTGAGAATACCTGGCCGATGTGTCCAGCGGGCAGAGACAAGGGTTAAATCTGGAGTCAATTTCGCCAGTCGTATTTGCCAAGGCCACTTTCGTCAAATATTCAATTGTATTAGGGTGCCTCTTCATCCACTTTGTTGACGCTCTGAGGGACACTGGTCAATTTCAGCTTTTAGGTGTGACCACAATTATTACTTGCCCCTTTAGAATGTGTACGTAATGTCGTGTTCCGTTCTCTAATCATTTGACTTGAAAAAATTCCCTTTTAACAATCTTTCATTTCGCTGTTGAGAATTTGCCGTGCAATTTTGCTAATGTACCATGACCCCGGTACCAAGTCGACATTCTTCAGCCGAAGTGGGTTTTGTTTTGTGTGGTCAAGCAATAACTTCATGAACGCTGTGCAACATCCAATCGTACACCTTACGTGGAAAGGTGTAGACACTACGCAGAATAGTCTCGGAAACTCGAGACACCAAACCTCAAATGGCAAATTTCCGGTTCGCAATTTCAATTTCTTGTTGCACGGAAATAAAAAGTATTTCTTTCGAAGTGTGCACAGCCACAAACGCCGTCCTGTATTTGATCGCGACACCGCTACTGTAAACACTGCCATTCTTGTTCCACCGACGTTTATTAATTCGAAATGAAAGCGGCGTTCCTAAAAGAATAATGCATGTTTTCCAACGCTGCGAGAAAAGCAGCCTGCGGCACGTTGCAACAGTGAAATACAACCAACCATAGTATTGAATAATTCATCGCATGACGAAAAATGGAAAATGATATGTTGCGAAATTTCCTTTTCCCGTCTCGAAAAATATGCCTAATAATGCGACCTAATTTCTGCAGAGGTGTAAATCATATCACGATAGGCTATTCCCCGATCGGAATTCCTAGTAATTTTATAAACATGAAATTATAAATCAATTACTGAAGCCCAGGTTGTTACAGAAATTGACCACGAGGTCCACTTTGTGCATGTGTACATTGCTCGAGTCGAGTGTGAGGACTTAATTACAAAGCCCGTGCTCTCTTAAGTGTTCATTGGCATGTATGACCGTGAAAAAAGTACAGACTCTCACGAGGGGGCAATTAAGACAGATGTTAATCTCAGTACTTGTTGCAAAAATGAAGCCTTATTGCAAAAATCTGTACCATTAGATACGTTTAAATGAAATTTATTAAAATTTGGAAATTTTGTTGCGTGTCAACGCTGTCATTCAACTGGGGCTTGAGTACACTGCTCCAAACAGCTATAGACGCGTGACCTCACGCGTGTTTGGGAGTGTTAATCGGCAAATTTGAATTCCGATCGATTTTTGCTATGTTTGCCCCCACGACAACATCCAGGGAATTCAAAATATCTTGACCATTGCTAACTACGATGGAAAAGAAGGTAATTGACAAAATATTATGGGCTACTTCAAGCATTTTAAATATCAATGCCCGCTGGCATTAATTTTGTCGGATATTAATTCAAAAAATTGCTGCCCCCCAGTTGCGTTCATTCTAATAATTTTATTAAAAGTAAATTGAAGTAGAAAAACCCGCAACATCAATTAATAATGGTGTTATTTCGGCCCCCGAGCGAAACAATACTATGGTACGACATTATGCTGACAGAATTCATCGGCAGTCTCGTTTCGTTTTTCATTTATTTCCAATCTTTAGCTCAGGAAACCCGGCAGCTTCTTTTGTGAGAAGCTCCTCGATCGAAATACTGCATTGCAAGCTTGGTAACTAAAACGAGCTGCACAGAGATACTCCGTTATTTGAACGTAAGGTGAAATTACTATTGTAATAACCTTTGAATGCACGCCGCGCCCACGTGTGTAACCTGACCATCCAACCATCGCGAAACTGAGGATATAAAATTGAAAATATGATGTTTGTAGACATTACCCACCCCTGTAGAAAAAAGGTCATCTGTACCGTGTGTTAAAAATGCATTTTCTGGTATTGTAAAAATTAGATACTTGCACAAAACACTGAATCTAAGCCTCATAACAACGTTATTAATTCATTTTTGTTTCGTTTTCGTTTCCATGGAAATCTACTTTTCCGTTTCTTACGCCTACATCGAATCGTCTTCTTTCCTAGGCGATTTGCTTCGCACTTTATGGAGAGAATGTCATTAAATATACTAGAACGTTACTGTTAACTTATCGAGACCGTAAAAGCACTCAATTTTCCAATTCTCGGGGCGTAAATTGCCATTTGATGGCAATTATACACGGTGTACATCATGGCTCCAATTAAAATACAATTTAACTTAGATAAATTAATGTTATCGATTTTAGAGCATTTTAAATGACATGTTGAACTAATTATTTTGAATAATTCAATGTTGTATGCAACATTATTTGCCATATTTTAAACTAATTGAATATTTTCATGTTTTGTTGTTGCAACAGGTAATTATTTTTGGCGTCAATGATAAATATTGCATTAGCCGTTACTATGCGGAAGGAAATGATCGTTGTCGGTGTATGAAATGTACATTATGTGGTAGATTTCACATATTTTCTTTTGTGAATTTCAAACGATATCGAAATTGTAACTTATTGAACCATCCATTTCATGTCACACGAGGTATGAACTTCCGATTTTTTTTCTCGGACTCACTTTCAAATTTTTTTTTAATGGAGTTTAATTATTCTTCAACATACGGATAGTGTACTAGACCAAGCGAACTCATCTTTTTCTTACATCAAAAGATTCCAGTACCCTGCTTCCCTACCTCAACCGCCTCTATGTCAAACGCTTTCACTACACGTTTACAATCCAAAATAGAGCACACAAATTCCACTCGTTAAGTATGCGCGATTCGTGCCGCCGGGTCGCCCGGTGAATGCTGTTGCTATGACAACGCGGACACTTGTTATGAATCAATTTCGGAGTATCGCGCTCACGCTCTGTGTTGTGACATCGCTATGAAAGAAACAAACACATGGGATTTCATTAAAGTGCGTATTCGTGTCATTGTAACGATGTTTGTATTCGTCACCAAAGGCATTATCTTTTTCTTTCATGTTTGAAATTGACTTGCCAATATAATCCCTACCGGCCTTTCTTTATAAATATCAGTCTCTACATTTCAGAGCGTTTAAAGCAATCCTTGTGACATGTAATAATTTTAATATCAAAGGCAGAATGTGCCTCGAGGAGAGATATCCCGACTCTCAATTTTTTACAATTCATTTCCGCTTGTGAGGGCTCATTTTAAAGCTCCTAGAATAAGACAAAATTTCACCGTCTTGGTTTCTTTTCTAAATAGAAATTTTTGTTCATAGAGTTGGCACGGGGATGGCGGCCATTTTGAATTTCAACTTTTAATTTGTTTCTGCAGTACCTCACTTTGCACGATGACCCCTGATTTTTACTCTTGATTTGGTGAGAGAATGGATGAAACTTTCACCGAGTAAAGTTTGAGCAAAAGTGTGTCTTTCACTTTGGAGGCACATACTACCTTTAAAATAAGACTTTTCATCGAGCACTGTTCCGTGGATTTATAAGATCAACATTGTGATATAACTTAACGTTGAACCCAATACCTGTATGAATCAACTCAAAACGAACCGTGCTTTCATGTCGCCATGGTTTCCTTGTAATTTAAAGTAAGTCTTTCTTTTTAAAATATTTAAAAAATCAAAATTTCAAGGTTTTGGTAAACAGGTAATGTGGAACATATTTAAATTATTGTTCACCGTAAGGTTGATGGCACTAACTGTGAACTTTGACCCCTGTTGTTCTACCAGATAGGCTTTATTGTCCTATTTACATTGTTTCTACTATTTTAAGAGCTTTCTGAAAATTGCGATTTCAACTTTTAAATTTCAATGGCGTATCACGACAATCAGTGTTTCTTTTTTGAAACATCAAGATGACAAATCGCATCTGTCAGAAGAATTCACCTTGTTAAATTTTAAAAGTGGGCTTGAGGAAAGCATTAAGCATTTGTAAATAATTTTCATTTATTTAATATTTTACAATATTTTAAAGCAATGTTGTCAAACTTATATACTGGGACATTTTTTCAAAATTAAATATGACTTCTTTCAAGGGATTTCTTATGTTTACCATTTTTTGAATGCGTTTTTTGACACACGTTAGCAATACACGCAAGCTTACGTGCAAAATTCTAACAAAACATGCTTTGAACACGGCGTCAATGGCTTTCGGTGGTAATACTATTAAAGGTCTGTCTAGGTAAATGTTAATAATACACCCGTACCTCAACCTTTGTGAAAATGAAAGTGGAAGCTGTAAATCCGTTGTCATAGCAACATTACCCCATAATTTGCTTTTCTCTGCCTCCACTAAAGCTTTCAGCCTCCATCAAATAATTGCCATCAGAAACACGTGCATGGCGATTTAAAGTAATGTTCCTAACGATATGGTGATATTGAGCTATCCGGTAGGTAAGCATTCGTCAGAGAGAGAGAGAGAGAGAGAGAGAGAGAGAGAGAGAGAGAGAGAGAGAGAGAGAGAGAGAGAGAGAGAGAGAGAGAGAGAGGAGAGAGAGAGAGGGGGAGGGAGGGGGGCATAGCAAAGTAAAGAAATCATATGGCTCGGAATAGATGAATAAAGCACACTGATACAAAGAACAAATTATGGTATATTCACAAATTGAAGGGTAAAGCTAAGAGAAAGTCTCTAGGTTTTAGAGATATCTATTGCTGTACTAATGACACGGATGATGTCTACTCAGTGGCGTGCAGCTTCCGTCTGAGAAATAACACCTGGTTTTCCAGTAAATGATGCAAAACCTGATCGAGTTTTGCCAGGTTAAATGAATATAAATATTTGCAGATAATATGTTGTCGTCCCCGCACCCCTATAAGATTGCTGTTTATACCTGAGTGCGCATGCAATTATGCATGGGCTGTTTGTGGTGGTACCCGCGATTTGAGCTGCATCAAGACCTGAGACTGCAATAGAATAATATTACGCCCACAGCACGGGCTTGATTATTAATACCTATTTTCGCGCAGTGAAGGAAGCGTGGTCGGTGACAACACTGTGTGTAAAGCAGGTGATTAATCCACTCTGCGGTTAAATTTCGTTACGCAATCTCCAATCACAAAACACGATTGTTTGATGGCATAACAGCTTTCAAGATGAATGCAACCATTTGGACATTTGTGACAGATTCGCGCCTGTCGATCTAAATATAGACATCTCATGAAATGTTCCGTTTGGTAGCAATTTGGCAAAACTTGACAATTTAAGAACCATCCCACATCATTTAAAGAAATGGTCTTGATATATCTGTAGGGAAAAAGATCTTATTGGAGCGTTTCCCCTTCGATGATTTTTATTTTGAGATATTCGATGAAAACCTTCGATTGGACCCCTCTTGTTTTCCACGTGATCCATGTTCGTTTCACAACTCCTTGGATTACTGTTCGTTTCACTTCAACCACTTTGCTATGACTCATTTCGTGTGCGTGTGAAAGTAATGACTCGACATGTTCATTTCCTTTCATCCGTCGCTTTTCATATTGACCGACCTTTTCCGGCTTGTCTTTATCTATGACTGTTCCAACCACCGAATACATGCTTGTTCCAGTTGGACCACCACGTTTCATGCCTGTTTTACACATCATTCACGGACAATTTCTCTCGTGCTTTTCCATTTCATGGAACACCTTGTAAAATCAACCATGAACACAACGCTGGCCGTGGGTGATAAGAGAGAGGCAACTAAACGCTTGCTATATTGTATACGTAGGTCTGCAGTCCATGAAAGCAGCCGTCAGCTCCTGTATAGAAATTATGTCATTGCCTTCTTTACTGTCTGTAAGCGAGGTTGAAGCTATTTTTTGTACATCTTTCCTTCAGTCCTGACATGACCCACTGTACCCATGTCATAAAATATCAACACTGATAAAAAGCTGTGACGTCAGAAATCGACTTGGTTAACTTTAAATAGTTATTTCATTAATAGTGGGAACACAACGACAGAGAATTTAACAAACGCAATAAATTGGGCGATGTCACCTGGTGGTCATATTATAAGTCACGCAATTTTTCCCCCCAAATTGTTGATTAAATGCGTATTTTTTTCTGAAAGCCACCCGCTTAGCTCTTTCAAAATTACTCTCTTGTGCATGATTTTAATTGACATGGTTTAAACGTGGCGCGACACGCTGTCTTATGTAAGCTTAGCCCGTTACAGAATAGGGAAAATTTGTGAAGCTTGTCGCAAAAGATGATGCAGTCATTTAGATGGGTTAAGAGTGCGCGTATCATGTAGATGAGGCATTCATAACAAGCCTTTACGAGTCTGGCTACCTGCTACGTGTTGTGTATCGAGAAGAGCAACACTGTTGTACCACAAAGGTTCAAAAATCGACCGGACGTGAAGCAAATCACGAAGCCTTACCGACTCAAAAACGCATATCATTGCCCTGTTGGCATTTTTTTCACACTTCACGTGCGGGCGACGACTCTTTGGCAATACACCGGAACTTTAAACAGACCAGTAACTTTGTCGTTGCCGGTCAATTTAATAAAACTAAAGAATATTAAAGGTAGATGCCAATAATGCATGCTTTCAAATGGCTTAATTAAGTGCTACAAGAAGCGTAATATGTCATGCTGGCATTTGGCATTCATTGTGTCGCATTTTAATAAACGGCGAACACAATAATAACCTTGTTGATAGGGTTCGCCGGCTATATTACTTTTATGAGACCACTTGAAAATAATAACGAGGTAATTTCCCCTGAAAGTGGAATGTACAACGGTTCTGTGTTTGGCAAAGGGTGTGAATAATACTTCATTTAATTTTGTTCTGCGGTGTTTTAGTGTGCAGCCTAACAAGTACAGCCAGAATAAACACTTTGGGAAAGATGTTTGGCTGGTCAATCCGACTTTGTTGGATGTATGTATTTCACAGCGATGTCGTGACGGTCGTATAGGTTTTACATCTATCTATCTATCTATCTATCTATCTATCTATCTATCTATCTATCTATCTATCTATCTATCTATCTATCTATCTATCTATCTATCTATCTATCTATCTATCTATCTATCTATCTATCTATCTGTCTGTCTGTCTGTCTATCTCTCTATAAGTATATGTCTCTGTCTGTCTGTCTGTCTGTCTCTGTCTGTCTGTCTGTCTGTCTGTCTGTCCTCTCTCTCTCTCTCTCTCTCTCTCTCTCTCTCTCTCTCTCTCTCTCTCTCTCTCTCTCTCTCTCTCTCTCTCTCTCTCTCTCTCTCTCTCTCTCTCTCTCTCTCTCTCTCTCTCTCTCCCCCCCCCCCGCCAGTATCTCATTCAATGTTTGTAAGTTAAAATGCCATTCATCACATCTGAACATTTACAATGTAAATCATGTTTTCTCACTCCCCTTCAGAATATTTCAGGAAAGGGAGATATACTTTCAGGGAAAGTTAATTAATCTCTATGAGTTAATACACACCGTGGAACAAAAATGGAGTTTGGGGTGTATGCAATATTTACGTCATGGGTAATATATATTTCTAACGGTGAAGCACACGAGCATGTGTGAGCTATCGATGTTGAACCGGAAATTTGCAAAGTCACCCACAGATATTCAAGATTTACTCCAAAAATATTGAAACCTGCTTCGATCGCATCGTCTTTAGTTTTCTAATACGTTATTATAGTTGCTATGATCACACAGAAATATGAAATGTGTGGTTTTACGGATGAGGTAAGGCCGCGCTTTTTTCTTGCTTGAAACTAGCATTATGAAGTCACCGACATGCAATGAAATTATCGCTTACACTCATCTTATCTCAGTTTGTTTTTATTTGATTTGATTCAAATTAAATCTGCAATTATTTCAATGGCAAAGTGGAACCGCTGTTGCCTTCAAGTTCTTTACCATGTGTAGCTGATAGTAACCATGGGAACCGCTCTCAGGGCGTTTTGCGACGAGTCCAATCGATCAATTGCAAATGCATTTTAGTAAACGTTGAGCGTCAATCCTAATGATGTTCCCCTAAAATGTGAACATAGCAGCCATGCATGCACTCAGTGTATTCTTAGCTAAAGACGAGTCACCTGGAGGTTATATCATATCTTTATCGAACCCCTTTCGCTTTATCAACGGAATTCTCGCCCCCGTGTTTACACACCAGCTAGATTGTTCTGATTTTCGGGACAACACACGCGCCTGTCTGCCCTGATGGACGAGCCGACCAATGCATTGTGTACCGAGTTTGATCGGTAAAATACAGAAAAAGCACCCAAGACCTGTTGTTTGTTCCAGATGGCGTGTTTTTTAAACGTTCTGAACCCCGACAGTTACAAAAACAAACAATCAAACACTTGTCGTGACGCATTCTTCCAAGCCTGATAGTTTTATTCTGTTCGCCAGGGCTCTATTATCACCAAACCCTTTCTATTTTCTCCGTGTCCCCGAAGTTAAAAAGACTTTGTTTGCAGTTTCCTAGGAGTCTTGTATTCGTTTTGTTGCAACGCTGTTTAAGAAGAAAAAACTCATTCGTGGGTCAATTCAGCTGGTAAACGAATTGCGTTTTTGGCAAACACACGACTGGTCCAGCTACTTCTGTTTCCCTCTTTTATCATTCAGCCTGTGTGTACATGTGTCTTGTTTTGGGCGTTAATATTGTTTTGTGTTTCTCTTCCATGTGTACAAGTAGGTTTTTTAAGTCAAACGATCGCCCAAAACGTCGATGGTAGTCTGGTGGCCCCAATTTCCAGACCCGTCTTTTTGAGCTAATATAAACCTACAAAATGTGCATATTTTCTCAGAATTCTTGTGGTTTCATGCTCAGGATGATTAGCAAATGTTTTGCACTACACCTTTCGCCATGTACACACGAAACTGCATGTACAAACACCAGCATGTTTGCAGTTTTTGATTCTATGTTTTTATATATTAACATTTCGAGACACCAGGCCCTTTTTCAAACAATACCAAACCTGCTAGTAAAATCAACCTACTTGGTGCAGTATGAAATATGATGGTCAGCATAGGCGCCAGGCTTCTTACATGAAACCACAGTAATCAACGTTGGTTTCCTCATTTTTTTGTAAAATTGACTTAGTTTAGCACCGGAGGTAAATTATGCTGTCAAAATGGGGTTTAAGTAAACGCAATGATGGTGGCAGAAGCAAATAAGTGGAAACGTTGGGCGTCCCAACTCAAACATACTCGCAAGTGTATATTTGCCGTGTCCGTCGCTCGGTCATGGTCGCATGACAGTCTTTAAAGTATCTCGATTGTTTCTGAGTCTTCCAATGTCATTAAATGAGGCATTCCCGAAAAGTCTGTTGGTTACCCCATTCAAAAGAAAATATTAGACTCATTTATAGCGTTGGCGCCGATGCGGTGGAAACGCACCATGGAAACCGCTCTCATACTGACACAGTTGTCCAATGTCATTCTATCATACTGTTCACGGTCATTCCACAAAATTTTAAAGTGACCGTTGTATGTCTTTCAATCAGCAAGTCAGTCAGTTTGTCGGTCTGTCTGTGTGTCTGTCTGTCGGTCGGTCTACCTCAGGGTTTATATCGGGCTCATTGCTCCTGTATTTGCATGTCTTGGCGCGCAGGTACAGTCTGTCTGCGTGTCTCTCTCGCTGATTATGACAACGCAGGTGTAGGGGAAATTCATGCAGTTGCCCTCGGCGTTTTTAATAATGGCCAGCGGAGCTCAGCCACAGCAGATACTCCATGCATTGAGCTCTTAGTGAGAATTGAGTTCGAATGAACAAAAGTTAGCATAGTTCGGCATACCTTACCAGCAGCATCGTATGAATGCACTGCATAGTTTTGTTTTCGGAAACGTTGAAAATTGCACGCCTTTCTGCTGCGTAAAATTAAGAAGTGGTGAATGGTTTAAAGTCTAGCTTTTGCTTATCCTATTGACAAGTCAAAATGTTGATGTGTGCCAACTCTCAGCTGTACAAACGAAATTAGAGTGCAAGTTTCATTTTGAGCTTCTTTTGTAAGAGTCAGACTATTGGGTTACTTGTGTGTTCATCTGTGTGATCAATCGTTAAGGTTGAGATACAACTCTCTCGTGTTGCTTCCGGTGAAAGCTCTGCACACGGTCCGTGCTCTACAGTATCAGGTAGGTTTTCTCGCGCGCTTGTCAGTGAAGCGTGAAACGTACTCGAGCCGCAGCACGTATGGTTATTTAAAAGGCGATACCTAAAACATTCCTCTCTTCAACAATGATTTTGAAGAAATCTGAATAAAGAATCAAGGAGGCCTGAATTGCACCGTTAAAATGTTGAAATCTGCGTTTATTTACACAGCTACGTCACGAAGTCAAGGCGTCGAAATGGCGAACTTGATTTTGATGCAAGTCAGTCCATGATCCTTTCCATCAAGGCTGTATTAACACACTGTCAGCTACCGCATAATTGGTAATTTTTGTCATCATGAACTCTAGCATAGGCGAGCCGTCCTTCAATTCACTGTGTTTTCGAAGGATTTAGCTATTCAGATTGAAAAAGATTAGATTACCAATTGTGATTTGACAGTAGATGTGCAGGTTTAAAAGTGCATAAAAGAGTGTTATCATACTCAGGTGACGAACTATTTGGTTTTTACCAAATCATCTCCTCTCATTCCCAGTCAATACAGATTTTAGGTTAGCGTGAACCATAGCCTTGGTAGTCTCGTCTTTCTTGCCTTTTCCTCATGACCGCACATTCCATTTCTAACTTTCTTGGATTCAAACACTGTGCTTCATCCAGCACATCGCCGAGCAAAAATTAACAACGCGAATAAATGCCTAGACGCTGTTCAACTGAGGCGCCGAGTCTACACACGGTACGCTCGTGCGTGTAATCTCGAAATATGTCTGCAATGTTATCTTATCCCTGCCATGTATTTTGGACATTACTTCAATTTTGACGGTTTGACGTAGTTCTAGATTTGCCTTGAAAGTTTTATCCTTCTTAGGACGGATGCAATTGAATAAATGGCAACCCTACGAGACAAATGTTACCTGCTGGAGAGGGTGGGGGCGTTCAGCTGTACCACAGACAACACTTTGTGTCATAGGCTAGACCACTGGGTCTGGCGAGCAATATTCGTCTAGAAGTTATGAATATGATCAATAAATGTCTTGTATTAAACTTTTTTTTTCATCACAAAAACCTTACCTGTGTCAAGTGTGTGCCTATTACTTTACCCTAGCTATCTGTGGATAGTATTTCAAAGAAAACAGTCTATATCAGTTATATCAGTAGACGTCAACTACCTTGTGAGCTGTTAACGAGGTATTTGGTCAGGGCGATAAGCCCCGACGTTGGTGATCGGCAGAATAAATTAATGAAGGGGATTAGGTAGGGCAATTAACAGATATAGACTCTTTTCTTTGAAATACTATACACAGATAGCTAGTGTAAAATAATAGGCACACACTATCCAGGTAAGGCTTGTGTAATGAAAACAGTTTAATATAAGACATTTATTGATCATATTCATAACTTCTAGACGAATATTGCTCGCCAGACCCTGTGGCTAGACGCAAGAGAAGACAACCTGAGCACAAAAGGACGCCAACGCCAAATCGCAGTCCTATATGATATGAACGGCCATATTTTGACGATGCTTATTTCATACAAGTCTTTCTACAACAACCTTATTATATAAGGTATCTTACAAAGTCGTTTCAGTTAATATGATGAGATATGACAGATAAATAGATGACGGAAGGCTGTTAACAGATTCTTCATCAGTTCTGTACTTTGTTTAATATTTGTATTTTTCGAATAGTGAAATTTATTCAACACTTTCATGTTCTGAAAACCGTATTGCATTGTTCATCGTGACATCTTCTAAGTGTTTGCATAATGAGACAGGACAGTGAAGGAAGTGACGTCATTGGTCTCCTTCACATGATATATTTTGCGTGGCTACGAGCAGAACACGTCGGCCTATTTCTGTCAGTATCGATGGAATCACCCGGTCAGCCAAACAATATTGCTTAAATTACAGAAAAGATTAAATTCCCCAAGTGTCGTTCAGAGAGTAAGCAGTCGAGAAAAATGGCGGTTTGTCCACCGCACTCTGCTATAACCATTATTTACGGTTAGGCCCGTAACCAACGGATTATACTTAACCCTGTTAAAGTTCATCTAACTCGAATGAGGGTTAAACCAACGGAGCTATTTATGTCTTTGAGGGTCCACCTGATTGTCTTTTGTCATTCTTATGATTGTGAGAGAAACCTTCATGGGTGAGAGGACAAGCGATTACCTGTCAGAAACAAATCGATCGAAGGAAAGCAAGTTCTGCTGGCCATGATGAAAGGGTTAGCAGACGAACCCAGACTTCGAGAAAATGAACCTTTGTTATGGTGGCACAGACCCCGAGCTGTTATACAGATAAAACAGGGACCTGTAACGCACCAGCTGCGGGTATCAAGCACATGTCTTGCAATTGCTGTGTGAAGGCCGTATAATTGTTCAATCTTGAAAACAAAACAATTGACTTAAACTTGAATGAGACTAAAGCCGAGGATACAACACAGCGTGACTTATAGTCTTGGGGAATGCTAAAATTTTAATAAATAATCAAGAGAAAGAAACCCTATACATTTCATTCTTTTCCGTACTTCTCTTGTGTGTTGTCCTTATACAATACAAATAAGATTTTGACAAAATTATACCTTGTTTTAACTTTTATTAAAGTATTTTTCCCAATGTTTTCATGGTGCTACAATAATATCATTGTGATAAAGTTAATTGATATGCGAAGGGCAGGCAGATGTTTCCAACACACCAAAGAGGTAAACAGAAATCCACTGTCGTATAGAAAACCAACCGTCAGCTCTATTCAGAAGACTGATCAATCAGTATTACATGCCAATATTTGCAGCAAACACAACGATAGTCAAACAACAGCTATTTTACATTGTCAATACATCACTCTATGTGTTAATGAACAGCTTCAGACGTCCCTTTACTTTTCTCTGATAATATTTGAAACTTTCAAGTTGTGATCGGTAATCTCAGAGCAAAAAAAAAATCGTAACAGCTGGTTTTTGTTTCAAATTATTTGTTTTTTCAAACGAAAATTGAAATTGATAGGGTTCTTGCCACCGCTGTCGTATCAGGACTTGATGTTGTCATTGAACTTGCTAGAGCGATGGGGGGGGGGACGACACCAGCGATTGTGACGACGATGTTGCCACTGATCGCGATGATGATGGTGATGATGATGATGATGATGATGATGATGATGATGATGATGATGATGATCGCGACCACTAGAACTTTGAATATTTACCGAGTAAACCGAGAAAAATTACAGTAAATACGTTTCCTAACTTGCCATTCACTCGAATAAAACATAATGCACATATTTCATATATTCATATATTCAGTCAAATATAGCTTGCGACAGATGATCTTACAACACATGCAGGATCGTTACACAGCATGTACTAGGTAAAACTCTAGTAATTCGTCTCGGAATGATGTTGCGTCACGGATCACGTGACTCTGAACGTCCTATCAAACGCATCCTTGAGCTCAGCGCTCAGAGTGAGTACAATAGACCGGTTTCTCCATATAATACAAATTTGAAGACTTTTACGGGTTGACATTGTAAATTCACTCTTGCGTGCTCATTTTGTTTTATTAATACATTTACATTGCCGCTTTGCGGTTAACACGCGTAAATTTGAACTAATTAAAAGTGTTTTCTCTGACGTCATTGATCGTATTTCACCGGGGCATCTCAGACGGCTGACAAATATTTTCTGTCTGCCCTCGAAATAATGACCGCCTTGGACTTGGTGATGGACTCATCGCCAATTTCCAATCCCACAGCTACAGCTGATGTTGATGTTGATTTGCTGTAAACATTTCCGTATCTAGGGGTTGGCATATCGGGCTCGTCAATACAAATCGTTCTCGTTGGCTATATTCCCCGTATCCATGCCAATGATTATAGACATCCCGTTTCCAAGGACGCACACACGCGCCTGCCGAATTGAAAAATGAACCAGCTGACGGCGCGCGATAGGATTAGGACACAATTTGCGGTCGTTTACCTGGCAGTGAAAGTGAAAATTTATTGTAATCTCTAATTCGCTGGAAAACTTACCATCGCGGCCAGCGAATCGAATGCCGGGCACCTGTCACTCTTATGGACGTATAAACCCTTATACCTTATTGTCTGAAGAAATTAATGGGCCTGCGCATCATAATTACTGTGGCTCGAGGGACACCGCCAAACAATAGTCTTGAAATTAATGTAGTCGCTCTTAAAGGAAAAGAATGATATTGCCTGGATAAATGTTCTGTTGTTTCCATGGCTACAAATTAAATTTCAAGCGAAAGTGTCTGATGTTTCCCAGGGGTGAGTTTTGGTTGTTTTCTCATATTGTTCAACTGCCTTGCTGTTTTCAAATAAATCTACACAGTGTAGAGTTTTACGTCTGTAGTGCAGTAACTGCTGTACTGGTATGTTAAACCGGTTTTTTATTGTGTTCGTCTCGGGTGTGTTTGATTGTTTACGCGTGTTTACTTGTTTGTTAAGTCTCTGGATAGTGAGATCTACGAGTAAACATACATCAGGGATTATAGTCTGACTTACCCGATGAACGAATCGACCGTCATGTTCAAACACAACTTGATTTGTCCTTCGGCTTTTGTCACTTGAAATGTTTGACAAACCCTGATGGGCACACAGTATATACTGAAATGAACAAGAAATTGCAGAATCTAATTTACATGTCTATACTTTCGATTTTACCTTGAACATGTTCATTCGAAAATTACATGTACATGTGCATATAAGCTTACGGCTAACTCTGACGCAAATCCAAAAGCTGCAAGTTGAATTTTAATATATTCAGCACTAGAGTAGGTGAACTTTTTTGTGAAGCGTCATAAATAACGTATTCCCATTTTGTACATCCTTAACTTCGGAAATCGGCGGACAAGCTTATTGCAAAAAAGAATAATGTATAGTTTTACTGGGTATTTAAACTTTCCAAAGCAAAGGATTAATTTCCCAAGGGATCGATTGATGTATCTCTAGGTGATGTGTTAAATTTTGTGAACAAGGATTTTAACGAGCGTTGGAAAGCTAATGTATGTAAAGTACGAGTCCATGGCAGGGAGTACGTTTCACGTCTGTCCATTTCAGTTCAAATGATACGCAGGATTTTCGTTTGTTCATTTCGTGTCAACCATTCAATGTTCTCACGCAAAAATGTGTGATGTCAGTTTCCTTTCAGGGTGTACCGAGTTGAACTGAACCGGCGATGGAACACACAGAGAGAAATGTATATAGCCGCAACCAAATGAACACTGTGTTAAAATCAGCCCCTAGGTCGAATACGTACAGTAAACACCCTCACATTCACCCTCATGATATCACCGAAGCTATACCCATACGTGGAACAATGTCTGGCAATTTGTAGTTAATGAAATTTGTGATAATCGAATCGGCCACTGGATGATTTTTTTTTTTGCAAATTCGTTGCTAGGCAATTTGAAAAGTTCGCAAGGCGACGGCCGGTGAAAAGTACTTTAAAATGTCAAATCAGCATGCACTGTACCCTTGATAAGTCATGAAATATGTTTCCAGCGAGCAATTTAGTTTATGCTTGCAGCTAAAGGGGGTTGCAGGAGATTTCGGTCACAAAAATAGCGTTTCTCCGATCGAAAGAATATCAATTTATTCTGGATGCCATGATTAGAGTTCGTGTATAACTGGGACACGAGGCCGCAATCTTCTGATTGAATTCTCAGGAGAAATTATTGATCGATACACGCTCTACTTCATCTTTCTGATCTCTGATGGCATCTCACAATGGCATCGCCAGGGGAACGAGTCTGCCTTTCATCCAGTTGCCAGGCGACAAGTCTTCAGAGAAAAGAAGGCCAAAGGTCAAACCTTAAGGGCAATCAAGTTGAATATGTGAGGACAACGCACTGCATACAGAATATTCTAACCTGTTGCTAAGTTACGTCCCCGTTTGTCAATTTTCTTACATTTTTTAACTTAAAAAGACTGAAGATTATACCGACCGGCTTAACTCTTTTCTGCTTTCTGCTGAAAGCATTCGTTTGGCAAACCTTGATGGCATATATTCTGTAATTAGATACTCTGCGTGCACATTGCAATACCGTGCTTAAGTAAATGAAGACTCATAAATATCTGGTTACACTTCCCAGGGTTGTAAATCGACCAGAATGTTATCAAGGTAACCTCATCATGCTCATGGTCGCGTAAAAAATGCATTACTTTTTTCTACTCTTCTGTTTCTGATATCATACACGGATGTTGTGTTCATTTCAACACTGTCTCTTACACAGTGCAGTTATCTCGTCTCCTTATTTTCCAATCTCACAGTCATCATCATCATCATCATCATCATCATCATCATCATCATCATCATCATCATTTTCGTTGTCGACATCGACGGCAGAAACAAAATACCATGGCTGATATTTTACTTCAGTTTTTATACTGGAATCATTCAAGTTCATTTATATATATATATATATATATATATATATATATATATATATATATATATATATATATATATATATATATTATATATATCACCTTTAAATTTAAATTTTCATGTTAATTTACGCAAAATGCACGTATACTCAAACCAGCAGACACACAAACACACACACATATGAAGACAGATTGATATGACAAGCATAGGCCCATTATTGGTATGGCAAATCCTTTTAAATGCACACGGCAGAGTACCATGGTTGCTCTTTTTCATACGACTTATAAAAGAAAACTCGAATTAATCAGGGATACCCATTCACTCATCGAATCAGAAATAGGAGACGTCTTCGCTATTGACTGATTTGGTTTGATTGTAAAGAACTAACCTTGACTATTGATTGGATTAAGAAAGGAACATACAAAATGCATTGAACTTGATGGTGAAGCTGATTGAAATTCCCATGGATATGTTATGACATCTAGAGAGCCCTGAAGGCAAAATGCTTTCATTATTGAATGACATTGAGGAGAATTTGCTCAGTTCTCCATCAACTGGTTTTTCTTGTTAAGAATCCTCGTATATTTCAGCGGCAAGAATATCACCATGCGGGCGCATCAATGCGCACTGTGGCTGTTGCCGAATGTTCGTCGCCTGGTTTTTGATACGAATGTTCCTTTCAAGCGGAAAAGAAAACGAAGGACATTAGGACATATCTGGTCACGTTTGCCGGAGGGGAAACCCGTAACCTCTAGTAAGGCATTGTTATTTAACAAAACCAACATGGCATTGGTAAAGCTTGTGCAAGACCGGCTTTGACGTTAGAAATTGTCTCCATGATTTGATATTATTTAATTGACAAGACTGGATCCATGATGGAAGCCAAGATATCGTGCATACAACGCATTTTCCCTCTTTATTTGTCTCTCTATATCGCTCCCAATACTTTAGGGAAGGCATTCCCGTTTCAAAGATGATGATAATTGCGTCATTCCGTTCGCTGAATGTACGGGATTTTCATTCTTGCGATCAAGACTTTCTTCAAATCACACAATGGCATTGATTTATTATACGTGGACTTTTACGCCGTTAATTTAATGCAATCTTGTTCACTGACGATTGTCGACAGCAGTGCTTTTGAGACGAGTTCAGAAGCTTTCTTAGCAACCTGAGCAATGTTACGATGGATAAAAATGAAAATTGCTGACTGATAAAATTACAACTATTCGATGAAAGCCAATAAATATGATAAGAGTCCAAATATTAACGTAGCTCTAGGTCGTCCATGACTGCAACAAAGATATCTAAGCTTTGGTTTGTTTACAAGGCGATACAGCACACACATCAGACCCCTTGAGTGCACGACTTTGCATTTTTACTGAAATTGAATGAAAATGCAGTGCCGCCATAGCCTACAATCGTTTCGAGAAACCGAATTGTCCACGCAATACTCTGGCAGTTTCATTCGATTTTCGTTAATTGAATTAGTTGTTGCATTGAGACCGATTTCTACATTCTTAAAAAGACCATTCTGGCAGTGTGTTAAGGAATAAAGTTATGACAGTTCAGTTTGCAGCTTTCAATGACTGGGTAGCCTTGGTTCAAGCATGGTCCCTTCTCAGGTGAGTGTAATCCACCTCTCTCAGTTTTGTGTTCGGTTACAATCATCATAGTCCTGAGGTCAATTTGAGCACAGAGAAACATAGACAGTCTGTGTTTGAGCACAGAGAAACATAGACAGTCTATGTTTGAGCACAGAGAAACATAGACAGTCTATGTTTGAGCACAGAGAAACATAGACAGTCTGTGTTTCTCTGTGAATTGAGTAGGCAAGATAATAATGCCCATTGCCGACCAATACATCAGTATGCACAGAGAAGCATGCAAATGGTGTAGACAAGATTCGTCGTTTACTTATGATGGGATTACAAATTGATACGACAAGACAAATTGCATTCTATCCCATCAGCAGATTTGATCGAGACCCTGCTTATGTAACGTAAATCAGTGTCATGTTAACTTGGAGCGAAAACAGTGGATCTCAGAAACACAACATTTGCTCATGAACTTAACATTCGATTTTACAAGGAACAGACCAAATACTTGGCTAATCTCCAAACATATTACTCTCTTTCCAAATGTTTGAACAGAGCGGCCACAACCTTCGCTGCCTGGTGATGTAAAACCAAGCCCGGAGCTATTGTTTGTTTCTCAAACCCCG
This sequence comes from Ptychodera flava, assembly GCF_041260155.1. Taxonomy (NCBI): domain Eukaryota; kingdom Metazoa; phylum Hemichordata; class Enteropneusta; family Ptychoderidae; genus Ptychodera; species Ptychodera flava. The sequence continues at coordinate 38,033,412 of NC_091935.1, forward strand.
AGAGGGACCGTAAGAAAAAGGGCATGTACAGGGACATGTTCTTATTTCCTCAGGATGCAAATTCGTACAATTACCTTCACGGAAAGCAAAAATAGAAACCAGCGGGCAAAAGAGAAGCGAAATGGAAGCACAACTCGCGGGAGCCATTCGGCTGAACATCCTTTCATTTCCAATTCTTCTCCGTCGCTTTTCTTTATCTTGTGACTCCACTAAGTAATTATCATCTAACTGGTCTTGATTCGCCCTCCGGAATTGATTGAGACCTTGAATTGTTCTTTCAGAACTCGGCTTTGTTTTCTACTACTTTTCAAATCCCTCACAATAAAAGTTTCTAAGCCCCTCATCTTGGCGAAGACGCAATCTATCCATTCATCTTCTTTGGTCAGTCGACAGAAATCAGCGCTGGGTGTGTAGTGTTGTTATCCCCATAGAATTCAACTCCTGACATCCATTATGAATGTCTTTTATCTGCGAAGGGGAAAGACAGAGGGGATTATTGAGACAGACAGGAATGTCTTAGAAAGACTTTAAAAATAGCACTTGCGTTCAAGTTTGGGAAGGTTTCCTCTTGACAACCGACCGTCTACGTCCACCGGCTCACATCTTGTAGAAAGCTGTGTTCGGGTTAAGTATTGCTGAGAGGTAAAAGAACATTAGCTCAAATCTTGATGATCCTCTGAATGCTAAAGTCCGTTCCAAAGGCTTTTAAATGCACTTGTATAGTCCTAATAAGACTGGTAATTGATTGTTCTGGACGCTTAATTTGTCTCAGGCGTCCCAGTCCTCTGATTAGAATTCGAAGTGTGTGCGTTCTTGTCTTTTGACAAAGAAATGAAGCAAAGACACGTAACAGTGAAAAGCATAATGTCAGTTCGAGAGGAACTGCTCATGAAGATATACAATGCAGTTGGCATTGAAATCTCTCTCTCTCTCTCTCTCTCTCTCTCTCTCTCTCTCTCTCTCTCTCTCTCTCTCGTGTTATCGCTCAAAAGAACTGCATCTTCATAGGACTCAACTGGGAAGTAATACAAACAGCGGCAAAAAGCAAATAAATTAACGTTTGCAAACAAAACCGAGTGTTGTAGTGAAGGGAAAAAACCCCGTTTGGGTATCTATGAGGTGCTTATTGAAGTGAAATATCACGTGACTGGCAATTCACCACAAGATATATGTTGCAGCATGTCGAGAGATGTAGTGCCCTGAATGTGTCTCAGTATTGTCTGGTCAAGTTTCGTCCGGGGTTGTCATGTGATCTTGTCGTATCATGTCCAGTTTTATTGTTGTTGGTGATGTTTTGATGAGCTTCGCTTCCTCAGCGAAAGAAACCCCCTGTACAAAGAACCCTTTAAAATGCACCCTCATGGGGCTGTCGTCTTTTCAAAAAGGGGGGCACTGATAGATTACCCTCTAACATATGATGTCGCCGGCACTGATCGATGTTCTTGCACTCAATCAGACAGTCCTCCTTTCAAATGGTCCCCAATAGGACGACAAAACACACCCTTTACTCCATGAAGAGGCATAGTCTGAAACTTGAGTAGGCACAGCACAGTCGTGTAGCCCTCAAGCACGATTCGGTCACTAGTAAGTACCTGTTGATAATACCGGGGCAAGGCGTCAATACCCTTCGACATATTCGGTACACTTACTTTGTCTGCTTCCTGCTTAAAGAATCGCGTGTAAAGATTTAACAACGTAACGGTTTGAATTTTAAAGTGGCATATAAACCAACCCAATGACTTTTCGACATTACGGTATTTCCCGGTGATCACTGAGTGCTCGCGCGCGGGAACTCTCAAACTTTAGCTTTTCAAAAGCACGGTAGTCCTTCATGAACTGACCTTCCACAAATTATTAAGATTCAAACGACTTTTTTTCCAAATGAAACAACAGTCCTTGGGTGTTATGAATGAACAGAAGAAAAGCTACTCGAGTTAGACCAGATATTTCACGCTCGGTGTGTTTCTGTTGCAGATTGAATAACGGCTAGATCAATTTTGTCGAATGCGTTTGTTACCCTTTTTGAGTCAACAGATTGACCCGATGCTTATACAGCTTCATATCGTCGATATATGTCAGCCCTGCATACCATACGTTTCTCTCTGTTCCTCTTTGAATACGACGCGATTTTCATAATGAACATCACTTCATCAGCATCTGCTAACAACACAGAGACATGCGCAGAAAGAGCGAGACTCGAAAATGGCAATCACATAGACTATTCTATGAGAGATGTATGCTGTTTTCTTCTGGGCCCTATGATAAACGAACTCTACATCGAGGTAGCAGATGATAGATAGACAGACAGACAGACAGACAGACAGACAGACAGACAGACAGACAGACAGACAGTAGATAGATAGATAGATAGATAGATAGGTGGCTTCAGTCTAACCGATGGGCATACGGAAGGACAGACGAGCCGACTGACGGATGGCTAGATATATCATGGTTGATCGTACAGGGACACTTCACCACGCATCATTAAAAGAAGTAAAATGAAGTTCAAATAACATCGATTAAACGTGTTAATGTCTCCAATTCACGCTTGACAACGGGAACTCCACAGCATCATACGTGTAGGTGCATATAGATTGTGTTATGAATAATATTAGCATATAAAAACAATCGAAAATACAATAATCTAAAATGCAGGGTTCGGTGGTTTAATTATACCATCGCTTAGAGCCAAATAAAAACACACAGCGACTGCAGTATTTCTCGGCGCGTACTGTTCTTTCTGCATGATGTCAGTTTGGTTAGTATATTAATCATGCGATTTCTGTAATAACTCATAGCGGGCGGTCTCCCATGCGGAAATTGAAGAGAGTCAGTAGAAATCGATAAATGCCACGAATGCGTGACTTAACCAGGACTGGAAATTGATGCGTGCAATTTTCTGTGGGATCTGTCGTTTCTCCACTCATGCAGGACAATGTATTTAATTTCGAGTGGCCAACTGCGCATGCGTTCTGGATAAACCTAGCCGCTTTGCAGCAAAGGGTTAAAAAGAAGCTAGTTCAAAGCCTGCTCGATCTGCCGTCGTAAAAGAATGCAAACATACTTTGTAATAACAATATTTAACCTGTTTGCCGGGAAACAAAACACAACACTTAATTGACATGCCTCAGAGTAATTTTGTGAGGCCCATTAACCCAATAGCAATCAATGCACAATGTTGACCCATGTACCGAGGCGTGACCTCATATTATTACGGAATATTTTCAGCATCTTCCGCAGCCCCCGCAGAACAGACATCGGGGCTCTTGTCGGCGACAAATGCTCTTTTCCTAATATGAATTATCATCAAATAGTTGGGTGGTATAGTAGACTGTAGATGTGAATTCTGGATCCCCGTTACATTTACCTATTCGACCTTCACGTGAGAACTCCGTCACACATACAGACATACACGGGCATACACATGAATATTAATGTATGTATGTGTGCATACATATATATCAGTATATATGAATATATACTCATATAATATTTTAGATTGAGAGAGATAGATAGATAGATAGATAGATAGATAGATAGATAGATAGATAGATAGATAGATAGATAGATAGATAGATAGATAGAGAGAGAGAGAGAGATAGATAGATAGATAGATAGATAGAGAGATAGATAGAGAGAGATAGATAGATAGATAGATAGATAGATAGATAGATAGATAGATAGATAGATAGATAGATAGATAGATAGATAGATAGATAGATAGATAGATAGATAGATAGATAGATAGATAGATAGATAGATAGACAGACAGACAGACAGACATACAGATAGATACATAGATAGATAGGTAAGAAGAAAGGTAGACAGATAACTGATGGATGGTCATACGATACATACATACATACATACATACATACATACATACATACATACATACATACATACATACATACATACATACATAGATACATAGATACATAGATACAATACATACTACATACATACATACATACATACATACATACATACATACATACATACATACATACATACATACATACATACATACATACATACATACATACATGTTTTATCTTAAAAGATAAGAGACAATATTACTTGTTTTGATATTTGGTCTCGTTTTACTTTAGCGTGTGCAGTTTGTTGAAAGCAGTACCTTTCAATGTGTATATTTCTCGTGGTTTATGAAGTCAATGCTTTCTGTAGCTGTTCAGTCGTCTTTCATCGGCCGATCTGTCAGGATTATAAACACTATAGGCCCTACCTTATTTTTGAAATCATGTGACACTCTTAAAGTTAAGGGGACATCTCTTTATCAAGTAGCTGGCAATCATGAAACTAGGAAAAGGCATTGGACTTGTCATTCACTGACTCGTGACAAGGACATCTCTCGTGCCCTCGAAAATTGTTGACGTCACGGCATTTAGCAAAAACACAGCACCCGTACCCGTCGCCTGTTATGCAACCTCGGTGCGTTAAAGCACAGTCCCTCCACCAAATATCAAGGTCAAGACTATGTCACTCTGCATCGAGTCGACATGGGCAAATTCGAATAGGACACCAGCAAAGGGGCCCTTGACATATGTGTGACTTGTGGTATATTTTGGGCTTGTACTTGACTTTGAAATCACCCTCCCTTAGCATGCTCAGGGCAAAGAGAACCAAGAGAAAGTAATCGGCGATGTGGATTTGTATAATGAGTATACCGTTGTTAGTACAACAAAGCAATACATGTATCTGTTGTGTCGAATTAATTTAAACACCAAGAAAATTATTATGCTTGTTGAAATACATCATAGCATGCCAAAACAGTATCTAAAAATATCACAAATTAGAGCTACCCCCACCTCAAAAAGCAGAGAAAGCTTCCCTGGCTTCGTGGACTTAGTGATGTCATTGGATGTGCAATCACCCTACACCTGAGCAAAATACATCAACTCGACATATTGCAAGGCAATAATGGGTTAATGTGCTGACCTTGAAGAATGTTTACGGGTATGTGTTATATTGGCAAGGGTTGTGTTGAAATACTTTCAAACTACTTCTTGATAGGCACGTGCACATGGCTAGCTTAAAGTATATGTGATAGTCTGGTTCATGTAATTTCACAATTTTATCCCGTTGAGTTCCATATGGACCGATAAACACACGCATACACAATAAACCTCGCGATATATCACAAACTGTCATTGTCATTTGTCATTTGATTTGGAGCATGCGTGATAGAATCATACTCACATATGGCCAACGACCTGAAGGTGCACGGTGGCGCTATCGTTATCTATAGAAACATATTTATTTGCGTGAATTCACAACACTGTGTTCTACGGTTAATTTGAAACCCTATAGTGGACAGTTTATAAGAGCAAATATGTAAAAATGTGTTTCTTTGTTAGAAAACCTATTTTCGACAACAACAATATCAAAAAATGGCAATAGCAGGAACTGATAATTGATCGGTAAAGTTTAGACATATGAGATAAGGGAGCCGTCATTATTTACGGTCCTGATTTGAGTAACTCCCCTCTTTTACTCAGAAATTTTGACTGACCCCCGAGAAAACTTAAATACCAATACATGTATTTGTAAAATTTACAAAAAATACAGTAAATACCTTTCAAATCCTGATGTACCCTGCTAGTTTATCATCGGTTACCTCATGACGGTTGATAAAGGTGAAACCAACAATACAAAGTGACATCAAAATACGTATACGTATACAGTTATAACAGATCCAGTATCCAACCGTTTAGAATTGTTCAATTTGAATGGTATCATGACAGCTGTAGGAGGGTTTTGACTAGGATATCTAACTGGGAAGAATTTGAAAGTACAGGGGGAGAGCACGCGAGAGGCTCAGGGGGGTGAGTGTTAGACAGTGTCCCCTATCTGGCGTGGAAAATTTTGAAAAATTGATGTGTGCAATGGTGCAGTCTGGGGCAATCTGAGAGGTGTTTTCCAATTTGCTTTTTACTAGTAAAACTGTTAGAACACCCTACGCGGAGAGTGCGAGAGGGGGTGTCCCCCCTCTCGCATCGAAAGTTTTGAGAAATTGATGTGTGCAATGGTGAAATCTGAGAGGTTATTCTATTTATTTCGCACCAAAAATTGAGTAACCTCCCCTTCTTCCTCTCCACATTTTGAACAACCTCCTAAATTTTCAATTTTTTGAGTAACCCCCTCACATTCCGTAAATAATGACAGCTCCCTAAACGTAGGAACAAAATTCCAAATCTTATCTAGTAAATATACTCAATATAACTGAATCTCATCATTAAGTGTCGTTCTTGCCTGACCGTAGGATGAAAGTGTGTGATCTTTGGAGCGTATGTTGTGCGATTTCATCGATAAACACATCGCAGCTGAGATATCTTTCTTCTTGGCCTCAATACTTTTTTCAGTAGTATCCAAAACACGAAAATCAAAAGTGACTGTTATTTTTCTTTCGCCATGTTTCAGGTAAGATCAAATCAACTAAAGTTTCATCAAATAAATATCCTAGAGATCTTTAAAGATTGTCACAGAGCTCTAACTTTTACAGTTTATGTCAGAAACAAAATACACGTGCAATAATTGTAGCCTGGAAAAAAGTTTGTACTCAAATTATAATACGACAGAGAATTCATAAATCACTTGGTTTCGATAAGAAAGGACAAGACAATATGAGAGACAGATATGGTGCGGCGATCAGCAGCCATTTCCCAAAGGGGTTCTGATATTTTGTCAACTTTTCCCCATCGCTCCGCGACGATATGACGAAGTGAAATACACACCAATTTTATCAGTTCGCTAGGGCTACATTGTGCTCTTCGTGCGTTCTCAAGATTATGGGTTCTTAGTCAATACTATAGCGAAACCCATGGTGCGACGAATACCGCGTCTGACTTCACGAAAGTACACCGAACCAGAAACGAACAAATCTGAAGTAGCAAGAGGTTTCTCAGGGGAGGAATTTGATGTTTCTCTATTGTCATGCTTTTGCGGAGATTATGTGGAGAACGCGTAGAAGGTCTTTGTGTTGAACACGATGTACTTGAGATGGGCAAATATAACAGTGTGTGTAAACCTGGGTCCTCTGTGGATAGTATTGTCAAGAATTCGACTCAATATTTGAGTTGAGGCTGTAGTTTGGCTAAGAATAGGTCATGGTATTGTACACCAGTCAAGGTAACTCGTCAATTGACCTGTTTCCTTTTTTGCAGAGAGCGTAAAGTCAACATCACTTTCACTGACAAAGGAAGCATGCACCAGCTACAGCAAGTAATGTGTGATTTAAGCGGTTTAGTACGAGGAGGTCCTTCAAATGCTCCGGTCTGTCTGTATCTGTTTCGCAAAACTCGTCCTACTCGTACTCGTATAGTCGACAGATGCCTCTGCAAATTGACGGAAAAAACTTCCTTCAAAGTGCTAAGATATTGGAGAAGTCTAAGTTATCACAACTATACTTTACAAGAAACGAGTGAGAAACGAGTGCGTGGCATCACGGGAAGGCAAGGCGTGACCATCATCAAGACACTCAATTCGATGAGTCACGTTGGAACGCTGGCATGATGCAACGCATCGAGCAAGTTTGGCTCATTTGCAATATTGTATACGGTGCGATTACTCACGATAAAGGTGCGAACCGTACTGGCTTTCGTAAAGGGTACCAAAAAGACCACTGTGGGCGCAATACATCTATAAACAAAGGCTTTACAATACCCATACTCGAGCAAGTAAAAACTGTCCAATTGTTTAGAAAAATCTCTAAGAAAGTACAAAAAACATTATTTTGCGTGGAAAATAAATGTCATTATTTTCCCCACGGAACAATAGGTTTATGGACATCAAAACAAAAAAAAGCGATTTGTCTAAAAGCCGCTTGTGTTGATTGTTGTATGCGTTGGCAGAGGACCTTACAGCTCTTTGTAGAATCCCAACTCGTTACTGGTATGTAGAATCTCACACTAGCTGGAACTACAGAGCGCGTCAAGTATTTCAGGCAAAGATCTGTAAACGCAAATATATACTCGACATCGTACAGGTATACGTCCACACTATAAGACAAAGTGTATTTAATGCCAGTCCTCAGAGAGTGTGACTTAAGCACAGCACTTCACAAATTTGGTGCCCTACTCAACACGTTTTGTGTTACATTTCCAACAGAAATGAAAATTACGTGAAAAAAGACACATAGCTTCAATGAAACTTCGTTTTCTGAACTTATATTTTCACATCCCTTTGCTTCGAAAATGTGGGCCAAATTGATTGCTATCACGCAAATATAAGTAAAAAAACAAACATCGTCAACACACTATTCATCAATGTTTACTATGTAAAAAGTTGGATGAATACCTCCGATATTGACTGCACATAACAAGTTGTCTCGAATTTAGCTTTCTTTACGAAGACATCCTTGGGGTATGGACTGTTTACATGCCGCGTGTATTGATCTGGTGTGTTTTATTTACCTAATGGACGGATGTTGTCCGTGTTTTGGTGTTTTGTATGTGCAGCAGTCACAACGTCTACGATAACTTAAATTAAAGCTTGTACCAGAGTCAACAGGCAATTCGAAGAATAAAGTCTTCCTTCTGGCGTTTCAGAGATAACGAGATACGCCACCTAGGATGCTGATAACTGATATGCTGGGTACACTTGGGCCTGACCGTCATCGCAGACATCGTGGGCTTCGTATGCTTTCATCTCTGCTTGGTTGTTGAATATTTTTCTTTCATACTTTTCGTCATTCAACGAAGCAATGGATAACATCGTAATCTGAGGGCAAAATTTTTAATGCTACAACCATCACTAACACGAAAATTATTTTATTCTTTAATCATGATACATACATACATACATACATACATACATACATACATACATACTATCTTCTAAGCAACCCCCCCCCCCCAAAAAAAAAAAACCCATAAAAATCTACGAAAACAAATTTTCTTGGATTGTGCTATAATTTGACGACGCCCCGGCGATTGAATTGAAATGATTGAGACTCGCTGTGAAATACTGTCCGCTGAGCTGTCACTGCCAGGCACACTTGACTGATAGATCAAGATCAGAGTTCAATAATGTGTAACTGATTACATCACAGAAAAAAATCTGACAACGAGCAGTTTTGTATTGTATGTATGAAGTACAGTGATTGGTATGTTAACAAATAGATTATAATTTGATTTAAATGATAATTTGTGTACTTTTTACTGATAGCAGATGTAACAAATTTACTTTTGTAAACCCACCCTAACTTTGAGAGGTGTACCTTGTCTTAATAATGCTTCGAATTTACATTTCACATTCTCCGACTTTGTGACGATATAGAACATATACAATAACGTCATAATGAAAGTTCAACAGTCCTTAAAACAGCACCCCTCTGTTTGCCATCTCGTCCTGTCTTGTGTCCACACGTTCGCTGTCGGGTTCCCACGAACGCAGACAAAGGTAGCTTGGACCGGTGCTTTTTTTACCAACAAGCCTGTACACGACAAGCGTACATTCAACAAAACACGGTATAACATGTGGGCTGAGCATTCTAAAGGAGATTACAGCCGTTGAAAAGCAGCGATTAAGAAGTTCTTGATTCCAGTGTAGGAAAAATGAAGTTTTGTTAAAAGTTGCCCCGAGGAAAACCAAACAATTTCCTTGGACGATTATCGAGGAGAATAGTGAGGACGATTGGATAAGCTGGAGATTTTCTCCGTCAACCAACGTTCTGCATGGTATCCACTGCTGTTACGTTAATTCTCTCTTTGTTGTTGAACGTGAGGAAGAAAAAAGATACTCCAATTAACTGTAACGGGGAACAGCTACTACACGCTATCAAAGCGCCGCCATTGTTGCACAACAATTGCCATGGCTCACGAAGCTTGCACAGGATACCATATGCTTCCATTCAGATGCTTATGTTTTAACGACATTTGCCATTGAATGTGTATTCATGCAGACTTCAATGACTGTTTCTTTAGTGGGAAAAGCCAGAGAATATGATAAATGAAGGTCGAAATGATATTTCTGTTTCACCATTATGGTGGCGCTCTACTAGAGTGGTGATGTAGCTGTCCGTAAAACCTATGGCTTTCTGTAGCATCAATAGTGGTGAAACTTAAAACACAAGAACATTTCACAATAACAACAGTTGTATTTTAAGAACATACGTAACCACTTACATACATACTTATCCACAGCTCTACCTACCTCCTTCTCTCCCTCCCTCCCTCCTTCTCTCCCTCCATTCATCCGTACTTACACACATCCATCCATCCATCCATCCATCCATCCATCTATCCATCGATGGATGGATGGATGGATGGATGGATGGATGGATGATAGATAGATAGATAGATAGATAGATAGATAGATAGATAGATAGATAGATAGATAGATAGATACACACATACATACATACATACATACATACATACATACATACATACATACATACATACATACACACACACACACACACACACACACACACACACACACACACACACACACACACACACACATACATACATACATACATACATACATACATACATACATACATACATACATACATACATACATACATACATACATACATACATACATAGTGTTGCAGAGTACATTATGTTCACTACCATGACGACACCTTAGCTGCACACATCTGTGTAATCTTTAGCATGAGAAGCGAAATGAAGTAATGTTCAAGGCAACAAGGTTAGTATATCTTCTGACAAATAAGCTAATTGCTGTTTACTAGTATTTAGAAATATGTTAAATTTGAAAAAGCCACCTTTGGTGTGTCGCGGTAAAGTTCCATTGCGCCACCTTCACCCATAACACAGCCTGCTAATAGTGAAAGCGCCGTTGTTTACTGACAGTTAATAATGGGATCGGATGCATATACTCGTTCAGTAAGAAAAGAAATCTACACGGTAGACCGAACTGACGTAAACCGTTATCATCATTACCTATCGCATTAATCGTCCCTAGCCAATAAAACGCTTCGATCATCGTGCGATCGCAAGATTGCGTTTAAATTAGAAATCCTTTGCGCTAAACAGCACTTGGAATGAACACCTGCGTTCAATCAACCAATACCAGATTTAATTGTGTGGAAATACTCGTTAAACCATCCAAAGAAAAGATAGAGGAGGCTAAAATTTATTAAAACGTGTCAACAGCGACATTTAAGGGAGTGGAAATCTTACAGCGGGAATTACACTTCGATCGGTGCCTGAAAGGGCGTCGATCAACTGGCTTTACGGTGGTCCAATTCAGTCATCCTTTCGTTAAAGTACTGTACTTTTCAGCCAAGATGTCGGAAAGGTTTCAATGGTGGAGAAATATTGATGGAGCTCGATTATCGAATGAAGTATGGCGGTTTCACAGTCCTTTAAGTATACAGTAAGGTCAGGTGATTCAGTCTTGGATACCTGCTTGAAGTGATAGAGCTCTAAACTCTGACATTTGACACTCCTTCGCAGTCCACTAGCCCTTCAATCATCGAGCCCACCAGCCGTTTCAACGACCCTCCACGTGTATTTGCTGACGGCCACGGCCGATGGCCATCCAGCAAACAGGACAAATGACCCGTTTCTGTCGAACACTCCACCGTTGTCGGTTCAATTGTTCCCCGTGAAGAGGTCCGTGTACATTCCACTTTTCCTCGTGCTTTGAAGGAACACTCATTCAGGCGGCCCCCCTGATGAAGTGTTTTCTTTACCCGTTCAATACATGGGAAGAACATGCATTTCCAGAATACCACGACTCCAGGTGAATTTTTGACATTGTTTCGTATAGAATGGGCCCTGGGCAATTTCTGTGCACCGTGTTTTCCGCTGTCTAAACATCAGCTTAGCTTATGACCTAAATAGATTTAACGTTTGCATTGTACCGACAAATAACTTGTCTAGAACTGTTTATTAACTTCTCCCGTTGAAGTATTTCTTTCCAAACTGCCACCTGGTTTTTTATTTGACACCTGAATACCTACATTGTAAAAATATGTCGTGGACAAGAAGTTACTCAAATAAAACTCAAATAGAGCCCTTATTTTGTTTTACCGTTATCATGACCATGTAAAAGTCAAACAGCATAGAATTAGAATTAAGATTATTTATGTAAAGGTTTCTCGAAGTCGATTCGCGACTATGGCATGGGTCGATCTCCCTACCATGAATTGCTCAGCCATAACGCTGGTCGGTGGGAGGACAATACAACTAAACGCCATAGATATAATATGACTACTACTGCGAAAATGATTTGTTTTTATGGATTTCTGTTTTAATTAAGTATTGATCCTCTGGCTGTGAAAGCTTCGCAAAACTTTCATTTATTGTCTGTGTGAAAATAGTATCAGCTGGTCCTCGAGCACATGTATAATAATTGAATCTTACCGTTGAGGGCGTAGTTTCTTGAATTTCCACAAGTCAGTAGAAGCAATGAAGTTCTTTCTTTGCGTAACTTGTACGCAAAACAACATTTCCAGCAGGAGTCCAAGCTTATTAGCATGTGCCGTTTAATCTCATACACGTTAATCACAATATCCATTAGTGGCTAATGTTTTCTCAAGTCTCTAAAACAAACTGATTAATGAACGTAGCATTGCTTGAGGTTAAGGGTTAGTCAATAATTTGAAAATTCCGATTACCCCTGATTGGTTATATACACACAATACGGTAACGCTCAATGCGTTAATGAGTGCTGCTGATTTAGCGTTCTCAAATGATGAAATAATTTCACGTGCAAGTGATTGCTGATTGATGAAATAGCCTGGGACATGATATTGTAAATGAACTATGTGGGGTATCGGGTGTCATCAATGCTATCTCGATTAAGACAATTAATATGGCGAAATGAAGTGCCAACTCACAAAATACTGATATTGATATGTTCTTACAGACACACGATATTTCTAAACGAGTAAGATAGTTTTACACTAGTCAACTTGACACAGCGTAGCTACACTTTCTCTCAAATTATCACGAATGAAAGTCACGTACATAGCTGCATCACTTATGGTGCACATTTCTAAATAACTAGCCGTTTAACTTTAACTAGTTTACACCCAATAGATATTTCAAAATTTCAAATTTCTAGTTACTCAAAAAATCTCCCAGGAGAATCGTATAAGAATTTAATTTTTATGAAAAAATGAGAGTTATAAAATTTCATATAAAATGCCATACAGCAATTGGACAATGTTTCCGATTCGTTCAAAAATAAGTCGATACTGTGTTTTTAGCAAGATTATTCAGCGAACCACACGACGTTAGGTTAGGAGTAAATTCGTGTATTATTTCTAGGAAAGCGTCCCTTAAATAGTCGAACCGTTACCACGCAGGATAGCAGTACCAAGTGGGTCGACAGGTGTCACTACGGCGAAAACATTGATCATGCTGTATTATAATAAGAGTCCTTCATTTCAAAAACAATTTCTTGTACGACTAGAACACTCCAACGCTCGTAGCCGTATCACATGCGGCTAATCGTGTTGTAGAATTTAAGTGATGGAAAATTTGATTGTGGACATGATGAAAAATGGAATCAATGAATTACTAAAATAGTTACCAAAAAACTGTGACGTCTGGAGATAGCTATCAGCCTCCTTGTCTGTGACAAGAGAAAACATTTCGAATACAAAGGAGGAACCAAAGTGGCCTTTTCCTTTTTTGCGACTCTTGTAATCACAACATATTCTTCTTCAGTCACCTGGTCACGCCATTGTGGTGGGAAAAAGAATGAAAAGGCATAATTTACATTTTAACCCGCAAAATACCTGTCATTATGGGTCTGTCTGTTTTTCTCCATGTCTGTGGTTTTAGTTAGACTCTATGAAATCACCGGTGCATGTTTACATTTCTCGTACAGTGATCAGAATTGAATTGTGTTCTTTGGCACTCTACAGCAGCAACCTGAAAAGGGGAAACAAAATAAGTTTTGTTGAATTTGGATAAATGGAAATGACAAGGAAAAAAGCACCGGATTGTTTTCTTCTTCTCACTTCTAGGTCAGCATAGGTCCGAATCTTTTCCGTCTGCACATGAAAATATGCAAATCGGAAGTGATTAAATATGTTAATTACAAAAACATGGAGTAAATACTAAACAAAAACAAATACACATCAGCAGTGGAGTTGGTATGGACATGCAGCTTGGTATGGACATGCAGCTTGTCAATATCAACCATGCTACTACTTTGGAGTATGTATACATTTCAAGACTATGCAAACTTACCCGTTGGTGGCGTCTTCTGAACACATCTTCTGCCTTCATGGTTGAATCATTCTTCTCACTCTGAAGTAGCAACATAAAAAGGAAACAATAATCGGAAAGTACATTAGGTTTGTGTAAAACTAAATAAATATTCAGAAATGACATGGAAAAGAGGGCGCATTACAAGATATTTTTCTCCTCTATTCAAAGGTGAGCGTTGGTCCAAATCTTATCCGTCTTCCACCTGAAAAATATGGAAAATGGGAGTGATTAAATATGACGGTTTTAAACATATGAATTAATATTCGATAAAACAAATAAAAACCAGTTGTACAGTTGATATGGACAGCTGGCATGTACATATCAACAATACTACTAGTTGTAAAAATATAATTTTTTTATGAATACTGCAACCTTACTGGTTTGTTGGCGTCTTCTAAACACTTTTTCTATATCCATGGTTTGGTCATTCTTCTCTCTCCATCAGTGACCTAACGAGACAGAAAATTGGAAACAATGTTAATATATATAGATAGAAAAATGGAAAGACATAGAAAAACACATATCAGATTTTTTCTTTCTTCAGTGCTAGGTGGCTGTGCCTTCTATAATGTATTGTAATTATGTGACGCAAATTGGTATGCACGTGTCATAGTACATCATCCTTGGACAGAATTTGTCTGCATTATGGCTCTTGATGTACAAATTTGACAGAAGAAAGAGACATCCAGGCGGCCATATGGCAGTGGCAATACAAACCGTCAACCATAATCACTGTATGTTGGCCTTGCTGAAATCAGTCTGGACATATCTGTGTAAAGGCCCTGGACATGAAAAATGCAACAAAATGGACCCACAAACTTGCTCTTCGGTAGTCATCTCCGTTATCTCCAGTTGGTGACATCTATCCTGGCATCGGTTCAAATCCACTCTGTAATCAACCTGAAAAGTATACAGATTGGAACTGATTAGATATTAAGGTTTTACACGTATAAATACATAAAATATGCCTCTCACTCCATATGCATCAGTAACCCGAAGATTGAATAAAAAGTTTATCAGACAACGGACGAATACACCAATTGCAAAACATGTTGATATTTTGATCTGTTATGGATACAAAGGTGCGGCAGTTCATCTCTAAAAGGACTGGTAAAAAATCATTTGCTGAGTGGAAGAAGGGGATTCATAGTACAAACAGTTTGTTCACTTGTAACAGTTTTTAATTCACTTTAATTCCCAAAATGTATTACTATTTTAAACCTATGCCTGCTCATATTTGTTCTGATATTTATTCTTTATTTATATATTTTTCTGATAGTCTAGTAGACCCACATTACATGTAAGATAAGCACAAAAATTAACTCGATGACTACTTTTCACGCATAATAAAGAGTAAGTTGATCCCAGGTTAACATAACATCGAGTTTAACAAACTGACAACAAAATATGCACTAGGAATGACCAATACTATACATATGTCATTTATTTTTTACCGAAATCTGCACAAACCTAAACGGGCTAGTATAAACCTGGACTCCATCGAGATCGAACCCGACTCACAACGCCATCTATGAGGCCCATGCGTGCGCCCTCAACGAGCAGACGAGGGTTCCCTGCACTAACACAGTAACATATAGAAATAGTTCATAAAAACAGGATACAGAAATATCTGGAGAGCATTATAAGCACGACAAAGTGTACATTCCAACTACAAACTCTTTTTGATCATAATTTTTACAATACTGCAGACATAAATAGTTGTCTGTGCCATTTGTATAAATCATGATCAACGTGCGTAATCGGAGAAATTTCCGAAAATTATATATAATGTGAAATTAGTTTAGAATAAAATAGACATGTGAGAATAAATGTTTTTCATAACACTAAAACCGTTTGTTCGGAAGAACGTGATTAACATCTGCTATGGTGTGTTATCAGCTTTCATGAGAGACGCGAGACGCGGAGACGTTACGATAATTTGCTATGACATCACAAGGTTACGGTAAAATTCTGAAAAAAGCGCGTTGGAGATTTTAAATGTTGATATAATTGACCTTGACAATGTATTTCAGTATAAGGCATTAAAGGTTCATGTCATTTGACACAGGGGATCTCAGGATTATTGAAAATGCCAGGGTAAGGAAATTGTTATCCAAGGGACCTAATTTTAGGGAGCCAAGGACAGTCAACTATTCTCAGTGTGTTAGGTTTATTGAGTCATCTCTCAAGGACTTCATTCCATCCATGGCCGCCAAATATGATGTTGACATCACAACTTTCGATGAATGGAAAAGTAAGGTGATGGATGCGGTAAATGCAAATGTTCAAAAATTGAAGAAACGTAAAAAACAAGGAAAACATCTCCAGTACTTAAAGACCCTACGGCAGTCGCCTGTCTCGAAAACCTACACCGTAAATATGTTGTGGTACCAATAGATAAAGCTGCAAACAATATTGCATTTGTGTGCAAATCATTCTATATAAAGCGTCTCCTTACTGAAGTGGGTATCATGAACGGAGGGTCAGACACATACACAATATCAACAAAAGATGTGACATCTGTTATCACGAACAACATTGCAGTATGTGACAGATTTGGACTTAAAGTATCAGAGAAAGAACAAAAACTACCGGGTACCACTAATGTACTGGATGCCCAAGATGCATAAGAACCCATCCAGAGCTCGCTTTATTGTAGCATCAAGCACTTGCAGCACTAAAACCACTCAGTAAGCGGTTTCTAGTGTCTTTAAAGTAATTTTTGAACAAGTACACAGATTCCATCTGAAAAGAATATTTTACAGCAACATCAAAACTTTCTGGGTTGTGAAAAATTCTTTTCCAGTAATTGAAAAGTTGAACGTCATCAACACTAGGAAAAAGGCCAAATGCATCTCAACATTCGATTTCAGTACACTATACACCAAAATTGAACATAAGGATCTACTGAAAGAATTGTACAACGTAGTTGACTTTGTATTTGAGGGTGGAACTAAACGATATATTGATTTCTCTTCTTCTAAGGCATTTTGGCGCAAAGAGAAACAAAGTCTTTGTTTTTCTCAGGCATCACTAAAGTCTGCTATAAAACATCTCATAGTTGAAAGCTATTTCCAGATAGGCAACATACTCCTTTTACAAAACACAGGCATTCCTATGGGTATTGATCCAGCACCATTTTGGGCAAATTTATATCTACACAGGCATGAGTATAGATTCATGTCAAAACTCATTCATACCGATATAGCTCGTGCTCGAAAATTTCATGGATGCGCACGATTCATCGATGACATATGTCTTCTAAATGATGGTGGAGAGTTTTGTAGATCATACGAGCAAATATATCCTGCAGAGCTCACGTTGAAGTGTGAGCATAATGGACAACATGCTACATTTCTCGAATTGGACATATCTATAGTAGATGGAATATTCGTCTATAAACTCTTTGACAAGCGCGATGATTTCAAGTTTTCTATTGTGCGAATGCCAGATCGCGAAAGTAACATTCCCCCGTATATTTTTTTCATTTTTATTGTCAGAATATCTTCGCATTGCTTGCGCAACACTTCTAACAGAAGATTTTCTTCCAAGAGTTGCCAGCCTGTACAACAGGATGTTGTCTCAAGGAGGACAACAACCTAAAATTATCAGACAGTTTCATAAAGCTATGTCAAGACATCCTCAACTTTTTGAAAAATTCAATGTAACACCGAAAGACATCATATATAACATCAGACTCAGAATAACTTAAGGTGTGGTGGTACCTGATCAGTACTGCTTGGGGAGCCAAGGCAGTTTACTGTATTGTTTTC
The DNA here is from genome assembly GCF_041260155.1 of Ptychodera flava. Taxonomy (NCBI): domain Eukaryota; kingdom Metazoa; phylum Hemichordata; class Enteropneusta; family Ptychoderidae; genus Ptychodera; species Ptychodera flava. The sequence continues at coordinate 38,051,407 of NC_091935.1, forward strand.
AAATCCCCGAAACAGTCGCCTTGGTAAATAACTGATGAACACCTAGGAGATTTTGATGATGTTATTTCTTTGCTGTATATTAATTGTTATAAACTAATCCTGCTGATGTCATATCTTCATCATTCATATGACACAATCATAGAGAACCCATAATGATCTATTGCTTGCACTTTCATGACGTTACTTTACATCATTGCTGTATTTATTTCCATCCCAGTGAATTTAAACTGTTTAACTACTTTTGACTATATATATATATATATATATATATATATATATATATGCAGAGGAACCATAAAACAATAAGATGTCCATCGAGACAAAACTATTAATTGGCATCCTTTTTCTTTCCACAAGGGAGCGTTAAGTCATAACACAGCTGAAGGCTAAAGAAATTTTATTGTAGGGAATGTCAGTATGAACAAACGTACCCTTTGACGAGGGTGACATTCGGCAAAACGTAGTTTTCACATTTGCCAATCGTATGATAAATGCGAGTTCTCAATGCATTGTTCAGGAAACGTTTTTACATCAGATCAATCCTCTTATCATTGCAATAGATCTCCCTCTATGCAATGCATAAATTACTCGTAAACCCAATCAGTTCCATGCATGTCACGGTGTTTTCTGTAAATGACACACGAACGACGTTACTGTAACAGGAAACCAAGAACACGTGTACGCTGTACAAAACAGTATAAAACAGATAGATAGATAGATAGATAGATAGATAGATAGATAGATAGATAGATAGATAGATAGATAGATGAAGAGATAGATAAAGAGATAGATGGAGATATAGATATAGATTTTGATTCTACCAGCTACAAACTTCTTATGAGCGAATACATGAGCTGGCCGATGGAAGGGAACTCAGAAAAAAAGAAAGGTAAAACTTTTAGAGCTGTAAAAAGTCTTGGACAACAGAAGCTAGAATCAGGCAGCAGCATAAGCAAACAGCAGTCACACGGTTGAAGAAGAAGATGATGATGTCAACCGTAATGGCGATGATGATGATGATGATGATGATGATGATGATGATGATGATGATGGCAATGATGATGTCAAAGAAATGGAAATTTAAAATGCAACGGTTTGTCGTGACTTCTATTTGAAGTAATTTGTTTTGAAATAGGTGGAGTGTTTCCAAAACGACAAATCGTTGCCGTAGAGTGGAAGCAAGTTAAGCGAACTATGTGATACATATTTATGTTAGCCATTGTAGTTTGTGCGAAATGATTCATTCCTCTCGTTTGACCCATATAGATGGTTTGTTATTAACCGTCAGGATCTGGTCCCGCACAAGTTGCGCATCAAACTACCTGCTACCAGCTGAGTTGACACTATGGATATATTTTCAGCGTGGTTTGAAAAGGAAATAGTCATTGATGTTCAAAAATACAAATGGTAAAAAATAATAAACAGTCGCAGCTACTTGCCCTTTAATCATAGACGGGTAGCATTCAGAATAAAGAAGGAAGCTTGATTATATTACGTCATTCTTAGTTACTTACTAACTTTACCTAAACGAAAGAATTGGGTTACATGGTAGTATAAGGCGCAGTTTGAAAGGAAGTCGCGTGCTGCATTTTGGGAAGGATTTTCAAATACGCATGTGCAGTAACTTTATTCAAATTTTTCAACGAAATTTTCTTAGGCGAAAAGCCTCATCGATATATGTTAAATATTCGTTATTTTTTGCTTAATTTTTCGTGAACCGTATTTTGTACTTTGGATTTTGAAGTTCGATTGATGTGTGCATAGATACACCGCGTCGCCAAAATGTCGTTGAGTGCTTTGAAAGTGGGCCAGAGCGTCGACATCCAACGGACTGACGGTAAAGTTGAATGTTTGCGATTCATTCTGTTGTCAATCTTATTTCCATGCCGGCGATTTTGTTTTCCATCGTGACATTAGCGATAAACTGTGAACGTTCGCCCCGTCAAGGTTTAAATATCTACATGTGATCAGAATTTTCACTAGGCATTTATTTGAGTTTCTGCTTTGAAAGTGGCTACCGGCTCACGGTATCATAAAAATAACACGGTGCTATTGACAGGTAACGTATCCCCAGCAATGCTTGTCGACGATGTCATGTGTTTATTTATGAGTCACCTATGATGTCATTGTAATTCGTAAAATGGTGTGTTGTCGTGGTTTTCATGGAGCATCAGATCGCCTCGATGAAGTCTAGCCAGTGATGGCAACATGAAGGCACCGACAACGTGGCAATGTGAGAATGCTGCCGGTTTCGTCATTCGGTTTACTGTTCACGGTGACAGCGACTTGTAGCTACCGGTCTTTTGAATGAATACCCGGCCTAGACGGGATGTTTTTTTGAATTATTGTCCTTTTCGGGCTGACAACATCCCCTCTCTCAGCAAACTTGCCGTAGCATGTAAAACCATATTTCAGTATTGATATAGACTGAAAATTATTTCGATGGAGCTTGCATGACAGTTCAAAATCCAAAATCACATGTGACGATTATAATAGTGTGGGTGGTTGTGTCGGTAAACAGCTCGGTCAATTTAGGGTCAATGCATTCAGCATGACAATGTGTATGAAATGGCCTTCAGCCTCTCCCGCCAAAAGCGAAGAAAAGAGATGTCGAACCACAATGAATAATGCTTATATCACTAACCTTCATGTCGAGAGCAAATAACTCGGACATGTCTGAACAGTGAATGTCAAACCATGGAGGTTCTTTATACCTCCATGGTCAAACATTGACGTTAGCTTGACAGTGGCCATGACTCAGTGGTATTTCTTTATGAAAAATATCTGTATAAAGTAACTTGTTTTCATGCAGTGAAGTCATTCACACATGTACAGTATGATTATTTTAGTTAAACCTTGCCAATCATCAGGGAATTGGTAGACGTGTGCTGTCTTTGTTGCCAATTTGTCCTCATGCATAGAGAAACCTTGATGATCATCTTTTAATTGTTGAATACAGCTGCAAGCTGTATGAGAATGGTTTCACTAATGTACACAGTTGCAAAGAAATGCCACCTATACCACAGAAGTTTATCCATCGTGTGGTCAGTTTCCTGGGACACCCAACATTTGGTGTAAAATATCAGTTTAAAATAATGATATGTGTAAGTGAAGGACAGTTTAACTGTGTGAATAGCACTGTTTACACGTTATAGGGCATCGTTATCATATCAATGCAGACTACCAAATTGTTGTGTGGAATTCCAACATGTTCTGGATGTATGGTTAGCCAGGACACACTTCATGTCACCATTTGGTCTACGCAAGGATTAGGAATAGATGCAAGAATGAAAATTCCTGATTGTGATAATTTGTTGAAATAATTATCAACCCTTTCCCCTCTGAGAGATTTGACTACTGACTTAGAACTACCATATAAAATAATGATCTAACTGATATACATGAACAGCTATGGTCAGAATTTGACAGTTTCTTGATTATTACTGTAACAATGTATATCTTAGGTTTTTTGTCACTACAGTGGCTGTAAGGTGTAATATATACCACAGGTGATATCTATTTCATGTATGACACAAGGAGAAGGGGTATCGTTCACTCACAAGTCAGACATCTGTTGAATTAAAAAATATCCTAGCAATGACTTGGCCAGTTCACAGACTATCTGTCTGTGAACTGGCTGAGTCCATATTGTAGGCAGTTCTTATACTATTGCTTTTGAACATAGAATCAGGAATTGGCAAAGCAACTAACCCAATCTCATGGAATACAGTCTACAGTACCATGATATTTTTTATAGTCAGGCTGGTAGCTTTTTTCCCAACAGACAAATGAATTATTCAGTGAACGAATGAAATGTTGACTAGTGGGCGATTGCAATCAGGGGCTTGGCTAGTGATCCGTTTTGGATACTAGCCCATAGGCTGGTGAATCTGACAATGATGTGCTCACCCCAGCATTGATCAATGGGACAGGGAATATAGTCCACAATACAGTATTATAGCTACTGACTAAGTTTTTATCATGGATGAAATCTTAAATTTAGACAAGGTCATGAAGTAAAGTTTCATTTCCCTTGTGATTGAATGGCAGTGACTCTTCCATCGAAAGTAAATCTCAAGTCTGGTCATGAGGGGTCATGTTGATAAAAGACAGCTGTTTCCTCATAGACAAAGATCATGCACCATAGAAAACAAAGAGGACATCATGCTGTCTAATCTGAATGATGTCATGGGGTCATGTAAGTTCACCTTTATACACATCCTCAGGGTCAAATGCTCATCTGATGTGTGTATCACTGATTAATATGTACATGTATCTCTTTTATAAGAAAAGTTGACAAAATACAGCCATAGAATAATCACAATTGCCTATGACGATTGTTATGTTCTATAGTTTTAATATTCTCATATAATATTCATAAGAAACAAACGTCTTCAAGAAATTTGTGGGGATATTATGCAGTATAGGAACTATACAACATTCATTTTTTTTCTTTATATTCCAATTTGGTATGCTTTACATTAAATGTACTTTATGAAGTTTTGTAGATGGGTGACTTTGATTTTTGTCTCAAAATGGACTAACACAATCTTTTTTAAAAAAATTTTCAAAAGCAGTGTCTTAAATTATAATTTTTGTGAGAAGAGAAGTATATTTTTCACAATTTCAGTGTAGATTTTTTTAGAGAAAATTCTGTATACCGTATCTGTATAATAGGAGTATAGTACTGAATGAAGATCTCATGTTAAATGTAAAGGTCGTGATTCATCAAATGGTTCCATTAGATGTTATTTGAATAACAATATTGAATTAAATTGTATAGTGGAGAATATTTAATACAAAATCAATAGCTTTTGTCATCCCTGGAGTGTCCATTGATATCCTGGATCAATTGGTTTTTGTGGGATTTCAATAATTGCAGAACAAATAAATGTATCTGTGTGGTTCCCTGTTGCAGTTCATTTAATGAATTTTGTTGCAAAGTTCAAATTTCCTACACATTACTACAACAGTAGTTGTGGACACATAGGTATGAAATGGAAGGAAGTGTGTTCATCACAAAATCAGCTTTCCTGGGATATTTGGATAGTACAATGGTACATGATTAACCCTTTTCCTTTGCCTGCTTAGTTTTGTAACACTGAAAAGTAGCATGTTGAGAGGGAGGGGGTTCAATGACCTGAGTGTGTGTGAAAGTACATGTAGTCCCTGGTATGTGGGTTGTGGACATTGGTGAGAATCCACATGTGCACTTGTGCTGTAGACATTGCCGCTGACTTCTCACCATTACTCCAGTTGTGGCTATCCATCATGTGGAAATCTTCAAGTTCATGATGTGATCTTCACAATTGAACAGCTGTATCTGTACAGTTGAAGTAATTATAATTTGAAGGGACAACAGCTGCAATATCTAATAATATTTTCATTAATTTTGTTCAATCAAACTAATAACTTTTTAGCTCCGCTGTCAGCGACGCAGGCTTATCAAATAGGTTGATTTTCCGTCGTCGTCGTCGTCGTCGTCCGTCGTCGTCGTCCGTCAACAATAGCCTTCTCCTCTGAAACCGCAAGTCCAATTGCTTTGAAATTTTATATGCAGTTCACTTGGGGTGACCTCACTTAAGTTTGTTCAAATCATGGTGAAATTTGCATATTTGTATTTTTGGGGCATTTTTTGCTGTTTTTGGTAAAAAAATCTTCTTCTCTGAAACCGCTTGTCCGATTTCTTTGAAATTTAATATGCAGTTTACTGAGGGTGACCTCATTTAGATTTGTTCAAATCTTGGTGAAATTTGCATATTTGTATTTTTTAAGGCAATTTTTGTCATTTTTGGTAAAAAATCTTTAAAAATCTTCTTCTTCAAAACTACCAGTCAGATAGCTTTGATATTTGGTACATATGTCCTTAGGGATGATCTTTTTCAGATTTGTTCAAATTGTGCAGAAATATGCAAATTTGCATTTTTAAGGCAATTTTTGCCATTTTTGGTCAAAAAATGTATTTCTCAAAAGGTGCTGGTCTGATAGTTTTGAAATTTGGTATACAGGTTTCTACAGATGAGCTAAGTAATATATATTGAAATTATTGTGAAATCTGTAATTTTGTATTTTTGGGGCAATTTTTGCCGTTTTTGGTTAAAAAATGTGTATTTCCAAAACTACTCATTTGATAGCTTTGAAATTTGGTATACAGGTTCCTACAGATGAACTAAATTATATTTATTGAAATTATGATGAAATCTGCAATTTTGTACTTTTGGGGCAATTTTTTCCGTTTTTGGTCAAAAAATGTGTATTTCCAAAACCACTCATCTGATAGCTTTGCAATTTGGTATACAAGTTCCTACAGATCACTTTAATGATATTTATTGAAATTATGATGAAATCTGCAATTTTGTAATTTGGGGGCAATTTTGCCATTTTTGGTCAAAAAATATGTATTTCCAAAACTACTCATCTGATAGCTTTGAAATTTGGTATACAGGTTTCTATAGATTAACTAAATGATATTTATTGAAATGATGATGAAATCTGCAATTTTTATTTTTGGGGGCAATTGTTGCCATTTTTGGTCAGAAAATTTTATTCTCAAAAAAACTACTCATCAGATAGCTTTGGTTGACATGTTCTTAGGGATGATCCGATGTGATATATTCAAAGTATGATGAAATCTTCAATTGTGTATTTTTGCAGCTATTTTAGCCACTTTTCTCTGGCCACTGCATTGAGCTATCAAAGATTTCCACCTTCTTCATCAACATGTGTCAAAAATAGTTATTCTCTACATAAACACAACGGAGCTATATCGGCACGCTAGGTCGCTTGTTTGTACTTCTCTTCAATGTTGAAGTACAAAGTCTTTTCCATGCTGATTTGTGTACAATGCCATTGTAGGAATCTTTATCCAGACTAAACAATAACACCATCACTTTTGATGTTATGTATAGGGCTGTGGTGTTGACAGGTTCAATGCCAGCCATTTTGACATCAGTTTTTGGAGTAGAGCAAAAGAAACTACTTGAAACAGCATGAAAATACTGGCAATTATATCATACCAGTATATTGATGATGCAAATACAGCGATCTAATTGGTCGAGACACGAAAAGAACCATGGTATATTTGCGATATACCATGATTGGCACAAGCACGAACTTTCGGCAAGAGCAAAAATCTTATTTTTTTGATGTTCCATGCAAGAATTGCAATATACTAACTGTTATGATATAAATAGCAATAAATCACACCCAGAGAAGGTATACCACTCGGTTTTGACCAGTCCACTTCATATATGCACCCGCTGTGCTCATGCATATGTGTCGTAAACTGGTCAAAATCTCCTGGTATACCGTCGCTGGGTGTGCCTTATTGCTTAAATACATCGAAATGTACACCTACTGGAGTCTTTACACCTACTGGAGTCAATGTAAATGTGCACCCTTTTCCCTGGTAATACATGTATTGACAGCTGAGCAGTAGGTCAAGTATTGAAGTAGCCCTTTTATTACTCTGAATGCTAATATTCACTGCTGAAGTATGCACAGGCTCTAGTCTCCTATAAACGTCTTTTAATGATCTCTGACATCAGGGCTTAGGCCCTTACTCCACTCAATGTAGGTCATATAAATTGTGATTCATAATTGGATCATATCCTGTTCATGCAAGATAGCTGATTATTTTTATCATTTTTACACATCTAACTGTCTTTTAGGACTGATTTCTGCAGCTACATTTGTATTTTTGCCAACTGCACCCCATCTTTGATTCATCAGAAATTAAAATATGTGCATGCCTATAAATTTATGTTTGCAGGAAGTTTTTATGAATAAGACAGTTCACTGTAAAATTAATGTACATATACTTATGCAAAGTTGTTGGATACTGTTACAAACTTCAAAAAGGTCACACTAGTATAGTCAGGCATAGTAAAAACAGGCCTGTGGTAGACCTTTGGTATCCGTTGTGTACCGGGCAATTTTTTAGCTCCCATAGCCATATGTATATATGGCAATGGAAGCTATTCTTATAGGCTAGGGAAATGTCTGTATGTATGTATGTCTGTATGTCTGTATGTCTGTACGTCTGTATGTCTGTATGTCTGTATGTCTGTCCGTCAACATCAAAAACTCCAAAACCGCTGCATATTTCATCTTGATATTTGGTGTGTACATGGATGATGGGCTGTAGATGAGATTTTGTTCAAATGAAGTTGTCATTGCCAAAAATATGCAAATTAGTGCCAAAAAAGGCGTTTTTGGTAAAAAATCTCAACCGCTGGTCAGACAGCTTTGATATTTGGTATACAGGTCTCTAGGGATAACCCAACTTGGATTTGTTCAAATTGTGATGAAATATGCAAATCTGTATTTTTAAGGAATTTTTTTGTCATTTTTGGTCAAAAATTTATTTCATCAAAACCGCTTGTCTGACAGCTTTGATGTTTGGTATACAGGTCCCTAGGGATAACCCAACTTGGATTTGTTCAAATTGTAATGAAATAAGCAAATCTGTATTTTTAAGGAATTTTTTTGTCATTTTTGGTCAAAAATTTATTTCATCAAAAGCGCTTGTCTGACAGCTTTGATATTTGGTATACAGGTCCCTAGGGATAACCCAACGTGGATTTGTTTAAATTGTAATGAAATAAGCAAATCTGTATTTTTAAGGAATTTTTTTGTCATTTTTGGTCAAAAATTTATTTCATCAAAAGCGCTTGTCTGACAGCTTTGATATTTGGTATACAGGTCCCTAGGGATAACCCCAACTTGGATTGTTTCAAATTGTGATGAAATAAGCAAATCTGTATTTTTAAGGAATTTTTTCTCATTTTTGGTCAAAAATTTATTTCATCAAAACCGCTTGTCTGACAGCTTTGATATTTAATATACAGGTTCCTACAGATGAACTGAATATGATATACGGAATATATGATGAAATCTGCAATTTTGTATTTTTGGTGCAATTTTTGCCATTTTTGGTCAAAAAATGTGTTTCTCAAAAACTACTTGTCTGATGCCTTTGATATTTGGTATACAGGTTCCTGGGGGTTCTCTTAGTGTGATATAGTGAAATTTGATGAAATCTTCAATTTTTGTATTTTTGGGTCAGTTTTTGCCGTTTTTGGTCAAAATATTTGTTTCTCAAAAGTTACTCATGTGATAGCTTTGATATTTGGTATACATTTTTATACATAATTATGATGAAATCATCAATTTTGTATTTTGCAGCTAATTTTGCCATTTTAGGTCAGGCCATCCTGAAATGAGCTATCAAAGATCTCAACCTTCTTCATCAATACATATGTCACAAAACGTTGCTCTCTACATAACACAGCAGAGCTCTGTCGACCATTGGGTCGCTTGTTAGCTCTCATAGCCGTATGTATATATGTTTACTAGTTTACATTTTATTGAAAATCTCAATAGCCACTGAGCAGATTAGATGAAAAATTAGCATGTAAGTACTTTGGGCTGACCTGAAATGATTGTGCACATCTTGGGTCAGTATCTTGGACTTGCTATTTTTCATGAATTTTTTTGTAATTTTCTCCCATTTTTGGTCAAAAAATCTTCTTCTCTGAAACCACAAGTCTGATTGATTTGAAACTTGGTATGGAAGTGCATAGGAGTGACCTTTCCCAAATCTGGGCAAATCGTGGTGAACTTTGCATATTTGCATTTTTTGGCTATTTTTTTCATTTTTGATCAAAATTTTTTTTTTAACTCTGAAACCACACGTCCGATTGAGTTGAAACTTAGTGTAGAGGTTTTTACGGGTGACGTCAGTAAGATTTGATCAAATTCTGGTGAAATTTGCATAATTTTATTTTATTGGGGGAATTGTTTCTATTTGTGATAAAAAAATCTTTTAGCTTGATTTTAGCTTGTTTTGATAACTATATGGGAGCGACCAGTGACATTGTCACTATTTTTTTGTTATAGTGTTTGTGTATCAGTCTCTGATTCTCAACGTAGTGTAAATAATATTTCATGTAAAAACCATGTCATCATTCATTTTAAAATCTACTTATTATTATCTGGCAATACCTATTTTTAATAATATGTACATATTGGCCATGGCTGATATAAGCATTGTCCACTTCTGATATTTTTTTGACATTTATATGCACATATAGTAGGAAACATTCAAATTTTTGAAAGGTAAAGTCGGTAATGGGGCACTAGATCATGATAGATTGATTACTGTGTATGTTTACAGGTGCATTTTAAAAACTGATAATTGGTCATTTTTATTCAGACCACGTGTTTAATCGACTTTTTTAAACTCTTGTGCACAAAAGAGATTAGTGAGAAGCCATATAGGCTTTAATGGACATTTTAATAAAAACAAATCAGTTTTGCCTGGAAGATAAATGGGTGTCAGACTTGCATTTATTTGAACAGGTTGACTGTGAGGTGAGGGCAATTTGCAGCTGTAGTGCACTTCATAGTTCATATACACTTGATGACATTGATACTTCAGACAGACACATTATTGAACCTTCACTATATACTCAGCAGTAGTGATCATTTATACATTATGTGGTAAAATTAATTGTAGAAATATAGAGTGTATTGAAGTCGATGACACCTGTCTGCAGACGGGCAAAAAGTGTGCGTTGTTTGTGTTTCGCTTAAATTTAAGGAATGTCTTGTTCATGTTTTAATATAAGGTGATAAGATAGTATTGATATTGACTGCTAGCAAAGTAGTTCTTTTACTTGCATAATCTGTGATGTTATCATGCTTGCACTGTATACGTAATTAATCTTTCTTCTTGACGTTCATAAATTTTTCCATCACGTGGCTAGGCCATTGAACTGATCTACTTGTAAAGGCCAAAAAAATTACATTTTATTGAATGTAAGTTTAATGTCCAACACTTATGCCACAGTCTGTGATGTAGCCCACATCAACAAGAACATCTTGTCTAACCTGGTTTCAGATTGAATGGAAGTAAGTACAGTGAAATGAAATTTCATAATGGAGACAAAATCCAAGATCATAATTCAAGCACAGGGAAGGCTTCACACAGGAATTACTCTGTGCCTTCAAATTCAGTTTGGAACAGCTCTGTAATGTATCAAAACAGTTATAATCTTAAATGCCAAATGTGTATAATGATATCATTTTATTCCCAGGAAAATATTTTCATTTAAATAATTCAACTTTAAAGTTCTGTGTCATGTACAGAGTAGTGCATCAGTAAGGCACAGGCTTTTGAGCTTTGTGGGTCATTGGAGGTCACATAAATCTATATTACTTGCTTGTCACAACTTGCCTGTCTGAATGTTTGGCTCTTCCTAAGACAGAGCTCACAGTCATGAGTTTAAATATTAGATTAGTAGTTTGTCAGATTACATTGCAGTCTATGTACGCCTGCATCTGTTATATGGTAATGCTGGTACGTTTTGTCCACTACCACCATGCGCCGTGTGTACAGTTTGATTGTACGATTTCAAAAAGTAAACAGACGTTGTTGTTTCTATGGAGATGTGTTTAAGGTCAGCTGGCTGTGTAGTTTATGGATAGTTTATTGGCATTGTGAAGGGATCAATATCTCAGTGTGTTTTGACTGGTTAGAGCTACATAACTTTATATCCATGCATATTCTGCCCATATTTCCATGAACAGGCTCAGTTATCACCAGATTGTAGACACCGCAACTGTTCTATCTCATTCTAGATATTTGAGAGTGATATCTCAAATTTGTCATCAATTTGCTAATTAACAAATCATACTAACAACTTAGATCTTGAAATTATGATAAACGTGTTCATGTTTCCCTGCTTTATGAATTATAATCATCATTATGTGCTAGACTCTGAAAGCGAAAAGTTGCTGGTTTTCAAAGTCACATGCAACTGATATATTTCAAAGGGTCAGAGTGACCCTCTGTTACATGTATTTTCAATTTTGAATTATTCTTCAAGTCAGCTATGTTGAGCAGTGCTGTGGAACAGAATGGTGGACAAATCTTTCCAATTAATAACTCCAATTATTATAAATAGGTAAAAAATCAGGGATAGAAATACTTTTTTATTTCTTGTGGCAAAAGTTTGCTACCGGATACAAAATCAGGTGGCAATTATGAAAAATCTGGTGGCAGTTTAACACATCATGTGATCAGTAAAATACAACATTTTGTCATTGCCACATACTCATTCTAATTTATAAATTCTTGAAAATATATGGTGAGTACACGTCACAAAAAATCAACCCATACTGCAGGCCTCGAAAAAAATTTTTCAAACTTACCAACCGTGGGACACGTGAATTTCACTTGCCCGACAGGAAAAATTACTTGCCATAAATTTCTAATAACTGTACTAGTAATTTGTAACAGAAAGCAAGAGTTTGGCCATATGAAGTGAATTCAAAGAGGGAAAAAACAGATTCAAACATGAACTACATTCTTGTTAAAATGAAGGACTATTACCAAATCTGAAATGTCGCAGAAGAAATGTGAGAATACTTTAGTTTTTTTCTGTAGATTTGGCCATCTAGAAAACATCTTTGAATTTGGAATTTTTCCACAACCTAATCCAAATTAAAATCTTTGCATAAGAGTAATAAGATTGTGTGATTTACAATGTGCATGGCTGGCAGCTGCTCTTTATTATCAAGCTGAGATCACAAACAACTGCTCTGCTAGTGTTTATCTGCCAATGCATACGCACATGTACATCTGCAACCCTTTTACCTATTTACATGTTTACTCACTGAGCACAGCCGTCTTTCAAAGTTTTATTTTGATAAATGTATTCGTCAAGAGAGCAGATTCAAGTTTCGTTTTCGTTACTCTTCAGTGCAGATTTGTTTTCTGTAAGTGAGAGCCGATCCCTAACAACCAAGGTCACGTAATTTGAAACTGTCTGCATCTCACGCACTACGTAGCTGCATATTAATGTGGCCTCCTTGGTCGACTGAGCCCGTTTCGACTACGATGTAAACTTGTACTTTTTCATCTGGGTGTTGATTTACGTTTAACAGTAAGCATTGCCGAGATCCATGGCTTCGAATAAGTTTACATCCGTTTACCAAGCACAGGGTGCAATTACACTATCGCGTGAAGCCGATCGACTGTCATACGACTCATGCTGCACTTGCACAAAGAGAATGGCAACCACTGTCAAGAGCATACCACTTTACGGCACACATACAAAACAGTGAGTTCACTCCGTGTCGTCGGAGATAACATGTCGCAAAACTGTATTTTTACGACTTTTTGTGTTTTACAACAGCAAGAACGATTATTTTGCGATGCCTGGCGGATTTTCAAGGGTTTTCAGAAAAAAACTTTTGAGAGTTGAAGGACTTACAATGATTGTAGGCGTGTACAGACTATATGAAATACGTTTTCAAGCTTGAATTTTCCAGAGCTTAGTAACTACATGTAGTTAATTCAACCGCTGGTGCACTTGCCCGTCGGACGGGAAGCATATTGATTTTACTTGCCCGAACGCAAAATCGTCCCTAGCCACGGGCGTCGGGCGATAGGAATTTTTAAGCCCTGTACTGGCTAACGAATTGCAAGTATTTATTGTTATTTAATTCATGCAGGCTGCAGTTTGGCTTTGTTTTCAAAATGTCACAACATGCTTTTATCTTGTGCCGTATGACTGCTGCATGCGGCTATCACAGAGGGCAACAACATGTCCAGTGTACAAAAGCTGCTGTCATCGATATGGAGATTAGCCAATCAAAAGTTTGGATTCATTCATGCCAAAATGTCGCAATTAGTTTGGGGTTTTTTTTTTGGCTAAAGAGTTTTTTCCGCCGTCGGACAACGTGTGTTCCTTCAGACTAGTGTTCCTTCATTCAAGCCGTAGGATCGATGACATGATGACCCAAAATTTAGTGGCAGAAAAATACCACCAGAAAAAAATTTTAGTGGCAGATTGACAGTTTTTGGTGGCAAATGCCACCATTGCCACCGATTATTTCGATCACTGAGGTTTAAAAAAAAGGCAAAATGTCTGTCCAGGAATACATCACGCTGATGAGCTTATGACTAGTTCTAATGAAACAAACCTAGGTAGATACTAGTACATTTACAATCAGAACATGCCCTTGACTGATCATATACCCATCGCTGTCATTTACCACAAACTTCACGGTTGATTCTAAAATCGTATTCTTGACAAAAAAATAACCAAAATAGTGCAACTTCCTATGTTCATATCTGTTCAGAGCTTTTTACCATTCTTCAGACTTGCTTCATAATATAACTTGCTATAAATTATTCATAATTACTTTCTCAATATATAAGTTGAACTAATTTTAGATGCACTAAATCAGGAACTGAGGTTGAAAGCCTTAAAATGTTCAATAATTTATTTCTGCAAATGAAGAACATGCATGTCATGATATATAAAATTCATCACATTATCAGTTCTAATTATTGACAGACACTCATTACACAGTGTTGTGAATATAGAAATATTCTGTGCTGTGTCATTTTCATCCAGTTAAATTTTGATTAATTTATTATTTTTTATTTGATGGTTTATTTCTGTACAGGGCGTGTCCATTCAGCTGTCATCAGTGGTGTCAATGAAGGCAACCAGAGTGTCACTGTGGAGTGGTTTGAAAGAGGTGAAACAAAGGGCAAAGAGGTAAAAACCGCAGTGTGTGTACCAGAGTGTAGCTGTGGGAGTGTGGTGCTGTATCCATGTGTTTGTGAATGGATGCATTGCTCAACAGCCTCAACAGTTATTCTTTTGTTTTTTGTGTTTTTGTTTTGATGTGGTTAATTAGCATAACTGTTTACCTAATAGACTATGACATAACAGTATGGGTGCTATGAATACAACAACCTTTTCCAAGCTGTATCCAAGGGAAGAATTTGCAGTCTTTGAACAGATGTTGTACGTTGTTTTTGTAATACTGTTTGAGAAGTTAGTTATCTTATCCTTAAATTATACATGTAAAGTTAGTGACTGATAGGACATGATCTGTGATTTTCCTCAGGGTTAGTACCTCAGTAAATGTACAAGGGTTCCTCAGTCAGGTTACTGGGATTTCCTGCTAATGTCCCAGTGCCTTCATCTCTTTGCATTTTTCCATACCCAATCTTCAAAGAGGTGTTTTGAATTCCCATTATTGAGCCATGTTGTCTTTGAAAATATCCCTGTTTATATCATTGGTGATTGATTTGGTCAATTAAATGCAGGTGCTGACGTATATATTTGCAGCACCAATATTTGAGTTGCAAATTGAAAATTATATAGTTGTTGAAATCAAGTTGAGCATTCAAGGCCTACATGTATGTTTGAAAGACGTATTGTAGTCACACTTTGGTACGCTTTTTTATACAAGTCGAAAAAATGCAGTGCTCCCCACAGCCCATAAAGAGGGACAGCCAATTTATGTAAGAATATAGAATTTCCATATTCTTTTGTTGTGAAGATGCATTATGTTGTGTTGTTATTAACATTTAATAGAATTCTACAAAAAACAGACGGGCGCCCTCCTCCCTCCCCACTAAAAAAACAAACAAAAAACAAAAAAAACAAAACAAACAAAATAAACAAATCCATAAACAAAATAAAAAAAAAAACCTTGTGAAGAACCCTGCAAAAAGATACAGTTGACGGGGCTTTAATATCAGTAGACCCCATTAGAGGACAACAAAAACTATACCGGCCTTCCCAAGCCATGTACCTTTGTACTTACCCTAAGCAAAGATGCATACGTTTGATTGTGTTAAATATTTTATGATAGACAAACATCAAAAACAGCTTTGTCTGTTGAACTTTTCAAAGCATTTAATTAGTCCCCACGGACACCGTCCCGGGGACTTATAGGTTTGGTCATGTCCGTGCGTTGCGTGCGTGCGTCCGTCTGTGCGTCCGTCCGTCCGTTCACGCAGATATCTCAGATACGCCTGGAGCGATTTCATTCAAACTTGGTACATAGATTACTTCATATGTCATACATATGCACGTCGATTTGTTTTTTGATACGATCCAATATGGCCACCAGGCGGCCATTTTATTACGATTTTTTCATGTACAGAGCCATAACTCAGGCATATCTAAACCGATTTTATTCAAATTTGGTACAAGGACATTGACTATGTCATACATATGCACGTTGATTTGTTTTGTGATACGATCCAATATTAGGATTTTTTCATGTACAGAGCCATAACTCAGGCATATCTCAACTGATTTTATTCAAAGTTGGTACAAGGACATTGACCTATGTAATACATATGCACGTTGATCTGTTTTGTGATACGATCCAATATGGCCGCCAGGCGGCCATTTTGTTATGATTTTTTCATGTACAGAGCCATAACTCAGACATGTTTGTACCGATTTTATTCAAAGTTGGTACAAGGACATTGACCAATGTCATAGACATGCACGTCAATTTAGTTTTTGATACAATGCAATATGGCCGCCAGGCGGCCATTTTGTTACGATTTTTCATGTACAGAGCCATAACTCCGCATATCTCAACCGATTTTATTCAAAGTTGGTACAAGGACATCAACCTATGTAATATATAGCACATTGATTTGTTTTGTGAAACGATCCAATATGGTCGCTGTGTGGCCATTGTGTTACGTTTTTTTTTCATTTACAGAACTATAACTCAGACATGTATCAAGCAAATTTATACAAAGTTAGTACAAGGAGATTGACTTATGTCATACATATGCACGTCAATTTGTTTTGTGATATGATCCAATATGGCTGCCGTGTGACCATTTTGTTATGATTTTTCATGTACAGAGTTATAACTCAGGCATATCTCAACCGATTTTATTCAAAGTTGGTACAAGGACATTGACTTATGTCATACATATGCACGTTGATTTGTTTTGTGATACGATCCAATATGGCTGCATGGCAGCCATTTTGTTACAATTTTTTCATGTCCTTAGCCAAAACTAGGGCAAGTCTCAACCGATTTTATTCACCGATTTTATTCAAACTTAGTAAAAGGACATCAAAGACCAAACTCATGAAGAGGACTCTATCCTCTCTGAGGACTTGTAATCAAAATACCCATTAACAAGTGGGGACTGTGTCATCTACGATGACTTGTTTGTTGATATGTCCAATCTAGTGTATTAGGGACATGGAAGAATTTAGTAACTGTCATAACACGTGACACAAGCCTACATATAGGTGTCTGTGTGTTTGGTAGAGATTGCACATAGCGGTGTATATACATACCTTGTCGGAAAGGGGGATTTAAATGTTTACTGCTCTGACAGTTGTTTACGCTGAACACTTAATTACAATAGTTGACATGCTTTCAACTTTTCACCTTTGGTTAATATTTCAAAAATGGCAATTTAAACGACAGGCTCTTGCTTTACACGTTGTCAAGAATTTGGCCACAATCACAATTGAAAGAACTGTTTTATCAGTCTGTCTCACAGATATAGCTTTGATACACACTCTGACTCAGAGTTTGTGTTGGAGATATATCTGTGACATGCCCAATAGTGCTTATGTTAGAATGTATGAACATGAATCCATAAACCATCAGTATGCTTCTGCTGGTGTACCATATGGCAGAGTTTGTCATCTACACTTTGTCGTTCCTTTCTCAAATTCTCCACTTGGCTGTGCTATCTAATGACAGCAAAAAAAAATCGAGAACTTAATGGAATTGAATTCATTCGCAATTCAATAACATTAAAATTACATTTATTTCTAAGTCAGTTGTTAGCTTTTTTATGCATACTACATTGCATTGCAAATTATCAATTGGAAACAGTCATGCCAGTATATGAGAGATATTAACACGTTACACCCATGATTGGTAGTGCCATAGTCCACCCAGCATGTCTTGGATCAATGCCCAGTGAGTACACACTTTGGTTGCATGGTATTAGTAATCCCAGCTGTTGCTCTGTATCTCCTGATGCTTTGCTCATGCTGTAGCGTTTAGTAATTAAAGTAACAATGTTATGTCTGTGTATTATAATACCAGTCTCACGCTTTTGTGTTGTAGTTGTGCCAACAAGTGCCTGCTGTACAGTGTTACTGAACACCAATAATGCTTTTCTGTCAAATTTTGTGTGAATGTATAGGATATAGCTTTCCAAAGATTTTCCTTGATTATTCAGTGATTGAGAGTTAGTGGCATTGTCTTGCTTCATAAGACAGGTAACTTTCATAACCAAGGCAGTAGTGTTGTGTTATGTGAGAGGTGAATACATTTGATGGACCCCCTGGGCTCAGCATAGAGGTACATGTAATCATTGTAAAGATGGTAGACTGGTCATGGAAGACCTACAAAGACATGTACACGTATTGTCATTAGAGCAATGCAAAAATATTCTCTTTGTTCTGACCAATATTTACTTTTCAACTTGTACAAAGATTGCTGTATGTCATGATTCTTCTATGTAAGGCCTGTACTGACAGAGGTCATCCAAGAAAGTGTTAAATTTTCAGTGTTTGTGTTTCATTCTCAAAAAATTGTCATCTTTTGATGATTTCACATCGTATTCATTTAAGTGATTTGTATCGCCATATGTATACTCACAGTCCATTCATTTATATTCCATTTATGGTATTTAACATTATGATTTTTGTTCTGACTTTGCTATCAGATCGACTTGGACGCCATCCTCTCCCTGAACCCAGAGCTACAGATGCAGAAACCGCCGCCTCCAGCCAGACCCATCAGCAAGAAGAGTGGCCGGGGCGATGCCAACATCACCACACTCGAAGACAACAAGCCATCAAAGCAGGCTAGGCATGAAAGTCGGAGTAAGTGAAATACATGGAGTAACAATATATGCCCTTTGGCACCATGCACCACCTCCCTATATGCACACAGACCAGCTGGTACAGCTATCATGTACAATTCAAGTGTTTAGGGGATTGAGGTGATACAGTTTAGCTGGGTTCATATCTCCAACATAGCACGTTGGGACTATCATGAGTGATATGAAAAAGTATGCAACAGTACACCCTCTCCAAATATAGATTTTTTAAAACTCTGAGTCAATTTCCAAAATTGTCTGATTTTTATGAGTCAGCCTGGCCCCATAACTGTCAGATTAAAATACGTTGAGAGACGTCTAATGAATCAGTTGTGTACCATTTCCATGTTGAGTTCACATCAGTGCCATGTTCCAGACACTAATAAGTAAGTTCTATTGTTTCTTGTATTTCATCTGTACTGTATTTGTTGGTATTGTTTGGTTGCCATTCATACTTGAGGACATCTGAGATAGGAACAAAGGCAAACATGGACTGTAGATTACAGCATTGCATTTGTAACGTACAGTGTACTTGATCTTAATCCTTACCTCCAGATGTAGAGTTCATGTTTTGTCAAAGCAGATCAGACTTGCCAAAGCAGTTTTGAGTATACAGGGTATAGATTTTGAAACACACACTATGTTGGCGTATAATGGAATAATCAAGAAAGTGTTGCATGTATGAACAAAGGATTTCCATGTTATGGATGTGTATGTACATGTAGCAATATTTGTGATGACAGCATAATCCTAGTTTGTGTTGCATGACTTACTTACATTTTCAGTTCCCTGTCAGAGAGTAGGCCGGCATGTTTTATCAGGTTTAATAGCATGAGGAGATTGTTATTTCCAAGGTCATGTTAATGAGCCAATGTTTGCAATTTAGCAAACATTAGTGTGTTGCCTTGATTTTTTCCAACCTCAGGCCACTTGTGAAGATTACGCTGCTTGATCAGCCTAGAAACTCAGGAATCTTTTGTTGCAGAAGCTGGCAAAACTCTAGTTGTTGTTTCCCGTCAATTTATGAGTATTGCTGTTATATGGAAATAGAATAACTATTGCAACAAAAAGGAACAGGAAGGTCAACAGCAATATCCGTATGAAAGACGATCTTTCCGGTACATTGAGATTTCAGGGACATGCCAAGTGTACATGTAATTCACTTGGCCATCCAAAAAGGGACACTTTCTAATCTGTGAAGTGGAACTTGGAAAGTTTTATCCTCTTCTAGTCAGTTTGACCATCTTTGAGAACAAGTATCTTCCAGAAGGGAGCCAAATTTGGATTCACAAAATTACAAAATTATGCCAAGTGTAATTTTAATGTTTCACAACTACCCCTTGATAGTCAAAGTACTGATGAATTTTTGACATTGGATAGATAACATACATGTACATGTACATGTACATAGTAAATGGACTTTGCTTATTGATAACTTTGGCTGCAATTTCATAGAGTATTGTATAATAATAGCATGCTGTGTTTTTGTCCAGCTTACAAAGTTTGCAATGGAGAAGAAGATATTTTTGGCTTAATAATTGCCAGGAACAAGAAATTCTCTGTAAATTTGTCATTACATGTAGCTCTGCTGTAGTAAAGACCATGAACTCATATGGTATTTTTGTGCATTGAAGGACTGAAGCTAAACATACGTGTATATTTCTGCCATCATTTCAGATTTGAGATGCTCAGAAAATAGTGCTTGTTCAAGTTTTCTCATTCTCCATGTCTTGTCGCCAAAGTCATTATCAGAAACTTAGTACCATATGTACATGTAGCTATCGTCCCACCAAACGTGTCCTTCCCAAACTTATTCATATTCTAAATTTATGAACAGATTGTTATCAAGGGTACCAAGACTACCTGCATGAGTGTGCAGGTTTTTTCACCACATACAATGACATAAACATGTTTCATCTCGGCCATCTGAATGGGTTGTTAAGGAGGTACGCTACCATTCCAAAAAATGTTGGGACATTCTTGAAGTTGACTTTTCTGAAATAATCTTTATGAGTACATTGCAAAGATATGAAAAAAATATGGGGTACCCATGCAAAATTTTTGAAAAAACACATGCCAATATTGACAGAAAACCACTAAATCTCCCATTTTGCGGAATTTGCACTTACCAGCAGAATCTTTATTTTATCGCAAACGATTAACAGATCCCAGTGTGCATACCACATTTTTGCATTGCCAGGACAGCTGCATTAGGACAATCAACTAAAATTTTTGATGTCTTGTCTTAAAAATAGTGACAATGTCACTGGTCGCTCCCATATAGTTATCAAACAAGCTAAAATCAAGCTAAAAGATTTTTTTATCACAAATAGAAACAATTCCCCCAATAAAATAAAATTATACAAATTTCACCAGAATTTGATCAAATCTTACTGACGTCACCCGTAAAAACCTCTACACTAAGTTTCAACTCAATCGGACGTGTGGTTTCAGAGTTAAAAAAAAATTTTTGATCAAAAATGAAAAAAATAGCCAAAAAATGCAAATATGCAAATTTCACCACGATTTGCCCAGATTTGAGAAAGGTCACTCCTATGCACTTCCATACCAAGTTTCAAATCAATCAGACTTGTGGTTTCAGAGAAGAAGATTTTTTGACCAAAAATGGGAGAAAATTACAAAAAAATTCATGAAAAATAGCAAGTCCAAGATACTGACCCAAGATGTGCACAATCATTTCAGGTCAGCCCAAAGTACTTACATGCTAATTTTTCATCTAATCTGCTCAGTGGCTATTGAGATTTTCAATAAAATGTAAACTTGTAAACATATATACATATGGCTATGGGAGCTAACAAACGACCCAATGGTCGACAGAGCTCTGCTGTGCTATGAAGAGAGCAACGTTTTGTGACATATGTATTGATGAAGAAGGTTGAGATCTTTGATAGCTCATTTCAGGATGGCCTGACCTAAATGGCAAATTAGCTGCAAAAATACAAAATTGATGATTTCATCATAATTATGTATAAAAATGTATACCAAATATCAAAGCTATCACATGAGTAACTTTTGAGAAACAAATATTTTGACCAAAAACGGCAAAAACTGACCCAAAAATACAAAAATTGAAGATTTCATCAAATTTCACTATATCACACTAAGAGAACCCCCAGGAACCTGTATACCAAATATCAAAGGCATCAGACAAGTAGTTTTTGAGAAACACATTTTTTGACCAAAAATGGCAAAAATTGCACCAAAAATACAAAATTGCAGATTTCATCATATATTCTGTATATCATATTTAGTTTATCTGTAGGAACCTGTATACCAAATATCAAAGCTGTCAGACGAGCGGTTTTGATGAAATAAATTTTTGACCAAAAATGACAAAAAAATTCCTTAAAAATACAGATTTGCTTATTTCATCACAATTTGAACAAATCCAAGTTGGGCTATCCCTAGGGACCTGTATACCAAATATCAAAGCTGTCAGACGAGCGGTTTTGATGAAATAAATTTTTGACCAAAATGACAAAAAAATTCCTTAAAAATACAGATTTGCATATTTCATCACAATTTGAACAAATCCAAGTTGGGCTATCCCTAGGGACCTGTATACCAAATATCAAAGCTGTCTGACCAGCGGTTATGAAGAAGGAGATTTTTTACCAAAAACGCCTTTTTTGGCACTAATTTGCATATTTTTGGCAATGACAACTTCATTTGAACAAAATCTCATCTACAGCCCATCATCCATGTACACACCAAATATCAAGATGAAATGTGCAGCGGTTTTGGAGTTTTTGATGTTGACGGACAGACATACAGACATACAGACATACAGACATACAGACACACAGACATACAGACATACATACATACAGACATTTTCCTAGCCTATAAGAATAGCTTCCATTGCCATATATACATATGGCTATGGGAGCTAAAAATTAAATATTACCCCTAAATTTATCATTTAACTGTAAAATTAGTCGTTTTTAAAATATAAACTCATATAAATGCACAAAATAATTTTCAAAATGTTAAAAAGTACAGCAATATCTATCAAACAGACAGTGTTCTTTGATTTAGAAGCAAAAAAAGTTGGGGTCACCATGCAAATTTTCTTACTAAACAGCAAAAAGTGACGAAAAAAGGTGAATTTTGTTAGACCTGAGATTTGACCCTCTAGCTTACTGATATTATGTCAGAGCTACAATTGTTAATTATTCTCTACTGATCTTTCAAAATAAAAAATAACTGTCGATTTTTCAGTGCAAAAATATAATTTCGGTTGTTTTGATTCATAAAAACTTCTGAAAGAAATATTATAAGGTCACTAGCATGATTTTTTGCCATTTTGTCCCTGATATTCACGCTCACCAGGTTAGGTAGTCTAAAAGGAACATGTACAATCTTCTGGACAAAAGAGGGCGCTCTCCTATATAGAATGGTAGCGTACTATGTTAACAAACATTCTATAAAATGAACCAGCAAAAACAAAATATTTCACAGACGATGAAGTTAGTGTAGGTAGACCAATAATTGCCCCGCAATGATCATGAAATGAATAATTACAGCCATATCAGAGGATGAGATCATGTCTGCCAGTGTATTATTATTGCTGATATTGAAATTCTCTTGTCCAATAGCATATGGGCACAAACTGCAAATTTTGGATCCTTTCCAATAACAGGTAATGTTTAAAAAAAGCAAAGGTGCCAGAGTCAAAACAATGATGCCCTGGTTGCTTTTGTAGTGTCTGGCAAACAAAAGATCTCGCTGTGTCAATACATGAACGTTGTACTCGGATGTAGGTAGAGTAAACCCTCGCTATATGCTATTTGTGAGTCACTCCAAAAGAACCACCCTCCACCCACCCAACCACTATCTTTATCTGATTGTCACATATGCTTACACAATATAATTAATGAGCTCCTTTGTTTGAGATACTATCATGCAAATACGTGTTCATTAATTTCTTCTCAGTTGTTCAAAAATGTGAATTTCAGAATATTTGATTGATTAAAATCTTCACGTCGTGAAAAAAATTTGGAAAAACATTAGAAACCTTCCAGAACAGGAAATAGCATTTGATGAATTGTTACCATCATGTAATCTGATACTTTTGTAACAATGATTTATTTCCATTTATTTATTATCAAGGCTAGCCGCTCATATCCAGCCCGTTATTTTGTTGTTAAGGGTACATGTAACTTGAAACAGAGCAATTACATGCTATGTTACCAAATAGCAGTGAACTTCCATTCCAGTGTTTCTGTAAGGCAGCCACTGGTACCCCAGTAGTTCATTCACATCATGTCATACTAAAATATTGTACCTTTTCATAGGAATAAATTATTTGATTTGCAGTTGTGTGTTTTCACAAATTAGCAAACCATAATGAGAGCAATCATGGACTGATCAATGATGTACTTGCGGAGTGTTACTATTTCTGTAGGCAGAGATGCATGGATATTTGACGTTTTTAGCGTGGTGAGACCATGCAGCAATTGATACTGGCTGTAGGTGTGATTAATAATGCTGCAAGGATTGCCATGCTTGTATGGCTTCCTTTCAGATACGGTGTCTGAATAAGTGTGCCATTTTGAGACTCATGTTCCAAATTAAAGATGCTGGTCCTTTGCAGTGTTCACTTCCTCTCACACAAAGGTAAAAACCCTAGGATTATGCCCAGCCATTAGTTGAATATCTCATACAGAACCTTTTAATTCTCAATAGTTGCCGTGAGTCAGCTTCAATGTAAAGTTGTTTTACAATTTCTCCTTCCACAAACCCTCTTCCTTTTTTGCTGCTCCCATTACCGATACTCTGTGATTACATATCTGTGAAAAACCGACCCCTCCAAAGTTGAACGAGACCACTTTTACAACTTCTTCAGTGTCATTGTGCAGAAAAAAGTTTCACCTCTGCTGTTGTAATATGTAACCTTTTTTTCCTTCCATTTTGTAAGTCTATAGATACATTTGTATAAAAGAGCACTGTCATTGCCCCTGGCATCTTCAGTTCAACCAACATTAATCCAGCATATTGAAATAATGGACCAGCCTCCTTTTGTCATTTGTACTCTGATCTGAAGGGCTCCTTAACAGGGTCATTTGGTGTGGGTGTATTTTGTACCAGGTACACAAATCAAACACAGTGCTCTTGACAAAGACGACACTTGTGTTCTGCGATGATACATTGTCAGTTCAATCCACTTGTCCTCTGAAACGCTCTGCACTATGAATACAGTCTTGATGCATTGCTAAGAGATTGTAGCCACAAAAACCCATGGGATCGCACGGATAGCATTTTCACATCACAGAATGTAAACAAACTGTAGATTCAAATAATTTGTTACCTGGAGACTTAATCTCATTTTATATTTTTTTGTAATTCACTGATTCCCGTAATTTAATATTCAAAATTGAGGAGGCCAGTGTCATATTTGATCAGATTAGTTTAATGTATAACTAAAAATTAGATAACAGAGATACCTGTTCTGGTTCTACTGATAGATATGTGTTCAAAAGTGGCATCTTCGAAAAGAGTATGGGCTCTCAAAGTCGAGCAATTTTTTGTATTATTTCTAAAGAAAGCAGCAGTTTATTAAATCAATTGAGAGGGAATTTTTGCAAAATTTATTTGGCACATGTACTTTGTCATTTATTATTCCAGTGTCTTTTGTACACTCATTTGACCATTTTACCTCTATGTGTTAAAGAGAAAATGGAGGTTGGTGTACCTTTGTGGTACATGGTCACTGTTTGTGACCGCAGCCAATACATGTACAGGCCTACATTGTACATGTATGCTAACAGCTTTTGACTGTCTGCAATAAATAGGGGACATATCAATGGAGTCTTTTAAGCTTAAACTTATCATTGGATAGTGATAGTCTAGAAATTGAATCGTATATGCTGTGAGTGAAGAATCAGACATTATCAATTTAATGCCTCATTTTCAGCAATTTGCTTAAAAACTGCATCCATCATTACACAATAGGTGCATAGTACATGTACATGTACTGATTTGCTACACATACTTCCTTATACATGCATTGTACAATATTTTGGGTATGTACACTGAAATAAGCTCAGTAACATTTCTTTGAAAAATTGCTTTTATTGTGAAATACATGATTTCTGCTCTTTTGGTATAAAGAATTAAAAGCAAAAAATAAGTATTGTCCATCAGACATGTTCCAATTTGTTAACACAGTATATTTGATGTGTTTGGTTTTTACTGTGTTATTGTTTAATTTTTGAAATGTCATGTGAAGATCCACAATGGGATCTGTGAATTACAGCTTGTATCATTGTAGAGAAGGTTTTGAAAAGGATCTGAAACTTGTACATGCACATGTATGAGGTAAATCAGGCATACAGCCATTCATATATGTGCATTATACTGCATTTTACAGTAAGACTAGTTGTCCTGATTCGGTTGAAACATGTCTGGTCATATCAGGGTTTTTTACGAGCCATTTTGCGTTGTACAATGATAAGCAGAAAGCACACTCCCACAGACATTCATTTCATAGTCAGTACATAACCCCAAGATCAACAGCCCACAACAACTGAAAATTCACAAGAATTACAAGCAATCCCGCTGGATTATCAAATGAGATGAAAAATAATGATAATTCCTTAAATTTCACAAGCAAACAAATGCACTCAGTGTACTTTTTCATCATAACAAAATTAATCACAGCACACCAATATGTAAGATTGATATCAGATACTTTAATTCTAGGTGACTTTAGAACTAATATTTCAAACAGGTATTAATGTTTTTGTTCATGTTGTCTGTATATGTTACATATCACTAGTGTTACATTGACATATTTAATACTAACCGTGTTTCTGTCTTTTGTTTTCATGTTTGTTACCTCAAAAAAATAAAGATGATTATGGTAAATGTTTTAATCTTTCGGATGTTTTTAGTGAAAATTATTGTGGTGTTTAAGGGAATATTTTCTACCTTTTTCAAAGTGCATGCACCCTTAATGTGGCTGTAAAATGTAGTGGCCATGCACTGTGGCAGTATTTAAAGTGCTTATGTGTGTGTTTAGCAGATGTTGACCCCTCCCTTGTCTGATATGAAGAATTCTTGGTGGCTTTAAAAAATCTAACATGTATCCTTTGCTTTGAGTTTATATGTTTCTTATGATCTTTGTGTAATACTTTGAATTATCTGCAAATCCAATATTTCAAAATGTTTTTTTTCCTGTGAAAGGTGAATCTGTAAACTCCATTTGCTTTGTACAAGCTAAGAAGTTGATTTGTACATGTATCTCTGAGACAAAGACAAAAAATCACAATTCTCGTACCGTCCTTCAAGTCTGCCGTAATGTTCCTACAATCTGCAAAAATGAATATCAAAATATCAAAATGAAAAATGGTTTCGGTTAAACTTGACATTGTCAATCACAAGTTCATGCCAGTGCTAATATACTGTGTGAGATTTACCCGTGAATTGCTGGTGGATAACAAGGTGTTGCACTATCAAGCTTCCAATGTCTCATATGCATGCTCCCAGGCTTTCACTGCTGAACACTGAGTTTAAAAACCCAGTCAAAACACTTTGTGGAACTGGAAGGGAGCCAAGAGAAGCTGTAATGGCTTTGTGCATGAATAATTATGGTAGAACCCACTGAGCACTGCTTTTGTCTTCTGACTTATTGAAGTGGTTCTCTGACTATGCATATTGTCTGGTGCTAAATGTCATGCAGTCTTCATATTTAACAGGTAGCTTTGTAAATTTAACCACAGTATGAAATGCATCTGTATCATATAAATATTGTTAATTGTGTTTAAATCTAATTGAATGATTTTTAATATATTTTATGTCAAATGTGTAAGGTGTATCATGTGGAATCTATTATTATGAATTTTGAAAAAGTATCATTTTATACACACATGAGTAATAAATTATGTATGGAATTTTCTATTTATATATATGTCCTGTGGTAAAGTCTCTGGTGTTTTGAAGCTTGTTCCTTTTTATGTGAAAATGCTTTCTGTGTATCACAGTTCTTATTGGTGTCAGTGATTCTCTACATGTGTATCCACTGCATACGTGTATACACAGTCACTTTTGCCTTTATCTTACCTTTTTATGAACATACAGGAATTATGCCAAGTGCAGAATGTCTTGCATATTGTTTTTTCTTTTTTTTTGTAATTTTTGTGCTGTGTATGTGGTGACTTTGCCATATGTAGTTTCTTTGATGCTGTGTGTAAATTTAATTTGCACTCCATGTTATAATTCCCTCACCTTGAATAATAAAACATATCTGCACATTAACATGTGGATGTTTTGAATATTCAGCTCCTCAAATGTGATTAATAGTCTTTTACTGTAATACCTTTCTATTAACACCAACTCTCAGCTTATGCCTTGTAATCTGCACGTGTAGTATTTGTATGCTGCTCTCTTCATAAACACATCATCAACCCTTCTCTCTCTTGGTTTGGTTGTTGCCACAACATTTATGCTACTGTGAAATGTTCAAAGTCCTGTTGATTCGGAAATTTTAATGTCTATTTTCCTGTTAAATTATTTATGAATATTGAAGACCATAAGGTTTTATTCTACACCCATTTCAAAACACATGCCAGTGATGTTGTAAGCCTTTCTAACACATTCAATAGTGACAGTCTTTTTCTTGTTTCTGTGCAGTACCGTCAATTCGCTCCCGTCCCAGCGTGTCCCGTCCAATGCAGAACGGAGGGGAACCACCAGCGCCGGCTCCTGCGCCAGCACCAGCGCCAGCCCCAGCAGTACAGGCCTTAAAAAAGGATTCAGCTAGTGGTAAGTTTACAGTTTACCGAGGCTTGAATTTAATGTTATTGATAAACATTTGCCCAGATATTTTTATGATCACAGTTTTACCAA
The DNA here is from genome assembly GCF_041260155.1 of Ptychodera flava. Lineage (NCBI taxonomy): Eukaryota > Metazoa > Hemichordata > Enteropneusta > Ptychoderidae > Ptychodera > Ptychodera flava. Next base: position 38,079,974 of record NC_091935.1, read on the forward strand.
GAATTGCCTTGGGACTACAAAATAAGATGTGAAACATTGTGATTACACTAATATCATACTTGTCTCCTTTCCACACATACCGCTATGGTAGTAATATTACATGTATGTTGTACATAGCTCCCCATAGACTGTAGTTTCATCACTCCCATGCTGATTAACAGTTGGAGCAGACAAGACTCATCTTTTACAGTGTGTGTTTGAGTGTGTTTCCCACTGTGGAGAATTCAGCCTAATGTCATTGGCCTTTGCGCCATGGTCTGATTGAACAAACCTCACTTTTATGAGAAAGTTCACATATTAGTATCAAAAGGTGTGTGAGTGAGGACCTAGCAGATGTCTCAGAGGGTGTGTTGTGTCTCACTGTTATTAAAATGCGGTGGCAAGGTCTCTTTGCAGTGTACTTTGCTCATCTACACATTGTATTGTGCTCTCTTTAGTAATGCCATGTAATATTATCCTCAGCTGGCCGCCAATTGAATTGAGAAAGTTCTATAGGCTGCTGGTTCAGTAAGTGAGACAGAAAGGGGCCAGAAAACCTTCAACAATAATGCCCTTCTAGACTGTCATAGCTGCATTGTGTTTGGTCTCTGTTTACCCTCGCAGCTGACCTCATTTTGGAACACTAAGTGCCGGTGCCAGTAGCTTCTGACCCTTGACCTCAAAAGTTTTCACCAACAATGGCATCCAAAGGTACCCTCACTAACAATGGATGTGTGTTCCAAATGCACCAGAGAAACACGTCAAATTTAAGATGTGGGAGTGATCTTTCTATTCAAAACAGACAATTTTTTTTTTCTCTTCTTTGTTGTTCAGCTGCTGCAGCAAGGAGAAGATCAAACTGTGTCAAAGAAATTGAAAAACTTGAAAAGAATCGTAAGGAAAGACGGGCAAGAGCTAAAGAACTGTTGAACCAAAAACAAAGTGTGAGTGGACCCATTAAAAATAAAATGGCGAAATTCTCTGGGAATCAAAGAGGATGTTACATTATGTACAGGAGAAGGAGAAAGTGTTATCAGTGAAAAGAACAGGAAAAATATTCAATATCAACTGAGCAAGGATTTTAAAAAATGACCTAATTTGCATTATGGAAGGCACACACTTGACCACATCCTCCTCATGGCAAAAAAATCTGTGCTTGTGTGAGGGTGCCTGTCATGATAAATAGATACAAAATACCCTCCAAGAAAACCGTGAATTTCAAGTCAGCTTTGTATGGGCCCAGCATTCCTCAGTCTTGAACATACTTTACAAAGACTAGAAGCTGTAAGTTTTTGATGATTTTTTCACTATTTATGTTCTTAATGTCAATCATGTAGTTTCTCGTTCTACTCCCTCTGAAGCTTGTTGAGATAAACTGTGTTCTGTTTGTCAACTCAGCCTGTACATAGATTGCAGCGTTATTGTTGACAAGTGAATTCTGGTCTGGACTACATGTAGAATTCAAATGTGAACAATGACATTGCAGTTTACACGTATACATGCTGTGTTGACAAGCTAAACAGTAGGTGCTTCAACATGCTTTTTAGAGTACAATAAGATCTCACAACTGACACACAAAACAAAAATAGTGAAAAAAAGAATGTCAAGTTCAGCTACTGGCCTTTGAATTTGTTTTACATCAGAAATAAAAAGGAAAACTTTATAGAGTGTATTTCTGACCCTTAGCTGCTTTCATAACTAGCTACACATGCCATCATTTTGTTTTACTACAAAACCACTGTACATATAGCATGTTAATCAACCCTTTGATAATTTCTATCATTTTTGTATGCCTATCACTTCTGTAGGATCCAGATGGTGACGGACCTAATTATGACTTTTTAAAAATGATCCGTGAATTCCGAGAGACTGTGGAATTTCGGCCACTCAGTAACGATGACCCGGTAAGTGTGTGTGAATTTCCATGCACCGTGCAATCATAATTAATGAAGTGAAATGTTAACAGGTTTGAAAAGCATTTAATACTATATAGTTGAAAGAATTGTAACAGTATTGTCATAAGTAGCATCAATAATATAGTCTGATAGTGTTGAGCATAAGGTAGCAAGTGATAACAAGTCCCGTATCTTCTTCAAGAATTTCTTGGAGGGGCAGTCATTTGCGAAAATGGATGCATATGAAATGTAATTCCTTTGTTAAGTTGGTAGGCGGTCAGATACTTGATCACATTCTTGCAAAAAAAGACATGCAAATAAATGGCAGATAAAGTACAAAGCGATGCAAGACAAGCGCAATGATTCATCATGGTATCTGTCATGCTGATGATCAAATATGTTGCACAAGTAAGCCAAGTTCATACACTGTGTATGATTAATGTATGAAGTTGGCATGGTATCTGTATGAAAGAATGATCATTCACCTTTCCAAGAAATAAAGATATTATGATGTTTATATGTCTTTGATGTCCTTTAGGGGTGGGAGGTCAGCACCAGTGAAGGAATCACATTTTGCATTTATGAGTCATTGTGACTGATGACATCCCACTCGGAATACCGATTTTGAAACTCCTTTGGTTTTTTACAGCACAAGTTTTTGATTTGAAAATTCTCATCACTGTCAGTACAAAGGAAGGTCTTAATGCCTTGTCAAACAGCAGTCATCATTATTTTAGGTTTTGCAAAACTTTCACACGTTGCCAAGAATAGAACAGGGTTGCCTCAATGGTGACAAATTACGTACCCTAGCCCTAGCAGTCACTGTCAAATTGATACACACACAAACACCAACCTGACAACAATAACAGCAAGTACAATACAATCAAAGACAATTGTTTGAAGTCAACAATAGTATCATTGTCACAAAGTCAGTAGCCTGGCCATTCAATCTCTGTTTCTTTGTACCATGTATTCAGCTCTTGCCACACCAGAAAGTATGATTTATCCTTCACCCCAGTGTTGCCATCCAACTTGTTTTCAAGGAATAGTTGTAGATGGTCAGATGTGGCCCATGTCACACTTTATCCCTTTGGTTCTCCTCTTTACACTGTGATTGTGAAGATACAGACCTCATAAAAGATCTATAAAGAATTCACAAAACACTCAATTTTTTCTGATGAATGAAGTTAGTGTTCTTTAGCATCACAGGTGCATAAGCTCTATGATTTCCTTTGGGTAATGGAATGTTTGGTTTGAAAGTCTTAACATATTGCCTGAGTCTTTGCAGTAGAACAAAATGTTTTGATGGTAATTTCTATTTACACTCTACAGGGAAAAGTTAAAGAATAATTTTACAATATTTTTTATAGTGAAGGGGTTACACAGTGTAACACATTCCTATGAAGATGAAAATGAAAAACTACCTGAAGTGTGCTTTAATTTGAATTCAATACAGTGTAGATGAGACTGTTTTCTGATTGTATCAACATGTTTCATGCTTTGTCAGACATCACCAGCCATTGAAAGGCACTTTTCCATTTCAGATTGAAGACCACCAGATATGTGTATGTGTGCGGAAGAGACCTTTGAATACAAAAGGTATAAAACAAATTTTAAATTTACATCGAAAGCATGCCATGCTAAATGCTCAAAAATGCTTGTTTGATTCCAAGTGAAACCAATTCATGCTTAAATCAGGCAATTATGAGCCAATTAACTTCAAGAAAACCCCAAATAAGCTTAGAACATTCTGTTGGTGAGTCTAACTATGATAGATGTAAGATGATTCAACAATAATACTGCGATGTGAAGTCTTTGCAGAAAGGCTTGGAGAGGGTCATCGTAGAATATTCCCATATTATTGAATATTATGGATCTTAACATGGCAAGAATATCTCTGCTAATATAAAGTTGGCATGAATTAGTTGTAGCAGTCTTGACTTTGGAAAACTGATACAAAGATAGTGGAATCGTGGACATTGTCAAATGAAATAATTAATATAGGACATGTACTAAGGCCAGATGAAATAAAGTTGTATGGTCTTACCAACCATCCAGATGTGAAATTATTTACAACTGACCCATACTGCATGTAACTTTATGCCGCTTTGTTGATTGAATCATGGAAGAGCTGAATGGAATAACAGTAATATTTATTTCAGTAGATGAAAATTACAACATCAGCAATAATCATTGGAATTTTTCCAAATGCGTAGATTTGTCAAAAGATGCATGCAGTATCAGTATTTTGTTACATTACAGACAGGAAGCTTAATAATGTTAGTGAAGGTGGTGAGGTATGATGCATTACCTCACTTCACCTTGATAGACTAGATTACAGTGGCCATGCGCATAGAAGAGAAAAATTACCAGAGTTTCCATATTGTTCTCCAATTTTTTTCAAATCACACATGTAGCACAAATACGACAATACCGTATGCACAACCATGCCAATTTCTTCTGTGTTCCTTTCAATAACAGAATCAGGAAGGAGAGAAATTGACGTGATTACGATTCCACACAAAGACACAACCATTGTACATGAACCAAAAACCAAAGTAGACCTGACCAAATACCTAGAGAACCAGAACTTCAGATTTGACTATTCCTTTGATGAAAATTCGACCAATGCGATGGTTTACAGGTAAGAAAGCCAGACAAATACCTCTTCAATGTACTGAGAGGTGTCTGTGACAAGGAATTCTGTAGTTATGGCTCTGCCAAGCATTGTAGTGGGCACAATTATAGAAGTGGTATCACCACTAACTGTTGATGTCATACCTGCCATAGACTAGGCACAATAGTCTGATAATAGTAGTGCTAGCTGCAATGTATTGTTAGCACCACCTCTGTAATGGTGTCTTGTAGTGTACTCTACTGTGGTGAGAGATTTTGTCGCTGATAAGTTGAGAACGCAAACACTAGGGATCGATTGAATAGATTTATCATTAGTAGTACAAAGAAAAAATTATTCTGCAAAGAAAGAATTTATCTAGTTCTAATAGAATTGTGTATGTCTTTGCAGGAATGTTTCAGAGCAAAGAGAAATAATCCTCATTCTGAGAAAAAACTACCTTTGATAAATTTTATACATGTATACTGAAAATATGTGATGGCAGTGTCGTTCTTATACATGTAGTATAATGATACAATTGCTGAATGTTTTTACTAAGTCAGTTTTCCCCCTTTTTTGGCACAGATACACTGCCCAGCCTTTAGTAGAAACTATATTTGACCGTGGTATGGCCACCTGTTTTGCGTATGGCCAGACTGGAAGTGGGAAGACTCATGTAAGTTGTATTTCAAATTCTGAATTACTTCTGTCTTGTATTTTCGTAATGCGAAGACTTGAAGGACCTACTCATGACTGAAACTTCTGTGCGAGTCAGAAATGTATGTCAGTACAATGTTGATGACTGAAAAATTGACAGCCAATTGCAGCAGCAAGTATGCTGTTACCTGTTATCTAGTCTGGTTCCCTGCCCCTTTCTACGAAAAGAGTCAGGTATGCGCCATTCTATTCACGGCACTGATTGGACGACACTATGGAACATGTTGATTTGCTAAGGGGAGCACCTGCGTCTGCTGCGTCCGCTGCCGCAGTGTTATATATTGTTTCAAATTTCAAAAACAAACAAAAAACTACCTTGATTCTGTCATTCAGATGAAGTACGCTCTTTCACAAATAAATCACCTCGTACGACGTGTTGTATAATGAAACAGATTGATTTTTGAAGACTTGTGTTACAGTAATGTTCATGTAACTGCCCTCCCTGCTTTGTTACAGAGTTACTGTCAAGGGCGCAGTCATTTCGAACATTCCAGCCTGACATCACGCGCCACACGCATCTGCTATTTTGCCCAAAATCTGGGCGAAATGGCTGCCGCATTCCTGACCCTTTTCGTTAGCACAGCACAGCCAGCGGTAGAAAGTGGGCAGGGAACCAGACTACCAGTTATCAAGTCCCTTGCCTTTGTTTCGTGTACCAAACACACAGATTTTTTACTTCACCAATCGATAAATATTATGATAATTGTTGATGCAAAAAGCAGTGAAACATCCATATTTTTCCTCTCCAAATTATTTTGAATTTTAAACAAGTGGCTGTTGACATTTTAACGCTGGAGACCTTGATTTACCCCATCTGAAAATGCAATGCAATCAGTAATACTGATAACAAACCCTTGAGATGTTTCAGTGTAGACATCTTACATAACCTAGGTAGTTTTTTGATAGGATTTGGATAACTGACTAGTCTGTGATATTCACCATCGTGTGCATAATCTCTATCTGATTTTGAATCAAATGACGCGGAATAATGCCAAACCAAAAGTCAGATTTTGCGTCAGAAGCTGAACACTAGCTTTGCAATCATGCTTGTGATATTCCAAAGCAAGAAACATACTATGAAGTACACATGATGCTATTCATTTGTGAAATATGTGCAAAATCAAATTCAAGACAAAGTTCATTCCTTACTAGATTAGGTGAAAACTATAAAAATAAAAGCATAGTCCATATATGTGTACCAATGGCATCGCAGCTATTTAATTTATTCTAGATAATTACTGCAAGTAGTGTGCACTTGACCCCCACCTTTTATTCTCTGGAAGGTCATATTTTATGTAGTAAAATTTTGATAAGTATGAACCATAATTCCTGCCATCATTGAATAAATGATGTTGTTGCCTGAGGGAAGTTTTGGAATGTTAAACTTTGAATATATTCACCGGTAGATTGTCTTTGACGCACCTTACAAACCCTGGGTCCAATCCTGATTATGAAAACAAGGTTTTCTTAGGGGCCTCCAATAGCTTTTTGAAGCAACTGGACCACCTAAGATTATGTCAGTTTGTAAAAACTTGTCCAGTGTAGGTCTGGCCCTGTTTAATGTATCTTATACAATATGCAATGTTATTTTTGACCAATTAATTCGAGAACTAACTACAATCTATTTGTCAACATTGTAAAATATTGAGCTTGCATGTGTACAGGCTTTGTTGACAACATGAACACCTGGTATGTTGAGACGGTTTTCGAAGGAGTGTAAGAAATTCTAGTTTGCAAGCAGAACACATCTGGAGTTAAAACTAATGGAGCTGTAATGCATGGCTCAAATATTACCGGCACTCAAGGATGTCTTGTCTTGTTTGTTTGACAGACAATGGGTGGTGATTTCAGCGGCAAGGGTCAACAGGACTGCAGTAAAGGTATCTATGCACTGGCGGCCAGGGATGTCTTCAAGCTAATGGCAAAGCCACAGTTCAAGAAAGACCTCAATGTCTGCTGCAGCTTCTTTGAAATTTACAGTGGAAAAGTAAGTGTACTGTACTTTGACACAGAGCATTGAATTAGCCGATATATGCCAAGTCTGATAGATTCTTGCATTTTGATAGAGCCTGGAGTTTTGTGCCAGATACATGTACATGTAGTTCAATTGAGTGCAGTGTTGTAAAAAATAGGAAAAAGCTGTAAATTATCAAATGAGATGAAAAAGTCTGTCAAAACCTATTTTTAGCAAAAACATTTTATCAGTTACTAACGTTGCATACTCTGCTATATGGGAATAATAACTTGATGATAATTTCATTATTTTTCCTTTAGAAAATAAATATATATCCTTCTCCCTTTAAGAATCTTGAAATGCAAAGTACGAGTCCTGCAAACTTAACTCATTGTGTACAATATCCAAAATCTTAATGTGCATAAATGAATTTTAGTGCAGACTAAAATTCATTTGACAAGAATGACATTGGACAAATACGCATTGTAAGCTGTATTTACAAGTTGAGTACTAGACATTTCAACATGACTGTGGGATGAGAGCATGAAACTATTTTATAAACAGTAAAAAATATGGAAAATACAACAAAAATTACGGCTAATGGAGCTTTTAATCAAGGGTAAGATATGCATACTACATTGTACTAAGATTGTTTGAGTTACTATCATAATTCTGGTCTTACAGTCATAAGCGATCTGTTCACTTCCAGGTTTTTGACTTACTGAACAAAAAGACAAAGCTACGAGTGCTTGAAGATGGCAAGCAGCAGGTCCAAGTGGTCGGCCTACAAGAATGTCAAGTTCAAAGTGTTGAAGATGTTCTCAGTCTCATCCAGCATGGAAATGCAGTCAGGTATGTTTTGATGGATTTCTTTGTTGACGCTGTTGTAACAGGATCATTGAAAGTAAGAAAAACATGAGAGTTGTAATGTTTGGATTGTATGCCAGGACAGTGTTGTTTTCTTAGTTCTAATGACTGCTGTGTTTTGCCATAATCATGAATAATTTCATGCTCCAAAACATTCAATTTTGATAATTCAGTGTCACCATGAGAGAAAACACACACAAACTTTTTGACATGCTTCAGAGTAACATGTGAAGAGTAATAACCAGGTGTTTCACTGTAAATTCAAAGGTGTGAAGGACCAGTAGCTGTAACTTGACGATTTGATTATATAGATGATTGACCATGATTAACGATTTTTCACATACAGGACATCTGGTCAGACGTCAGCCAACCAACATTCCTCAAGGTCCCATGCCGTCTTCCAGATTATCCTGAGAAAGAAGACTTCTAAAAAGTTACATGGAAAATTTTCACTTATTGATTTAGCGGGTGAGGAACGTAAAAACTTCTTTGATCAAATTTGAACAGCATGGAATTTTAGTTAACTCACATGCATCATTTGTGCACTAATACCTTCTCCGATCTTTTATCTTGACTGTTTCATGGCAGTGCTCATATGGTGAAAGAGCCAGGCTTCATGTCCTCAGTCAGGAAAAACTTTTTTAGTATTTTTCCATCAATAGGTAAAGGATGGACATTTAGTGAAGTCCAGCAGGATGATGATCAAACTTGAAAAAATGTATGAAAATAAGAAAATAATTGCAAACATGCTGCTTTTGCAAAACAAGTGATTCAACTTGAAAAATTGTGGAATTTTTACAGAAAGGCAAGCTGTTGATTTCTTCCCCCAAACTTCTTTAATCATGAACTGCAGTCGCATTTTATGAGAATGTGTGAAGTTTGCAATGTATTTCCAAAAAACTCTTTACATGAGATCTGAAAAATTTGTGACAGCGCCCCCTGTGTTGTATGTCCAGGTAATGAACGTGGTAGAGATACACAGAGTTCAAACAGACAGACCAGAATGGAAGGAGCCGAGATCAACAAGAGTCTGCTAGCACTCAAGGAGTGTATACGATCACTGGGTAACAAGGGAGCACATGTACCGTTCAGAGCCAGTAAATTAACCCAAGTACTGAGAGATTCCTTCATAGGAGACAAAGCCAAGACATGCATGGTGAGAAAACTCAACACTGCGGTAGTTTCAAATATCTGAAGTCAATGATTGGATTCAGTGCATGTATTAAAACAGCTTATAAGGGTGAGAACTGAGTTGTCATGATAGACAATGAAGTGTCTGTCTACATTTTATATTGTTTGACCCACTTTTTGTCAGCTCTGTGAGCTATGAATGCCAGCAGTGAAGAATACAATCATTAGGGTCAAGCTGTTATCATAATGTTACATCTTGTTATATCTTTCGGAGATGGGTGAGAGAAATTTGATTTTATGGCAGGTATAGAAGTTATTGTTTCTTGCTTAATACATGATAATCAGTGTGTCAATTATAAAGTCTTGTGGCTGTAATTCCTCACTGGAGCTTTCCTGAACAGCAGTGAATGAGTATCTGCTACAACATGTGATTTAGGATTTGTGCTGTTGTCATCAGTTTCATCATCAAATAAACTGATGACATCAGCCATTAGTTGACTTACTGCGTCACCCTACCTCTCAGATGCATCCATGACTGGAAGTCAAATTATCTAAATGATGCAAAAGAGAAAAACAATGATGGTATCTTTGATTTCTGACATCCTCACCAAGCCTGTTGTTGTTTTTTGTCAACAGATTGCCACAATATCACCAGGGATGGGATCCTGTGAACACACCCTCAATACACTTAGATATGCAGACAGGTAAGTACAGTTTGATGGCCTGTGTTGAAGTCCACAACCATGTCAGCATTTTGCTTCAAGTGTGTCACCGTGAGACACTGATGGGAAGACATCAACGGAGCAAAATCATGTCCATAGTTTTGTTTGACTGGAAGTTGGAGCTGTTATGTGAGAACTTTTTGGCGTATATCCTCTCTTGTCCTCTTATGTTTCCACCGTTTGATTCCTTTATTGGTGGCAGTAATGGCTTTTGTAATAATCCATGCTGCAAAAGAGAGGCATGTCTGCTATTGTGTGTTAGGTGTGACTCTGTCATACATCAAAGGTTTGTGTTTTCATTTAGTTTCATTCTCAGTCCTTGCAATGGGAGGACTTTCCACAAACTACAACAAGGAAAATTAGTGTGACCGGCCAAGGGACCTTTATGTAAACCCAAAGTATATGTATGTAATACCATTTTTCCTCTACTCTCTACAGAGTGAAAGAGCTGGGCCCAGGTGACCCCATGGCACCTTTACCTGAGAAACCACTGAGTCCAGTTGCAAACTACAATGGTAATTTATCACCTGGAGGAAACAGTGACCTTGCTCTTCTTTGCACAGCAAATGTAAGTTTGTCACTCATAGATTGCTTGTTTGTGTTCAATCATCCAGTCATTCATTTCTGAAGTGATCACTTTCATCATTTTTGATCGGTGCGCCCCTCAGTTCTATGTGTGTATGACTAGTAAGTGCAATGGGACCTCACTCAAGTTTAGTGGTACAAGGATTTAATTGACTGAGTTGAAACAGTGCCCTTCACTTCCACAATTGTGCTCTGCCCAACCAAATGTGATTTACCTTTTCAGATATACCTATACTTCTCTGTTGCTTTTAAGAAACCTAAGGTAGACAACCCTGATACCGAAACGTAGCAGAATATGAAAGGCAAAAAAGTTTCAAAACCAACAACGGTGGTGAAAATAATGTTACTTTCACACTCCTGTACAAACATAGAGTTTCAATCAATCAGTAAACAGTTGTATATCAGGAAAAAAATAAACCCTGGCAGAGATAAAAACTACTTGAAAAGAAAAAAGAAAAAAATTTTTAGATTACTTTAAAAGTTTACAAGTTCATAAAGTTTCATCAATCTCTTCATTTTAGAAGGATCTTCTGTGCTACATTCATTTATGTAAAATTTCTTTACCTCCTACACTGCACATGTGTCAGTTCATAAGGCAGGATACACTGTGTAAATATCTTCTAATATATTTCTGTGTTTCTTTGGTTGGTTCTTGTCTGTCAGGAGGAGGAAGTGTCAGCTGACATGTTTACGCTGCATGAAGTGATGAACCAGCTACAAGAGCTGGAAGAGCAAGTCATAGACGAACACAAGAACAGTGTGGAAGAAAGCAAACAGATGCTGGATGAAGAGATTCAGCTGCTGGAAATGACTGATGAAGTAGACTACGATGTTGAAGGTATGTCACATTTACGGTAAACCCCCCTCCCCCCACATTTCTGTACATTCAGACCCAGCATTGTAGTGGAAACAATTTGTCATGGCCAATTTGTTTGACGGTTGTACAGGTCAAACGGATGCTCCCAGGCGTATGCGTTCATGCACGTAAGTATGTTTACAGACTAATGCATCAGTATACCCATGGGTTCACTGCACTATAGTACTAGTGTTGAAAAGGCTTTGTTTTTGTGACCTTCTGACACTTGCTCCTCACTTACCTGACCTGTAATGCTCATCAAACTCATAATATGTTGACAAGCTAGGTGGGGGACAGACCCTGTTGATCCAATTTTCAGTATGAGTCTATGACATGCATACATCTACTGCATTCAAACTGCAAATTCTTTCAGAAAGTGTCGACTTCCAAACTCATACTTTTGTTGAGTATTTTTCACAATCAGAGTGTGTTGATTGGTTTAGCTTCCATGTACTCTTTCTATATGAAGTATGGACAACAGTTGGGATAAATCAGAATCCGCTGCCTTTGTACGCCATTCATTCTTGCCATTGCCCTTCCCTACATGCTATCATGTCACCCATATACCATACATGCTGCAGATAATGCATTCTGATTAATATTTAATAAAAATTTCCATTTCAATATTGTATATTCTATGTACAAGTGAAGCAGACTGTAGCACACTGTCAAGTGCCACCAGTGTTAGGTTTTGTAAAATTCATATTGCAAACTAAATTTTAAATCACAAGCTTTGTATTCAGTTTCATACTTTCTGCTGACAATATTAATCTTGGTAATATTTTCGTAGTTTTTGTTCTATAAATATGTCAAAGGTTGCTCTCCCTGAAGTATGATGAAATACAAAAAATATTAGAATTATCAATGCATTTTCTGTGTAGAATATACAATGGTGTCTTTGACAAATGAATTGTAAGTCCCATCAATTCAGTACACAGTGTGGATAGACAAGTTGAACATGAAGGGTTTTTGCATGGTTTGGGGAGAAGAAAAATTATTTTTTTCAGACTGACCAAGAATACTGGAAATTGTATCTAGAGTTACAGCTGTTGGAGCCATGAGTATATTATTTCTCTGTCTGACATTGTCCATTGTCCATTTCTTCCTTGAAATTCTGCAGAGTACGTGACAAGATTGGATGAGATCCTGGAGAGGAAGGTGGAGCTCTTCACAGACCTCAGATCCAAGCTTGCCAACTTCAGGCAACAACTCCAAGAAGAAGAAATCGCCAGCAAAAACATCAAGAGGCCTCCAGATCTTTAAGTCCACCCCACCAAACAAAACAACAACAAAGCAAAAGAAGCAAAATTTGAGACGTGGTATTTCCTATAAAAGAAATTTACAATACTGTGGATTATTTACCCTTGTTTTGCACCATTTAAAAGAGGATTACTTTATATTATTTCTGTTTGCATTTCCATGATCGATTTCTCTTCAGTGAGCGAGCTAATTTTCTACAGTGGCTAGAGATATATAGTAGAAGGTGGTTTGATCAAGTCTAAAAGACGGCTGCTGCAGTTGCTTTAAGTTTAACCGGGCACAAATTTTTAATGCAAAAATATATTCATAGGTTGTGAGTTAAGTTTGACAAAGAGAATGAACTAACTTTTCCCTTGTTGTGAGGTGGCTCCTCCGATCTTCATAGCTAGAATTTTATACATAACGTAACGACAAGGGCTGAAGAAGGTCCTCCCCGTGTACATACTTGTAGGTAAACATTGAAATGTGCAGCAGAGAGAAGTTATTCCAAAGGCAGAGAAGAAATTTTCTTATAAAATTTATTTAGCTCTTTAAGATATTATTTTTGTGTAAAAAAAGAACTTAACAAAACTGACCACAGACTTATGTTTGATAATGCTGTGACGATTTTTTTTACGATGCGTCTGTTACGTGTACTCCCACCTACCACCTATAGTAAGCAGATGAACAAAAAATGACCAAATGCCCTCAAGCGATTCTCAGAAATGAATGTGAGCAACAGGGTAAAATAATAACAAAATGACAGGTGCTGCTGACAAAAGTACAACTTGCCTGCTTTCTTTGTGATCCTTCAAGTGGAAATCTTTCTGAAATACTACGAGATGACCAAGGTGGCTTATAGATGTAGAATTAGATGTGTCAGATTACAAACCATCACCTTCCGAACGAATCACCTAATCGCAGAGTGATATATTTCGTAAACAATGGCAAACACAAGAAAAAGAGTAAAGAAAAGTGTGTAGAATTTTTTAAATGAATTGCGGGAGTGCACCTTTTTGTAAATACTGACAGCTGAATTTTTTTGTGATGGATTCAAATACTTGTATGCAACTATGAAATAATAATTTCCGACCTCAGTGAGGTTGTCTCTGTAGAAGGTGTAGCGTGTAGTAGAAGTAGATATTAGATACACTTTGCCTGTGAATGTTTGCAATTGTTTTGTCCAGATGGTGGAACTCAACTTGTGGTGGCTCCGGTACATTGACTCAGTTTCATGTAAGAGTTTGTAGTTTTGCCATGGCAGAAGGCTGAAAAAACTGCGATTTACTCAAATTTGATATCGGCAACTAGATTGTTGTCATTTGTGGATAGACATGTAGGCAGGTTAGATTGCTAATTGTTGCAGAATATGTGTTGTAGACTGAAGGCAAAACTGTAGCTCTTGAACAAGGAGTCACTACGCAGTGGTTATACTTTTTCCGAAATGAAAATTCTTGGAAACTTCTTGGAAATTTCTGTTATTGCCAAGTTGCATCTTCACTGTGGGAAATATGGTAGGAAGATGTGGGCCAAGTGTGATCTATAGTTTGAATAAGATATTCAGCCCCAAATGTCACATTTCGTCACCACAGTTATTCAAAGCATGTGTCATGTTAGTTGTAATGCTAGCCCCAATCAATGCAAAAGTCCCAGTGGGTTGAAATAGTGTGAGCAAGTTACCATCAGCCGAGGGTCAAGTCTGGAAAAGTGAAATGGATGGTAAACCAGTATTATGGAACTCAGCATTTACATATCTTGCCAGTGAATACACTTCTTATGATGACCAAACAACAAATTTAGGTTGCCTTGTATAGCCCATGAAGAGCAACTAGTATGTTCTCCCTCCTTGCATATGTGCTTTGTAACCATACCAGTTACTATGCTGAAAATTAGTTTATTGAAACATTGTACATAAACTCAGAAGAGTGTGTTTAGGACCTATCACAAAGTCATGTAGGTAAACCACAAGTTGAGTTCTAGGCCATGCCATTGTTGTCCCGTCAATGCAAAGTACACAGTCAGGTCTATATCATGGCCACAATAATATACTCCACACACCAGCACTACATTATAGATATAGGTGTTCAAAGTATGATTTATATTATATGCACAAATTTGTCTTTTTCACTTTCAATGATTTGATGGGTTCCCTGATGTCACATGTCATAGACATTTGAGGTCAGGTGTCAAATTGTTTATTTCAGAAAACAATCATTATTTATACTTTGTCTTGAAACTTGTTCAGTGTTTTTGTTTGTTCTTGATTTCTTGCCCTGTTCCTTTTTTTAAGTGTATTTGAGTGATCTTGGAGTCGTGTGGGACAAACTCATGCAGTGCCTTTTTTGCAATAATACATATTGGCTGTGTACATTACAAGAGTTTTAACGCAAGTTTTGCACAAAGTGCGTGCAAGTTAACTTTCATATCCACTCTCTAGTTTCTAGAAGTTGAACATCGTAACCTTACCAGAGTTTGAAATCATGTTATCATTACTATTTCGTTCAAGTACTAGCCTGCAAACGTGTAGTCATGGTAACTGCGGAGTTCATCTCGTACGCATCCATTCAGGTTATTTCCTTTCAAAGAGGTAAAAAAAAATTTTCACAAAGATAGCCCTTGCTGCTACTGGAATTCCAGATCTTACAATAATTCTCTTTCATTCAGTATGTCATACTTTTACTGCATCCGGAAAATCCCTGCAGACAGAAACATAAAAGTCAAGTTTGATATAAACTATATGACAAGTTTATCAAGTTGATGAAAGTCATATGGATATGATAGTTCATGATGAAAACGACTTATACCTTGTGATTCATTGCAACTCCATTTACATGAAACTTGGTGCCACCTACAGAAATCACTGATTCTCCCATTTAGAAACCATAAAACTTGAAGTAAAAAAGACCTCTGCCTTGCAGATTCTGTTTTCAAAAGACACACCGACCAAAATTCAAATAGTAGCAGTATTTGTAATTCAAGAAAGTGGCTATTCTCTCCTTGCACTACCAGTGAGTGGTTGAAAATGTTCAAAGTTTGTGATGACATGTCTTTTGTATCTGTCCCCAAAAATGTCTCCACTCCACATGCAGGAGAGAATGGCTATACTTTGAAGCCTTGCACGTTTCAAGAAAAATTCCCATGGAAGTATCCGAACTCCAACTCTAAGTTATAACTCTTCTTGTATCTTACATATTATTCAAAGTTGTAGTCGTGTTTACTTACAAACAGGTGCCACAATAATTACAAACAAACAATTGTCAGACAAGAGAGAAGGTTCAATATTTATTGCAAGTTGTGATTCTTCAGTTGTAATTCTCCAACGTGCTGCTGTCCTGTGATTTTGTACATTTTAAAACTTTACTGCCTATCTTCTGTGTTTTCCCTATTTTGTAAAAAATAATATTTTCACTGTGTGTATAAAATATTTCTGTTCAGCTTAACAGTAGAAATTAAAAAGAGTCTGATGTGTGCGATATAATAATTGTCATCTTGTCATTTTTTCTTGTAAACTTTCATACCAATGTCTCAAAGCTGTGGGATCCATGGTTTGACTTTTAATAGCGTTGATCGCGATTTCGGATTTGTTACTAAATATAGCTGCACGCGTGCGACTTTCGGACAAATATGCTGAAATTCGGACAAATTTTGTTGTTGCATGCGCGGCTGCTGTTGCAGCTTGTAGTCTCAGTCATCAATTCATACGAATAAGTGTGACGCTAAATATCTATTCTAACACTCGCAGGTTTTATTTTCGTCGTTTATGCGGAAAATGGGAGGAAATGTTTACTTATGCATATTAATGAGATAGAACAGTGACGTCATTTGCGATCAGCGCTATTGGGTTTGGTGATATGATAGATAGGTCAAGTGGAAAAACTGTACAACTATGTTTCTCAATCTTGTCCTCCTAGGGATGGTCTTTTTCTGCTTCTCTGCACATGTTGTCTGATTGACGGCTTCAGAAAAGGCTGCTTTATCATTGTGTTTGCTCGAAGTGCATGCAATAGAAAGAATGAATATATATATATTGATTGGGAAATTTTGTCTCCCAGAGATACTGGATTAAACTAATCCTTTGATACACAAAGAAAGGATTTCCAGATGTGACACCAGCCTATCACTAAAGCTACATGCAAAGTAAAGAGTGGCAGTTGCTGATTTGGGAATCTTTCAGTATTATCAAAAGTCAAACTTTTGTAAATTCGGCGCGTATAGGTCACAGATTTGATTGGGCCTACATTGGTCACACCTGCATCTTGAGGCAATACATTCTGTGCCTGTTTTTAAGTATATTTATTCATATATCTCACTGTTACTATTTGTGAGAAAATAGAACTATGCCCACGTTTGTAAATGCCACCATTCTGCTGCCAGATCATGCATGACAGAGGGCAACAAAGATGATAGCAACTATTCCAACTATCTTTCGCCAACTTTATGAAGAAGGAATTTAGCATCTAAACTCTTGGGGGCGCCACACCACGTCCACTGATCACTGTGACTTTTCTTGGCTTCAGTGTTATCACACCAATGTTTGGCTAGCCGCTAGAACCAAGAAACCTAACGGAATACATAGATGTGTTGTTTACTGTGTCTTAATGAAATGTTGCAATTTAATGTGTTACAACATGTAGACTCCTGCACTAACATGCAATGAAACTTGATTTGTTTTTTTCAACAGCATTACTGCCTGTAGCCAAGCTAACACACGCTGTCAGTATGGTCGTATTTACCCCTTCCCCTCCACCATCTTGAAAAAGTTTCCCAAGCTTTAATTTCTCAAACTCTTGCCGAAGCAACTTGGAACTTTCCAATGTGGCGTAAAAAGGTGACATAAGGACAGGAACAATTGAATTATATTTCCTTTCCTTTACCCTGGCCTGACTTGAACCTCACCAGGTAATCTATTACTGAATATGAAACAGATCAGGATTGTGCAACTGCAATAATCGATTATTGTTTCAGTATGCATATCCAGAGATAATGAATTATTATCAGTTGAGAATATTGCACAGATTGTTCTCCATACATTCCATCATGTTGAAGGTCTGGCAATTTTTCAAGATTTCATGTCAAACGTGGATTTACCTAATGGTACATTTTCTTTTTGCTTTAGCTTGCAAAAATACAAACAATATATAAATAAATAATATGGTAAAGTGTGAGGAAGAAGAGTGTTCTTTTTTGGAAAAGTTGAAATTTATACATTAAATGAAACTTGTTTAGCCGATATGTTCACTTTCAAGGTTAAATGCCATCTCTCCATAACTGTAAATAATTTTAATAAAATGGATACAAAGGGATCAGAAAATGGAAAGTGTAAAGAAAACAATTAGTGTAATTTAAAAGAAAGACTGACTTCAAGGGACATCCTTTTGCTTCAAGTTTCACTAGCCTTTAAATTCTAGCCATAAAATTATCGACTTGGTTCTGAGTTCATAATCTTATAGATAAAGTACAGAGTATTCATCCATGAAGACATGACCTTGATCCCATCAACAAAGACAGAATTTCTTTTCATAGTTCATATAGGAAGTGATAACGATATTTGATGGTTTGTCATTGTTAATTCCTGCTTTCTATTAGATTTGTATCGCTGTATATTTCCATTGAAATTTTCAGTGTTCTCTTACCTAACACTAAATACACTTTTGATTGTGGCTGTAGGCCACTGTGGAATATCTTCAAATGTAAGTCATTTATCATACAGTTGCTCAATATTCTTTTGTTAATTAAGGGTGCAGGACAAGTGTAGGGCCCTTAAAATGAATTCTCTGCACAAACAAACAAACAAAAAAAACCCAAAAAAAACTGTGCACCTAGGCCTAACCCATTTTTTGAAAGCCTAGATATTCAGTGGAGAATGATGTGATTTGTATTTTGTAATCGTTGTTACATAAGGATCATGTGACGATCAATTTGAAAAAATCTCTAAAAACTAGGTTTTTTCCTTCACTGGTATAATGTTTCTTCCGTGCCTTAAAAAGGATTGTTACTGGGTGCACAGTTTTTTTTTTCATAAAAGATAAATCAACAAAGTCCGGTAGATAAAACAGATCTACATAACAGTGATTTTGTCGAGTGAACGAAGCTCTAAAACAATGTCTGAAAAATGTGTCTTTAAACTAACAAGAAGAAAAAGAAAAATATGAAAAAAAAATCATATCATATGAATACATTCAGGATGGGACGGGCGTTTTTTTGAAAAAAATAAATTTATTCCAACAAAAGTGGCAAAAAAATGTGATCTACATAACTGTGAATGTGTCTAGCAAACGAACGAAATTACAAAGCAATTTGTCTGAAAAAATCAGTTGTACAAAATAACTAAAAAGAAGAAAAAGACAAATACCAGTATGTAAAAAAACAAACATATCATCATATAAATGTATTCAGGACCCATCCTTCTCCTTCAAGTCTTACGAGGCTCGCCGAAACTATGTGATAAAATCCTCAGCTTTGTTCATCATCTTATAGGTGAAATACAATGTATTCATCCATGAAGAAAGGTAACATTTTAATTGCATAACGTAGGATTGGAGGGTAACTTTAATCCTTGGGATGGATGGGTGTTTTTTTTCAAGCAAAGTAAGTTCAAATAGTGACTTTGATGGTAGTTTTTTGTTTACCATAAACACTAAGCGCCATGTCTACATAACTGTAAATAAGTAAAGCAAACGAAAAATGTACAAAAAAAATATTGAATAACAAAGTGATGTAACATGTTCATAGTGCAGTTTAGCCGTCAAAATGAGTTCAAGGCGCTTCCTTTAACACCAAGTCTCACCGACTCGAAGTAGGTGGGTGTTTAATTTTTGGCTCGATGGTGTTGCGCCCTCTGTGGACGAGTTTCTCTGTGAGAGGGAAGTGTCGGATCGGAAGTGTTTCTATATGGTTAAAATCCCGGGCTGTAAAGAGGACCTCGGGTAAAAGGATGGATCATCAGTTGTTTCGCTCTTAACTGCACATGTTTCATAAGTTCCACTTGCAGCGATCTTCTCCGATATTTTGCATGGGCGTCTTCATTTCATGAATTCGTGACACCTGTTACAGCATCTTCGTTGGAAAAGCGGGAGTAGCACCCCCGTTCACCGCAGAAGCAACATGGCCGAAAACTATCACTTGGAACTGAACCGTCTGAGCTGGGATTTGACCCCAGAAACTATCAAAACACGAACAGAAGAGCTCATAGAGAAGGCAAAAGCGGTGTATGATATTGTTGGTGCTCTCAGCAAGGACGAAGTGACATTAGAGAACACGCTAAAGGTAAGAGTTTGTTCTCAGCATCAGTACATGAGTGAGAGCTTTAGAATACTGAATAGTAGATCTCACCCATATGCATGCATGTGCGCACATGCCAGCGCGATTCGTTCACGAATCAAAGGTTTCGTACAGTCGCACAGAATTCGTCCGGTCCGCCGTTACATTTTATCACCCTTGTTATCAAACGGTAGACCGTGTATGCCCGTATATGTTTGCGCCGTGATTATTGTTGGCCAGCCTTGGCTTTTATCGTACGCGGGCCGGGACGCCATTGATTGCAGGGTGACAGACGCCGTTGCCAAGCCACTGACAGCTTTTACTCAGTGAATGTCAATGTTGTTTTATCGTACCTAACCGTGGCAATATAGCATGACCAGCAAGTTCGTAGCTCCATGGATTAAATCTCTTTACTTGTAATTGTTATAGTACTTCCAAATTACCTAGCTATTCTTAAAGATACTGTCAAAGATAGCTTGGCGTCTTCGTTATTATTACTGGTAACTTTTACTACCGCTGGATTATACAATAGTAGTTTGAATATTCAATTCCAATGTCATTTGCCTTTGTCCTCAGTTTATTCACTGCAGGTGGTGCATCCTTGGCCGAAGTAAATTTGTCTTTATATCATTATCAGTCACATTTTCTTACTGAACGTTCGTATGTCGCCCATTAAGGTTTATTCCGGAAAGGGAAAGTGTTTCATGGTGTGAAGATGCAGAGCTCTTTTATTTTACTCAGTCAAAGTGATAGTCATGCGACCATTATTTCATTGTCTTATAGTTGCTGACCTAACATACACCAAGATCAGAGTCAATATTCTCTCAGCATATGCAAATCACAACCATTGTGACATTGTGAGAGAAAGTGAAACCTTAATTATATTCAAGTAGATTCTATGGGTATGTGTGTACATACAGTAGGTGCTGACCTGCAGGGCCACTCAAAACCTGCTTTGCTATATCTTGAATCAACAGCTACTGAGTGTTTCAAGAAACAGAATTACATGATGGCATGGAGCTAGAAACGGATGATGGTGACCAATTCCAAATTAAAGTACATGTATTTCCCCATATCCTGAGATTTTTTCTTTATTTGGTAAAGTTCTGTAAAATAGGGAAAAATTCTTGGCAAATTTTTGTACTTTTCTGTAGGTCAGAGACCGTGCAAAAATGAAACTATCAGATATCCTTTGGGGCGTACCCCGTTTTCATAAGCAATGTTGCAGGAAGCACACATAATTATTACTTGTAATTGTGGCGCAAACAGTTTCGTAGTCTTTGCGTGTAAATTAATAACCATGCTTAATTTATAAATTATAGGGCTCTTTATCATGTTTCAACTAAAATGATTACTGCGCATGCAGATAAGGGGTCACTAAGGGGATATACCGTCTCTGTTGTGTTGTGATGAGGTTGCAAGCTGTCTGCAGCTGTAACAGTAATTTTTCTGATACATAATTTTATTGGCAGTAACTTGTGAATGGATTAACTGCGCAGTTGATTTGCCCATGTGTTGACGTGAGAGATGATCAGTTAAATCCATGAAGTGAATTGGATTCAATTCAACTTGGGAGAATCTTGTTGAAATGTAACAGGAAGGCAAAATGTTGCTCTTTGAGGTGTTCAGGTGTTCAAAAAAATTTGTGGTCTGTCTTTGTATTGGTTGTTTATTTAAGTAGTTTTTCCACGAGTTACTTTAAGTATATTGTAAGGCTTTTATGTGCAAAATTGCTGTGATTAAAATACACAAATTTATGCAAAGTGTTTTTGTACCACTGGTAGTGTAATGTATGTGTGTTGTTCAGAAAAAATGAGAAAGCCAAATGTGTCAACATTTTTTAGAGGTATTTTAGGAGTAAGATTTACTTGGCCATTTTTTCTTGTGGTTGTAAATAGTCAAGTTCTGAAAAAAGACAGCAGATACCAATTTCAAGAAATAATTTTTGATACAAACCATGAAGTCATGTAAATCGTTAAGTTTTGCTGTTCACAATAGAATTTGATCAGTATAGATATGTATGAATAAGCCAAAGTTTGGAGGGGAGGAGGGGGGGGGGGGGGGCGTGTTCATGAGCAAAAAAGCTACCTTAGTCACATACCAAATACAGTAAACTAGTGAAACCTGTAATGTAACCTTTGATGTACAGCCACTCACAGACCTACCATACCATTAAAATTTACCTGCCAATCAACCGACATACTGCACCTCTAAACACACTACATTTAAACATCTGCCAAGTCAGTAAAAAGTGGTATTTAGCCAAAGCCATACTTATTTCACATCTTTGGCTAGATATGTTACGGCAGCAAGTCCCTAAAGTCACATTGACGGTATCTGTGTTTTTGCAGGCCTTTAAATGTTCAATTTTAGCTACTATAGACTATAGTCTATAGAAGCTACTGGGATGGGTATCCGTCCGGCGTCCGGCGTCAGTCTGTATGTATGTATGTATGTATGTATGTTCGTTTGTGAGGCGTCCGTCCACTCAAATATCTTGAGAACCGCAGTACTTACTGATTTGATATTTGTTGTGTAGATGAAAAATATGTATTTGAGAAACCACTTTTTTTAATTTTTTGATATTGTTGACAATAGGCAAATTAATGCCAAAAAAGGTGTTTTTGGTAAAAAATCTTCTCCTTCATAACCACTGGTCAGACAGCTTTGTTATTTGGTAACAGGTCCCTAGGGACAACCCAACTTAGATTTGTTCAAATTGTGATGAAATATGCAAATCTGTATTTTTAAGGAATTTTTTTGTCATTTTTGATCAAAATTTGACTTACATTGTAAGTAATTCTTGTACTGTATAAACCCTATCAATTCACCCAGAAAAAAATAATTAATGTGATTTTAAATAATTGAATTAATTAGGAAATCATCAAAGCCAAATAATTTTAGTGTAGAATTATCAGAAAGTTCAACTTTTTTTGACAGTTCATAGTGAAATGCTTACCATCTTGGAGGATTGAAACATGTAAAGGCAACTTTCCTGAATCCCAACTTTGACATATTCTGAACCGTCATTTATTGTGCCCTGTATGTTATCTAACAGAAATTGCTCAAAATAGTTTGTCATGATAGGGTGGTCAAATAAATAGAGATAGAGAAAGTTCTAATTTCCATTTATGGTTGACTTGGTAAGGATAAAATAAAATTACTTTTTGAGGAAAACAATAGAGTGGTCAATTAAAGAGTGGCAAGTGATGGGGTTTTTATGGTAAAGCTGGGCTGTAAGATTCCTCATGTGCTATTTATAGCAATTATGCAATCTGTGTAAACAGTGCAATGAAAGTGCTACATGATTCCTTATAATGCTTTTGATGACCGTGAACTTCTTAAGTTTACATTTGTCTCTTCAGTGTGCTTTCTCTGAGTACGTATAGTCTCAACTTATTCAACAGAACTTACTTACAATGTTAATTTGAAAGTTAAAATGTGCTTGGTTAATAGGATGAAAATACTGATAAAACGATAACCAGCTTAAGATTCTTTATAACCTGACAGATATGCTGTTATTTTATGACGAAAATCTTGATTTATAACCTGACAGATATGCTGTTATTTTATGACGAAAATCTTGATTTAAGCAAGTCTGTTTACTTTAATTAGAATGTAATTAACTCTCATTTATTAGCTACTATAGACTAATATAGTCTATTATAGAAGCTACCTTGGGATGGGTATCTGTCCGGCGTGCACTGTCAGTAGTATGTATGTATGTATGTATGTATGTATGTATGTATGTATGTATGTCCGTTTGTGAGGCGTCCGTCCACTCAAATATCTTGAGAACTGCAGTACTTACTGATTTGATATTTGTTGTGTGGATAAAATATATGATTTTGAGAAACTCTTTTTATTAATTTTTGATATTGTTGAAAATATGCAAATTAGCACCAAAAAAGGCGTTTTTTGGTAAAAAATCTTCTTCATAACCACTGGTCAGACAGCTTTGTTATTTGGTATACAGGTCCCTAGGGATAACCCAACTTACATTTGTTAAAATTGTGAGAAATATGCAAATCTGTATTTTTACAGAAATTTTTTTTCAATTTTGGTCAGGCCATCCCGAAATGAGCTATCAAAGATATCCACCTTTTTCATCAATACATGTGTCACAAAAGGTTATTCTCTACATAACACAGCGGAGCTCTGTCAACTGTTGAGTCGCTTGTTTTTTCAAAACCGCTGGTCAGACAGCTTTAATATTTGGTTTACAGGTCCTATGATGACCTTAGTGAGATAATTTCATACAGTCAGGAAATACTTAATTTTGTATCCATGTCTATAGTAGCTTCAGGGACTTTGGCCCTATGTTTAGTTAAAATGCAACAAATGGGATATGCTATGCTTCAGTAGTTTTTACCGAATTGTTCTGATGGTGAAATATGAACTTGGCATGGTTGAATGAAGAGGACACAAAGATTTTTTCCTCACTTCTTGCAGGAATTAAGTCTTCACTCCTTGTTCCTTGGCGTCAAAATATCTTGAGGTGAATATAGCCAATGAATATATGGGTCTGTAACGTCTATCAACATATTGGTAATTATTTATAACTGTCAGAATCTTAAAGCCAACACTCAGCTAGAGTACTCAGGTGTCAAAACACATTAGCCGTGCTTTTAGCGCCTGAATTCATTCAAAAATATCATAATTGGCATTTGACAGGCATAATATTGGACTGGGATATGAACTACAGTAAACTTAATGTATTGTACATTAGTAACATAGACCTTACAGTAATTGCTGGATCAGATCAATGAAGAATGACTCCATTTCATGTCGTGGTACTATAAGAGAGAGTTACATTTCTTGATTTTCTGATATTTTCCCATACTCGTCAGGAATCTGTGAATTTTGTGCCAAAATTATTCTGCATTATTATTACATAAGGCAGCATTTTGTGGAATCTATGGAAAGGATTTTAGTCGTGTGACCCTGTAAGGTCATAGCAGCATGTAGATTACAGGTATTGGCCGCACCTATGAAGCATGCTATATGCAAACTGATGCTAGATGTCATTTTTACCATCTGGTACGTCAACTAATTAATGTCAGGACAAAACTGTAGCAAATCAATATTTTGAAAATATCATTTTGCCATTTCATGTGATTGCTAATTTTAGAGACATAGGGTTTACTTTGAAGCTGGACTTGGACTCTCAGGTATTACAGTCAGGTAATGTTGTAACAAATTAAATAGCGTCATTTTATCTTGGGAGCCATGGATTATGTAAGTTTTAAACCAGTCTGCATCGTCGCACTTAACTCAGTCGTAATCCATGGAAGGTATTGGTCTGATTATTTTTTTGCCATATTTGATCAGCTGAATCTACTTTATGCTTTTGTCTTGTGTTTGTGCATACATATAAGATATCATCTCGTGGTACTAGATGAAAAAGAGAGAACAAAAAGACAACATGTTATTAGGCATGATGAATTATAGATTACCGTATAACCAGTATGAGTAGCACTTATGTGCATCTGTCATATATTGATAGAGCTCTTTAGTACTTAGTAAAGGCAATAGGGACCTAACAGCGATGGGGACTTGAACATCCTTTTCTCAAATTGTCTGAATAAAAAATTATCAAGAATGTACCGATGCAGTTGTGAAAAGTGTGACATCTCAGTTACTCTACAGCTCAAGTGTGACTTTAGACTCTGGAGTGTAATTTGCATGCAAGTTTCTATTTGAAAATTTCAATAACATAGGAACGTTATAAATTGTACCTTGTTTTTTATTGCTTTACCTTTTGCTGTGTAGTGCGGTATATACTCCATTGATCAGCGTAAGTAATGATGATGGTTATTTTCCAGAGGCCTGTAGAAGATGTTGGCTAGTCAAGTGATTTCCTTCACCTGTACAATTTTTCTCAAAATGCAGCCAATTGATTAAACCGGTACCTTGGCAGCACTTTGTGTACCGGTATAACCCTATTCATTTACACACGAACTGTGTACTATTCTGCGTGTACCAAAATAAAAATTCTAAATGTTCAACCATACAGTTTTATCGAGAAGAGCATTGTGCAAAATTGTATAAAACTTGCAGGTCGGGCACATGTAAACTAATGCTCTACGTCACCAAAAATATAATCAAGATGAGCATGTATTATGTATGGGAAATCCAGATAAATTCATTGAACATAAAAGCACTGGACAGTGTGTACTGTACAATATACCGGTATGGAAAGTTGTGAGATGATACAGGCCTGTAGGTCATCATAGCATTGGGTGTGAAATAATTCATTTATTTAAATGTTGTATGCTATCTGTTCTTGTAGAACTATTTAGAATTCATAGAACAGCAATTGAAACATGGGTCAGCAGGCTGGGGTACAGTGTAGACTGTTTTACAGCATCCATCATGTGTGTGTCAATGAAATGCATGCAATGTGACTTCAACTTGCGGAGAGATTATACAGTTTCACCATTGTTATTTTCCCCAATTTCCAGTCATAACAGCATTCAATTTTCATATTTTAATCGTTGTTCAGATTCCTGTTGGCATCCTGATGTAATAGTTGCTCATAAAAATTCTCTGTACCAAAGTTCCGCAGGCAGTTTTAATTCAGCTAAAAAGGGATCAGGGAGGGCTCCCATTCATTAAAACGTAAAGAGATGATGTCATCGAAAATCGTAAACATGCCCAAAAATAGATGATGTCATCAAAAATACCTACATGCTCCCAAATAGATGATGTCATCACTCTTTTTTGGTATTGTGTAAAATTGATTCAAATAATTTCTGTTCATTTCAGAAACAATTCAGCCACAGATAATTTTGAGTAATTTTTTGAAGTGCTTGTGACAAGCATGTTTTGGTTTTCACCTTCTGTAAATATTAACCCTTTCCTGCCAAGTCGGTGAAAATCCGCTTGAAATTCGGTGTACATGTAGCCAGAATCTAAGTACTGGTGACCGTTATTCTACCAACCCGGTGGAAATCGGGCCCTTTTTGGGTACCCCCTTTCCTGCCAAGTCGACGGCACTACGTTTTGCTATCCCCTGTGCGTTTAGGGGTCATCCGAGGAGAGGTTTTCTGACAAGGAACGCCTTTTCCCCTCGAAATGGGTTCGCAGGGAGTCGATAGACAGGGAAAGGTGCAGAAACCTGTCCGCCAGTCCCCCACACCCGAGGGGGGCTGGTTTTTTTTTACCGCTTTTTAGCGGACTTGGCAGGATAGCATGGTGACGTTTTCTGGTGGAGTTGGACGTACTTGGCTGCCTGGCACTATAGAGATTGCTGCCGAACTTGACCAACTCGGCAATGCTAATCTAGAAGGCTACCTCTTGTAAACGACTTGGCAGATATGCCGATGGTGCGAGACGAAAGTCACTTATTCAGTTGTGCGTGACTGAAAATGAGAACGTATTTCTGACGGGACGGCTCGACTTGTTCCTCCGATGGAACGGATATGAACGACTAGGAAATACCATTACAAACTGGTGTCCGACGTACTAAGCTGGGCTTCAGCTCTGCAAGTTCAAGCCAGGCAAGTCCTTCACCGCCTTGGCCGTGCCATTCAATGGACGTAGCTTTGGATTTTTTATTTATTCCATCGTCCGAAGTATTGGCTCTGGTTTGCAGGCAAACGTATCCTCTTGCCGATGCATATAACTACGTACGCTGTTTGCGTACAGAGAATTCAAAAGGGGACATAAGGTCAATGCGTAGTCTGTACGGGGATACCGCCTGCATTTAGCAGGGACTGCTTTTGTTATGCAAACCAGCTAGCAGTACAATATGGCTGCCAGGCATGTGGACACGTCGATGGCTAGAACAATGGAAGCATATTGCGTTGCACCCGTGCATCGCAAAAGTGAACTGAAGACTTAGGTGTAGTGACTGGTTATCACTGGTTAGCTGCAGCCCAAGCCATGTCGGTACAAACCCGTACCTGACTGAGGACCACTCGACTCTAAGTCAGTAATGAACGGTAACACTCGTAAACCAACTCCCAACTGAGCTGGCTAAACTACGTGGAGCTGTGCTTCAATGGCTCAGCCATGTCGTTAATACAACGGCAAAAACGTAGTTTTTGTGCTACACTGCCAAGTCGTTGAAGGTACGTATTCAATTGACCCTACCCTGGGGAAACAGGACAGGTTTGCCGGTGCTGCTGCACCCCTAGCACGACCCTCAGGGTCTCTGACTAACAGACGAGTGAGGTGATGTTTGTGCCTAGTGGACGTGCGTAATACTGAAGGAGTTTATTCCGAAAAAATAAACATGAAACGGCAATAAAATGACGCACTCCCAGGGGCAAACAAACCCGGTGACCTCAATTTTTTTCTGCAGTAACCCTTGAGCTCCTTCCCCTGTCTACGGGCATGTAGAAATTATCGAAGTCTAACACGTATAAGTACGGCTAAAACAACCCTGAAAATGGGCGATTTCTGCCAAAATGCCTGGCAGGATAACATGCAGGAGAGCCAATCTTTTGCAGGCACATATTATGGGGCGGTTTTCTACTGACTTGGCAGGATAACGGACAAGGCGCTCGGCAGGAAAAGGGTTAACCATGTCAATGAAAAAGTGAAAACAATGTTTCAATTTTAAAGTCTAGTTTTTCCTGTCATTGCTGGACTGCTGGTATATGGTCCTTTTCAACTTATCCCACTGCATGATGCTGACAAATCCTTTGAGAATTGTGCAGAAATGACTGAAAAAAGATAATTCTAGATGGTAACCCAACCACATCCTTAAAGGAAAATAACAAAAGCTGTAGCAAAAACAGTTATGGAAATAAATTATTAATGCGAAAATCAAACCAAACAAGACTCTCAAATGAGATTATCAAAAGATAAAAACTCCTTATCTAATATTGATTAATGTCGGCAATATAAAGAAATAGATCAGACAGCTGAACAAATATTTTAATTTTGTAATAACAGTCTTCATTATTCTTTCATGAGTCTGAACGAGTACTCTTAGTCTCAGATAATGATAAGCTATCTCTTTTGACGATATTTTCATCCTTCCTCGATGGCGATTACTGATATTATTTATGCATCTCTTGAGATAAGGATAGCTCCCCGCTGAAGACTCATTAGAGATTGATGAAATTTTTCATGAAATGTTCAGCAACAGTGACCGTAGGTTTAGAATGCTTGTTGTGACCTAACTCACAATGTTTTTTAGGATTCTCCAGGGACTGTGCCAGTCGTCAAAAGACATTGAATGTGTGAGGTGAATGCACATAGCTACTTCTGTCTGCAAAAAATATGCAACAGCTAAAAATCATTGTAGCATTCAAGTTTTTGTATCGCAAATTATATCTAAGGTAAAACATTTTGTGAGTTTTTGTAAGCGATGAGTTTCTGCAACCCTCCTGTTGATGTGCTTCCTCAATAGCATTTTTTCTACATATCCCTGTTCTACAGTCTGCATGGCAAGTCTGCCCAGCTCTAAAAAACCTATATTTGCAAATATGTACACTTCAAGGATGGTACAGAATGTAGAACTTCATTGAAATTCAAATACATGTGAATGGTAGACAGTGATGGTTACATGAGAACGATCTTGCTCATACTGGCTTTTGCTCAAATTGGAACTACTCTGTTGTAATGCTGACTTTAATTGGCTGTTTGTGTTCGTCAATTGTCAGAGAATGCATGTGATATAATGGCATCAACAGCATTCTGTCCAATAATCCCTACAAACATTTATCTTATGGTGTGATGATAAAAAGTGTGAAAAGTGTGCAGTCGTGTGACAGGTTCATTATCATTCAAGTTGTCATGGAGAGATGCTCCCAGCTTTGCTTCAGACCATCTTCTGAATCTGTCAAGTATATCTAATGTTGTGTTGAAACATTTGCCACATTTGTAGCAACACTCGCGCATGATAGTGCAGAATTGAATGGAAATCTTTATTTGCCTTGCAATCCAGCTTGCTGATAAATACCTTATATGATAGACTGGTAATGTGGTATAGGTGTTTAAGCATTTGGCAACGTTTGTCGCAACACTCCCCTTTGATTAAAAGTGTAAAAATGTGAAACTCAATTTTAGGCAAAGAAAAACTGAAGCCATATTCATATTTGCTAGTTATTTAAAAATTTTCCTCACAACGATATTACAAATACATAAGTATTTACAAAAATTTTACTTACATGAAAAATTTATGAAGGTCAACTGTATTATTCCGTTGTGGATGAAATGAAATTTGAACATGGAGCTGTAGCTAGTAGCCATGTCTTATAATGAGCATACAATTCATGTCCCTCAGTGATCGGTTAGAATTCATGTTTTGTATTCAAAACAGGAATCTCCAAGGGGTATTCATTCTGAGTCCCAGAAGCGATGACGCTGCTTTTCGTCTAATGTGACATGCGTCTAATGTGATCAATGATTGATGACTGAACCTAGTTTTCAAAATCAGACGAGATTTTACTGGAAAAAAATTTTAATTTTATAAGTGTTTGTCCATCCCGCTGTCAATATTTCTGTCGGGGGAAAATTACCTTTCAAAAGTAGTTTCATCATAGATTAATTACTATCTCTAGACTTTTATGCCATCTCAAATATTAAAATCAGTGCCCACAATTTACAAGCAAAAGCGATAAATATATTTTGAGTCGTACTTTCGGTAAAATGTTCTGCCATTGGTGTTGACTCCTGCAGATCCAGATTACCCAGAGAATAATACACCTCTTGTCAACCTGACGGCAAGATTTCACCTTTTCTGAAATACACCCAGACACTGCATAATTCATGTGCATACACATAACTGACGATGCGACGAGAACTGCATATTACATAGATAAACTCTTGCCACCTCAGCAGAAGACGCTGCCAGAGGCGTGTTATCAAGTCACGTCGCAGAAAGGAGACGGCGTCTCAATGGAGCCACAGAAGCTCCTTACATTCAGTCTTGGCTTCTGTAACGTTCTTGAATCTTTTTTTCATATTAGTTGATTATGACTCTGATTTATCTTGCTGTTCAACAAAACCCCGTTGCCAAATGACAATGCTTTTCATCCATCATGGAATGCATGACGTTTCTTGTATCTAAGTGATACTGAGTGATAAAAAGAAATATTTCTCTTGTGATATATGCTGTTTTTGTTTACTTAATTAGTTAAATTTCATTGGTACAAGCTCATTCTTTTGAAACATCTGATTGGCTCACTCATTTCTGTATGCAAATTAACTGGATGTCAACAGATGAGCCTATCTCACCCTGTTTATTAGATGATAGGTCCAAAGAATTCTCATTCCACAGAGCAACACAGATGTTGTCCTGATCCGACATTCAGGCAGATATGGCTTCTATCAATTTCAAACCTTGATGACTCATGAGTAAATGTAATATAGACTGTGAAAGACTTAAATCATTTACTTCTGTAGTCAATTGAAGGTAATAGTAACCAAAATGAAGCAGAGGAACTCAGAATATGTCTGGTGCTCTGTACATGTAGTGGACAGGCTATCCAGAAGCGCATCCAAGATAGCATTCCACACTCAGATGTTTTCATCACCCTCCGCGATACGCTGCGCCAATTCCTCGTGCGTCCTGTGTGGTATTTTCCTAATAACCTCATATTAATGTAAATTACTCCCAAACAGTATGACACATCGAACATGTTTAAAATTTGAATCATGGATATAGCGTTTGCCTTTCTTGTAATATGTGGTTTTTGAAGAGATAGTTTTCAGAAACAGATGGTAATAAAATATATGCCACTCCTCATTGCAATCACCAACGTTGTGATTGAATGCTTTCAGATTTTGATAAAAACAAATAATCAGACTATATAATGAGTGTTGTTTTTATTTTGATGTACATGATGTGTCAGGGTTGAGTAATGTGGTCACATTCCACACGTCCCAACCAAGCAGGCACGATCCACGGTGATTCTAAACGCTTCCCCATAATTCGATGCAAGTGCACCGAATCGTAAAGAGACAACCTGGGAATTCTCTATCAGTGAAGATTACACTGCTTGTCCACAGAGCAGCTGCTTGATTTGAGGCTTTTTTCAGTCAGAGGGAAAATTTCACCTGAAGATACTCATATCCAGCACTTTGCAATGGCTGAAGCTAATAGATGGCACTCATCATTCAAATTTCTACAACAGCTTGACTGTGCAAGTAATATTTTCAACATTGCTGATAACAATGCAATTTCTGTATTGTGTAACGATGTCAACATTTCTGATTATGATCAAAGCTGTTTCCTTGCAAAGGCGTTCAGAGAAATTGAATTTTCTACATGAAAATAAGGGTTTGGGTAAAGTCTATTGAAGCAGGATTCAAGCGGGTCCATAAATTGTCATGGCGATGTGTTGGGGCAATATATATTGATTGTGTTTGGAGAAGGGCCTCGCCAGAGATCAAATGCTGTTTGGCGTATCTCAGGTTACCAGACATCAAACTTTGTTCAGGGTATAATATCCAGTTATAAGTAGCATGTCAATATTGAAACTGCATGTCTTGCTCAATGTGAGCGTTACATTGTATATGCTGCTGGGTGGCTGCCAGTGTAGAGATGCGTTCAGTTCTGTCTTGTTTGCATTGTCTCTCTCTAAGCTTGGTGAACAATTATACAAAAAAGTGGGTAATGCAAGCTGAGGGAACATTTCAGCCGTGGGCCGCCTAGTGTTTTAGGGCAAATCTATTCATATGTTAGTAACCACACCAGAAAATACATTTGCACAATACTAGAATATGCAAAGTATACATTGTTATGTAAACTAACCACCCCTCTGTTTTTGCAGGCTGTGGAAATCATTGATAGGTAGCTCAGCACAGTTCTATTTAGCCTTGATGTGCACTAGGTTTTGTAATTATCAAAACATCCAATAGTACAAGAGTAGTAAAAAAAATCATTTGGCTCATAAATTTGATTAATATCTCATAATT
This sequence comes from Ptychodera flava, assembly GCF_041260155.1. NCBI lineage: Eukaryota > Metazoa > Hemichordata > Enteropneusta > Ptychoderidae > Ptychodera > Ptychodera flava. Next base: position 38,112,669 of record NC_091935.1, read on the forward strand.
TTTAATTGAACATGCAAATAATTTTTGTCTCCTGTTTGTTCCAGTGTACGGTATATAGGCATAGAATCCACACAGATTAGCCTGTGTTCATATACGTTGTTTGTATTAAGTTGGCTGCTGGTATCCACCAGGTACATTTAATCCCATACATACATCTGCCTTCTAATATCAAATTTTTATTAAATCTTCAGATACATCTTAAACTACAACAAAGTTAATCTTCAGATGGATAAGCTTGTCAGAAAAATATGCAAATATACTGAGAAATTCGTTTGCTTGGATAATCATGATCAAATTTGTCAAATTATTGGAAAATTCTCATAGGCTATTTTATCTTTGAGGATATTGTTGTCCTTAACTCTTTTCCTGCCAAGCGTAGTTTCAAATGAGCAGTTTCACGTTATCTGATTTTCTGTATACACAGAATTCTTTCTTTGAGTAGATGATTATTTGGAAATCATAAAGTATCATGTGTAAACTTTGTACATTAAATAGGGCTCCAGTTCATTGTAGGAAATGAAATTACTTCATTGAGCACCTGTTATTCAAACCATGTCAAAAGTTTATCTTTGTCCAGCCCTACATGAAGGCAGGTTACCAGGCACTGAATTCATAAACCTGAAATTCAGTGCATATCAGCTCATTTGAAAATACCACGCAGTCATTTAGGTTGTCAAAGGACTCATATTGACAAAATATTCTCAGACTGAAATGACCCATAGTAACTTTTCCATAAGATCATGATTATTCAGATGAGCACACAAGGCACAGAGCACATACGTGGATGATATACATGGACAATTGTATTAACGCTCGTTCTGTAACAGCGTATTTTGCTCAAAATCTATTTTTCAAGGTCTGTTCAACTCTCAGTAATCTGTTCACCCAAGATTAAATATTGATTGGCTTCTCCTTGTAAGATGACGAACAGTTGCAAGTTTGGTGAGAAAAAAGTGCATCTATGCAAATTGATGCAAATCACCCAATTTCCTGGCTTCTTGTTTGTCCCATTTCAGATATTTCAAAAGAATATAACTCCATTCTGGCTGAGTCAAATTTTGTGAAGTTTTCACACTTCGTTCTTTAAATACTATACAACAACTTCTGTAATGATATCTCACTTACATTTGGAATAAGAGAAATTTCCATTTTGGTTATCATGATTTTATTCACTGTTTTGAATGCTGGTCTTTCAATCTCTGCCAGAACAAGAATAGACAATGCAAATCAAAAATGCATTTTTCTTTTTCTACATAAACTCTACCTTGCAATGAGGTATTAAAATTCATTTAAAGTACAGTAGTTCGTATATTTTACTTAAATTAATTCTTACAGTGTGTTTTTACTCCAAATTCGTGCCACCATCATCCTTCAAGTAAACTGTTGCTAGGATACTATAAACTTAACCTTTCACCACTGTGGTTTGAACCAATCCCATTGTTTTCTTTGATATGGTTGGACCTCCGTAGAGAGAAATTGGGTGAAAGGATTCAGGTCCTCTGCTTTTTGAAAACATTATAGTATTAGGGAGTCTTACATGACATAAGAAATATTTCTGTGATACAGAGTGTGTTGGTTAAGTGCAAACCTTACACAGTTGTATCCAGTTCTGGAATTCATGTGGATTTTGATGTCCTGTAGGCTTTCCTCTATTCTCATAGCAACAGATTGTATAACAGATGTGTTTGTATATCAATCATTCAACTTGAGAAGTTATTTAGCTCGAAGGGGCTGAGATATCCAGCCAAGTCAACAATGACTGAATGACAAGGGGTGGGAGAGAAAAGCACACTAGCCTGGAGAATGAGGGAATATCATTCCCTGTACGATACATGTAGAAAGGTCACAAGGACCTCTGAGAGGCAAAATATCAATGAGGACTTTTTCATATGAATTGATATAAATTTGGGATGTCGTTGCCTGTATTAGTTTAGAGGTAAGGAGTGGTAAAGATATATGTCAAGTTAGTATGCATCTCATAATTGAAAGAGTTAAACTTTAATTTTCCTCAAGGAGACCTTTAACCATTCTCTTTCAAAATCATGAGTAATAACAAATTACCATAAATTCACCAATATATGAATTTCAAAATGATCCTGTTCCTGTGTCAACTCTATGGGAAAAAATTAAATTTTCGATTTTTACAAAAATAAGATGATGAAAAGTTTATTTTATACTCTCAGAGCTTCAAAATGATCCCAAACAAGTGGTAGATCACAAAAATATCCTTGAAATTTTAGCCATATAGATCAGGCCATGTGAGCCAGTGAATGACAATGGAAAGCCTGGTCTCCTTGTATGAGTAACACATCAGGTACCAGTACCTTAGGTATACCAACACCTGCATTCCATAAATACCCTGAAATTGCATCTTTGGATGCCCTTTTTACAGTGCTGGGTTGCTTTCATACCTAAAGTATTTTGCTTACCCTGCAGGTGTATGTGATCATGGGGTATGCTGTAGTTGGTTTAACACTGTGAGCGCCCGAAGTCTATTTTTGTCACCTTTATAAAATATACCACAGTCAAATTTTTCTGATTTTTGCCAAAATTTTGGTAAAAACTGTAGCTGATGAAAAAATGATATCTTTTTGGTCCAAAATTATGAAAAAACTTACAGAAAAGTTCACAAAAATTGGTAAAATATTGCATTAAAATTTTGGTGGGAAAAATTACAGCAGACCAGTCAAAGAGTTAATCATTTGCCAGGTTTGCATTGTAATCACAATGGACTGTCGGTTGCTTTGACAAGTTCCAATATTGTCCTGTCTCAGAAAGAAATCCATCATTTGCCATTCGTCACTGAGATGGTATTTTACTAAAGGTCACTCAAATACAGTGGTAATATCAAAATTCAAATCCAATTTCCACACGAATTTCCCGGGAGAGCTTAAGTTTGAGGACGCAGAAGCCAGCTCGTAATTTTTGTAGTGCATTCTTTGTGTATGTGTACTGGTTTGTTGCATACTGGCATTCATGTCCATCAGTTCAGACTTTACAACTATGGTAAAATTATGAGTGTAGATAATAGCAAATTATATGACAGTGTGGCTAAAATATGCAGTTGAATGGTAAGCCCAGAAAATATATGACGTAAAATTGTGCAGCAGTGAAATAATGACAATTAGCTACATGATTGTACCATAGTGGGTATTGTGTCCCATTCTGTCAAGATTTTGCTGATAGTGATTCTCATAGTCGGTTTCTGACTGTTTGCAATGACAATTAATGCTGATTGTGTCTCTGATGTTTCTCAATCTACTAAGAATCAGGTGGTTTTCATTTGCAGCTTTCAATTCTGATCCTTTGAACTCAAGCTCTTACAAAGTCCTTGAATACGATATTTCATGAAGAAATCCAGAGTGACAGTTGCAATTGCCACACCTGCTGCAAGGTTCACACCAACTGAAAGACAGAACATCACTTTCTGTTTTGACGCTTACAGTGCAGTCAGTCTTTCTGCATGTACATGTACATGTACACACCTTATATAATGGCGCATTCTTGATTTCTGATCATGTGTGGCATCCACTGTTCAGTAATTATCTGCAAAATATTTCTCATACAAAGAGCAGCTACATGTATGCCAGTATGTTCTCATTATCACTTACTTTTCATATTCTACTTGAGCAGTGTTGACCTCGACCTTTCACCTCAGAGCCGGTAATTTTACCTGTAATACACTCTGGTAATTTATCTCCGTGATTTTTCAGCTGTCAATATCAAGGTGATATTTAGATCCATCATCAGATTGGATGTATCATAATCGATGCTTCCCAATATTCACATCTGCATCTGGCATAATTTATTTTTATTCTCTGCATCTGCCCTGATTAAAGGTGCACAGAGCGTGAGAGTAGAGATTTATTTGGTGTGCTGATTGGAAAAAGCATTGCTGACCATGCATGTTTGTAATTCTACCCGGCCAGTGAGTAATAATTTCCTCTTCACAGTCGGAATTGAAGTTTAGAATCCATTGAGGGCTTTAGCAGGATCGATTGGCCTTGTACAGTTCAGGTGTGTGGCTGATGTAAATCTGACTTGAGTGGGTGGTGTATTGTATTAGAAGCTTTTCATCGTACGGTCTGAGAGTCCATTGAGATGACAAATCCATTACCTGTCACAGGCCATTGAATTAAACACATGGTACATCAGCTCAACAAAAATCAGGTTCAAAAAAACTTTAAAATTTGTTTCGAGATACTTGAGGATGTCATGTTTTACCTGCATGTATTCACCATATTGAAATATTTTTATCTTCTCTGATGAATAAATTTGCAATTCGTATTACACCTATGGCAATATAAAACTTTGCTTTTGTGGGTACCTGCAGATAAAAAAATACTCAAATGCTTCTTTCTTCTTGGAAAAAATCATTTATGTAATTCTTGAAAAATTGATGTTAATATAATAAATGTAGGCTTTCAGGCAAAAAATGACTGAATGTGTTCATATGCTTGGAAAGTGATTGTGGCCATGTAAGCAGTAATTCCGCAATATGTAATTCCTGTTCAAATTTTATGGCACAATGCACAACTTGAGTGGAATCATTTTGTGAAAATTGAATTTCTTCTGTCTAATATCTTAACAAAAATGGAACATTGATTTTTGTTCACATTGAGTGTTGGCAGTACACGCCTTGAAATTGAAAGACCTGAATTTTTTGCTCAGGCTTTCCTCGGGATACTTTAAACAATTACATTTTGAAATCATAAATAGAAATTAGGGGTCACTGTGCAAAATTTGGTCCTAGCAAAACAAATTTTCTACTATATATGAACAGTTGAAATTCAAAATGGCTGACACCGTGGTGTTAACTCCAGCGGAGAAAAATTAAATTTTCAATTTTCATAAAAGTAAGATGAAAACTTTATTACTTTTGGAAGTTTGAAACGAGTCCACACAAGGGGTAGACAAAATATGTTTTAAAATTTTGAAAGTCTGAATATCTGACTCTGTCATTGAGGGGCATTATACCTTAATATGATAAACAGACGCAATTTTGCAATTGGATGTTCAATATTGGTAACTTTTGGGTGATTTGCTTGTCCAGAGTACAAAATATTGCACTGCCAACCCTGATGGTTTTCTTGCTGATAGTATAGAATAATATTTTATGATGTTTACGCAGAAAAGTGCAGAATGTTTCATGCGTAATTTTTTATGCAAGCCTGTAGTCATGTCTCAAGTTCACAGCATAAAGGAACACCAAGACTGATGTTACCTTGACACATTCGGTCCCAGGTTGTTTGAAGGAAAGCAAGCATAAAATTGTTACATTGTCAAGCAGTGGTTATTTTGTATTGATTAATAAATAGGTAGTGCTTATGTATATATAGTCCCCACGGACACCGTCCGGGGGGACTTATAGGTTTGGTCGTGTCCGTGCGTGTGTGCGTGTGTGCGTCCGTCCGTCCGTCCGTCCGTCCGTCCGTTCACGCAGATATCTCAGAGATGCCTGGAGCGATTTCATTCAAACTTGGTACAAGGATTACTTCATATGTCATACAGATGCACGTCGATTTGTTTTGTGATACGATCCAATATGGCTGCCAGGCGGCCATTTTATTATGATTTTTCATGTACAGAGCCATAACTCAGACATGTTTCAACTGATTTTATTCAAAGCTGGTACAAGGACATTGACCAATGTCATAGATATGCACATCAATTTGGTTTGTGATACGATCCAATATGGCCGCCAGGCGGCCATTTTGTTATGATTTTTTCATGTACAGAGCCATAATTCAGGCATATCTCAACCGATTTTATTCAAACTTTGTACAAGGACATTGACCTATGTCATACATATCCACATCGATTTGTTTTGTGATACGATTCAATATGGCCGCCAGGCGGCCATTTTATTACGGTTTTTCATGTACAGAGCCATTACTCAGGCATGTTTCAACTGATTTTATTCAAAGTTGGTACAAGGACATTGACCAATGTCATAGATATGCACGTCAATTTTTCATGTGATACGATCCAATATGGCTGCCGTGCGGCCATTTTGTTACGATTTTTTCATGTACAGAGCCATAACTCAGGCATATCTCAACGGATTTTATTCAAACTTGGTACAAGGACATTGACCTATGTCATACATATGCACATTGATTTGCTTTGTGATACGATCCAATATGGCCGACATGTGGCCATTTTATTACGATTTTTTCATGTCCTGAACTACAACTCAGACATGTATCAAGCGAATTTATTCAAAAGTATTTTTATCACAGACCTAAAGAAGAGGACTCTATCCTCTCTGAGGACATGTAATCAAAGTACCCATTAACAAGTGGGGACTGTGTCATCAACGATGACTTATGTATATATAGTTCATCATTGTCATATTGCTCTGCAATTGTGTCACAAAGACATCTTGACCAACTCACAACCAGTCATGAACCATTTACAACCCCATGTTGCCAACAATGGTGCCAAGGCACCACGGTCTGTGCAGTCACTACCCTCTTTGGTAATCTCAAATATATTTATGTATGCTAGATGTCCCGTTTTAGCAGAGTTTAAAAATGTACTATACATGTATGTAGGTTGTAGGCCATGCTAAAGGTGAATTAAATGAGATTTTGATAGATGGGGTCAGACAGTCATCCTGATAGTCAAATTTGGAAAGCGAGAAAACAAAGGGAAGAGTTGAAAGGTGAAAGTTGGGGAAAATTTGAACATGTGATTATAGTCTCCATCTACCATGTGTTACATCTTTACTGATTATTACAAGACTGGTAGCTTGGTTTATCACAATTCAGGGGTTTACAGCCACAATGAATGGTGAAATCTTCTCCCTCTATGTGCAAATATGGGCAAAAATGTGATGAATTATGCACTGGTAATTTCATGCCTAATTTTATGAATCTAACCAATCTGCCGTGCACGGAAGGTACAACATGGCAGCAGATGGGTGTTGAGAAAAACTGTCACTGCAAACTCCAATGAAGGAAAAGCACTGTTCAACGCCTAAAACCACACATGTACATACAGGTTTAAAATACATGCACTCATAATGCAATGTCATGTTTCTGTTGGGATTGCATAGTGAATTTAACTCAACAGTTGCATTTTAATTTCTTGTACCTTGGTCATTTCTCCTGACCTTGAACAAAACTCGACATAGTCACGAGTACAGGTACTTGATTTGTAACAGGAAACCTATTCGTGCAAAACTGCTGACTCAGCAAGTTCCTTACAATCCACAAACTTTTATCTTCCTCCATCTTTATGTACCTCAGTTCAAGGCTTTCAAATTACTGGCAGAAAACAGGCAAAAAATTTGGAGGGAAATGCAGTATACATTGTGTGGTTGGTATTATCGTTCCAGGCTGTTATGATTAAATCTGATTCAGAAAACAAAACTGAAAGCTACCGGTACATGACATGCTGTGCAGATGTGGGCCCACAGCCATTGGTTTGGTTGATGATACACGCTCATTTATGAGTAAGACAAGCGGCACTGTATCAGCGTAATTTTTGTGACATTAAAGGTTTCATGTTAAATGAGGGCAAAATGTCAAGCATGGCTTTGAATAAAAGATGAGTAGTAAATTGATCGATGTCAGAGAGGCCAGATACTCAAAGAAAATAATCTGATTCTTTGCTCAGCTGCACAGATAAGAGAGAAGATACACATGTATTTCACATATACAGAATATGCTTTTGATGCAGTATATCATGTACCAAAAAGTTTTAAACTTTGCTCAAACTTTCTTAAACCATTGTCTTTTATAATACTAGTAGAATTCAATTGAGGGTCGCTGTGCAAAGTTTCGGAATTTAGAAACAGCCGGAAAGTTAGATAGAAAAATTACCAATATGTGTACATACCGTAATTTAAAACATCTTCTACACCCGGTTATTCCTATGAGTAAACAAGTGATAAAAATTCCACGCAAACAACAGACCAGCCAATTATTATCAAAATAAAAATGGAAAATATTACTTATTGCTTATTGCAAGGCAAGTCCAACTGTCCACTAAGAGAGTAGTATCACAGATATGGTGGGAGATTTTCAAAACACAAAAAGGCAAGATTTCTTTCATTCTTCTTTGTATTAGGGATCCATGGATAATAAACATAAATATGCATGGCAAACAAAACTCCTTGTGTTGTTGACCTTGAACCCCTGCCCTTGAAAGCAGTTTGAAAGTGCAAAAGTCTCATCTTTGAAATTGTGATTCAAACTTCCATGAAAGGCAGGTTTATTGTTGACATTTGTTGTTTGAAGTATTTTCAGATTGTATATGGATTCAGAAATGCTCAGAAAAAAAAAGTATTATCATAATAATTGATGGTCAACATGACTAGCATTGGATGTGATGGTGCCGACTTGGTGCCGACTTGATGCCGCCTTGTATCAGCGCACTGTGCATAGCCAAGTAATCGACACACAACTTGCATTCAATTACTCTGTAAGATAACCTAGACCCTACATTACCTGCGGTTGAAAAAATTGAATGGTGAGAGAAATGGTGAAAAATTACTGTTTTTTTCCAACAATGTAAGGGAAAATTACTTTGCCAATGAATAAAGAATGCATGTTTTTTGAGCTTACCATGTAATCCACTGATTCATAGAAGGTATGTATTAGAAATTTGTCAGTCTCATTCCCCTGCAGTGCAAGACTTTGATATTCATACTCATGAATTTTTATACACATCGCCTGGATGAGATGAAGAGGTTGCATCTTATACCTTTTCAAATTTTCATGAAGTGCCCATAGCCAGACCCATCTACTGCGTTGCGTCTTTTTCAGTCTCCGTAGGACTCCCAGGAGAATTGGCTACAAGTTGTTGAATATCCACTGCTTGGAACATACATCAACAGAGAGAATAAAAAATGAAAATAATTTTGAAGATTTGGCACAAACAATATTATATGAAGTACTATGCAAGGCAGATAACAATTGTGGTTTTGTACTTCAATTTTTGATTCATCTGTTGGAGGTTTAATCCAGCTTTGTGTGTACTTGAAATATTGTCAGCAGTGACTGCCAGGAGCAGTTGACCTCCAGGTCATGACCACAGCTCTTGGAAATTTACACTGAAAGCCAGTCCCATGGGATATTGCATTACCCGACCTTCAAGACATGTCACATGACCCCAATCAAGGTCAAAGGTAATTTGCAACTTTGGGTATATAATGGTAGTTTTCCATTTTCTTATTATTTACATCGTGGAAATTGTTACTTTCCTATGTCTATATTTTTGATCATCAACGTTCTCTTTTTATTCCCTTTTGTGTTCAATAATTTTTGGAATATTTTCCACTGAAAATGTGATAGAGTTATAGAACCCACCTTGTAATGCTGGTGAAGTTTGTCACACATTTGATGCAAAGCGACTAACATTAAGATTGATTTGATAAATGTAATCATGTGTGTAGACTTAGAGATGCAAAATAAATGAATTCATTAATGAGTTATAGATGGAAGAACTTCCACAATATTATTCAAAGCAGCACAATTATCCATAATTACTGTTAATACAGAACACAGTTTCAATAGTATGTGAAGTCTGCACAGCCCACAGCATGTTGCAAAGATTTCTACATTCATTCCCTATACATTTCTGAAGAATGACCCCCACTTTCCGCATAAATTCAACATTTTTCAAAATTTCCACCTTTTTCAACCTTTCATGTGCAGACACAAGAGTGTCAGCCAATGGGATCCCTGTTGATGGGACAATGTGGTAATAATGAAAGGACTCTTTGATATGAAATTATTGAAATTGTACAGACTCATATTTTTCTCCCTAAAGTGCATAAGATTTCATCAATGAGGTACCGATTAAACCCTGTCATTTATCTATTTCCCAGCCTGCATGATCATTTCTATGTTCAGAATTGTATCATTTAGCCTTTATGCCAAAATCATCTTAGAAAAACCCAGAAAAGAGTGGACTTGAGACTTTGTACCATTTCTTTTGCATCATCAATTCTTTATTCAGTTGTACCAGTATGGTACAAGCATAAAACAGTACAGATTAATATTACTCTAGTATCTAGACAGTAGTTTAGGGCTCTGTTTAGGTTTTACATAGCTCCATATCATACAGTGAGATAGAAAACTGAATGAAAGTTGCCTGGGATAAAGATTAACGAGATCTTTTTAATCTGCTTTCATGAAGATTGCAAATGACTGAATGGATGTGTTTAAACTCACATCAATATTTTACTGTACTAATCACATTCAGCTGATGAAACACATGTATTCATGCATCTCTTAAGGTAGGACGCACCTTGGGGACAGACATTCGGACTCTCAAACTTTTACAATTCTCTTCTGATACACCACATGTGGGGGTTCATTTTAAAGCTCTTGGTAAAAGAAAACTTATCACTGGCTTAGTTTTTCGAAATTCGAAAATTTTTATTTTTCTCCATAGAGTTAACACAGGGATGGCGGCCATTTTGAATTTCTAATATCGGTGAATCGTTGGTAATTTGTTTCTCTATAGTACCAAAATTTGCACGGTGACCCCCTATTTTTATTCCTGATTTTGAAAGAGAATGATTGAAAGATTCCTTGAGGAAAGTTAGAGCAAAAGTTTAAGTCTTTCACTTTCGAGGTGCATACTACCTTAACTGTGGCTTTATTGGTCAGATTTACCACAGCAGCAGAGCGATATTCCCTAACTACCCATCATGCTCTGAAGTGTGACATCCAAATATTTTCATTGAAAGGGATGGCTTCAATTGCTTCAGATGCAGGTATTGATGATATCGCGCCTTGTTCACTGAAATGGTTAATGCAAATAATGATGTTCCAGTCAAATTGTCATAAGTGGCACTGGGGAATTGAGTCAGACATTGTCTCTTCAATGGAATTAATGTTCTATAATGAAGTATTTTAGAGAACGGTTTTTTTTCACCTTTCAAGGCTATTATATGATGAGAGCATTGAGAGTGAACACAGGTGTTTTGTATTCTATCTTGATATGAATTGTAAAATGTGGTTGGATATTAATTACAGACTAAAAGAATACAAATTGCTATTTCATTTTGCCAGGTATTTAAAATTTCAAATCTTGATGTCATGTGACCATTCGTTTAATTTTTTTACATCAAAAGTATTGAACTGAGTCGTTTTTAATCTTTTCACAGAAAAAAGTAATCACTCAAATCAGTCTGTTTCTGATCAATTATAAATGATTCAACTTGGCATTTGGTCTTTGGCGGGTTACATTATGAAAAGTAATTCCTTGATTATTCTGTTCTGTGTATAGTGTAATTGGTTGACTGTATGTTCAGGATCTTTCAATAGAGTCAGACCGGTGTAAATCTGATTATCAAGGCATGCCACACAGTCTGAATCTACACGTAGATTTTTATGAACTTATTTAGATAATTGTGCAGGTGGCTTTTGGATGAACTTCATAAGACTCATTTTCAGAAACCCCTCTATATATCATATGATTTGTTTATATTTTACGGCTATCTGCTGATATTACAATTTTATGTGCCTCTTCTTCATAGAAGTGTTTTGTAAGTTTAGAGGCCTCATCAGTGGTTGTCAAGATACCGGTACATCTAGCTTAATTCAGATTTCAGTTCTTAAATTTGCTATGGTTTCAGAATGAAGTACTCTCTGTTTGCAAACCAGGAAAATAAAATAACTGTTTCAGTTCAAGGAACTGTAAAGTGTCAGAATACTCTATCATCCTCACAAGATCTACTTGTGTGCAAGTTTCTGTATCTGTTGCTATGGTAGTTACCCTTTGGAATTTGCATGAGAAACATACATGTTGTAGTGACATATACATAAAATGTGATTACTAGGATTGCAAACGGGATAAAATGCGTGGTAGATTTAAAGTAGGCAAAATGACAGTGCTGTTAAACTGTTTATTGTAAATTGTATTAAACTAGTCAAGATGCTGACAGTATGTTTGCATTTTGTCAGTCGTACTATTTTATTGTTGGAAAAAACAAGGAAAGCCTACTGGCAACAGCTATTGGTTTAAATTTATGGAAACAGCACAATGATCGATAATTATTCTTTTAACACTCACATGTTGACTTAAGTTTCAGTCTGTTGTCTTAGACGATAAATGCAAAACAGGAAGCAGAATGTCATAAAATGCAGGATTTTGTTTCAAAGACTGCAAGGCCGTTTGTCTGCAAAGTGAAAGCACTGTTTAATTGATGCCTTTGAGAAGCTGGGATTGCCAGATACAAGGCCGGAAAGCAGCCTGGCGACTTGATTGGATTTTTTCCAACACAACTTGAAAGTTGTCATCTGTTATGATTAGTAGCAGTTAAACAGTAGCGCTTGTATAAAAAAAATCAAATGCAAAAATTAAAATTACACGAGTGATGATGTCATATTCTACATATCATAAGATTGTATTCACAAACCCATAGCTAACTGCAAAAATCTGATGACTTATTTCCATCATCATAAGTGTAAAGTAATCTTTCATAGCTGACATTTTTTCACATTTGGTACACTATTGGAGGCCTCATAGGCAGGTGTTGCTCTGCCATGTAGCAGAGAGATACATGATGGATATGATTTACCTGGGCTTTCATTAAGGTGTAGACACCTCAAAATTGAAAGACTCAAACTTTTGCTCAAATTTTCTGTAAGGAAATTTTAAATCATTCCTTCTAAAATCAAGAATAAAATCAGGGGTCAGAGTGCAAAATTTGGTGAAGACAAATTACCCAATATTTATGAACTTATTAAATTTAAAATTGCCCCATCTCTGTGTTAACTCAATAAGGAAAAATTATTTTCTGATTTTCACAAAAATAAATTAGTAAAAATTTTAGTAATTCCATGAGCTTCGAAATGAGTCTCCACAAGTGGTAGACCAAAAAACCATTTCAAAAGTTTTTTAGAGTTTGAATATCTGTCTCTGAGAGGCATTCTATCTTCACAAACTATACAGCTGGACGCTTTACAAACCCGCTCCACCTGTGGGCTGTACATGAAAGGTATTCAATCATTTCATTGGTGGCTGACATCTGACAAAAGCAGTGATGGATTTTACCGGCCATCCTACACTTCAACTCTCCTGACTTTTATTCATGAACAAAAACACCTACACAAAGAAATAATGAAGATGGTGTTGTCTGTGCGATACTTGTAAATGTCTTTTCCGTTTTTTTCACGGTTACTTGACAAAATAAAACATCTGACAGATGCTGGTGTCATCCAATTTGTGCAAAGAATCTCTTGAAGCAGACGTGAATGGATCATTACAGATTGCACATCTTCCTGTTTTAATCTTGCTTTCTTTTGAATCGACAGTTCAGAGCAAAGTCTGCAAGGCCTCTGATTGTGTGAAGGCATACTCGTATTTCTGCTGCGTCTATCCTTTTCTCATGTGGCGCATCTTAATTACTGGTTTGCATTGATGGTGACATGCAATGTGTCATTCACATGTATAGTCACTCCTGTGAGACTATGAATCCATTGTAAAGATTTTATTGGAATGGAAAAATGAAGGATGGACAGGCGCTGAGACGTGAAAGTTGATTCATACTGTGCGTAGTGTAGAGTCAGTTTTCCATCAGGAATTGTCAGTACTTTGTATCAAGGGCCGGGTGATATGTATAATTCTCATCAGCATAGTTCAAGTATGAATCTGCGTTAGGTATCATTTTATAATCGTTTAAAACTGGCGTCACTCATATGAAAATCCTGGCATGTAGCAGCTGCCTCATGACAATTTTTTGTTTGTTGAAGGAGCAATCTCAAAAACTCGTGCAATAATATTTTCATAATATTTTTGTGCCCTTTGCATTTTTTCCGTCAGTCTCATTGTAGTTTAATCTTCTTGCAACTTCATAATGTGTAAATGAGTAATACAATATACAACAGAAATGTCTTCTTAATTTTACAATCATCAGCGTTACACATAATGCTACAATTACCAGTCCGGGTCAGCTCCAAAATTGGAGCGCTATACCATAATATTTTCCCCCTCTCATTAGCCAATCAGCGGCCAGCGCGCCATCAGTAAAAATTGTATTTCCTGGCAACCTCCACATGCGTCCTTCGTTACGTACGCCATACTGTGTCGAACTCCCGCGCCGTATTCTGTCATAGTGTGGCCACTCTGTCTAAACACAATTTCAAAATCGCGTACCAGTTTTATTCTGGCTAAGACAACCAAACCCCATATATCGCTGTGATTCCTAGACTCTGGCTTGAAGTCCTGCGAAATATAAATCGTGTACCTACACAGATCGTTCAGAATACCCCATTTGTGTCGGAGATGGCAGCGATACAAATTCTACCGTATGGGGAACAGTTGTGTGGCCACTCTGTCAACACATTTTCAAAATCGCGTACCATTTTTAGTCTGCGTTTGACAACTACAAAACAGGTATTGTTCTAAAGCTCTGACATTGCTCTTCTTTCTTGCAAAATGTTATACGCGTACCTACACAAATAACCTTTATAACAGTATTTCTAATAGAGATGACGAACATCCACAAAATGATTCTCGGTACTTGAGCGAAATCGATAAACTTGGGGTAGAAATGAATCGTCAATATTTCGAATATTTGTTCACTAATCGGACTCCTTGTTGGACATGACCTTCTGCAGAACACGTGGATTATGTTGACTGTCGAAATTCGTCGAAATTCACAAGACAGGGGCTTAATAAGCGGCCCAAAACTGCCGATCACACTTGGTGGGTAATTTGTGACAAAGCGTGACCCGTACTTTATTAATGATGTAATCTAGTCGATGATTGGCTGAATGCCGGAATACATTATCATAATGAGTCTCCAATTTTGGAGCTGACCCGGACTGATTACCTGATGTACATCCTGTATATCAGTCGCCCACCAAATGTCATTGTGGTTTGGTGTAGGGATATTTAGGGGCAGTCTCTAAAGCAACATATTCTTTCCATAAGAATGACACCGACTCACACATGGTATTTAATACTACAATGTAGTTACCACTATCATTATTCAATGATAGCAAAGGTGTCCGTATTATTTTCATCGCATCTCATACTGTCATGTGATTGTATCTATACGATACATGTAGGTGATTTATTCTCAGTAGGAGTGTATTTCAGACTGCACATCAACTTGCATAGTATTGCTGGCATTTACTGCCCATATAGTTTTTGGATTCAGTTTATGATCATTCCAATGATCACAGTTGTAATGGAGGAGCAATGTATTCAGATTGTTGTCGCAAAGTGTATCACAGTCTTGCTTCACAGTAAAGCATGCCATCAAATCAGAGAATGTATGTGTGCCGTGAATTGTAAATCCCTTCATTTTTGTTCAAATTACCTGGCAGATATCATCCTTGCATATGCACTTGACTTAGACAAATACATTTTTTATTTGTTATTTGTCCACTTGTTTCTAATCATGTGTCGGAAAATGCCTTTGATGGCACCCATGGGTAAATACACATATTCTGTGGGAGTGCTTGCCGAAGGTCAGTGAAAACGCTGAAGGAACAGTGATACGATGGCACTTGGAATTCAACTGCTGAACCACAGATGCAAGTAATTTCCTCAAGGCCACTTGATAATAATGATTACAAACCTGAACAGAATTAAGATTAAAGTCATTGCTGGCAAGGAGATTGTATTTTAATTGATGACGTCACAGACCGGGATAGCAATATTAGCTTACGTCTTTTGATACAAGATTGACACCCTTGCAAAACTCGTAAAGTATTTAAAAGGGAAATGAATAATTCTGTTTTAAAAAAAACTGTACACTGAGTTCAAGGATAGCCCCTGTGCAGGTGTCTGGATTACTTGAGGTTAATTTACGTGGAATTACAGTCTAGTTACTGTGATCAGTGATCAAGATGTCTACTTTCAAATGTTACTGCGCATGTAGCATGCAAATTTTGTTATTGGGTAGATTTGCTCTGGTTAGAATCTGCCAACAAGGATAGAACTGCCGTGTGGAATTAAAGTACTGTAAATTGCTTTTTTTGATTGTCCACTTGCATAATGCAATTTTACGGACTTCTGAAGTATGTACCGGAGCAGTTCCAACAAGTATGGCCTGGACATGTTGAAACTGCTCTTATGTAGCTCCCACAGTAGTGTCATTTACAGCAATAAGAATTTATAGGTTTTCTGCATGAAATGAGTCCATAAATAGAATATGTAGTGGAATATGTAATGTA
Source organism: Ptychodera flava (assembly GCF_041260155.1). NCBI lineage: Eukaryota > Metazoa > Hemichordata > Enteropneusta > Ptychoderidae > Ptychodera > Ptychodera flava. Next base: position 38,128,817 of record NC_091935.1, read on the forward strand.
CTGTACATGTACCAATACAGGTACTATATTAGGTGAAAACCCAAGAATCAATGCATTTGAAGTGTCCTTTGTAGCACTGCCACTGTATTCTAGACTGTTACTTTTGACAATAGAATGCTTACACTGAGTGCAGTGAAACCTTGTTAATGAAATGAGAGAGAGAGAGAGAGAGAGAGAGAGAGAGAGAGAGAGAGGTTGCAATACAGGACAATAGACAGGAGACAGGGTACATAAACCATATCTGATGCACAGTAGATTTCATTTGAGTGTTGAAAACATAACACTTTCAGCTACAACCCTTTGATGGATTGATTGCAGTGTTATCATAGCAATGGGTTTTTTATTAAGTTACATGAAAATCAATGGCCTTTTGACGTTTACAGTATTAAAAATTCTAATGGTTTGGTATGGCTCTGATATTTCTTTTTTCCATCAAGCAATCAATATCAAAGTTGTGCAGTGTATTCAGTGTCAGTTTTCAACTTCCTCCGTGACCTTTTGCCATTTACCACAGTGATGTACCCACTAGAACTGCTACTGTATAGTCAGCCATGGTGGAGGGATCGTGATTCAACTTGGAAAGACATGAAGCTATTAGTAACATATAATGACTTCAGGTTAATAAAAGGAAATGATATGCAATGACAAAAGAAACCAAATATGAACTTGAATCCATTACTAGTACCCTAACTTATTATGTGATAACTATATTTCTGTGGGGTAGGGTGGAGGATGTTGAACTCAGAACTCTGCAAAATAAAATTGTTTTTATTTGTAATTGTGACTTCGAATGTGGATAATTGTGACTCTCAAATTATGGCTATTGTTATTGGGATCACTCAATGGAAATCATCAAAATGTGCTCACATATTCAACAGCGATAAATGATGGAAATATAGGAACTGTATGAATAGCTTAAAAAGGAGAAATTTTCCACAAAACCAATTTCATTTCAGTAATACCCCACAGCATGTAGTCAGGTAATGAGTTTGTTGGAGTTGAATCTGGCACTGCATGATGGTATATTTGGATTTTAAAACTTGGAAGTAGGTGCTAATCTCGTCAAGTTACAGTAGTGCCAATTAAGTGTATACTAACCTAGATGCAGTGTGAATTGTCAGATAAAGTGGCTACTTGTATGGATGTGAGATATTCAGGTTTCCAGGCAACCATTTAGTGTTGTGCCTCATATTACCCATAATATTGCTTTTCCTGTAGAAGGTAGGCTGCATCAAAAGACTTTCCGAATTGTTTCATTGGTGAATGTCTGGCTTGTATGGAATCATCAATGAAAAGAACATCGACTGCTTGTTGCCGTTCTCCTGCTTTGCAAAAATCTAATTTTTCTCATATGAATAAGCAGTCTGGCTTTTGTGTTGAATATCAATTGCGTAATTTACTCCATTTCATAGCATGAACACTTTTAAATAGCAAGGGCACTTCAAAATTTCATGACAAAGAGTTTGCATCATCCTATGATCTGCTTGACAATTCCAAAAGAAATTTAAACAAAAATTATGAAATGTAGCAACACATAAAATATTCCAATATTTACATAGTTAATGTCATGTAATATGATTCTGGTATGTCCACTTCTTTTGTTCTCTATCAATTGAAAACACTCAGAAGAATATTCTAGATGCGCATGAAATTACCTTAGAAATAGCAATATTATGTGATAGATGTGTTTGAATGTTAGTCAGACCATCTCCTCAAAAGTTTAAAAGAATATGCAGATATGCTAATTCCTGAATACACACTGTCATTCCCATTATTAAGTGCTGGATTTTTGAAATTGATGGGCCGCAGTCGTCATTGACTGAAAGTAACCAGGAACTATTTTCAACTTGACGATTTTGGGATTTAAAAATGATTAAATTACATCTTTTTCATATGAAATACAATTGTTTGTAAATTATTCCTAAAAAATTTGATAAACCTTATAACAGTGATTTAAATATATCTATGTGCCGTTCTATGATGAAAATACTTCAATTTTTAATGGGTTTATGCCTCTCTCACGGAGTATATGACTGTCATTCACAAATTGACCTAAAAATTGGGAGTGAAAACAATCTAAGAGAGACACATAATAAAAATGTTGCAGCACAAACAAGGAACTATGTACCTTCGAGGCTTGATACTATTCGCCCCCATGTCAGGAGGGTGAATGGTCACCTGCCCTTGGGCATATAGTCCCCTGTTTGGGCTATAATAATGTGTGTTGTGTTTGTGTCTGTTTGTGGATATAGATATACATACTTGTATATATCCTGTATGAGACTGTAGACAGTACATGTGTAATAATTATTCTAATTATTTGTAATGCGGCTGCCTTTATTCCCATGCTTCAGTATATGCACTACGTCTGTACATACTGCAAAATTGATGAAAACTTGTAATGAGGTTATCGGCTAGTTCATCCCTTTGTGTATAGTTGTTTGCTTCATGTACCCCGTGGGCTTTCCAAACATCAGGTAACTATAGTGACAGTGGATGTAATATGTGCTGTATTGTACAATTAATGAAAATATGAATTTGTTTTTGCCAGTGTTGCAAGGGTTCTCTGTGTAATTGAATCATTCCTTTTTGAAGCCCCAGTAGGCCTTGTCAGCCATTTGTGTGTGTGTGTATTATAAAATGCATCCTATTAATAAATCAATGAAAAAGCATAAAAAAGTACAGGAGCGCGGAAAATACGTGATCCATTCAACTTATTATGGGTAGTTTGAGGCAGTTCTCATCCAAGGACCCTGACATCTTCAACAGCGGATGTAAATCATCGAGACAACTGTCATAATATTAATGAGTTATGTTGCCTTTATGTGTGCGCTATGCTCATAGACCGAAGATGTATTTCCACTCAGTGAACACAAGGTATCAATTCAGTCTTTGCAGAGTGAGAATTAAAGCAGTGAGAAGAATTTACTTTGATTTGAAGGAAATGAAATGTTGTAATTCAGACTTTATATATCTTCAGGATATTTTTCATGATATATTATGAGTGTGTAGCCTTGCAAATTACGTCCTTCAAGGTTGGCATACTGTTATTCTCCAAGGTTAACCATTTTCATGGAATTTGGTGAGAAACTTGTGCATACTGCTGAGTCAGGAGAATATTAAAAGTAAGAATTTAGTTTCTTACTTTTGATATGATCCAGTATTACAATTGTACCTGTATACCTGTGTAACAATATTTACTTGCATCAGAGTGTGTGTGTTTATAGTATTTGCACTGCACTGTAGTGCAAATACTGAAAAATTATGCCTTTCCTTCAATTCTAGATCTTTTGTTCTTACTCAAGGCACAAAAAGGCGCAATGTTTTGGTATTTGCACTACACTATGTATATGCACCACTTAGTCATACAGCCTACAGTCCCTCGCAGACCTGTGTAAAAGTTCCGCTGTACAACCTGGTCTGCTAAACCTGCATCAGGACCTTAAAGATTAATCATAGCACTTATACAAATACAACTTGCCCTAAAATGTCTTAAAGGGTCTGTCCTGTCATACAATTTTCATGATTGGGGAATACTGGGACGTAGAGAAATAAATAATTTGTGGATGTCAGCTGATATGAAAGAACCATATCATGAGGTGAATAGAAAGTACCACACCAACATTGCAAGGTCATAGGTCAATACACGTTATCAGGTTAATTCTGTGTGGATTTCTTCACAGCGAAGTCACGGTGACAATTATGTTATAGCAGTAAACTTTGCAACTGCTGCAAAGTGTACAGAAGGATAAATTTAGATGCTGCTGTGGTATCTGTGCAAGCACCTGGCTGGAGTAGTTTGTTGCGCTGGCATCTTGAGTTCATTTCTCTACAGATTCAGGGAAGATTTGATGTTTTATTAGAGAACAAAGCGTGCTGTTCATTTTCAATGACGACACATCAATCCAGGGGTGTACCTGGTGCAACATGGTCCATTGAGGTACCATGAAAATTTAATTCAACCCTTATCAAACAAACTGTGTGAATCATCCTTAGTCATTTTACAATCATGCCAGATAGTTTGGTCACCTGAAGTTTGTTCATAAATATTTTAGTATAAGGCTAATCGGAGACAAGATTATAAAGACTGCTCCACAAGGGGCTTTTTAGAGGCGGGCCACCTGTCAGTCTTTCAAGCAATCTATTCATATTTTCATATATAACCATACAAAAGAAATCATTTTCATACTAGAAGAATATGCAAATTATGTATTGTTATGTAAATTGTTATCCCCCTGTTTTAATAAGCTGAGGAGAACACTGAGAAAGATACATGTACAGTGTATACTATCTTATGTACCGGTATTTATAGACTTTGAATGAATTTCATATGGTAAAGCCACCTATAGACACATCATATCTGATTTCTGCAAGATAAGATAATGCCAATTTTCATAAAATAGGACAGTTTGCAAAAATGATAATAGACTGTCACAGAGAAAAGAATGTCTCCTCATCAAGCAAATAGTCTTGCACACCTATGCACAATTGCACACGTCAAAACATATGGAATTTCATTGCTAGGTTACTCAGGTTGGTTGTCATGGCAGTGAAATGATACCCCTTAGTGATGACTTCCTCCCCATGAGTGAGTCATGGGTAATCAGTGAGTGGATGTCTGTTGTTGCCTGTTGCATTGCCTAGGAGCAGAAGACTGCAATGGTTTACATGATGTGTTGAAACGCCTGGATTTTGAGAAATGCAGGATTTTTCCATCCCACTTTACATTGAAACAAAACATTGTAAGATTTTTCAGAGTTTACTCATGAATTTTAGAGAACCTCCTTGAATCTTGCCACATTATCTTGGAATAAGTACCGTAATGTATCGTTTGCCAAATGCAATTATAACTTCCGTGATGGGAATTGTAATTACCCTTTTCCCATGGGAGACATTCTCGGAATTAAAGGAATTTAGCGTGCAAATACTGATGGAAAATGTCAATTTATATGAAAATTCCCCTGACTACACATTGACTAGGACATACATGTGACAGAGTCCTGCAGTGATTACTGTACAGACTCACCAAGCAATGACTCATACAGGCTGTGTTTTATGTAAGCACTGTGTGCCCAAGTCAAACAGACTCACCTCTGTCAAAGAAGGGGGTGTGACATTTGAATAACATACTATGTTTGCAGTGCATGACTTTTGAATAATGTGAGGATGCTTAATATTAATATCAATTTCATTAAATTATAGTGGATTGCAATGTTGTAGTGTCTATATTTGTGAGGAGGGATTTTCCACAGTGATTGTACTTTATCCCTCAGTGCTTTGCAATACATGTACGAGTACCCTAGCAACCTGGCCAGCAAAGATTAAAATTTTTCTCACCAAACATAAACTTCTGCTTGTCAAATTAATGATTCCTAGCAATGGCCTCATGAAAATGTTCATGTTGAAACAACTCTTTATAAATCTTCATTGGGTTGGCCTTAAATTCTCTGTTGCTTCCATTGCATTGAGAAATAATTCATTAAAAGAAAACAGAAATCCCTCCCAGGTTTCGACTGGAAATGTTGGGATGGTGAGACAGGTATTTATTCATTTCAGTGCATTTACATCAACAACAATACCACTGTTAAACACCTGTGTTATCAAATATGATGGTCAGACTTTTATTTGTGGGTCAGTCATAATCAAGGGGCTCTAGATGATTTTCATTTGTTATGGACATATATCTTCTATTCTAACTGATAAAGCAGTAGTTGTATGTATCTAACTTGGTCACATAAAAATATTTTGCATATTTTATTCAGGTTCGGCTGTGCACCCCACAAAAATGCCTTAAAAAGTGTAAAAAGTAGCATTATGTTATGTCACTTCAAAATGTACAAAGTTTACGATGTTTTGGATATTGCGTTAAAATTGTGGAACTTCTAGCTTTAATACACATGTTATTCCAGATTATATTACCAGGCCCTGCCAGTGGCATTTTGATTGGTCGAGCTGAACCACGTGACTGACCACAAATACACAGTAATGATTTTTTTACGTGCCCGTGAATATGAATAATAAGATAACAACTCAAAGTATCGTAACTCTACAGCTGAAACGTAAATCATAATCAATCACAAAATAAAATGGAGCACTTGTAGGTCAAGCTGAGATATTTTTTCTGAAAACATCTCCGGATTTGCCAAATTTTTACAGCGCACATGACAGTGCGTAGCGTATTGCTCAGTTACTGGGGCCCAGTTGTCGTTCGCTCCTGAAATTTTCGGAAATTTTGACGGTTTTCTTGGGTTTGTACATTCGCTGATAATATAATGGAAATAACAGACTCCGCTCTGACCACTAACGATTCTTTATGGGTGGGGGCTCGAGGAAAGTCAAATTTACGGGCTCGGCAAGCCTCGCCCGTTAATTTTTAGCTTTCCTCTCGCCCTTGCCCACAAATAAACGTTAATGGTCAGCGCGTCGCCTGTTATTTCCAAAATACCTATACCTTTTTATCTTCATGTGATTAAATCTAGGGTGCATAGAATAGCATTTTGCTGTGAGTGAACTCAATGTTTCTCTTCAGCATGCTGCTGCCAGTTTTAATGTGAAGAGAGGAACCTCAGGAAAGATTGAACTTTCTCAATAATTAAAAAGTATCTCACATTTTGTTTTAGTAGGGCATTCACATTTACCACCAGAAATCCCGTAAGGAAACACACATACTGAACACTCTTTCACATTCCATAATTAATGGTGGATCTCTCCATCTTTCCCCCAGGCCTTGGCTGACAACGATGTTGACTACAGCGTGGCACGCAATGTCCTGGATTTTCCCCAGCACGTCTCTCCAGATAAAGACATCAGGGAGGCTAGCACCGAGGCAGATAAGAAGTTGTCAGACTTTGACGTAGAGATGAGGTGAGCTGCCGGGCTTTGATGTGCGTGTTGTATGTATTTGAAAGACATTAGGGCCAATTTGCACACTGAGTATCGGCAGATAAACACATTTATTGCACATTACATCTGTGTCCAGGCATTGGCTGCTTTCTGAAAATGAAGGTTTTGGAATACCTGTGGTTATTTCACATTTATGGCTGTGCACACTTATGTCATTTCTTTTATGACATTTGATATCTTATTGCTGAGTTCAACATTCTCTTCATGGCTTTTTTACGTCAAAGCCTCTAACGCTAGACAAAGAAGCTGGATAAGTTTGCTGTCGTGTCTGAAAATTTACTACTATGACTGTGATTTCAAGCCTACATTTATTATAAATAATGGCTACTCCAATATCGGTTGCATGCACAATGTGTGGTTTTCACAGTGTAATAAAAGCTTCCTAAATTACCATTTAATGAAGAAAGTAAATTTTCCTTTTGCCGGTCATGGCCTGTAGGCATTGCATATGACCTAGCATGCTCTCTGACTGTGTTCCTGATAGCCATACACCATCATCCATCAATATAAATGTACCGTCATCAATTTTAAAACAGAGCTCTAAAAAATGCCCAGTCCACATTTCGACACTGTTTACGCTCCAATCCAGTTATCATCCATTCATTTTTGCTGCCTGCACTTCTAACATTCACCCAGTAATTTCCTTTTTAACTTAGGCATACACGTTACGGTAAATTTGCTAACTTGATCAAGCAACATTCCTATAGCAAGTTAAATTATCATCAGTTCCTCTTTGTTCAATGTCATCATTATTCTCTGTGAGTAACTCATTTTGGTTTGTCCGTTACTTTAACAGTAAAGGACACTAGAGGGCAGTGCTCATATCTACACTTCAGGCTTCGTAGCTTTGGATCACCACATGGGCTTTTTACCTAATAAGGTGCAGAGAGATAACAATGTTTTTTCACATGACATGTTCTTCTAAACTTGAGGGAATAAAGGGTGACGTGCTTATCATAATTGTCTATTTATTGGCAAGGGTGAGGGGAAAGTAAATAATTAACAGCTGAGGTAAAGCCCAGCATGTTCATTTGGCTGTTGTCTCACCCAAAATTCATAATACCGGTAAATATTTATGGTCAGTGTGGAGCACTTCATTTGTATTAAATTGCCAACAAATCAAAAAATGTCTGCACTCTTCTCAAAATTTTGTGTGTGAAAGATCAGGTTGCCCTGGACCAGCAAGTGCAAATTATACAGAACATTCAGATACGGTACACCGAGGGGGAACCCTGATAAAATGCCGTGGGAAACCCAATAACACTTATGTGCTCACCAACCTTAAGAAAAACACTGTTGAAAGAAACCCAAATAGCACTGATGTATGACAAAACTATCTGTATAGTAGATGGAATGAATCAAAGTCTATGCATCAGGTTGTATCAATAAACATTCATTAAGACCTGTTTTTCATGATAACGCATGTTCTGGAGCCAAAAAATGTCCATTATATTAAGTGTCAATGGTCAGTCACATGGTCCCCAAAACTGTCAACTCTCAGAGTATGTCAACTTTGTAGCAGTACTTGTATTCCTACCATGTGACATCTGTCACAGATGTTATAGCATAATACTCTGTGATAATTCTAGGGGGAAAAATTATACTTTTGTATTTTCAAAGGAAAACCAAACCAAACTGGAAAACCTTCACTTAATCTGCTGGCCTAAAAATGAGTCCACACAAGTATAGACTAGAAAAGTATTGTTACAGTAAAAACTTAGGCCTTCTCAAAACTCTCCAAAGCACCATCTGGTTGCGAAGTAAATTTTCTTGTTCTAATCCCAACTTGTCAACTCAACCAGTGTATATGGATACTGTCCACTGTTATTGTGGACTACTGAATTTTTGTCTCGGCTAGAATTCACGTTTTGACAATAAGATTGCTCAGTGTAAACATGGTGATGTGTTTTCAAGGCTAATATTGTTTAAACCAACGTCATGACTTTTGAAAAGAAGAATGTGAAATTGTTTTCTTTGAGTGTTAACAATAGCATTGTTTTCAAAGTTTATAATTAGTGTCACTTTCATTAAATTGCGCAGTACTTGTTAACAGACTCCTAAGCTGCTGCAAAGTATATTTAATGTAGCTTTAAAATGGAGCACATTTTATGAAAATTAATATTTTGAGCAGCAGCCACACAAGTGTAAGATATTTGAGCCCATGTTAAACGTTGCCTCTAGAGGGCGCCATATAATGAGATTTTTATGTCTGCACATAATTGTGCAGAGTTCAGTTGTATGGGATGCCTTTCAGAATATACAATGTGTTTAATGAAGGAAGCATTTCATGATTACTTATGTAACTCTGCATAAATAGATAAGCATGGATGTAGTAAGTTTCCTCACCTACCATTGTTTCTTTCTCCAGCATGCGTCAAGATGTGTATGACAACTTGGTGGTCTTACAGGCGAAAGTCAACACAGATGAAATGGAAGCAGAGTCCAAGAGATATCTTGAAAAACTCATCAAGCTTGGCAAACGAAATGGTAACAGACATGAAAATATCCTGCATTAAGCAGTACAATTTATGTCAAAGTGCACCATGTAATAGAGCACATGGTGGGCAGATCAAAGATTGAGTGCAGCTGCTAGTCACAGAGTCTGTTATTGTTATCATGCAGAATCTCTAGCAAAACAACACTGACAGCGTACTTTTATTGTGATAGTAGAGCTGTGCATATCTACTGATACAAAATGCATTCCAGTACAGCCTGGATGGCAGATAATGGATTTCTATTCACATTTTTCCATAAGAACTATTTTCTGTCTGTGCACAAAGACACCAACCTTATCAAAAGTTATCCAATGTCACCTAGTAGTTTTACATCAATATATATGTTTGTAGATGTCTATACAATATGTGTGTATATGTTTGTGCCATATATATATATATACATATATATATATATATATATATATATATATATATATGTGTGTGTGTGTGTGTGTGTGTGTATATTATATATATATATAATGTACATATATATATATATATATATATATATATATATATATATATATATATATATATATATATATATATATATATATATATATTTTTTTTTTTTATTTTTTTTTATCTGTGTGGGCCTGTCTACCTGTCCCTGTATGTGTCTACTGATGTATGACTGAAAGATTGACCTGATATACGCTTGAAATTGGTGACTGTTGCTTTGGATTCTAGGATTGCATTTACCAAAGGACATCCAAGATCAGATGAAAGCTCTGAAGAAGAGAGAAAGTGACATCAGTATAGACTTCAATAAAAACCTGAATGAAGAAAATACTACATTGGAAATGACTGAAAGTGACTTAGGTACAGTTAGGTGTTTTTTAATTGTACCTGCCACCACTCCATAATCCTGAAACAAATAACTGTAAGATATCTAGGTTCATTAATTCATATACTTCTGGCCATTAGGCAAAAGGCTAATGGAAAAAGGAAAGAACATTAATTTGTCAGTAGTTTTGGTATTGTTGATTAAAGTGTAGGTGGTTGTGAGTAATTGTTTTCAAGTTAGTTTTGTTTTTATTTTTGTTCACTTGAAGTCCTTATTAAAAACGTGATTTACTAGACACAACTGTAATTATCAGTTCTGCTACAGCTGCCATTGGTATGTGTATTTTGGTATTATGTCTTTTGTAGGCAATTTCAATCACACAAGCCATCTGTCGCCAATTGATGTATGCAATACCCATCTGCTTTGATTAATTGTACATAATTTATGTAACTGTGTTCCATTTAAAATTGTTCATCGATGTGTGTTGCAGCAGTGAGGGACGTTGGTGGGTGGGGTAGAGGAGATGGGGTGGGGATCAGGTGTTTGAGTGGCTGCCTCATAGAGGAAGCTCCTGCACTAACACTTTCACCACCATGGTATGATCACATGACCCAGCCCCATTCTCTACCTTGACATTAGACCTTTCTGCAGGAAAATTGATTGTCAAGGTTGAAGGGGCATATTTTTGATGCATTACATTGATTTCAATATACCGGTATGTTCTTACAGTACTCATGCCATGACAGTTTGTGTTCGCCACGGAGATTTTAAAATGAAATCCATGAATAAACTTCGCTTTCTGTTCAATCATGTCAGGAATATATCTCCTTAACCCTTTAACTGCCAGGTTTTGGTACATTCCTGTTGTTTTCATTCAGGAGGTTGGACCTGTACACAATTCAAGAGGGGTGAAAGGGTTCACAAAACCATGACAAATACCGGTAAATTGTCATGGCATGAAAAGCTTGCCTTGCCTGACAGAAGTAACGTTATCTGATTCTATTCTTTTATCACTTTCCATCAATAGCTGGAATGCCCGAAGATTTCATCAAGAGGCTAGAGAAGGTGAGTGTTTACCATGGTTACAGAATCTTTGAAGGTTCAGATCATCCTAGCACAATGCACGTTTATATACATGTAGTAACCCAACACAAGTCATGCTTTGTTGGTAAGATGTTGTTAAATACTGAAAGATTTGTAGAATTCTAAATTTTTGTTGAATGTTTTGATTTTGAAAGCATGTCAAAGTGCATGGTTTTTAATTCAATGCATGAATGTGTTTATCACTTTTAAATGATAAGGCTGAGAATGAGAAAAACAAAAGTAAACAAAAATAACTAACAAGTGAATGATATTTTTTAGCTATAGGAAGAATACATAAATGTCTGTGAAATTGTGTTCTGACCTTAAAATATGTAAATTCCTTAAATTTAAGTCACAGATGGGAATGACACTTAATGGGAACCTTATGACAGATGACCAAATCAATTACAATGTAATGAAATGATTGTCTTGAGACAAAAGTAGCAATATACCTACATTCTGTTACACGTACGTAATTTTTGTGTTCTCAACAGACAGAGGAAGAAAAATGAACTAGTTTTATGAGAGAGACGTGACAATGTTAACAGTAAAGCAAGAAAAGCCTGGAGATGTAATGTAAATCAGGGAAATTTGATGCTATGAATGTAACTTTTATTGAAGGGAGAGGTTGAAATTATGATGCAACTGATATTTGTAGCAAACTGATTCACTTATAAAAATTATTCCTACACCACACCGACAAAGTTTTACAGCACAAATCTGCCAGTTCACATACGGTACAAACAAGTGCAACACGGAGAGTGAGAATTTGGCATTTTGGCTTTACAACAAATTTGAGCCAGCCAAGAAATAGATTACTTGAGAAGCATGCACTGAAATATTACCTGGGAAGATTAGATTGAGCAATCTGGAGATCAGATCAGATTATAGCATGCCAATCTGAAGTACAGCCATATTTGACCTGACTATGTATATAAGCAAGCAAGCAATAAGCCAGATTAGAAGTGCTGGTATTTTTGGCAGTAGTCCTTACAAAATCACATTTCATAAAGTTAGGCTTGATGTGATATGCACAATCAAAACCAGACCTCAAGTAAATATCAATTTTAAAAATTTTGAAAAAAAATTGTATCATTATCATTTTTACTAAATTTTTATATTGACTGAGGGTCTACCCTTCTCAAAATGTGCTTTTGATATTTCAACCATTTTGTGTGCGCTAAACTAGCTTTGTTACGAAATATCAAAGCTTCTGTGGAAAGATTTACCTGTAGTATGAGTTGGAATTGCCTTGGATAAGAGACTTAGCATTTAATCAGACACTAGAGAATGTTACCATGGCATTTCCATGGCAATCTAATCCAGGGTCTAACTTGGCAGATGAAGGGGACGTGTATAGTGCAATTGAGGTCAAATGTCATCCAGGTTCATTCTAATAGAGCTATTGTTTCCCCTTTGGAGAGTGAATATCAAAGTCTTCCCACTATTCACCCTGTGCTACTGAGTAAAGTTTACTCTCAATTGTGAAGGCATATCTTTGCTCCGTGTCTGTTTAAGGAAGCAGTGACCATCTTGACCGTACTTGTTCATGACAGTACCTCAGTATAAACTCATTTGCAAGTTTAGTTTCATTTGAACAACCCATCCAGCAAGATTGTATGTTATGCTTTGAATGAAAGTTACTCCCTATACAGTGTGTACAAAGTTCAAATATATCTACCTCTTGCATGTATGATAAACTATTTGAGGTTTCTGCAATGAAATTTGAATAAAAAAGTTAATACACATATAAAAAGCATTCACTTGCTGTTTTTCTCTTCCTATCATATCTAACTGGGTTTCAAATTGTACTCTTCTGTACTTTGATTTGTTGAGATTGAGACACATTTCAGTCACTTCAACAATAACATAACAACAATGAAGAAAGTTTCCTTGTGCCAGCAACTTTTAAAAAAAAAATAGTTGTCAAGATCTGAGATGATTAGTAGGATGCTGTTAGGTTTCTAAACATGATTTCTTTTCATTTGAAACAAGTTGATGTATCTTTCATAAACTTATCAACCTTCATTAACGTTCATTAATCATTAAGTTCAATCGTCATTGCTTACCTCTTGGTAATGGTTTCACCCTCTCAGATAAAATCTTTCTGGACCATTCCAATTCTGTCTTTGAGGTGTTCAGGGGTGTCAGGTTCACTCGCAGCTAACAGGGTGTACTCCTTTACTCCTGTCTTTCTTTGCTTCCGACCGGCCTCCAACACCTCACCTTCAGTTCTATCCTCCTTGCAAGAAATTCCCACGAGGCTATTTCTGGGACTGCTTTCGAAAATACCAACAGCAAGTAGGTATAGAAGTAGTTTTCACTTCTGGCTCATTTACATACTGTCTCTCTCTCTGTCTTTCTTTCTCTCTCTCTCCATCATCTACCATCCTATCCCACAATCAACCCTGCGGCTTCTCGATCGGTGCTCAAGGTTTGTTTCAAAGAAAGCAAAAAATCATTGCAAATATTTTCAAAAAAGTCAATCAATCAATTTAAAAAGGAAATGGTGGCAGAGAATAAAGATGTTGGTTGAAATATTAGGGGCAAGAAACCAAATTAACACAAATTTGTTATTGTTTCTTTAATAGTCAAGTGGGAGAGTTACTATAGTAAGTCATTGTACCATAATAGTAACAAAGAAATAATGAAAAGACAGCAGAAAAGACTGATATTTTCAAACTATTGTTGGATTTATTACATAGAAGTTGTTGACTACATTGAAATTGCAGTATACATGATATACTAATTAATGTGAAAACTTTTAAGTAAAACGTTTTCTAATACATTTGACTCTTAGAGTAGCAACTCAATGAAGGGGCACCTAATGCTAGTATGAGTCGGTGTGGAATGAATATCCTATGAACCACTGTCCAGAGTAAAGTCTGTGTTATGCATATCTGACAATCCACTGTGCAGATCTAATTATCAATTGCAGCCACTCTGACATTGCTGAGTCTTTTCACAACTAAACCAAGCCTGAGCACTTTTTTGTCCCAGTTTTCATTCCTCCTCCCCAAACCCCAACTTTTTACAGATATTTCCCAACCAATAATGCATGGTATCAGCATGTTTAATTCATCTACCATCTTCTCTGCACATGCTTAAAATAATGTCTCCCTAACAAATAACTCGCACCCGACAAGATTCACACATCCTAATACTTCATGGATTTTAAATTTTCAATAGAACACCAAAAAATGAAAAAAAGAGTAGTAACCAATATTACAAGTCTATTTGTTCCAACCCCGTCCTAAAGAATCACAGAATAATCACATGACACTTTCTGTCTGAGAATTGAAAGTACCAGGATGTGCGACCTCTTGCTTCAGCTGAACTGCATTCATCTTTTCTTCTGCAAAGATTGCCTCAGTATTCAAAACTGTTTTCATTCAACTTATAGAATGCTGAAGGGAGGTATAAAGTTTCTCTGAAGTATCCAGACTATTTTCCAATCATGAGAAAATGCCGTAACCAGGAGACCAGGAAGAGAATGGAATTTGCCTTCAATTCCAGGTATGTATGTGTGTGTGAATGTACTGGTAGTAAGTTATAAGGCTTCATGATTTTATCTTTTCATAGCCACTTATGTACATATATTGACATCTGTCTGACACAATTGAAAACTCATAAAATCACTTCAAATGTTTGACCTATCACTATGTATTATGTTTTATATTTTTCTTGAAGTGCCAAATGTCGGGTCATTCAGAGTTTGACTTTCAAACAATAAATTGTAAATCCAACTTCTTTATTTGTTCAGGTTAAGTGTAATGTACCGGTACATACTCATTGTCATCTGAATCTCAATGAACATATATCATTCTTGGTCAAAATAGGTACTCAGAAAAATTGGATTATTCATACTTCATACAGGTAACTGTGAATACAGACTGATTGCTGTGGAATGAAATCATTGCACACGGCATTCATTGGAATTGTCATCAAATGCAAAGTTTATGTTTGTTTATTGTCATGATTCTTCTTTGCAACCTACTGTCAAATTTACAGATCTTTCATACATAGTCTTCAATCAGAAAAGTTACCAGACCCTTTCTAGTTCAATAGTTAACTGATGTAAAAACTTTACGAAAATCATTATTTTTTTATACTAGCATTGTACAGAGGTACTTTGTCTGCAGAAGTGTCCAGTGACAGTATGCTCCTGACAAGTTCTTGATAATCCATAAAATTTTGAAAGCTTTTGAGAAATCTTTGAAAAGTCCTTGAGAATGAAATTACGCCCTGGAAGGTCCTGAAAAATTGATAAACCACCAGTAATTTCCAAATTGTGAAATTATCGGTTGCGATTTCACAAAAATTTGCCACCTGAAATATGGTATTTGGACCTCAAAAAGTCCTTAAACATTGCTGAAAAGTCCTTGAGTGTACAGACAATGTGTGTCATACAAATATATGTTTTTCTTCGTGTTCTGACTGGATAATAGTCAGGACAACACCTAATATTGAAATTGGAGATGACACTCTTTATTCTGGTATTCATTGTTTCATAAATATGTGTTCATATTCTCAAAATTTTCAGATGCATTAGTGAAAATACAAAGATTTTAGAAGAACTTGTAGAAATCAGGCAAAAGGTAGGTTATAATTTACTCACTATGTTCATCTTTTGAAATAGATAGCTATGACTGTATGGAACTACTAGCTATTTTACAAATATATCCTATGGTTTTCTGTATGTGCATGTGTTTGCTTGTGTGTATGTATGAGCAAATGTAGATGTATTCTTCTTTGTTGCAATGGTAAAGATGTATTGGTGTGTAAGTAGGCTGCGATGGTAAAGACCAGTGTAGAACAAACTTTCAACGTTGTCTTCAGTAGATCAAGTCTTGCATATAGTTTGGGTACGCAGAAACTGAAAAAGCTTTTAATGAAGCAAAAAGATAAGTAAAGTTTAAAAAAATTGCAACAAATGTTGTGGTTCATGTCACACAAATATTGACCATTGCCTGATGTCGGTATTAATCAGTTAAATTATAGTTAGTAATGCTTTTTGTGTGTTTATTAATCTTTGGAATTTCTAGAAATGCTGCGAAACATACATAGTTTGACAGACAGTGTAAAACTCATCTGTGGACTGGAAATCAGTGAAAACCTATGATATACTTTAATTTCCTTTCGTTACATTCCAGAAAGCTGACCTGCTTGGCTATCCAACACATGCCGCTTTCATCTTGGAGCTGCGCATGGCCAAGACTCCTGAAGCGGTGGTACAATTTCTCAGGGATCTTACTGAAAAACTCCGCCCTCTACAGAAGGAGGAACTTGAAGTTATGTTGCAATTTAAGAAAGAAGAGGTTTGTTTTCCATTTTGCTTCCCTATTAACTTTTGTGTAGTCAACAATGCAAAATGCTCATATTGGTAAAATGTATATTCTCATTCTGTTAAAGCTCCAGCACATCCAGTTCACCTTTTTGTAGATGTGTCAGTGACGCAGAAGGAAATCGCTGTATGCTACATTTACTTTGCTCGCTTTGTTTGTATTTTATTCCGTGCATTTTGAAAGAGAATGGTTTAAAGTTTCATAGAGGAAAATTCAGTTTCAAAGCACATACTACCTTAAAGCAAATATCATCTATCAAGCATTGAACTCAAGTGAGAATTGTAACATCAATAATACTGGTCAATATCAAAAATAATCTAGTATCCTTTTCGAGAAACATACTCATATCAAACACCACCATTAACCTTCTGAGTGCTGTAATTTCTTCTACAAAAATTGTAGTGCACAATTTTACCAATTTTTATGAATTTTTCTTTAATATTTTGACGATTTTGGACCAAATGGACATCACATTTCATTGGCTACAATTTTTTCTCAAAATTTTGGCAAAGATATGAGAAAAATTGACTGAAGTTTATTTTATGAAGGGGACTAAAAAAGACTTTGGCACTCAAAGTGTTATAATGTCCCTTTTCTCTTTATTGTGTGGTTTTTAAACCCTCAGTGTGAGAAGTACAAGCTTGAGAATGACAACAAGATTAACCTGTGGGACATGAGATACTACATGACCATGGTAGAGGAGAGAAAGTACGCTGTGGATCAGAATAAACTGAAGGAATACTTCCCCATGGAAGTAGTCACCAAGGGATTACTTGACATTTATCAGGTCTGTACTTGTGGTTTGGATGCCTAATCTCCTGTCTTTGAGGAAATATCAGAATTCCCACATTTTTTGTATCATTCAACCATGTAAGGCAAAATTCTGTATGGAGAATATCAGCACAATTTCATTATGACCATTAATTCCTATGTAAGTAGAACATGATTTTGCCGACAATTGTGACCATCATCGTGCTATGAAAGAAAAGTGAGATATTTGCCCACGTAGCTGATGCTGAGGTAAAAAACAGTTTGCGTCTGTGCAGCCATCTTGTTCACTACGAACACAAGTGTTCAGAAAAATAAGAAAATCTTTTCATGTGCATTGTAAAATTTGTGACAGTAAATTTTCTCTAAGAATATAGGTGAAGGATTTTCTATTACAACAGCATATGTCACTATTCTTGTCAAAATGTGGACTGGAAACTCACTATTTATTTCTCACATGTTATAGCAAAATCTGCTTTCAGTTTTTGCCTTTGTGTCATTGCCCTCACAAATGAATGAATTATCTCTTTTTCATTTGTCTTAGGAACTTCTTGGTTTGAAGTTTCAAGAAATTCCAAACCCTCCAGTTTGGGATAAAGACGTTACAATGGTAAGAGCAACTCTGGTTTAGTTTTCCTAGGTATTGATGTGTAAGCGTCTTGTTTTAGTAGGTCATTTTAGTCATTCTCTTTGCAAATTATTTTCTCCAAGACTAAAGAGCAGAAATAGCAGCTTACGAGATGAACTGTGTATTTCTAAGAATCAAAAAGCAGTCCACCAATTTACGGAACCAGTTTCCTATTTGAAAATTGCTCTATCGTTCATAAAAAATGGATTTTTTTTCGCTGCAGTTCAGTGTGGCAGACACTGCCACTGGTGAGTTCATGGGTCACTTCTACCTTGACCTCTACCCTCGGGAGGGCAAGTTTGGTCATGCAGCCTGCTTTGGCCTTCAACCAAGTTGTCTCTATGGTGATGGCAAACGCCAGCCAGCTGTCGCGGCAATGGTGGCCAACTTTACCAAGCCAACTGATGAAAAACCGTCCCTTCTTACCCATGATGAGGTAGGTCCCAATCCATCCTTGACAGCATGTGAACATATCATCAATAAGACAAGTTCTAGAAGTTCCAATGCAGGATAACTTATATCCCGCTATGTAAATCACTTCTCTCCTTGGAAATGAATATTCATAACAGTAGTATTCCATTGTTATGCAGCAACTGTCTATTGCAACAAATATTCCGCCACCTGCGTAATCCAAGATGTGTACCCGATGTAGATGTATATTCAGACCAGTTTAGTCTCTTTACGTGTGAGTCACGCGGCTCTCGAAACAACATTTTAGAGATGAAATTGTAAAACCATTTCTCCAGCAACCCATATGTATATATATATATATATATATATATATATATATATATATATATATATATATATATATATATATATATATATATATATATATATATATATATAAAAAATATGTGTTGGTCATTCTCATGACTGCATACACTTAGTCACACACACATATGCACACTACTGTAGAAATCTTCAGAGAGCTTTTTACACAACAATCAACAATGTAGAATCCATGAGTTGATTATACTAAATACTGCCAGCTAGTGTTGACTAGTTCATTTCACACATACCGGTACTGACAGGACAAGGCAGCTGCTATGTGCCCCTCCCACTGTCTGCATAAGTAGGCTAATCACTTATATGATGTACGCTCAGAACTGCATTTCCCTGTATGATCAGAATACCATCAACTGTGTGCTGTGTAGCAACGCATGAGGAGAAGAGATTTTTGTTCACAGCTGTGTCGGGCAAAGATTACGGCTTAAAATTGTGACACAGCTGACACGCCTTAGAAATAATGCACACTGATAAAAGATTACTGTAAATGAGAAAGATGTTGCACGAAGAGTAGAGGCTTTTAAAGAATCACCATCAAAATACTTTTATCAATAATATTTCATTATTGTACCAATCAGTAACACTTTTCGTAATGTATTGGTGTGATATGATATCTTTTGTATCACAAATATCAAAGTGTATCAGCACTTCAGCCATCAAACAAACCTAAACGCTTCACCCTTTCTTTAAACCAACATGAGTTGCAAATGTCATTTGGTGGCCGGATAAGATCAAGGAACAAAGGCAATAAGGGTTTTAGATGCGTGAAGTATGAGGAGCTTTGTGTACTTCTGATAATCACTACCACTGTGCAGTTTAAAGGAATCATCCACCCACACTTCAATCAGCCTTTAAAAGTGTAAGAAAGACTGTTTTTGTAACATCTATGATCTATGATGAAAAGATGAGAAATGCACCATTTATTTTTCCGAGAAATTAATTTTTATTAGCTACTATAGATTATATCTATAGAAACCATCAGTATGGGTGTTTGTGTGACATGCAGTCTGTATGTTTAAACATGTCTCTGTGGATTGATTTAATATGTATATGTATATGGGGATGTCTGACCATCCAAATATCTTGAGAACTGAAGTACACGCACCTAATTAGCAAAATTAGTGTGTGGTATATAAATGCATCATGGGTATATTGCCAAAAGTTTTTCTTTTCATTACACTATCAAAAATATGCAAATGAAGTAAAAAATTCCACATTCTGTCAAAAATCGTCTTTAAAATCACTTGTCAGACAGCTTTAATATATAGTATGAGGTCCCTAGGGATAACAAAATGCAAATTTACTCAAACTGTGATGAAATATGCAAGTTTGTATTTTTTAAGGCAATGTTTCGTTTGGAATTTTTGGCCAAAAATTTTTTTCTGAGAAACAACATGTTAGATAAATTTGAAATTTGATAAACAATATCTTGTGGATAAACATTACCCTTAACTTAATTTGTTCAAATTGTGGTAAAATTAGCAAGTGTTTGGCAATTTTTGGTCAAAAGATAATCTCAGAATGTGTTTGTCCATGGGCTTTGATATTCAGTGTAGATAGACATAGAGATGACCATTGTCCACTTTGTTCACTTGGAGGTAAATTTAGTAAGATTTTATTATGCGGCAATTCTTGCAGAATGGCAGTTTCCATCCTGGTATAATCCAAGTGATGACGGTGTATTATATACCTAGTGAATACTTCTTATGTTTAGCTTTGAGCCAGAATTCAGCACATCCTAATGTTCCCAATGAATTATGTAAATTAATAAATTTATAAAAGGGAAACAGAGTGAATGGTTTGCCAGTTATGTTCAAGCACTGTCTTGAATGTGTGTGCGTATAGTTGCGTCAATGTGATGAAACATGAGCAAGCAAAAATATGGTCAGATTTTGGTTGATCAAGCAGTATTTAGAAAATAAATTTGGTGAAAAAGGTGATCACAACACACCTCTCCTGTGGTTACAAAATATCACACATGCACTTAATAGGTTTTGAATCATATTGTATGCCTAATATCGGAGTCTGGCTCACGACCATTTGTATATCCGTACTTACCTACAGGCAGGCATGTTTATTTCTAAGTTGATGACAAGACTCCCATGATTCCTTAGCCAGTGCATCAAACCGTGAAAATTTGATCCTATCATCAGGGCATTGCCCCAGCATGCTCAATGGAGGAACTAGCCAATAAGGCCGGACAAATTTTGGTATCAGAGGCTCCATTTTGCCTGATAGCAATATGTGTTTTTGTGTATGACTTTTAAAAAATCACACTTCCTGCGCAAAAAATAATGATAAAAAGGCTTCTCTGACGCAAGTATAAATCTGTATATAGCTGATTACTGTGTGGGCGGATGATTCCCTTAATAATGATGTAGAATATTTGCATCTGTTGCATGATGCATCAACGATCAAAAGATTGTGTCTTGATGTATAATAGTTGCGAGACCTAGTCTCTCCTTTGCCAATCTGTAGACTTGTTTTCAGGCCTTCTGCAGTAAAAATACGATTTTAATACAACTTTCTCAGTGTAACTTGTTTTAAATGGGCATCAAACTCAAAGTGTCAAGACTCATATCGACCACTGACTGCAAGTGTTACATATGTTACACAATAAATCTTACTTTAGTTGATACAATTTTGCAGATGAAATTCGTATGGTAGCTTAAAAGCTTTAGCAATGTATTTTCAACAGATTTACAGATACTGTAATCTGCTTTGAGTTATAATATGGAAAAAAGCATTGCTATACATCAGGATAACATGGAGAGACGCGCTGTTAAAGCATAAAAAAGCATATTTTATTGTTATGGTAGTGCATCACTGATGATCCCTGCTTCTTTTTTATTGTGAAAATGAACTGAAAGAATATAATTAGATCGAGTGTGATCATGCAATGCAACAGCCGTCAACTCAGCTTCAACCACACGGTGATTTCATCACAAAATGGTTACCAACTTTACCTACAGGCATACTATTTCTTCTTTCATTTGAACTTTTTTCCAATGTCCGGATCTCGTTGCATGTTCTGTACAATGCTTGATAATTCACATCACACAGTTGTCCTTCTTAATCCTCTATTTCCATCCCATTCTTTGTTTGTACATTTATGTTGCTATGTGAAATCAACAGGTGAACAGACGCAACACTATGTGTATCTATGCCAAACTGAATCGGGCCATGGCGTTTCTGAAAAATGGACACAAATGGCGATAAATTTTTGATATCACAGTCATTTATATCTCCAAAACTTTGCAGTAAATTCTTTAACTATATGTGTATAATTCCATATGATAAAACCTTTATAGCCCTCATATGTGTTTTGCAGACCTTGGTCATAGGCTGTAATAATTTTTTTTTTTTATCATGAATATCTGTGAATTATTGTAGCTATCCAATGCTTTGTCCGCTTCTTACAGGTTGAAACATTTTTCCATGAATTTGGTCATGTAATGCATCAGATATGTGCCCAAGCCAAGTATCGAATCTTCAGGTACTTTTATGAATCTCATCAGTTGCCATGGAAATTGGTTGCCTCACCTTTGACCTTTCTGCTCACTCTCATCTACCGTGCTTGAGTTATTTTGGAGTATGAATTTTTTTTTGCACGTTTTATGTCGGTTTAAATAATCCCAAGAAGCATGCTCTTTTTATGAGCAACAGATGTTCCCAGTTACAGCTTTGCAAAACCCTAGCAACCATGCGACTCAGGGAATTTTATGTCTTCGCTTAAATCATAAACTGAAAATTAAATTTGAATGTACACGATAAAAAGGAGATGCGAAACAAGATGATGTTGGATGCAGCAGAGAGGAGATTATCATTGTGTGGCAACCAATAATCCTTGTGGCAACATTCCTCCGTGTATGTAAAACTATTAACCCCATGGCCCCTTTTACATGTTGCCTTTTGCCATGCTCACAGCTTTAACAACAAAATTCATCCTTGTATAATGTGCCATATTTTCCTTTCCTCTTTTTCTTTTGCGATTACCTTATATTTCTTTTAGGTAGAGACTTTCTTTCATGAGTTTGGCCATGTAATGCACGATATTTGTGGCAAACCCAAATTGGTATTTTTCAGGTCAGTTTACCCTGGTTATAGCGATCTCTAGTGTGTGTTTCCTACATGTATGTTTGTGTGTGTGTTGTAATGTGCCTCTGTATATTTGCACTCCATACTATGTGTTTAACACAGTTTGTGGAGTGACCGTGGTTTTGACCTTCATGCATGTTTGCATGGTAGTCCATATGAGAGAATATTTGTTTGTGTGTGTGTGTGTATGTGTGTGTTTGGCTGTGTGTGTGTGTCTGTATGTGACCTTTACATAGGATCAGTAAGATAGTCAAGTTGTAGACAAATCTTCAGCATTTGGCAGTAGTCAAATCAGTATCATCCTTTGTGTGAGTTTGTATAAGCAGTGTTCAATGCTCAAAATTGCCACATGCGATGACTGCAGTCAGGGCACACATGTTTACAAGCAGAGATCACAAAAAACAAATGGAGACATATATATTTCAATTCAGTCATTCTGTTTTTCACTCATTTCCTTCAACTTTTATGTACAAAGGCAGGGAGAAAAATTTAATTTCATCATTCTAGAAATTCTCCTGTATCAAATTTCATTTGCTTCCCACTTTCCTGTGCAGTGGGACTCGCGTGGAAAGAGACTTTGTGGAAGCTCCCTCACAGATGCTGGAAAACTGGTGTTGGGAGAAGGAACCCCTACGACGCATGTCATCCCACTACAAGGACAACACTCCTCTTCCAGACGACATGATAGAAAAATTGGTCAAAGCCCGGAATGCCAATGCTGGAGTTTTCAACCTCAGGCAGATCCTGCTTGGAACATTTGATCAGACCATTCATACCTCAGCTAAGGTTAGTAGTACAAGGTTGGTACAACCCGGGAAAGTCGTGGAATGTTAAAGTCTCCTGAAAAGTCCTTGAACAAACCTCTAAAATGTAATTATGTCCAGGAAAGCCCTGGAAAATTAACCAGCCACCAATGATTTTCAAAATCGTGAAATTATCGGTCTTGAGATTGTAAAAATGATGTCTACTGGTAAACATGATATATTGTAAATTGATACTTTATTATAATGGTATTTTGGACCTCAAGGAGTCCCTGAAAATTGCTATAAACTCATTGAATTTTTAGTCGCTTGGAGTGTATGGACCTTGGTAGTATGAGTTGTTCAGGGATAGAATGACACATTTTTGTTCTTCATTGCTATTTTTGTCGTGAAGTGTAAATTTTGACTCCTTGTCTTTGATTTTAAAGAGCATATTTGATTGTTTATGGCACACTAATGTGAAAAAATCCAGGAATATGTTCATCTTTGTACCGTCATCATCTATTGTAGGGATTTGAATAGACATTTTACAAGGTAATACTGATCATATTTTAGTCCCTACAGTAACATATTGATCCCTCATAGAGACAAAGTACAAACAATTTCAGAACATCTGTTCCTTCATTTAAGAAAAAGGTGGTTGATCTTGTCATTGTTATGGGTTTGGGGTTAAGGGAGCAGCTTGTTTTCTATTTGGAGGGAAATGGAAGCATGATTCTGCAATTCTGTAACTTCTGCTGTCACTGAACTCTGACCCTTTGCAGGCTGATACCAGAAGCATCTACGCTAAGCTGTCTGATGAAATCCTTGGTATCTCAGCAACCCCAGGTACTAACATGTGTGCCTCGTTTGGTCATCTAGCTGATGGCTATGATGCACAGTACTATGGTTATCTGGTAAGTAATTTTTTTCTTAAGCTTCATTAACCATCCCCAAGCTGTGGTATTTCAAAGACCTATACTAACTGCTCATACTAGTATGAGATCCCAAGACTGTACTGTTCTGTTCTATATGTTATTGAATGGTAATAACTTGGGATCAGTAGCTGTTTCACCAAACTGTTCACACTTAGAGTGCTGAAGTCAGTTTTTGTCGCCTTTGTAAATGTAATGCGGACAAAATTTTTTTTCAGATCCAGACTGTTTTTTCAGATTTTTACCAACATTTTGATAAAAAATCTGTTGCCCATGAAAAGTTATGACCATGTGGTCCAAAATTACCAAAAATTACAGAGCATTAACAAAAATTGGTAAAATGTTGGACAAACATTTTTGTGGGAATAATTGCAACATTCAAAGGAACACGATTGGAACTTATTTGGCATAATTGGATGGTGAAGTAATGCAGATTTAATCTACAAAATAATCTCATCTGCTTTTCTTTTAGCTACTATAGACTATAGTCTATAGAAGCTATTGGGATGGGTATCCGTCCGGCGTCCGTCGTCAGTCTGTATGTATGTATGTATGTATGTATGTATGTATGTATGTATGTATGTATGTATGTCCGTTTGTGAGGCGTCCGTCCACTCAAATATCTTGAGAACCGCAGTACTTACTGATTTGATATTTGTTGTGTAGATGAAAAATGAGAAACTATTTTTTTTAATTTTTTGATATTGTTGAAAATAGGCAAATTAATGCCAAAAAAGGTGTTTTTGGTAAAAAATCTTCTTCATAACCGCTGGTCAGACAGCTTTGTTATTTGGTATACAGGTCCCTAGGGATAACCCAACTTAGATTTGTTCAAATTGTGATGAAATATGCAAACGTGTATTTTTAAGGAATTTTTTTGTCATTTTTGGTCAAAATTTGACTTACATTGTATGTCATTCTTGTACTGTATAAACCCTATCAATTCACCCCCCAAAAAATAATTGATATGATTTTAAATAATTGAATTAATTAGGAAATCATCAAAGCCAAAATAATTTCAGTGTGGAATTATCAGAAAGTTCAACTTTTTTTGACAGTTCATAGTGAAATGCTTACCCTTTTGGAGGATTAAAACATGTAAAGGCAACTTTCCTGAATCCCAACTTTGATATATTCTGAACCACCATTTATGTTATCTAAAAGAAATTGCTCATAATAGTTTCTCATGATAGGGTGGTCAAATAAATAGAGATAGAGAAAGTTCTAATTTCCATTTATGGTTGACTTGGTAAGGATAAAATAAAATTACTTTTTGAGGAAAAAAATAGAGTGGTCAATTAAAAGAGTGGTAAAGTGATAAGGTTTTTATGGTAAAGCTGGGCTGTAAGATTCCTCATGTGCTATTTATAGCAATTATGCAATCTGTGTAAACAGTGCAATGAAGTGTTACATGATTCCTTATAATGCTTTTGATGACCTTGAACTTCTTAAGTTACAAACATTTGTCTCTTCAGTGTGCTTTCTCTGAGTACGTACAGTCTCAACTTATTCAACAGAACTTACTTACAATGTTAATTTGAAAGTTAAAATGTGCTTGGTTAATAGATTGAAAATACTGATATTAAAAGATAACCAGCTCAAGATTCTTTATAAAACATAGGGTTTTGAACTCTACAACGTGTTGAGCGGTCTCAGTCAGAAAAATGTAACAACTTAGCCGGCTATTGAACCACTCTTTTTTGGGAGTAGAGATTTAGCCGAGTGGTTCTGTCTGTGGCCTCTCAGCTAGGCGACTGATGCCGTATGTTGTGGGTTCGAATCCGATTGAAAACTATCCGTATTTTATAACCTGACAGATATGCTGTTTTTCTATGACGTAAATCTTGATTTAAGCAAGTCTTGTTTACTTTAATTAGAATGTAATTAACTCTCGTTTATTTGCTATTATAGACTAATATAGTCTCATGAAATATGCAAATCTGTATTTTTACGGAATTTTTTTCCATTTTTGGTCAGGCCATCCTGAAATGAGCTATCAAAGATATCCACCTCTTCATCAATACATGTGTCACAAAAGGTATTCTCTACATAACACAGCAGAGCTCTGTCAACTGTTGAGTCGCTTGTTTTTTCAAAACGCTGGTCAGACAGCTCATAGACCCTCGAGAAAAACGGGACAGGCAACTGCGATAGAGAACAAAGGGTGTATGGGATTAGCAGCTTGCGATCTATCTTGGAATAATTAAGAGGTGTTAATGGGTCGGGGACTGCACAACGTCCGGTTCATAGACACGTGCATGCGGGTATACGGTAATAATGTTTCGGATTACAAGTTATTTCGGATACCCGCAAGTCCATTTTTAGAAATAAAAGTGTTACAACTATTTTGAGAAGAATTCGTCAAAATGGTTTTAAAGTACTTTTTACATATTGGTAGCGAGATTCGACGCAACTAGAAGTCTGCAGGGAGTCAGTATGTTGCTGTAAAGTGACAAAGTTTCGAATAGAAATCTGAAACACATACCGCTGCAGTTCCAGATTTGACAGCAGTTGACATCACAGAGTTGTTTACATTCCGCAATCGTCCGTGTATCTCCGAATTTTCCCTCGTTTTTGCAGTTTTTTAACCGTCGGAATATTTTCTGTGCGAGGAGTGCTCCATGATTCGGTAAAGTATGTATGTTAACTACTGAAATGTTGTTGTTTGAAAACTGTGAACGGCCAAATTTACGAGGACAGCGTTCAGCTTTGTGTAAATGCATGTCTACCTTACTGCTTCTGAATCCATCAACCGATGGATAGTCCCGATTTATCGCGAAGTTTCTCCTGACAGCGAAAGTCAGTGTTACAAATGTATTTTCTAGTACTTTGCGGATGTAAACATGTGTAGCTTATCCGAACTTTGGTGTTTCTTTAGGCTAAAACAGTACCAAAATGTTAGAGGTCGTGTATTTGAGCTCCGATGGAGTAGTCATTTTTGTGTTCCCTGATTTTCGTCAAATGTTGCGTGACAGATGAAATAAAGGTCAGATTTTCGTTTCGCAGGACTGGGGAAGTGTAAACCTGTCTAACTTGTAAATGTTTGTTGTTGTCGGAGATTTTTATGGTAGGGAATGTAAACTTATATTGTCGATATCTAGCAAGAGTTTTCTGTAGCGTCTATGGCTAAATGTACACAGTTTTTATCGTCTAGTTTTTCCCGTTGGCTTCGGCTTGAATCCAAAATGTGATCTTCATCGTTACCAGAACATTCACCATGACTAGTATCAAAAAACCCTCAAAATTCTCTGTGTCATTACTCGGAACGTGCCATGCAAGAGCAAAGTGTACATATTCAGAACGTCAGGTTCATCGTTAATGAGATTCAGTGTTAAGTACGAAGTATTGTTGTTGGGAACCGCTTGGCAAATAAACTTTAATGTATTCAAAGATAGATCGCACAAAGAAACCTCAGCAGTTGCCTGTCCCGTTTTCTCGAGAGTCTATGGACAGCTTTACTATTTGGTTTACATGTCCCTAGGATGACCTTAGTGAGATCATTCATACAGTCAGGAAATACTTAATTTTGTATCCATGTCTATAGTAGCTTCAGGGACTTTGGCCCTATGTTTACATTACACACTTGTATTATCAGTAATTTTCAATATTGCAACATTCAGCTATATGGCACCTAACACTTTTGAGAAATTTGAAAAATTTGAAAAATCCAATTATCCCGAATTAGTTCCAATCGTTTTAAGGGTTAATGAAAGTGTCAGGTCTTCTAGTCCACAAGTCACAATCTTTGAAAATCAGGAAATGATTGATCATGATATCATAAAAAATGATATACCTTGAAAAGTTATTTTTTATCTCAAAAAGTCCTTGAATATTGGTGGAAAATGTCTTCTAAAGTCCTAGATTTTTAAGTGACTTTAAGTGTACGGATGCTGTACGTGACACCTTTCATATACCAATCTGCAACAGTCATCAACAGAAACTTCTCTAATAGATTGTAGACCAATGAATATTATCCTTGACAAGTACTCATAAATTTGTAAATTGATTGACATACTTAAACAAAGGAAACATAAATGAATACATTAACTGACAAAATGAGATGTTCTCAGGTCGTATAATTTTGAAATTTGTTCATTGAAGAACTCTCAGGTTAGGCACTGTACATTCAGTCAAATGTCAAAAATCTGATGTTCACAAAATTTTATGAAGAAAGAGTTATTCTCTCCCATACAAATTTTCCACAGAATTAAGTTATAGAGGTCAATTTTGATTTCAAATCTCCATAAATGTTACAGTGTACCATCGCTTTTCCTATTCAGAGGCTGTTTTATGCACTTTGCTTTCCAGAATTTATCAGAGAATAGTTTGCATTTCTTTGAACTCTTTTGACCACTTGCATACTCTTGCTGTTTCTGTATGGGTGTCAAATGAGCCCAGCATAAAAATGTGGTTTAGCCAAGCCAAAGAAGTGTGTAACAGTTTGGTTAAATAAAAACAATAAGCTGAATTTGCAATTTTTGAGTCGTATATATATATATATATATATATATATATATATATTATATATATATATATATATATATATATATATATATATATATATATATATATATATATATATATATATATAAAATGAATTTAATACACATCATAGACAGAAAATTAGAAAGGGTTGAAACACCAAGAAATGGAGTATTGGAGTATTCAATTTGTGGAATGGCCGTTTTTATTGAGATATACTTTCAAAATATCTGATAAAACTGCACAGTCATGCTGGCTACTGAATTGCATCGATTGATGGGAATAAAACGAAGAGAAACTTGTGACAGCTGCCAAACTTTATTCCAACATAGACATTCAACTGAGATTTGGATAGGTCTTATCACTTTTAACTGGGAGACTTACAGTTGTAATGCTCGCTAATTATCCCACTGTTAATGAAGTACTGAGGCACTGTAGGGCAGTGGTTACGGTACCAGACTCAGTATCGGATGATGGTGAGTCCAAGACCCAGTAAGTCCAGAGTAACAGACTCCCTGTCAAAAGATAGTGAGTTGGAGACGCTAGTCTTGTGTTGTGCCCCTGAACCAGGCACTTTACTCCTTATTGCTCCATTTGATAGTAGGTTATGGATACCTTATCCTGTTTGATGAGCATAAGAAAATAATACTAAAAATATAAAATGCATGTATGTGATTTTTTGTTTTGATTACAGTGGAGTGAAGTATTCTGCATGGACATGTTCTATTCTCGCTTTAAGAAAGAGGGCATTATGAACCCCAAAGTAGGGATGGATTATCGAAAATGTATACTGCAACCAGGTGGCTCCACTGTAAGTAAATCAATGTTTACTGTACAACATTTTTTGAGTCATGCAGGTAAATAGGTTTTTCTATTCTGAGTGCATAATACCATTGGAACATCTACCGGTATGGTATCTTGTAAAGAAGATTAGGATTTTGCAACATGCATATGTACCACATATTGTACCTAAGTCACACAGTAATCATTATGTACTTTTTTGATCATCACTCCAGGATGCAATTGACATGCTGAAGAATTTCCTTGGAAGAGAACCTACCCAAGAGGCCTTCCTGATCAGCAAGGGACTTCAAGAGAAGTAGTGACACAACCAGACATGCTCACATCACAGACAGATACCCACTTCCAAGTGTATGTGTAAATGTTCTCCCGTGAGCGGCTACTTCTGACACTCATCGCGATAGTAGGAGTGAAATAAATGTGATTGTAGTGGATGCCAGTATCAGAGAGATCGGTCAAATTGATATCCTGAGTGCAATTTTCTGAATTAACAAAAGTCTCAACCCATTAATTGCAGTGATTGGAGCAACAACCTCCTGTGTAATTGACACTTAAATAAATAAAGACCAAAATCATATTCCAAACTTTTCAGATGAGCGTTGAAATGTTTAATATATTGACTATCATTAATGTAATGTCTTTCTTAAAACTAATCACGTAAGATGAGAATGTTCATGTGTCTGATTCTTGTTACTGATTGCAAAAAAGCAAATGAGTACAAATTTTATAATTTGACAACGAATTAAAATTTGAAAATTTGGGAACAGAGAGGTTTATTTTGAGGACTCAGTAGAGGCTAACCTGTGTTCCTCTACTCTGATGGTATTGTCAATTTTACATTGCAAGTTCTCATACTATGCATTTTGTAGATGAGTTTTAAAAGGGCCAGTACCTGTAACGTTGCATTAGTTTTCCACAGTTTTTTTTAATGTCAACTTCAGTTTCTTGTTCTACTCCCAAAAGCATGTTGAGATACACAGTATTCAGCTTGACAGCTTAGCCTATACGTGCGTAGACTGCGTTGTTGGCAAGTGAATTCTGATCTGGATTAGAATTCAACTATAAATATTAACGGTGTGTTTTAATGCTTACAGATGCTGTATTGACAAACTACTACCCTTTCAGAATTAGAGCGCGAAGCACTGCAGTGAACTGCAATAAAACTGCTCACACTAATTAGTTTCAGCTGTAACCAGCTGCAAAGTCGACAACATTGTATGTCCCATGCAGACAGTTTGTCTGGGGAAGTTGAAATAAAAAAGATTTGTACATGGACCAGTGCATGGTAATGTTACATTGTATCTTAATCTTGAACACAGGGTGCCAATCGTAAACTCTCATTTACAACTCGAGCCTCAGACAGAGCTAGTTTTGCCTTTGTACAAGCAGACTTTTTGGTCTTTATCAAGTAGCCTTGTTCAACACCAAAGTGGCCACGGCTACAGCGAAACTAATTAGTGTAAGCAGTTTTATTAGCTACTATAGACTATAGTCTATAGAAGCTATTGGGATGGGTATCCGTCCGGCGTCCGTCGTCAGTCTGTATGTATGTATGTATGTATGTATGTATGTATGTATGTATGTAAGTATGTATGTATGTCCGTTTGTGAGGCGTCCGTCCACTCAAATATCTTGAGAACCGCAGTACTTACTGATTTGATATTTGTTGTGTAGATGAAAAATACGATTTTGAGAAACTATTTTTTTAATTTTTTGATATTGTTGAAAATAGGCAATTAATGCCAAAAAAGGTGTTTTTGGTAAAAAATCTTCTTCTTCATAACCGCTGGTCAGACAGCTTTGTTATTTGGTATACAGGTCCCTAGGGGTAACCCAACTTAGACTTGTTCAAATTGTGATGAAATATGCAAATCTGTATTTTTAAGGAATTTTTTGTCATTTTTGGTCAAAATTTGACTTACATTGTATGTAATTCTTGTACTGTATAAACCCTATCAATTCACCCAGAAAAAATAATTAATATGATTTTAAATAATTGAATTAATTAGGAAATCATCAAAGCCAAAATAATTTTAGTGTAGAATTATCAGAAAGTTCAACTTTTTTTGACAGTTCATAGTGAAATGCTTACCATCTTGGAGGATTAAAACATGTAAAGGCAACTTTCCTGAATCCCAACTTTGACATATTCTGAACCGTCATTTATTGTGCCCTGTATGTTATCTAAAAGAAATTGCTCAAAATAGTCAATAGAGATAGAGATAGAGATAGAGAAAGTTCTAATTTCCATTTATGGTTGACTTGGTAAGGATAAAATAAAATTACTTTTTGAGGAAAAAAAATAGAGTGGTCAATTAAAAGAGTGGTCAAAGTGATAGGGTTTTTATGGTAAAGCTGGGCTGTATAAAGATTCCTCATGTGCTATTTATAGCAATTATGCAAT
Organism: Ptychodera flava; assembly: GCF_041260155.1. Lineage (NCBI taxonomy): Eukaryota > Metazoa > Hemichordata > Enteropneusta > Ptychoderidae > Ptychodera > Ptychodera flava. Next base: position 38,161,075 of record NC_091935.1, read on the forward strand.
CTGTGTAAACAGTGCAATGAAAGTGTAACATGATTCCTTATAATGCTTTTGATGACCTTGAACTTCTTAAGTTTCAAACCTTTGTCTCTTCAGTGTGCTTTCTCTGAGTATGTACAGTCTCAACTTATTAAACAGAACTCAATGTTAATCAAAGATATCCACCTTCTTCATCAATACATGTGTCACAAAAGGTTATTCTCTACATAACTCAACAGAGCTCTGTCAACTGTTGAGTTGCTTGTTCTTTCAAAACCGCTGGTCAGACAGCTTTAATATTTAGTTTACTTGTCCATAGGATGACCTTAGTGAGATAATTTCATACAGTCAGGAAATACTTAATTTGTATCCATGTCTATAGTAGCTTCAGGGACTTTGGCCCTATGTTTGCAGTTCACTGCAGTGGCTTCGCGCTCTAATTCTGAAAAGGGTTGTAAATAGTTGGTATTTCAAAATGCTTCGGAGAGTAGAACAAAAACTTGCAATTGATATGCAAAAACAAAACTTATGAAACAGTCCCTCTAACAAGATCTTTATCATGTATTTTATTATTGTAGAAGTATTTATCACAACTTAAAGGAAAAGTTACAAACTTCAGCTCTGATATTTATGGTTTGCTGTCATCTGACATATTTATGTCAACATTTACTGTCTTTCATACCAAAATTGCATTGCAATACTGCAGTGAAAGCCTATTGAACTTGTATCCTCGATCGACTAGGCAACTGGATAATATATTGAACATGATTGTGAAATGAAATGAAATTGGCTTCAACAGACCACATTTACTGTACAAATACATGTAACAGAGCTCAAACTTTAATGTTTTTTGTGATTCTGGGAGTGACAAATGACACATGGTGACAGACCAAACCAAACATACTCCTGGGAACATGTATCGCTGACAATGAGTAAACTTGCACATTTCCTAACTCTGGCATTTTCCCTGATAGTAATTTCAGTAACTTTGATGGTTCATGGAACGTAAACCATCCTTAGCATATATCTGACCAATCTTTCTGATACTAATTAGTTGATCGATGTCAGTAACCTGTGATGTACTGTAACATATCATTCCTGTAATAAAAAACAACATACATTTTTGTACGTGTAAGAAACTTAAGCTGTGAAAAGTGACAACGATCAACAGTGATTGGCCGGAACTAAACCTATTAGGCTTGATCTTACATAGGCAACAACTTCACAAGAGTAGAATGAGATGTCGGCCACCAGTATACAAGAAGAAAAAAATAAAAACTTTTTTTTCCAAACATTTTGAGGTAAAAACCAGCACTTCATTGAAACTTTGTTTTCTCAGTCTTCCCGGTACACAGCAGCAGTTTCTGTTCAGATGCTTCATCAACATTTGTCTATCATGGACCTCTACTGATGCCCAGCTTGTTCCTGAATTCCAGTGATGTAATTGTGCATTAGTCAAGTGTGCTCTGCCCATCCACCCATTGATTGCACAGTGGAGACAGGATTTGTCTAACTCAGGGGACATAAATTCCACACATATACTCATCAATCATATGTCTGCCAAATGTCAGGGATAAGGGCCCTTATGTTGTAACATCATACTTGTATAAGTAATTTAGTCGGTACTTGAATGGATACCTTTACTGTGATACCTCTGCCATATGGTTCTTCTAATCCATAGTACACACTGTCTGCCAATGGCACCATAAAAAATGCCCTTTCTACTTTAATTAAGGCAGTTGTCATAACTGCAAAATTCTATCCACGCAAATGTTTGATGAGTCAGATTTCAGACTATTTGTTTGCTTCATGGCTGATCTCATCATGGGATGGCATTTTCCTCTTTCAGTTTTCTGGATGTCAGCCATTGATATTTATTTTTGTCCTTGAAATACAGAATCTGATGTGAAATTTCATAAAGCAAATCAACACATTGAGGGTCTCCTCACTAAGGTACTTTCTGGCTTGCTAAGACCTGAAATCACACAAAATTCAAATGCAAGGATTCTGATTAACTTGACAAGAGAGGGGCATTCGTTAGGCCAAAGGGATTCTTTGTACAGCATCTACTCAAATTTCTGAAAGATATAAGGTAGGTCAGTAGTTTAACAGCACATGAAAATTTGACACAAAATCAATATGCCTTTACTTGACAGTGTTCACATACATTATGCACAATCCTATAACTGTGTGCCTCCAGTATAGAGGATACCACTTTACGTCACCACATGGTTCAATAAATTTGCTTCATTTTTGTCACTTTACTGTCTAGGATTTTGATCATGACGATTCACAAGCTTGGAAAGCATCAGCTAGAACTTCAGTGAAGGCTAAGATTTTGAACATTACCAACAAGCTCACTCCAGGGTCTGTGTTTAAACTCACAGTGACTGAATCACATGTGAAGGGATATATTTCACGTGCTTCTATCGATAGTTCTACAACCTGGTTCTTTGCATATGTCAGCTTCACTTGAGTAAACTTAATCAGAATTTCTGAAGCTACTTAATTTCTTTCTTCCTGAACACATCAATATGTTTTAAACTCTTTTTGCCTCTTAAAGTGTGATAAAAATGAAAGTTGTCATATATTTTTCTATTGAATTCCTTTGCCTCTACGAGACTAAGAGAAAAATGGACCCAGTCTGAGCAGCAAATTCTGCCAAAGCAAAGCATTGGTATGTGTGAAGTAACAGAAATAAATGGTCATTTGTATGGATACCTAGTTTGCTTTGTGGTCATTTTTAGCTCACGTGTGTAAACACGTGGGCTTATGTCATAGCGATGTCTGTCTGTCTGTCTGTTTACACGATAACTCAAAAACGCCTAAACGGATTCAAGTCAGATTTGGTACACAGGTACCATATGCTCCTTGCAAGAAGTGATTAGATTTTGGTTAGTGTGGCTTGCATATTACACCATAGGGACACAGTGTTTTGGGCAACCCTCAGACCTGAAGGATAGGTGCGATAATGTAACCCGGGGCCTTGCGACTTCAATGTTTCTGCTCGAGCGCAGACTCCCGGCGCGGCGCTGACCCTCCATGGCAACTTTTGTGTGGCATCCAGGCTACATTATTGCAGATATTACCCAACGGAAAGCAAGCCTATGTTGTCACCCGAATATAATGGCCAGTTTTATGTGTGTTTGTAACGCACATGCAATTTTATTGAAAATGTAAAGAAAAATCCTCTACTGTCACTTGTGCCAGTCGCAGACGACACCGCAAATTTCTTTTCAGTGTTCTAGAATGTGCTCATGCGTAGACGGCACTTTTAAACTTTTCCAATCAACTGATAACCGGTATTATAAACAGTTTTGAAAACATCCAGTAACTGGTATCTTTGCATGTACCGGCTTCAAACTCAGTCTTCCGTAACCGTAAATGAAAGAATCCCGACAGATTGCTTGCGTGTATACATTAGATTAAGGTACACTGCGTTTCATCATAGACCCGTTTTTCTCGAGGGTCTATGGTTTCATATATATGATACTACAGAGGACGAAAACGACAATTCTCCATACCGTTAAAATTGCCGTTCTGTTAAAATTTTCTCCGTTTCTGACAAAAAATTGTCCGTTCTGACAAAAATTAATTTCTGCCCGGAGACATTTCTCCGTTCGCTATCGAGTGCTTAGAAATCAAATAAGAGCTACTCATCGGCGTACCTGACACACATATTACATATGATACTAGTAAGGCCCAAAAAATAAAAAGTTTGTTTCTCATCCTCGCGCGCGTTAATTCAGACCCGCCGTGTCAATCATTTTTTCTGCTCATGAGGAAATAAAATGAAAAAAAAAATAAATAAAAATAAACGCAAAAATACGCGACGATAGTGTATAACACAGTGCTGTATAAAACAAAACTGTAAACAAAATAACTGACACTAACATTCCATTCAGAACTGTACACATATGTCACTATTCTAGTAAGCTGTAATGACTGTGCATTGCTGCACTAAAGTCAAACCACAGAACTGTTGCTGTACAAAAATACTAAAGCAACACTGCTGTGCATTTATCTCTACGTGCAGTCCTATGTTGTTTTCACATTTTTTGAAGAATAAAAAAAATTGAGAAGAAAAAAAACCCGCGTCACCGCATCATTTTTGCAATATGTCTAGGATGAGAAACAAACTTTTATTTTTCTTGGCCTAATAGCATGTTTACCGAAACAGTTGTGTAATGACGGCTGAGGAGGTGTAATTGAAGGGCGACACATGTTCTACATCATCATTTTACGGAAACCTGACAAATAAGTTATTTCATGCGGATATGTGTGGATATATAACTATCGTTAAATCCCAGCCGAACTACATTGTACACTTCGATTCCCACCTCTCAAATGATATAAGATGCATACGTGTTTTGCTTGTTGTGTTGTGCTTTGGCCATAAAACCATATTCCCTGTCAAAAATGTCTTCGCTAGACATTTCTAACCCGTCGAACGCCGGTCTCTGTTATCGTGCCATTGATTACCAAAGACAAAGAAATAGTCTTACAAATTTACTCTTTGAATTTTACAGTATCCATCGGTGCAATTGAAATGAACTCGTAAGCTTAGAGCTTTCTGACCAAATACCGTACAACCACATCAGTCACGGATAAGCTTTGACGTTTGACGTATAGTCAAAAACCTTCCAACCAACCGCGACCAGGGGGAGGGGATACTCCCGATATATTCACAGGGGATGTGCCGCCAAACTTAGAAGCACCTACCCGTGTATACTTCAAAACGTGACCTATTATTCTGGATTTATTATCAAAATCAGGTCTACAGTGAAGGACTTCAACTGCTATTCACTAAAACTCTTAAAAGGGATTAGATTGATACCCCAAGGGACAACCTTACAAGTTCGCAGCAGTTGAACAGCGTAATGCATATCACGGCCAGCCGGCGGTCTTCACAAAGTTTGGAAGTATCTTCAAGTTGCTTAACGTCATTCTTGTGCGTTTTCAGACGGAAAGTCTGCTTAAAAAGTTATGTTTTTGTCGTTAAAAGGTTACTCATTCTGGCTGCACATGCCCGTAACATCATTCAACGGGAGTACCCCACCCCGGGACTGCGCCTTTAATTTAAAACCGCCGCGTATCTGGGAAACCAGCTAGTATTGTTTCGAAACACACACACATATACACCTGCACATACAAACACACATACACACTCATCTGCATACACACATACAAATTGAATCAGGTGTGGATTTGATAACAGTCAACGCTCGTGAAATCGTCCGGGGCTGTGTAGTATACACTGATCCCGAGCAGAAGTGGACGTCGATGTCTTGACAAAAATACATTTCACAGTAGAAAATCCGTCTGAAGAATCAGTATCAGCGTGACCTCGACGCCGATTGATATAGATTATGGTAACCATAACCAGGTGCACCACTTGCAATATACAGATTAACTGACCTGTCGATACCCACCCGGTCAGTTACCCTACACGTCAGCAGTAACACCATATGTAGGACAAGTTTAATATGCAAATGAACATAGACAGGAAACACATTTGCTATGTGCACAAGGTATATCTCTCTTCAATGAGTCATACCAACAAAGTTGTCGAGCATGAAATGAATAATTGCCTCTTGACACAGTTATTGAATTCTTCTTGTATGCCTCAACCTGTTTGACACAAATGTATATTAATTTTTAAAATGCATATTAAACCCGAAGCCCTATACCCATACTGCGATTAATATAGCACACACTGGACACTGAAATGTTAGTTCTACTGTTGTGGTTATTTTATTTTCCAATTTTCGCAACTGGCCTCGCCAGTCCGAAACCACACATTATCTTCATCCTAGCCGATGACCTTGGCTGGCACGATGTTGGTTATCATGGTTCGATCATCGAAACACCGAACATCGACCGATTGGCCGCCGACGGAGTCAAGCTTGAAAACTACTATGTAACTCCTCTGTGTTCACCAACCAGATCTGTACTAATGACGGGACGTTACCAGGTAACTTACGATTACGTGTCGAAAAGAGTTGAAAATATATCATTTTTTATTTTAAGTAGTTTTCTACATAGCCTTTCGGCAGTAAAATATTCGAAACCAGGTGAAAGTCGATAAAACAATTCAATACTAAGAAAAAGTAAAACTCATAAATGCTAAATCACAGTAACAATTTTGTTGAAATCGTAAAAAACTTCCAATATCATCGAGAAAAGATGCGTCTCTAATCTTGAATATATGCGTTACAAATTGTCGTCGCGCTGGAGCGACTTCGGACGTTTGAACGTCGCAATATAGGCACACTCCATACTTACTGCAAATGCCATTCCGTGGTTTCGTCATGTGCATAAAAAAGGAAATGTTTTAAAGTTTTGTTTCACTGTGTAATAAAAGCATTTCAATATACTTCCAAAGAATAATAGTTTTGAAACTTTTGTTTCTGTTTTTAGTATTAGTCTTTTAACATAACCGTAAACTTGTTTCATCTGCGCATTACTTATGTACTGAATAATCTTGTCGCCAAATGAATCAGCGCAAAATGCGCCAGCCTGTTTATCTAACAATATGCAAACATCAAATTTCAAAAGCATACAGTAACCATTACCCCTCATCTATTTCCCTAATACATTAAAGTCTATACCATGCCCTGCCCGTCGCATTTTGATTGGTCGAGCTGAACCACGTGACTGACGACAAATATACAGTATTAGTTTGTTTACATGACCGTGAATACTGTCGTAACTTTACAGCTCAAACGTAAATCATAACCAATCACAAAATAAAATGGAGCACTTTTGGGCCAAGTTGAGATACTTTTTTCTGTAAACATCTCCGGATTTGCAATTTTTTTTAAAGCGAGCGTGACAGTGCGTCGCGTATTGCTCAGTTCTGGGGCCAAGTTGTCGTTCGCTTGGGAAATGTTCGCAAATTTTGACGGTTTTCTTTGGTTCGTTGATAAAATAATGGAAATAAAAGACTCATCCCTGACCACTATCATTTATGTATTGGCGCAGGCTCGAGCTCGAGGAAAGCCAAAATTAACGGGCTCGACAAGCCTCGGCTCATTGACTTTTGGCTTTCCTCTCGCCCTTGCCCATAAATAAATTAATGGTCAGCGCGTTTCAATATTTGTTCTGATTATCTACTCTGAACTTTTAGCATAGCATCTGTATTTTTATTCTCGACATGTATCTTGGTGATACTTTTATCATTTTCAACTGTTGTGTTTATTTTTGGTACTATGTTATATTTTAATTGTAAGTGTTTGTAGTTTGTTGTATATTTTGTATTTTTATTCAATGCATGAAAATCCATTTGTGGATGACTTCGTTACAGTGTTAAAAAAAAAAAGTTCAAAATTCAAATATCCATGTCGCACCCGTTCAGATTAGTCCAAAATTGTCAAATCTGTGATGCAGTAGCGTATGAACGACTTTATCGAGTCACATGTATGCATGCTGTCAATCACGTTATAAAAGTCAAGTTTGCGTATCCATTACCCAGGTAGGGATCAAATTACTTACATCATATTTATCCTGGTAAAAGTTGGAAATCAAAGAACTCTGCTTCATATCTTGATATGTTCCTACAAGTAGGTACTAATGGGCTACGCACTAGCTGTATGACACAATGGATGATTTCGAGTTTGAAATCATAAATTATCCCCACTTGTCAAGTAATATTCCCTATATCATACCAGTATATTGATGGCGCAAATGCAGCGATCTGATTGGTCGAGACGCAAAATGAACCTTGATATATTGGCGATATACCATGGCTTGCACACGCGCGAGCTATCGGCAAGAGCCAAAATCTTTTTTTGACGTTCTATGCGAGAATTTTAATATACTGTTATGATATAATAGCAATAAACACACCAAGCGAAGGTATACCACTCGATTTTGACCAATTCACTTCATATATGCACTCGCTATCGCTCGTGCATATATGTGGTGAACTGGTCAAAATCTCGTGGTATACCATCGCTGGGTCACGGTGTGCTTTATTGCTTAATTATTACCACCTTTCTACAATACTGAACGATGTAACCTCGGCAAACATGGTTCACACGTGGCAATTTGCTTACTTTGCGCAGGTGGCTGAAGCATACGCTAAACTTGACTTTCGATATGTACCACGAAACTTTATGAAAGACCAACGCAGTCTGGTACCCCTGCCTAAACTACTTTTGATGCTACTTTACTGCATATATTTCCTGTAATCAATCCTACAGCATGACGTGGAAAATGTGCCGTCTAGTTAATTAAAATAAAAAATAAAGATGACGCCCTATAAAGTTTTCTAATTAGCATGGGAATAATTTACTTAGTCATTTTGATATTCGAAGCGAGCAATCCCTATTTTGCTCGAACGCTGTGTGTTTCTCATAGCTGAGCCTAACATTCCGTGACATTTCGCGGCCAAATGCTATATCTAGTTGAAATAGGTATATCGACGTATCGATATTTCGGCAGAGAGAGACTTGCACAAGTGAAAGTTTATTTGATTTTCACACTTGCATTTTCGGTCCGTCCCTATATATACCGATGTATCGATATCCCCCGTATGACAATCGACATACGGGACATTCTGGATTATCTAGTACTTCTGTTTTGCAATCAAACTCCATCAATCTAACTTTTTCAGAATTCACAGCGTGTGCAGTACATTTTGCGGCCATTCAATTGTTGAAATAAGATATTATATAACTCAAATTTGAAGTTATCTGGGAAATATGATTTTCCGTAACATGTTGAGGAATGTTCGATTCTAACCTTGCTATTGATCGAATGCTCGATGTTGTTATCAGTGTACCCCTTGAAAACAACGATTACTGCCGCGGAAGTAAAGGCTCCAAAAAACGTGACCGTGGGCAATTTTATTTGAACAAGATAAAGAGTAATGATGTTATCATCATCATTTTTATGTCGTAAACCTTCCATGTGTGCATTGTACACATTTGCCACATCACATTCCGATGACGACAGACATACACCGAAAGTGACCGTTCGTCACTGATATTTGCTACTTCTACTTGTACAAGTCTATCTTCGCTTCTCTTTACCATGTCATCTATCTTGAACGACACCATGCTGTTCCATCGGGACTGTGTCAATGACAATGACAATGACAATGACAATCCTCAGGGGGGAGGGAGGGTACCCGACGCATGACATCCACGGTATTACCTGGGCAAAACAATTACTAGCTCTCATGTTATGACTAACCACATTTAATCCTGCGAGTGAGCTAATTTACATCAGACTTTCACATTCGTCGCCATAGTTCCTTTTCCAAGCTAGGTTTTATATAGTTAGCACTTGGAAATAGCTTAAAATCCATCCACAAAGAAACAGCGAATAACGATCAAACGAACGCAAATGCCACTACCAACAAGGCTCTGTAGTAACATAAAATTGTATAAATCCTTAACACTTTGACATTTTTCGACATTTTTTGCATTCTTACATCTTGCAACAACGTCACAAATAACCTTGCAACGAATTTAGCCCATAACGTCCCTCGCCCGCATCCCCGCCAAATCGAATGCGACATCCTGGCAATAGGTAACTCTATTAGGCTAAAAACTGAAGTACCGAGTTCATATACATGTTCAGGAATTCTTCAAGCATTGCAATACAGAAACCGGGAAGCTCAACCCTTATGACGTAACAAAACAATTTCTTTACAATATCCTTACTAATAACATATTTTAGATTACTAATGCCGGTGAACTTGTGTCCCGAAGGGTATACACTCAGATTTACAGTAACCTCACCCGAATGGAGTGAATGAATTTCACACAGTATAGAATTAGTTTACCAACTTAATGTAAAAATAGTATGAAAGTATATGTATTTGCATCAGAAGAATTTCTATAAATGCACATATACAGTATAGAATTTCTATACATACACATTTACATTCGACTTCCTACCTACAATTATTTTACGCATTCCCAAAAACGATATATATTAACCATCAGACTGCATATTGCTGATCAATAACCACAACAATAAACGAACACCTTGAGAATTGTGTATACATGTCAACTAGTTCTATTTAACAACAGATAACCGTTTTTGTGATTCAACAGACTCACACAGGCATGCAACATAATGTTCTTGTTGCCCAAGAACCAAAGTGTCTCCCACTGGACGAAACTCTTCTTCCACAGAAATTGAAAGAAAATGGCTACTCAACCCACATGGTGGGAAAATGGCACCTTGGATTTTACAAGTGGGACTGCGTGCCAAATCATAGGGGTTTTGATACCTTTTTCGGTGAGCGACACTTCAGTTGGTTTGCCCACGGTGCATGAGCCTGTTAGTTCATTTTCTTTAAAAGGGGCGTTATATGCAACGTGCAGTTTGTTAAGATTTCCATGAAAGTACCCGCGTATTGTAGTGTTTGTTTTTTTCGGTTGTAGATTTCCCAAGTAGAAGGAGAATATGAAAAATGCTATCGACATGCCCAATTTGCAATATTTTGCATAAAACATGTAATGGGAAGCACGTCATCGTCATAATTATCGTTATGATAATAAGTCTTATCACCAACACTGACATCACATTTCCCTTGGCATTTGTCTCAGGTTTCTATTTGGCATTGGGAGACTATTACAACCACTCAAGACCCACTGGTGGACATTGGGCCTATGATCTCCGGGACAATGACAAAATGGTGGCAAAAGACTACGAAGGTGAATACTCAACCTTCTTGTTTGCCAGGAAGTCACAGGAAATCCTTTGGAATCACAATCCAGATGTCGTAAGTATTATTGTGATCCAATGTCTTGCCTAGAGTCCATATTGCATTTACTTCTTGGACTTTTCTGTCTGTTAAATATCGTCAATTTTATTTCACTTCTTTTAAATTACACAATTCAACTACCTAAGCATATTGGCATATCTCCATTAAGTTATGTTTCAGAAAATGCAAATTATCAAAACACCGTCATCACAGTTATCATGTTGTCGTTTGACATGGATTGAGACCAATATCAAGTGTTACTGTTGAAATTTACTCTTAGCTGAAGCTTGACTTTCCATGTCCCATACCCTACATGTTTAGTTGTTGATCGTTTCACAGCAATATATATTTACGGGTGTTCTTCATTGCATATCTAAAAATATACGGAAACTGGTTTATTTATAGGCTATGTAATTCTTACGCATGTTTTTTATCCACAATTCCTATCTGCTGTTTTGTTTTGTAGCCCCTATTTCTATACCTGTCATTCCAAGCCGTTCACGGCCCTCTCCAAGTTCCTGCAAAGTACTCCGACAAATACGTCGGTAAGATAGACGATGAGGACCGTAGAGTGTACGCCGGCCTCACAACGTGCATGGACGAAGCTATCGGTAAAGTCGTCAACACGCTAAAGACAACTGGTCTCTGGAATAACAGTCTGATAGTGTTTTCGACAGGTTGGTGTCTTCTATCATTTTTGTTTACACAATATAGGCTGTTCTCTGTTTCAAATCCCCTTTCTTATTGCACAATAAGGAAGCATCAACTAACTAACATGGTAACTTCATCTATCAGACACTGCTAAAAGACAGCGACAATAGATTGCGCAGTCATCGGATCATTATTTCAAAATCTGTCTTTGCATGGTCGCTTTTAGACTCGATGTTTTAACGTGAGAGAAGAAACAAAACGGTAAACTCAGCAATTTCCTTTAAGACGAAATTTATTACAAAAAATAAAACTAATCGCTAAGTCAAGGGATAGAATAGAAACTGTAAAAGTTTACCGGCTACTTGTTTCAGCTGGGACGGTCCAAAGCTCCAGAGTTGAGTCTGACACTGAGACAAATGAACAATCCTTTGGCTTGATTGCAGGCTTGAGGTTGTGCAAAGTCCATAGAATAAATCCAGCGTGGCAGTGAAGGTCTTGAAAATCTTGAAATTAATACTGCATGAGTTTCCAAAGTCTTGGTGTAACACGCCGGTGACACGATCGCAAATGTCTGACTGAAAATTGTTCATTCCCCTATTTATACTCAAATGGTTACATAAGAGAACTTAAGATCAATCTAGAACTTCTATTGATATGCTAATTACTGCTTTAAAATATCTCCACTTGTGAATAATTGAATTTCCAGAAAGTTGTAAACATGACTAATTTACTTCAAGGTCATGAAGGACAGTGACCTTAAAGGTATGGAAATCGATCCCAGGGCCTAGGAGTGGCACATGTAAAACAGTGTGTATCTTTGCGTCAGAGGCGGAATAAATCTATTTATCCAGGAAATCTTAATCCCGACTGCTATGTTTGTACGCACATAGAGCCAGTCGACGTTAGGGACACAAAAAACAACACAAGGAACAAACAGGCAGTGGTTTGAACAAAATCAATGTACCCGGTACTTCACCGATGTCTGTAACTCAGTACATGAAAATATTCGTAGCTTGACGCACTTTGAACATAGCTCGTAACAAGTGAGAGCGGAAAGCCCACAGAACTACGTGTACAACTATAACAGCCACTCATGTAGTTGGCGCTCAGTGAAGATTTTTCGATCAACAACTTTGACGGATGATGGACTGACCTTTTCTACCGCAATTGTTATCTCCCTCGATTCAGCACAAAATTTTCGTATGGACTATTGATGCGGTGTTTACAGTTGTTACGTAGTGGTAATCCTAGTCGTATTTACGAGTGCTGCGTAAACAGTCACTGAATAAATTTGCACGCATTTACGAGCACTGGATATTACTACCGTTTTTAATCGAAACCGTCCGTATACGCACATGACAGTTGTGACAAAAACAACACAAAAATCTGGCGTACATTGTTACTGCATTACTTTGACCAAAAAATCACCCAAATGCCGAACGGTGATCATACAGAACTCTGCTGCAGGTTTCTGGACTAAACGACCCCAACCGACGGGTCCCAGTCAACTGTGCCGGGCTCGACGTCTACTCTATCAGCGTCAACTCAAACTTTCACTCCAGAAAACTTTACCCCCACAAACTGGGAATATACTAAATTTACCTTGAAAAAAATTCAAACTTTGTATCGTATTGAAAAAATCTTCCCGGGCCACGGAGCAAATTAAAAAACCAACAAACCCCAACAGAAACAGTTGAATGATCATTAGTGTGCAAGGTCGCTGTATTATATGTCAGGGTGAAAAAATCTAGCTTGAAATTTCTGGACAGTACAAACGGCGGGGCAGAATTAGACAAGATTACGACCAATGTGTTACCGCCGATGGTACATAACTTACTGTTGATAGCAGGTAGTTCGGTGTCCAGTGAGAACACGATTCCGAATATATCACGGCTGTTGATTTGAGCTGCCTCCGATCGAAAATTTTCAACACAAAGACATGATGTCAATAATTTTGCGAGATTATAAGTACCCGCTGTCTTCTCGCCAAATAGCTGCGATCAAGATCATTATGATAGAAGCAATTGACCGCCGAACACCTGCTTGCTGATCTTATACACAACGTGTAAAAATTGATTATTCCTGCTGAGAAATACGACAGCAAATATTGCAATGTGAATTTCTTACTATCTTCCTCGCAATGGTTTGCATCTGTGTTTATTTTATCACGGTCACTGGACCATTTCTGACGATCATTTACATACAAAGAATCAGTTGACACTCATCGTGGGAACACATTGCAAAGACGTTCACAAAATTTTCATCACATTCATCACATTACCGTAATCCCCGTTTCAAAGACGTAGGAAATGTATAATGATTTGTTTATCTTGAAAATTCCCGAACTGAAGCCTCTAAATACAAAATGATTTTTCTTCTGAACAACTTCCCGACAACTTTACAATCACACTCTGGTCATCACATGACGGTTGTAACCGTACATGTGCTGCTGCCATGGAGAATCAAAAGACTTCAAATCAACAGTCAAAACGTACGGAAAAAATATCAATATCCAAGCAATGTAAAACAATAATTTGATAAGGTCAATTTATTGTATATTGTAAAAAATCTCCAGACCACTCGGAACAGCGTAAGATTATGATCTCACTCATTCGAATACTACACTCACACGGTAGGGTAAAAATATGGGAACTCAGATCGTTATATACTGCTTCCGTCAAACGAGTCCGCTTATCTAAAGACAGTAAAAATGGTAAAAAAGACGGTAAAATGACCATAATTATTATTGCTTGTCTCTGTAAATTTTGCCGACTATTCGTTAGTAGTTGTCGAATTTCTTGAGTTTGTCCGAAAACTATTTCAGTGAATGACGTAAGTTTCAAGACACACCCGAGTGCGAACGCAATATCGATATGGAGATAGCAAAATCAGTCACAGACAATCGAGGAAGAACATAAGAGTCTATTAATCTGCGATTTAATTCATCCTAGGTTACCATGAAAGTAAAAAGGTAATGTTGTGCCCTGGTTGGGAAAGAAAAGTTGATTAAGTTTTCAAAAAAACGTCAGCTAATACTCGAACAATTTAGTAAAAAACTAGCTCAGAAAAACGTATAGAGAAGAACGACATCACTGATCACGGCGATCTTCAGATCTTTTATCATGTTTCAGTCTGAACGGTCAACATTTGATGCTATAATCTATGTCAAGTGTCTCTTTTTGGTCAAATCCGACAGAGATGAATCAATCACGATTTAGTTTCATCGCCCCGACCCGACAGGAAATACATGGGCACCTGTATACATGTAATCGTGGCATAAACGTATCCAATGCCCGTCCACTGCATGAGCCATTGACTAACCGTGCATCGCGAGCAAACAACGGTTTTGGACGTCACGAGAGCATTTTTTTTCGCAATCTGTGAGCGGTTGAGTGGTTTGGGTAGGCTGCATACATGTAGATCGGAATCGAGTTGATTTCGGCGGAAAACAGTTAGAAAGTAGTTTTTCGTGCTCCGTCCAAATTGGATCCGCATGTTGCCGGTTTTGTCCATGGTAATCAGCAGAGCTGTGGTGGGAGGCCGTATAACGCCGGGAATACACGTCATCGTACGCAGGGCTATGCCACAACATACTTCCAAAGGCGATCTATCGTAAAATATCGTACTGCAGGTCAACATATACACATCACCCATTCATAGGCCTACAGGTACACATATCAACGAACAAAAAGGGAGAGGCAATCTGCTTGAAACCATGAAGTAGTCCGTTTGTGTCTGAATTCATTGAGGCGCGTGTTCAGTAACCGTTGGTCAAGTTTTTTCGTTCAGTAGTAAGAATCGTTTATTCATTGTTGACATCGTAATCGATCCGATGTACACACCAAATGTTTGATCGTTTGCACCTTTGCGCGTCCCCTCGTGATTGGCAGCTGTTGAATGCTTTCATCTATTGTTTGTTGGACGCTTCGAACACAGCATCGAAGCAGTTTTGGCATAGAAAATCAACTTAAAATGGAAAAAGTGAGAGAATTTCGCCAACAGGGTGATGCCACAAGTATTCACAAAACGTAATATGTTGGAACAGTGCTTTAATTTACACAATGGTTGTTGAAAGATCCAGATTTTCGGGAGCATTCGTTGACGTTGTTACCATGTGCCACTCATGTTGGATTATGAATCCCCAGGGAGATAGGGAATGTTCTAGATTGATTAAACTCAGGTCATGAGTATGGGGAAAATGACCTACATAACAATATAAATCTGCGACCAAGACATTCTCAAATTGCATTCTCTCATTTTCAACATCGTTTTAATGAGTATTGTGTCATTATGCTTTTATGAGAGTTAAAAGATATGTTGCATTAAGTCAACTGCGCAGACTCGACTGGACAGAGCTAGTGAAAGAAGCAAATGTTCACCCGTCAAACTTAACATATTCACAAGTGATCACAGAATTTACATGAGAAGCTATTGCAAACAACATTTATTGTACTGACAAGTACTTAAAGCAGGGAGCCTGAACGAAATAAAGTCTTTGTTTTCAATACAGCCATGTTAGGAAGTGGAATAGCATAGTTTATTGTTTGTTGTGACGGCGAGGAAACTGTGACTTCATTCCCAAAGAAGCACGTGACTTTGTGGATTTAGAAATGTAAAAGCAAGGGTCAAACTGGGGCGTTCGATTGAATTATGTGATAACAACCATTCTCAAAACCCTGAGCATCAATAGCAATTGTTTCTACTTCAG
This sequence comes from Ptychodera flava, assembly GCF_041260155.1. Classification (NCBI taxonomy): domain Eukaryota; kingdom Metazoa; phylum Hemichordata; class Enteropneusta; family Ptychoderidae; genus Ptychodera; species Ptychodera flava. The sequence continues at coordinate 38,177,133 of NC_091935.1, forward strand.
ACAACGGAGGGGCTGCAAATCATGGAGGGAGTAACTGGCCATTGAGAGGTCAAAAGGGTTCTCTTTTTGAGGGAGGCGTGAGGGGTCCTGCCTTCGTAAGTGGTCCTGTCTTGAAAAACAGTGTCAGAGGAACAGTTAACAGAGATCTGCTGTACGTTGGCGATTGGTTCCCAACGTTTGTACACCTGGCCGGCGGCACAACCAATGGTACAAAGCCATTAGATGGTCTAAACCAGTGGCAAACTATCAGGTACTTACTGTCACACAATTTGTTACCTAATAAAGACTTTTTCCTCATCGGAACACCTGACGGGCTGATTAAGAAGCAGACGCCTTCAGAGAGATTGAAAGACAGGGAGTGAGTAGTGTGAAAGATGAAAGACTGTTATAGATAGACAGAGAGAGCCTGTAAGAGAAACAGGGTGAATTTCTTCTCGAGAAGCAAGAATAAGTTCATATACCTTTTGTCTCTTCAAGACAAATCTTGACTGTCGCGTATAAGTGTCAGATACCTTATTTCCTAGCATCTTCATTAATATTTTTCATCACATTTGCAGTCGGGATATGCCCTCACCGAGAAAGGAAATTTTGCACAACATAGACCATCTAGAGTCCCACCCACTTCATTCAAGTAGCGAACCATTCCAAGACCCTTCTCTATTTGATATCCGGATCTCAGCGTCTATAAGGATGGGCGACTGGAAACTCTTGACAGGAAGAACTGGTAAGCGTCGCACAATGCACACATACTATAAGAACCTCTCTTACAGTCTGGGGGAGTAACTAATAATGTTAAACCACAGGGGACAGGGGTAAGTCCCGTAGGGTTGGGGAGCAGTGGGGATCTTTGTGCAATAGTTTATGCCACGGTTTATTTATTAATTTTGATTGTGAAATAAATATTTCGACGCCAAACCGCCTGACTGCTTTCTTTATTACCTAAAAGTCATTTTCTCCTCTCCAACCTGTGTACGCACCATCGTATTTGCTCCGCAAACATTGCCAACTGGTTAATAATCGGCTGTCCGTATCAGCGGATTAATTGATTAAGTCAACGCCACATCTGTTCAACACGTCATATTTTAGTCAGTTGGCAATGTTTTCGGAGCAATTAAAGTGGTTTGTGCACAGGTTGGGGAGGGGATATGGACTTTTGGATAATAAAGAAGCAGTCAGACGGTTTGGAGTCTAAATCTGTTTTAGAAATATTACGGTCAAAATTAATAAAACACAACAAAATAATATAAAATAAACCGTTGCACAAAGAACCCCACCCCAACCCAGCGGACTGACCCCTGTCCCCTGTGTTTTGAAATATAAGATATTGCCTACCAGCATTACCGAGTGCAAGTGTCTGCAAAACGAAAACAGAACTTATTAAAGAAGACTGTACTAATATCTTCCTAAAACTGTCAGGACGTCTATCGCCCCATCCATTCTTGTACAAGGCAGTCGTTATGTCTACCATTACTTTTAATTTTTTCAACAGGAGCTAATTTTTGGACAACCCCTCTTGGGCTCGGCTACAGCGAGGATAACACGGAACATGGTAACCCTGTGTTATTTAACATCAGAGATGATCCCGAGGAGAGAGAAGACTTAGTTAACTGCCGGCCTGATATTGTGCACAGACTTCTAAAGCGACTTCATTTCCATAATAGCACCGTAGTGGTTCCAGTTCATTTAAAACATCAAAAAGAACTTTCTGATCCTATATTTCATGACATGGCATGGTCTCCATGGGAGTAAACTCCGAGAGGTGATTAATGCGAGGAGACTCTCGTAATGTTTGCAGATATGATTAAAATGAGTGTAATATGATAATTCTTATGTCTCTAAACGTAGCCCTTTTAAACAACAAAGTACCTGGAAAGTGCCGGCAGCTGAGCGATGCTGTTTTAAATCAAGATAGTTGAATATGGCAAATCTACATAAAATGAGAGATAGCATAATTGTTGTGATTCATTACAAATTTCGTGCCCACAGAGGAATAGACATTCTTTCTGCTGGTGACGTTCTCTAACGCCAATTACCGCTGAGGTCCTTTGTTCTGTGTCATAGGCTTTGAACTGAAATAGTCATCAATTTTTGTAAGAATCTCTTCTAGAATAAATGCCCTCGCACTGGCACAGCCATCTCTAGAAACCTAAAGAGTGTGGGACCTCTGTGTTGTTGGTTCTTTGCATCGTGATCTCTCACAAGTGTCATATATATTGCACCGCTTAAATATTTTGTCGCCATCTAGTTGTCTGCCATCAGAGTAATTCAGTAAATTCTCGATCGGTTTCGAACTCAAACCTACAATATCCATTCACCTAGCGAAGACATCTGCGATCATAACCGCTCCGCTAAATTCCCCACCACTTTTTGAGTATTCTTGACACGTGGAGTTATCACCCCCCGCACCAGTTTGGTAGTGTCAATCGTCGATTCCGCTTTGCGCTTACACGGCCCATGGACGTATATACACGTCAAACTCTTGAGTGATTCCAATGAAGGGTAGGAGTAAGTTATTACAAAAATGAAGGGCGACGCCCTGATCATTAACGTTTATTTATGGGCAAGGACGAGAGGAAAGCCAAATATTAACAAGCCTCGCCCGTTAATTTTGGCTTTCCTCCCGCCCGTAAGTAGTCAGGGCAGAGTCTGTTATTTCCATTATATTATCAACGAACCCAAGAAAACCATCAAAATTTGCGAAAATTTTCCACGCGAAAGACAACGGGTCCCAGAACTTGTACTACTCAAGCCCGGAGGCTTTTTTTGGAAAGAAGTTTCTAAACTTGGACCACAAGTGCTCCATTTTATTTTGTGATTGATTATGATCTTTGTGCAAATCACAATTTAAGTTTTAGCTGAAAGTTTACGATACTGTAAGTTTATATTCACGAGCGTGTAAATAAACCATCGCTGTGTATTTGTGGTAAGTCACGTGGTTCAGCTCGACCACTTAAAATGCGACGGACAGGGCATGGCAATATGATGAGCCACAATAGAATAGACTCTCTATGACCTGCGTAATAAACAGTCGAATATCGTGGCATCGTCTTGCAACTCTTGTCCCATGCAGGACCAGAGGAATTAACTTTCCACAGACAGCTGTATCTGCATGGTGGATGAAAAGACGTTGGCCTATATGGGGAATATTGGATGTCTAGAGTTGAAATCATGAAGACAGAAAAACGACACCATCCCCAATCGATCAAGCCACCCGTGACGTGGTCAAGTATTGTTGTATTATGTGAAAAAAATCGATTCCTGATGGTGCAGTGAAAGAATATAACGATATTTTGAAGTTCTGTCCAAAATAGTGAAAGCTTAAGAGAACAGATAATATAGTCCGATGTCTATCCACACGTCATCGTAGAGAAAATGCAAACATGCCATCTTTACATAGAAGATTATTTTAAAATTAATGGTCATTTATCATCATAAAATACAACAAAACAGTGAATAGTGATTTCATAGAGTAAGAGGCACATACAAACATATATTTACTCATTCTGTACTGTGTCAGTTCCCTATGTCATATTGCAAAGTCAAAGGATAAATATTAAAAGTTTTCTGTAGAGTGTTCAAGAACTACAGATTTCGCTTACTTCCACTGTTGCTTTTGACGGAAAATCTCATCGAAGCTGCATCGTCCCATATGTCCCCTGTTTCAATCATTCATTTCATCTCAATACCCAACGAGACTGCTAGTCTTCGAATATCACTCAGTCCATCTTGACATAGAGCCAGTTTCTTAATTTTGTATAATATCGCTGATAATCAACACTCAGTCTGCTATTCATCTACGCTCATACGCTAAAGCTCAACAAAAGGTGTCTAAAAGCGTAATTATTTGTTCATCGCCATTAAAACTAATCTATACCGTGTGAACGTGCGTATATGAGGTGTACTTATGTACACCTCATATACACATTCAACGATTACTTACACACTCTGAATTAAAGAAATGAATGATGAATGTCATGCATTTAACCTTTGAACACCACACGTGATCAGATGGCATCAATCACTACGTAAATACCCTTATTAGTTTTATTAATGCTACTTATTTACCCAAAGGCAAGTTAACCTTTGCCTTTTAAATTAACGGCACCGTGTGCATTTCCGCCTTGCCTTTGCTTGGGACAAAATAAACTTATTCTCACTTTGAATTAAGCAGAACCTTGAAATTTGACCTACAAACCTTTCAGAGAAAACATAGCATAACATTGTCGCTAGTAATGGGAAAGCGTTGGGTAACAGATTTATTTGAAATCCCCCTCAAGCTGATTCACAAAAGCGCAATATATTCAGACAGAAAAGGCGAAAGTCATCCATTCTGCGATTATCGCACACGCTGAGCGATAGAATGTTCGTTCTGATGTTTTGTTCGGTGTGCTTGCCAGTTTTCGCAGTAGGCTTCGCTAATCCGAAACCACACATTATTTTCATCCTTGCCGATGACCTTGGCTGGCACGATGTTGGTTACCACGATTCGATCATCGAAACGCCAAACATCGACCGATTGGCCGCCGATGGAGTCAAGCTTGAAAACTATTATGTAACACCAGTGTGTTCCCCGACGAGGTCTGTACTTATGACAGGACGTTACCAGGTAAATTACACTTGCATGTTCAAACGGTGCAAAAGGATCTTTGGACTTTTTTCGATGATAGACGAGAATCGAATAACACTTTTGTCGAACGTTATTTAAGCAACGTATTATTGATAATATACTTGTAACATAACTAACATAATACATTAATGTTAAACATAGCACAAATGTATATGTCACTTTTGATAATGGTTTTGACACTGTAAGTAAACGGCTGCTTTGTCATGTGAACAAAAGATTTGTTTCTAGTCAGTGCGGGTCATCTCAGGACCTGTAGTGTGCGTCATGTCTTTTTTTGAGTTACGTACTCATCGCTACAGCTATCCTTGATATCCCTGTTTTGCATGTCTAAAATTGCTAAAAAGAAACGGAAGTATTTGCAGCCAGTAATAAAAGCCAATAACTTATGTATCAATAGTGACAAACCAGCATTGTTAGGAATAAAAAGGGAAAAAAAGAAAATCGCATCATTGCTTTACTTTTGCTGAATGTTTATGACTAGGAACAATTCTTTTTGCCTAAAGCTTTGCTAATAATTACTGAGTTCTCGATTATTATCGTTTCATTCACACAGACAAAGATTAAAGTCCACAAGGGTGCTATATCGCTCAATACAGACACCCTTTTTCACCTCCAACAATGTGTTTCCCCAAACCCATCTGTACGTTTTATGTGTGATAGTTTTCAATGGAGCCTTCTCAATAGTGATATACACGAAAGGGCTTTACATCTGCAAAACGTCAGCAGCATTTATCAATAAATGTAAGGCGCAGAAATGCTAAACCATTTCAAATATCTATATTGTTGACACTTAGCAAAACATCAGAGTAAGTCAACTTTAACTATAGAATCATCTTGAAAATAGATCATGAGGTGCTTTCTGTAAATACTAAATGGCGCTGTACACTTTATATGATCGAACTGGTGATTATGTGATTCTTTACTTTGATACTCAGAGCAAGACATCCCTACCTGCCAGTAAAATTAGTCATTCTACATTAAATTTCATTCTACCAATCCACATACATACATACATACATACATACATACATACATACATACATACATACATACATACATACATACATACATGCATGCATGCATGCATGCACGCACGCACGCACGCACGAACACACACATACATACATACATATCACTACGTAAATACCCTTATTAGTTTTATTAATGCTACTTATTTACCCAAAGGCAAGTTAACCTTGCCTAAAAGTTTAAATTAACGGCACCGAGTGCATTTCCGTCTTGCCTTTGCTTGAAACAAAATAAACTTATTCTCACTTTGAATTAAGCAGAACCTTGAAATTTGACCTACAAACCTTTCAGAGAAAACATAGCATAACATTGTCGCTAGTAATGGGAAAGCGTTGGGTAACAGATTTATTTGAAATCCCCCTCAAGCTGATTCACAAAAGCGCAATATATTCAGACAGAAAAGGCGAAAATCATCCATTCTGCGATTACCGCACACGCTGAGCGATAGAATGTTTGTTCTGATGTTTTGTTCGGTGTGCTTGCCAGTTTTCGCAGTAGGCTTCGCTAATCCGAAACCACACATTATTTTCATCCTTGCCGATGACCTTGGCTGGCACGATGTTGGTTACCACGATTCGATCATCGAAACGCCAAACATCGACCGATTGGCCGCCGATGGAGTCAAGCTTGAAAACTATTATGTAACACCAGTGTGTTCCCCGACAAGGTCTGTACTTATGACAGGACGTTACCAGGTAAATTACACTTGCATGTTCCAACGGCGCAAAAGGATCTTTGGACTATTTTCGATGATAGACGACAATCGAATAACACTTTTGTCGAACGTTATTTAAGCAACGTATTATGATAACAACATGTAACATAACTAACATAATACATTAATGTTAAACATAGCACAAATGTATATATCACTTTTGATAATGGTTTTGACACTGTAAGTAAACGGCTGCTTTGTCACGTGAACAAAATATTTGTTTCTAGTCAGTGCCGGTCATCTCAGGACCTGTACTGCGCGTCATGTCTTTTTTTTGAGTTACGTACTCATCGCTACAGCTATCCTTGATATCCCTGTTTTGCATGTCTAAATATGCTAAAAAGAAAACGGAAGTATTTTGCAGCCAGTAATAAAAGCCAATAACTTATGTATCAATAGTGACAAACCAGCATTGTTAGGAATAAAAAAGGGAAAAAAAGAAAATCGCATCATTGCTTTACTTTTGCTGAATGTTTATGACTAGGAACAATTCTTTTTGCCTAAAGCTTTGCTAATAATTACTGAGTTCTCGATTATTATCGTTTCATTCACACAGACAAAGATTAAAGTCCACAAGGGTGCTATATCGCTCAATACAGACACCCTTTTTCACCTCCAACAATGTGTTTCCCCAAACCCATCTGTACGTTTTATGTGTGATAGTTTTCAATGGAGCCTTCTCAATAGTGATATACACGAAAGGGCTTCACATCTGCAAACGTCAGCAGCATTTATAAATAAATGTAAGGCGCAGAAATGCTAAACCATTTCAAATATATATTGTTGACACTTAGCAAAACATCAGAGTAAGTCAAATTTAACTATAGAATCATCTTGAAAATAGATCATAAGGTGCTTTCTGTAAACACTAAATGGCGCTGTACAGCTTTATATGATCGAACTGGTGATTATGTGATTCTTTACTTTGATACTCAGAGCAAGAAATCCCTACCTGCCAGTAAAATTAGTCATTCTACATTAAATTTCATTCTACCAATCCACATACATACACATACATACATACATACATACATACATACATACATACATACATACATACATACATACATGCATGCATGCATGCATGCATGCACGCACGCACGCACGCACGCACGAACACACACATACATACATACATATCACTACGTAAATACCCTTATTAGTTTTATTAATGCTACTTATTTACCCAAAGGCAAGTTAACCTTTGCCTAAAAGTTTAAATTAACGGCACCGAGTGCATTTCCGTCTTGCCTTTGCTTGGGACAAAATAAACTTATTCTCACTTTGAATTAAGCAGAACCTTGAAATTTGACCTACAAACCTTTCAGAGAAAACATAGCATAACATTGTCGCTAGTAATGGGAAAGCGTTGGGTAACAGATTTATTTGAAATCCCCCTCAAGCTGATTCACAAAAGCGCAATATATTCAGACAGAAAAGGCGAAAGTCATCCATTCTGCGATTATCGCACACGCTGAGCGATAGAATGTTCGTTCTGATGTTTTGTTCGGTGTGCTTGCCAGTTTTCGCAGTAGGCTTCGCTAATCCGAAACCACACATTATTTTCATCCTTGCCGATGACCTTGGCTGGCACGATGTTGGTTACCACGATTCGATCATCGAAACGCCAAACATCGACCGATTGGCCGCCGATGGAGTCAAGCTTGAAAACTATTATGTAACACCAGTGTGTTCCCCGACGAGGTCTGTACTTATGACAGGACGTTACCAGGTAAATTACACTTGCATGTTCAAACGGTGCAAAAGGATCTTTGGACTTTTTCGATGATAGACGAGAATCGAATAACACTTTTGTCGAACGTTATTTAAGCAACGTATTATTGATAACAACATGTAACATAACTAACATAATACATTAATGTTAAACATAGCACAAATGTATGTATCACTTTTGATAATGGTTTTGACACTGTAAGTAAACGGCTGCTTTGTCACGTGAACAAAAGATTTGTTTCTAGTCAGTGCCGGTCATCTCAGGACCTGTACTGCGCGTCATGTCTTTTTTTTGAGTTACGTACTCATCGCTACAGCTATCCTTGATATCCCTGTTTTGCATGTCTAAATATGCTAAAAAGAAAACGGAAGTATTTTGCAGCCAGTAATAAAAGCCAATAACTTATGTATCAATAGTGACAAACCAGCATTGTTAGGAATAAAAAAGGGAAAAAAAGAAAATCGCATCATTGCTTTACTTTTGCTGAATGTTTATGACTAGGAACAATTCTTTTTGCCTAAAGCTTTGCTAATAATTACTGAGTTCTCGATTATTATCGTTTCATTCACACAGACAAAGATCTAAGTCCACAAGCGTGCTATATCGCTCAATACAGACACCCTTTTTCACCTCCAACAATGTGTTTCCCCAAACCCATCTGTACGTTTTATGTGTGATAGTTTTCAATGGAGCCTTCTCAATAGTGATATACACGAAAGGGCTTCACATCTGCAAAACGTCAGCAGCATTTATCAATAAATGTAAGGCGCAGAAATGCTAAACCATTTCAAATATCTATATTGTTGACACTTAGCAAAACATCAGAGTAAGTCAACTTTAACTATAGAATCATCTTGAAAATAGATCATGAGGTGCTTTCTGTAAATACTAAATGGCGCTGTACACTTTATATGATCGAACTGGTGATTATGTGATTCTTTACTTTGATACTCAGAGCAAGACATCCCTACCTGCCAGTAAAATTAGTCATTCTACATTAAATTTCATTCTACCAATCCACATACATACATACATACATACATACATACATACATACATACATACATACATACATACATACATACATACATACATACATGCATACATGCATGCATGCATGCACGCACGCACGCACGCACGCACGCACACACACACATACATACATACATACATACATACATACATACATACATACATACATACATACATACATACATACATGTACATACATACATACATACATACATACATACATACATACATACATACATACATACATACATACATACATACATACATACATACATACATACATACATACATACATACATACATACATACATACATACATATGTATATACATACGTACGTACGTAGGTACGTGCGTGCGTGCATGCATATACGTACGTACGTACATACATACGTACATACATGTATGTCTCAAACACAGAAGGCATATAATCCACCAAACTGCGTATCGCTGTTCAATGAGCACTATGATAAAAGAATACATGATGTTTAAAAAAACTCTGATGTCTACCAAAATGCTATTTGATAACATAGAATTAATTTGATAACGTCTACAGACTCGCACAGGCATGCAACATCGTGTTCTCTGCGCCAACGAACCAAAATGTCTTCCATTGGACGAAGTTCTACTTCCACAGAAATTAAAAGAAAGTGGCTACGCTACCCATATGGTCGGGAAATGGCATCTTGGATTTTACAAGTGGGACTGCGTACCAAACCACAGGGGTTTTGATAGCTTTTTTGGTCAGTAACAATATCTATTTGTACCCCATTTTGAAAGTGCCAGTTTATTCATTTTCTTGGAAAAGGACATGATGTGTTGTGTGAAGGTTTTGATGATATCCAGAAAAGCACTCGATTACTGTAGTATGGGGTTTTCTTCGGTAGAAGATCTCCTAAATAACATATAATCAAAACGTTGTCGGCACATATGTCGGTACATTTGTATGTATTTGTATGAAACACGTTTGCTTGTCCTTGTCTCAGGTTTCTACCTAGCAGTTGGAGACTATTTCAATCACTCAAGAATTACTGGTGGACATTGGGGCTATGATCTCCGGGACAACGATAAAATGGTGGCAAAACAGTACGAAGGTGAATACTCAACCTTCTTGTTTGCCAGGAAGTCACAGGAAATCCTTTGGAATCACAATCCAGATGTCGTAAGTATTATTGTGATCCAATGTCTTGCCTAGAGTCTATATTGCATTCACTTCTTTTAAATTACACAAGTCAACTACCTTAGCATGTTGGCATGTCTCCATTTAGTTATGTTTCAGTGTATGCAAGTTGTAAACGTTGTTATCAAAATACAGTCATCACAGTTATCATGTTTTCGTTCGACATGGAATGAGACCAATCAAGTGTTGCTGTTGAAAGTTACTCTTAGCTGAGGCTTGACTTTCCATGTCCCAAACCCTACATGTTTAGTTGTTGATCTTTTTACAGGTATTAAGTATATTTACGGGTGTTCTTCATTGCATACCTAAAAATAATCGGAAACTGATCTATTAAAGGGACAAAGTCGCCCATTTTTGATGAATTTGTTTGATACGAGATGCTACTTATATTGTTTGACATGTTAAGAGATGCTGAATGAATGGGTGACACCCTGGTTTTAGACACGATACATGAAGCCATCGCGAAAATGAATTAATGGTCATGACCATTAATTCATTTTCGCGCTGGTTTCATTTAATTTGTCTAAAACCAGGGTCGAATATATGCATGGTCACCATTTCATTCAGCATCTCTTAACATGTCAAACAATATAAGTTGTATCTCGCAAACAGAATTCATGAAAAATGGGCGACTTTGTCCCTTTAATAGGCTATGTCATTCTTCCTTCTTTTTTTCCACAAGTACTATTTGCTGTTTTGTGTTTTAGCCCCTATTTCTATACCTGTCATTTCAAGCCGTTCACGGCCCTCTCCAAGTTCCAGCACAGTACTCCGACATATATCTCGGGAAGATAGAAGATGAGCACCGTAGACTGTACGCCGGCCAAACAACATGCATGGACGAAGCCATCGGTAAAGTCGTCGACACACTAGAGAAAACTGGTCTCTGGAAAAACAGTCTGATAGTGTTTTCGACAGGTTTGTGCCTTCTATCATGTTTGTTCACACACTTATAGGCTGTTCTCTGTTTCGAATCCCCTTTCTTATCAAATAAAAAACATGAACTAACATCGAACTTTGTTGATATTAAACTCCTACGATAAAAAAGTTATCTATACCAATGGTTTTGAAATTTACACCCGTCGATAACTTTGTCGACCAGATAAGACATTGCTAAAAGACAGTGAGAATTACTTGCGCAGTGTCAAAATTCGCCTTGCATGATCACTTTTAGACTCGATGTAAATCAATGGTTAAGACTTTCAAATCACATTCTCCCGTTTTCACCATCTTTTTAACAAAACTTGTGTCTCATTAAGTCTACTGCGCATACTCAACTGGACAGAGCCTAATGAAAAAGCAAATACATTCGCAAGTGATCACAGAAACATGAGAAGCTATTGCAAACAACGTTTATTATACTGACAAGCACTTAAAGCAAGGAGCCTGAACGAAATAGAGTCTTAGTTTTCAATAGAACCATTGTCAGGAGGTGGAATAACGTAGTTTATTTTTTGTTTCGACAACAGTGAAACAGTAATCTACTGCCAAAAAAACACGTGAATTTGTAGATTTAGAAAAGTAACAGCAAAGATCAAACTTGGGCGTTCGATTGAATCATGCGATAAAAACCATTCTCAAAACCCTGAGCATCAATAGCAATTGTTTCTACTTCAGACAATGGAGGGTCTTTAGGTCATGGAGGGAGTAACTGGCCATTGAGAGGTCAAAAAGGTACTCTTTTGGAAGGAGGCGTGAGGGGTGTTGCCTTCGTAAGTGGTCCTGTCCTGAAAGAAGTGTGAGAGGAACAGTTAACAGAGAACTTCTGTACGTTGGTGATTGGTTCCCAACGTTTGTACACCTGGCCGGCGGCACAACCAATGGTACAAAGCCATTAGATGGTCTAAACCAGTGGCAAACTATCAGGTATTTACTACACACAGTTTGTTACCTCATAAAGACTTTTTCCTCATCGGAACACCTGACGGGCTGATTAAGAAGCAGACACGTTCAGACAGTTTGAAAGACTGGGAGTGAATTGTGTGAAAGATAAAGGACTGTTATAGATAGACAGAGAGAGCCTGTAAGAGAAACAGTGTGAATTTCTTCTGGAGAAGCAAGAATTAGTTCACGCCTTCTGTCTCTTCAAGACATAATTTGACTATCACGTATAAATGTCAGATACCTTATTTCCTAGTATCTTCATTAATATTTGTCATCACATTTGCAGTCAGGATATGTCCTCACCAAGAAAGGAAATTTTGCACAACATAGACCATCTGGAGTCCAAACCACTTCATTTAACAAGCGAACCATACCAGGACCTTTCTCTCTTCGATATACGTGTTTCAGCGTCTATAAGGATTGGCAACTGGAAACTTTTAACAGGAAAAAGAGGTAAACGTTGAACAAGACATACATACTACAGGAACCTTTCTTACAGTCTGGGGGAGTAACTAACCATGCTTAACTAAAACGATTTGAAGTATAAGATATTACTTACCCAGGATTACCAATGGCAAATGTCTGCAAAACAAAAACAACAGCTTATTAAAGAAGTCTCAGCCAACATTCTCCAATAATTGTAAAGATGTCTATCACCAAAAACCATTCTTGTGCAAGAAAGTCGTCCTGACTACCATTTACCTCCAATTTTTTTTTAACAGGAGCTAATTTTCAGACAAACCCTCCTGCACTCGGCTACAGGAAGAGTAACATGGGACATGGTAACCTTGCGTTATTTAACATCAGAGATGATCCCGAGGAAGGAAAAGACTTAGTTAACTGCCGGCCAGATATTGTGCACAGACTTCTAAAACGACTTCATTTCCATAATAACACTGTTGTGGTTCCAAGTCATTTAGAACGCCACAAAGAACGTTCTGATCCCATATTCCATGACATGGCATGGTCTCCGTGGGGGTAAAACCCCAAGAGGGGATTAGCGCGAGGAGACTCTCGTTATCTTTGCAGATATGATTGGAAATGAATGTAATACGATGGTTCTTACAAAGTAATAATGTCTATAAGCGTAGACGTCTTAAACTGCAAAGTAGCCCGAAAAGTGCCAGTAGCTGTGCGATGAGCAGTTCTAAATCACTGCGGCAAGATAGTTGACAGTTGCAAATCTACATAAAATGAGAGATAGCATTATTGTTATGTTTCATGACATCTACTGGTGACGCTCTCTAACGCTGGTTACTCCTGAGGTTATTTGTAAGTAAGTAAGTAAGTAAGTAAGTAAGTAAGTAAGTAAGTAAGTAAGTAAGTAAGTCAGTCAGTCAGTCAGTCAGTCAGTCAGTCAGTCAGTCAGTCAGTCAGTCAGTCAGTCAGTCAGTCAGTCAGTCAGTAAGCAAGCAAGCAAGCAAGCAAGTAAGTAAGTAAGTAAGTAAGTAAGTAAGTAAGTAAGTAAGTAAGTAAGTAAGTAAGTAAGTAAGTAAGTAAGTAAGTAAGTAACTAAGTTAGTAAGTAAGTGTTTCCTATTCTGATATATACCATAGATATCCAATGAACAATATAGTGGCAAATTATTGAGTTGAAATGCGAATCCAATGCCGTTAAACACAGATATGAGACATAGCTAGTACGTCAGATCGGAAGAGGACTTTTTAGAGAGTTTGGCTAGACAGCGTCACCTAAAGATGCCAGTGATATGACCTGTACTGCTGCTACTTGTACACATAATAGCTTACAAAAGGAGAAGACTTTAGCGGGACAAGTTGCGCTTGGATCTTTCATTTGTTCCTTTTGAAAACTACAGGCAAAACCAACAAAAGTATACGATTTTGACATGGGCATCAAAGGCAACGCATAATTTCTGTCTTTCATTTTGTTTGAACCACGTTTGAACCTCCACGTGTACTTTATTAGCACTATTTGAACATAGCTGTGCAAGTCTTAGATTTATCCGATTTCGTTGTGGTCTAGCAGTACTGTTCTGACTTGTTAATGAATATTGACAAGTTTATTTGCTCTACAATTAAAATATGCATTTTTACGTCACATGATATTTGGCCCTCTGCTGACTTCTAATTAATCAGAGAAACAGTGCTTTGGTATGACATATAGTTTGCTTCGTTAAAACAAAAATATCTATGGCCAATGAGTTTATTTTATGAAACGTAGTATATTGAATCGAAATGAAAATCAAAACGAAGTCTTAAACCATTGTCAATATCACCATTGTATTTATTGAATTTTTTAAGGCCTGTCTTCGATCCTTGCTTGTATTACTTCACATTTGCATTAATGTGTGTTAGACGGTGTTACAGAGATATTTTATCTCAGACAAAGGTTAATGAACCTAGCGGTCATCGACACCAGTAAAATGGTTAATTAAAACAACAAGATCTCAATTATAAGTCGATATGCATACAAATCATATTTTTAGACAAACGCACAATAACGCTAATTCCATTTTACGAGGGTGTTTACGAAAGTCAGGACGAAAACAAGAACATGTGTCACAGTGAGGTTTGAATATCATTTGTATAATATATTAATTGTGACACTGACGTTTATGATTGGATGTATCATTTTATCTTTAATTCATGTCTATCGTATGATCCAAGCCACGCCTTAAAGATAACGTTTACAATCCCATCCTTAAACATACAACGAGCAGTCTGGGTTGCTAAAGGGAGAGATTGGAACATTGAGAGGGGAACACGGCGGACCCAAGACATTTAGACTATGGGAGAAGCGTATCTTGGGCGATGGCAACTGTCAAGCTTGTCTACAGGGAAATAAAGTCTATGTAGTACCAATGAACTCTAAACGTCTCGTGTAGTCAATACACTGAAGATCCCCAGGTACCTCTCGGCAGGCCAAGGCGAGTTCAACATATAAACTCCCCTTTGAAAGAACGATTAGTAATCGAGTGGCCGTAGTTACTACTTTGAAGAAAAAACTTATAGTAACAACGGTACTCCGTTACAATGAAAACCAGCTGTCAGGAGTAGATAAGAGTACAGCTTGATTCTGACTCAGCTGCTATATCATGTGACATGGGGCAGTATAGCAGTGTTATGCTTTTATCTATAGTGTACAAGAGTATACTCCCCTGTGTGTGTTTTATTACGGGTGAATATATAGTCATTTGATCAGTGCATCTACAGCGAAACAAGTTATCAAAGCACTTATACAAGTTTGATAACATTTAAATCAATTTCATCATCATCTATTCTCGGGCTGTTTTCACTGCAAACTTCCATTATATTTTATTTGTGATATTATATTTAAAATTTATATATAAACAATGACATTGCGTTCAAAACGCATTATGTCGGGTAGGTTGATGCTTTGTCTTCTAACGCACTTTAAGGAGAAGAATATAAAAATGCACTTGTTTTGCTAAGCAAACATTACAAAAAAGCCACAAAATCTTACAGTGATGTCTTAGCCACAAAACCATTTTCTCGACCATAATAACAGGTAATTATTTTAGCACGATCTTGTAATTTGACTATTCTGCTCTTATACATAAATTATTCAACTATTTCTAACGACAATTATCATAAGTACTACACAGTATTGATTTCAAGTCAGAGGCAGTGTCGGGGGAAAATGGATCTACAGTCACTTTATGGGACCACTTCGTTGTTGTAAACATTAATGTTGTAAAAATGCAGATATTGCTGAAATAGGTAGACTCGTACAAATGTCGTTTTATTCGCTTCTGTAATTTTAGATATTCGTTGAAATGTAAAATTTAGGTCATAAAGCATCGAGTGAGAGGATGGCTATCTGACAGAAGGTAGGACACGTGCATTGCAATATCTATTTTCTGAACTTATGAATACTAGTAAATTTTGGAACTTATCAAGAATCAAATACGTTGTGAATATGTTGTCGTGTTTAAAAGAAAATGGAGGTCTCGGTCCATCAACAAATCCCATGAACAGATCATTGCTATGTCAGAAACCTTTATCAAACATTGAGGAGCGCTGTAGTGGTGATATCTTGAATATCACCCAAAATTAAGAAAAAGGCTACATTTTGAGGTCAATTGAATGATATTCGAAGACGACAGCTTTTCCGGATCAGATGTTGAAATGAAAAAATATTACTGAAACAAGAAGCATAGGTGATGATACCGCTCTTCGGTGTTTTCCTTTAACGCCCTAATATCTGCGAAATAAACCGATTTCAAAATATCCTCCGTTTTCCAAGAGTTTTCTTTGAAAAAGACTCATTAAAGACTGAGAATGTGTATAACATTGTCATAAGTGTCGAAAGTGGCATGTAAATTCACATTTTTAACATCATTTTAGATTTCCCGCCATTTTCAGACAGAGAAGATAAAAATTACAACAACGAATTGTTGGCCATCATTTGTTGTGCATTCAAGTAATGCCATCATTTTTGTTTCTGGTATGATCACGATGGGTATGTGCAGGAAATACTGTTTATTTTGTACTTTTCCGTGGGGGCGCCAATTTATGGGTGCGGCACCCTATTATTATTTTGCCTGTTAAAACGTGTAGGCATGGTTCAAATCAGCGAGCAAATACACGTCCTTCAATTAGCACATTTACTGGGCCCAACTTCGGTTTGAAAATAAAATAATGAAAAAAATATATGAAATCGCAGCTATTGGGGCTTTAAAGACAACAATTCAATAATTGAAAATACCTGATTCTGTCTGTCATTGGATTGTACGTTTATAAAACACGTATAATGTTTACCATTTTAAATTTAAAACACTTTATGACTTTTGAACTATAAAAGTAGTGAACGAGTGCAGAAGAAATTGAGCTCCATAATTTCACAAATGCAAAATTTTCGACAATTTGAACATATAAACTATTCGGAAATAATTGAGCTGGCCAGAAGTTCAGTAAAATATCATATTTCAATGACAAAACGTTCAAACAATAAGCCCTTAAAATTTACATTTGGGTGTTTTGTCTTTTATCTGCCTGTGTGAGTTAGGTCTTCCCTAGGAATATCCGTACCATCTTGTTTGCCAGGAAGTCACAGGAATTTATTTTGGAATCACAATCTAGTGTTGTAATTATCATTGTTATTCAATTTCTTGCATTAAATCCAAATGACATTTACTTCTCGGATTTTCTAAATTATGAAATATCTTTTTCACTATCTTTCTTTCTCTAGATTATGCAATTCAAGTATCTTTGGCATGTTAACATGTCTCTTTTTAGTTATAGAATTTAAACGTCACTTGTAAGGGAATGTTCCCTACTTTATCTTCGACATATGACATAATTTGACTGTAAACATTTCATATAGCCTATTCCTAGCATCCCTGTTTATATTAATAACTTTATTTCAGTAAAGGTATGCCCTCACAGAGGAAAGAAATTTTGTATAACATAATTTAATTTACAATCCACACAACTTCATTCAATATGCGAAGAATATCAAGACTCTTCTCTCTTTGATATCCATATCTCAGCGTCTGTTTGAATGGGCAACTGGAAACTATAGACAGGAGAAAGAGGTAAAGGTTGCTAAAGAAACATACTGTCAGAAGCTCCTTCACGGACTTTGGCTGCATTCCTAAACACCTCTGGAGGGAGCGGCGGGAGGATTCACGGGGAGAGGGAGATTTAAAATATAAAGGGTATGTTTGGGGTACTTGAAAGGATTTAGGTACTTAAAGGGGGACTCGAAACAAAACTATCTCTGATTTATGTAAAATTTGTGTTAGGTTGTCAATTGAAGCTAATGTTTGGTTATTTTTGGGTGCTTTTGTGTATCCACTGCAGTTTCCTGCCTGAAGCGTGATGAAATTTCTAGCACAGCCATATGTGTACAGTCGGCATTGTTTAAAATTGACTGAATTCATGTCCAGACTAGATTCCTTTGTTATCAATAACAATGATAATGGTCCTTACGTTTGCATATAGAGAGTATTTGCAAAACACAGTTTGTTATTCTAGCATGATGTTGGCCAAAAGGTACACTTAATGTCTCTGTTATACAAATATATTGATTGTGTACAGTTTTCCTGACAAGTTTGGAAGTCACCCTGCTTTCAAACCTCCCTCTTGTGATAGTAAAAGGGACAATAGCTGTAATATTTACCTTGAAGTTCATTTATAGTTTGGCTTAAAATTGTACTATTATTGTTTATCGAGAAACTTATTACAGCCTAAACGTCAATATTAACAACACTTAAATATATACATATAAACATCAGGGAAAATATTTAATAGTTTACATGTAGACTACCATTGGAAGTGAAATAATAATTTTGGTGAAATTCCAATTATATCATATTTGTTGTCCAGATCTGAACTTTCAAACACCCTATTTGAATCAAGTATACACTTGTATCAATTGTCAAACACTTATAAAAGCACAAATTTAGTTAGTTTAGTATTGTAAAAAGTATTCATAGCTTTCTCATGAACACTAATGTATAATGAATCAACATTTTCGGTGAAATTCCAAAATCAAATTAAATGTACACATATGCACTTGTAACCATCCTATTCTAATCAAGTACAGTTATGTAAATTATCCAGTGTCTATATATGCAGAAATATTGCGAGTTTTACATTGAGAATAAATTATTCACAGTTTTGTTATGGACTCCACATATATAGTAGATCTAAATTGTCGGCGAAATTCCAAAATCGAATTTCCTTTACTCATATGCACTTGTAAACACTTTATTCTAATCAAATACATTTATATCAACCAACCAACGTCTCTAAATGTACAGATTTTGTTAGTTTTATATTGGATAAAGTTGTTCATGGTTTTTTCATAGACTACCATATATAGTGAATCAACATTGTCGATGAAATCCAGAAATCGTTTTTGTACACTGTCACATGCACGTTTTACCTGCCACTTAAAGCAAAGTGTATTTATATGAATTATCAAACACATGTAAATTAGAGAAAAAGCTTGGTGTTTATTGGAAAAATGTCAATAGTTTGCCCAATGGACTCCTATGTATTGTGATTTGATATTTTTTGACGGAGCACTATATCAGCCACATTTTGCCTTCTTTTAAGGGGAGGGGCTTCAAAATTATAGCAAGTCAGAAGTGTGAGAAATTAAACGCTTTGCAACTTTGTTAGGAGGCAGTTGAAAAAATTGGAGAACTTTTTTCGGAATCTCCCTCTCATGAGGTCTTTGTGAATGCAGCCTAAAGGAGTAAGCAATGGTGCTTTATGACTAAAACGACTGACGATAAGAACAATTATCACAAACTAGCTATTGCCTGACTGGGATAATCAATGACAAGTCTCTGCACTAATAAACCAAAAATATTCAAGTTCTTGTGACCGATGCGGAAGACTATGGTAATATTCTCCTTTAATTTGCCGATGCAACTGTTATCCCAATGATTTATTCGTGTGCAAGAAAATCGGTAATCTTTTGATAAGGAAGTGAGCTGTGGCCCACTCCTCCTGAACTCGGCAAAAGCAAGGATAACAAGGAGCACGGTAACCCTGTGTTATTTGACATCAGAGATGATCCGGAGGAAAGAAAAGACTTGGTTAACTGTCGGTCTGATATTGTCCACAGACTTCATTTCCATAATAGCACCGTAGTGGTTTCATTTCATTTACAACAACAGAAAAAACGTGCTGATCCTATATTTTATGACAATGCGTGTTCCCCGTGGAATTAAATATTCCGTGACGTGATTAATACGAGGACACTCGTTATGTTACTAGATAATATAGTTTAAATCGAATACAAGGTAATTGTTCTCATAAATTTATTAAGTCTGCAAATATATCTGTGGTAGGCAACAAAGTCCCTGGAAGTGCAAACAACTGAGTGGTGCACGCTTTTAAATCACTGCAACAAGAAGGTTGAGTATGGCAAATCTACAGAAATGAAGGATAAGGATTGTCAAATTTCGTGCCCGATGAAGAAGAGAAATTCTACTCGTCACGTTCACTCAACCCTTAGTATTCATGTAGTCATTCGTTCTGTCCTCAGTTTTTTTACTGTAGTCATTATCGATATGTCATCAGACATGTCAACCGAGATAAATGCGCGCGCAGTTGGCACTACCATCTTCAAAAATACAAGAGTGGGTTTACAGTGTTATTAGTAAAGCAGTTCGCAAACTAATTATCACGATTGTGTTGTTGTTTTTGATATTATTTTTACTACTTTACCAAAGTTGCCTATTTGGAATTATCCTAAATACAAATACCTAATATTATTTCCAATTATCGATATACATGCATAAATAAGTAACACTTCATACAAATAAAAGCGAAATGCGTCACTCATAAAGTGCGCTCTTTCGAATTCCCTATAAAACGTATATTAATGCAATTATTAGTTTGTGAACTATAGTAGCACAACAATACTAAATTTGCATTGAATCCTGGGATCTGGCATTTTTGTAGGTCACTTTCAACAGCCCCGTACTCATACTACGGATTAGATTTTAGATGTCCCACCCAATACAGTGGAATTCCATTGAGTGTGTGTATATATATATATATATATATATATATATATATATATATATATATATATATATATATATATATATATATATATATATATATATATATATATATATATATATTATATATATATATATATATATATATATTTGAACACCACACGTGATAGGATGGCATCCAGACCATTAAATTTTTCAGCATTAGTTATTAGTTATTATTAAGGTATCTAAGGCAAGTCAACCTTTACCTTTTAAAGCAAATGTGCTTGGGACAAAAACCAAGTTATTTTTTGCTCTGAATTTTACAGAATCCATTTGCATCCTTTAACTTTGTCCCGTAACTGTTTCAGGCAAAACATAGCATAATTCTATTTGTTTTAACTTAATTTAATCCATCATGCAACAGGCGAACGCCCATTTACAGGATGAGAAACCAATAACTCACTACCAAATGGAGCAATGAGTGCCCTGCTCAGGTACACAACACCGTGATGGAGTCTCGAACTCACCACCCTTTGACAGTGAGTCCATTGCTCTGGACCTAACAGGTGTCCAACTCACTATCCTTTGATAGAGAGACCGGGTACCTTAACCTTTGCCCCACAGTGCTTCCTAACAAAAGTGATGGAAAACCTTGAGCATTGTATTCAGTTTGCATTTTTCTCTCAAGCTGATACACAAAAGCGCAATATATTCAAACTGAAAAGGCCAAACTTCCCATCAATTCCGTGGTTATCGCACTCGCTGAACTGTAAAATGCTTGTTCTGCTGTTGTGTTCGGTGTGCTTTCCAGTTTTTGTAGTAGGCCTCGGCAGTCCGAAACCACACATTATCTTCATCCTAGCCGATGACCTTGGTTGGCATGATGTTGGTTATCATGGTTCGATCATCGAAACACCGAACATCGACCGATTGGCCGCCGACGGAGTCAAGCTTGAAAACTACTATGTAACACCAATGTGTTCGCCAACCAGATCTGTGCTAATGACGGGGCGTTACCAGGTAAATGGCACTTATGTGTTCCAACATCGAATTGAATAACACTATTGTTGAATGTTATTTGATGAACGTATTGTTTATAACTAACAAAATACATTAATAATAAATGTAGCACAAGGGTATGTATCATTATTCCAATGGTTTTGACACTGTAAATGCATGGCTGTTTTGTCGGATAATAGTTAATAGTTACTGGGTGCTCGATTTTTTATCTTTTTATTCACACAGACAGGGATCAAAGTATTGTTATTTATGGAAAACCCCTCTGTAGCACGCAAGTCCGATAATGGCGTTAAAGACTTTCCCAAAATCAATCTTAACGTTTTATATTCTATAGTTTTCAGTGGAGCCTTTTTGACAGTAAAATATAGGCGAAAGAGCTTTACACGTGTAAAATGTCAAAGGCATTATTTAACAAACGTAACGCGTGGAAATTCTGTATCATCTTTAAATATCTATTTTGTTGACGTTTAAAAAAACATGAGAGTATGTATAATTTAAGTAGAGAATCATCTGGAAAATAGATCATTCAGTTGCTTTCTGTAAACATCACTAAACGTTGTACAATGTTCTATGATGAGTCTGGTGATAATGTACTTCCTTACTTTGATATTAAGAACAAGAAATACCTACCTGCCCGTTAAATTCATCCTACATCGTTAATTAAATTTCATTTTATCGATTGTGTCAACCCATCCATCCATCCATTCATACATATATACATCCATCCCTCCATCCATCCATCCATCATCCATACATCCATCCATACATCCACAACACCACCCACCCACAAACCCCACTCACCCCACACATACATACATACATACATACATACATACATACATACATACATACACACACACACACACACACACACACATACATACATACATACATACATACATACATACATACATACATACATACATACATACATACATACATACATACATACATACATACATACATACATACAGTCTCAAACACAGCAGGCCTATAATCCGCCAGACTGCATATCGCCGTTCAATAAGGACTGTGATAAAAGTTGTTTCAATAAGAGGGTAGATGTGAAACTAATGCTATTTCATTACATATAATTCATTTGATAATGTCTACAGACTCGCACAGCAATGCAGCATCATGTTCTCTACGGCAGTGAACCAAAATGTCTTCCATTGGATGAAGTTCTTCTCCCACAGAAATTAAAAGAAAATGGCTACGCTACCCATATGGTCGGGAAATGGCATCTTGGATTTTACAAGTGGGATTGCGTGCCAAACCACAGGGGTTTTGATAGCTTTTTTGGTCAGTAACAATATCGATTTGTACCCCATGTTGAAGGTGTCAGTTGATTCATTTTCTTGAAAAAGGACATGATGTGCTGTGTGAATGATTTGATGATATCCAGAAAAGCACTCGCGTATTGTGGTATAAGTTTTCTTCTGTAGAAGCTCTCCTAAATCAGAGGAAATCAAAACGATGCCTGCACACTTTATAAATTTGTAATATTGGCATAAAACATCTTATCAATATCGGAATATCATCATCATCATCCTTATCATCATCATCGTCGTTGTTGTCATAATCATTTGCACAATCACAAATACATGCGTCACATTTTACTTGTGCTTGTCCCAGGTTTCTACCTCGCACTTGGAGACTATTTCAACCACTCACAAGTCTTTCATGGACATTGGTTCTATGATCTCCGGGACAACGACAAAATGGTGGCAAAACAGTACGAAGGTCAATACTCAACCATCTTATTTGCCAGGAAGGCACGGGAAATTCTCTGGAATCACAATCCGAATGTCGTAAGTATCACTCTGATACAGTATCTTGTCCAGAGTCAACATTGCATTTACTTCTTGGATTCTTCCATTCGTGAAATATCGTCAACTTTATTTTCATTCTCTTAAAATACACGATTCAACTACCTAAGCAAGTTGACGTGTCTCCACTTTGTTATGTTTTAGCGTTTGCAAATTTTAACCTTTGCAATAAAAATACCGTCATCACAGTTATCATATTTTCGTTTGATTTCGTTTGACATTCATTGAGGCTGTTACTGTTCAAAGTTTCTCTGACTGAGACTTGACTTTCCACGTCTTATAAAACTGCATGTTTGCTTGTAGATGCACAGTTAACTATATTTACGGGTGATCTTCATTGCATATCTAAAAATAAACGGAAAGATATAAGCTATGTAATTCTTACATGTGTTTGACGATTCTTATTTTGCTGTTTTGTGTTGTAGCCCTTGTTTCTGTACCTATCATTTCAAGCCGTTCACGCCCCTCTCCAAGTTCCAGCACAGTACTCCGACAGATATCTCGGTAAGCTAGAAGACGAGGACCGCAGACTTTACGCTGGCCTCACAACATGCATGGACGAAGCTATCGGTAAAGTCGTCGACACACTAAAGGCAGCTGGTCTCTGGAGTAACAGTCTGATTGTGTTTTCGACAGGTTTGTGCCTTCTGTCATGTTTGTTTACACACTTACAGGCCGTTCTCTGTTTCAAATCACCTTTCTTATCGAATAGAAAGCATCAACTAACGTTGAACGTTTGTTGGCATTAACCTCAGAAGAAAAATAATATTATCACTACCGATGATTTTTCAAATTTAAACTTGGTGGTAGCGTGTCGATCAGACACTGCTGAGAGAAATCAGAAATTCATTGCACAGTCGTCGGATCATAATTCCGAAATCTGTCTTTGCATGATCGCTTTTAGACTCGATGTAAATCTGTGGTTAAGACTTTTACATTGTATTCTCCCATTTTCACTATCGTTTTCATGAAATTGTGTCATTTTTATGAAAGTTGAAAGCTGTGTCGCATTAAGTCAACTGCGCAGACTCAACTGGACAGAGCTAGTGAAAGAAATAAATGTTGGCTAGTCAAACTGAAATACATTCGCAAGTGATAACAGAAACAAGCAACTAGCAATTAAGGCAGAGTCTATCCGAAATAACGTCTAGGTTTTCAATACAGGCATCGTCAGGAGGTGGAATTTCGTAGCTTATATTTTGTGGTGGCAACAGTGAACCAATAAGTTAACTCCAAAACAAACACGCGACTTTGTGGATTTAGTAATTTATCAGCAAAGGTCAAACTTAGGCGTCCTATTGAATCCTGTGATCACAACTATTCTAAAAACCCTGAGCATCAATAGCAATTGTTTCTACTTCAGACAACGGAGGGGCCGCACGTCATGGAGGGAGTAACTGGCCATTGAGAGGTCAAAAGGGTTCTCTTTTTGAAGGAGGCGTGAGGGGTCCTGCCTTCGTTAGTGGTCCTGTCTTGAAAGAAGGTGTGAGAGGAACAGTGAACAGAGAACTTCTGTACGTTGGTGATTGGTTCCCAACGTTTGTACACCTGGCAGGCGGCACAACCAATGGTACAAAGCCATTAGATGGTCTAAACCAGTGGCAAACTATCAGGTATTTACTTCACATTGCTGATTACCTCATAGAGGCTTTTTCCTCGTTAGAAGCAGACGCATCCAGGCGTGCAGCTACAAAGACACAGTGAACAGTGAGAAAGATAAAGATATAGATAGACAGAGATAGCCGATGAGAGAAATAGTTTGCATTTCGTCTCGAGAAGAATTAATTAAATTTAGTTCCCGCCTTTTGTCTCTTGAAGACGTTCCCAGCATCTTCGTTAATATTTATCATTGTATTTTCAGTCAGGGTACGCCCTCGCCAAGGAAGGAAATTTTGCATAACATAGACCATCTGCGATTCCAACCACTTCATTCAGGTAGCGAACCGTTCCAGGACACTTCTCTCTTTGATATCCGTGTATCAGCGTCTATAAGGATGGGCAACTGGAAACTCTTGACAGGAAGTATAGGTAAACAACGCACAGGACACTTAATATAAGAACCTTTCTCACAGTCTGAGGGGCAAACCCATCATGCTAAATTAAAACTGTTGGAAGTATAAGATATTACCTCCCCAGGATTACCAATTGCCAGTGTCTGCTATACTAAAACAATTTAATTTAATAGACACGACCTAGCTAACATTCTCCTATAATTGTCAGGATGTATATCACCGAATCCTTTCTTGTACAAGAAAGTCGTCATTTGCTACCATTTACTTCCAATTTTTCAACAGGAGGTAATTTTTGGACAACACCTCTTGAGCTTGGCGGCGACAAGGATACCAAAAAGCATGGTAACCCTGTGTTATTTAACATCAGAGATGATCCCAAGGAGAGAGAAGACTTAGTTAACTGCCGGCCTGATATTGTGCACAGACTTCTAAAACGACTTCATTTCCATAATAACACTGTAGTGGTTCCAGTTCATTTAAAACGACAGAAGGAGAGTGCTGATCGTATTTTTCATGACATGGCATGGTCCCCTTGGGAGTAAATATTTCGTGAAGTGAATAATATGAGGAGTCTCTTTATGTTTTGCAATATTATTCAAGTCGAATATAAAGCAATTGTTCTTATAAATTTATTAAGTCTTCAAATATATCTGTGGTAGGCATAAAAGTTCCGGGAAAGTGCCAACAACTGAGTGGTTCACACTTTCAATTCACTACCACAAAAGGTTGAGTATGGCAAAATCTCGTTCTCGAACAAAATTTTCGCTACTTTGTCATGCCAAACACTTATAAAGCAGATACTAAAGTGTTTCTTATTCTGATCAAATTATGGAGTTGAAATTCGAGTCCAATGCCGTTAACACAGATTTGAGACATTGCTAGTATCTTGAATCGGAAGAGAACTTTTCAGAAAAAGTTTTGCTAGAAAGGGTCACCTAAAGATGCCAATGATATGACTTGTACAACTCTTACTTGTACACATAATAGCTTACAAAAGGAGGAGACTTTAGCGGGACAAGTTGTGCTTGGATATTTCATTTTTTTAGGAAACTACAGGAAAAACCAACAAAAGTGTACGATTTTGATGTGTGCATCAAAGGCAACGCATAATTTCTGTCTTCCAGTTTAAATTGTTTTAAACACATTTGAACCTCAACGCACACTTTATTAGCACTACTTGAAGATAGCTGTGCAAGTCTTAAATTTAAACGATTTCGTTGTGGTCTAGCAGTACTGACGATTTGTTGATGAAAATTGACAACTTTATTTCCTTTAAAATATGCGTATTTATGTCACATAATATTTGACCCTCTGCTGACCTCCAATAAATCAGAGAAAACAGTGCTTTGGTATGACATATTGTTTGTTTTGTTATAAACAAAAATGTCCTGCGGGAATGACTTTATTTTATGAAACCTAGTACATTGAATTGATATGAAAATCAAAACGAAGTTTTAACCTATTGTCAATATCACTATGGTATTTATTGAATATTTTTAGGTCTGTCTTCTATCAGTCTCCATGTGCATTAAAGTGTGTTGGGCGGTACTCCGTTACAAAGAAACCCAGCTTAGAAAGAACAATGAAATTGATTCAAATGTTATCTCATTTGTGTATTGGTTTGTAAAGTTGTTTTAAATTTTACTACAGGACCAGTACTTGCAGTTAAAGTTGCGGCAAACAACAGAAGGATGATAGTTTTGTTTCACAGTAGGCGTCCACTGCAATTGTTTAGATATAGCAATAAAACCAGTCAGCGGTAGGAACTGATTTGTGTGTGTGTGATTTTCTGTAGGAAAAAGAAACTAAATGGTTCAAAATATTCAAATATTGATAAGATAATTTAATCTCTTTTCAACTTTTAACTTTTTTGGGCAAACAACTTCAAGAAATGCCAAGACAGCTTGACTCTGACTCAGCTGCTATATAATGTGACATGAGGCGATATAGCAATGTTATACAATTGCCTTTATCTGTAATGTACCAGAGTATACTCTCCGGTTTGTGTTTTATGATTGGTCAACATACAGTCATTTGATCAGTGCCACTATATTGGCAAAGTCGGGAACAAATTCTCAAAGCAATACAAAAGTATGTTAACATTCAGATCAATTGTATAGTGCATTCTCAGGTGGCTTTCACTTGCTGCAAAGTACCATTACATGTAATTTGATATATATTAATACGGTTTAAAATATATATATAATAAAATGACATTGCATACAGTACACAACACATTATGTCAGCTAGGCTGATGTTTTGTCTTCTAACGGACTTTGAGAAGAAGGATATAAAAATGCCCTTATTTTGCAAATCAAAAGTCATGAAAATATCACCGAAAGTTCCGGTGATGCCTTAGCCATGTAACCATTCTCTCGAATATAATAACAGGTATTATTTTAGTATGATCTTGTAACTTCAGCATTCTGTTCTTATACATAAATCATCGACCATTTGAAACACCAATTATCACTTAGTAGACATAAATGGTCTCAAGGCAGTGGCCATAATGTCAATGGTAAACTGGGTCAACAGTCAGTTTATATGCCCACATCGGTAATGTGAACACTATATGAAGAAACACATTAACAAATGGAGATATTGCTGAAATGTGAGGTCTCGTAAAAATATCGTTTTATTTGCCTGGTATTTTATGTATTCCTCAAATTGTAAAATAAAGGTCCTTAATCACTGAGTAAGAGGATGTCTCCTTGACAGAAGCAGGATGCGTGCATTGAAATATTGGTTTTCTGTACTTACCTATACGTGTGCATGCCGGGGCTGATCAATAATCAATTGTTGTGAACATGTTGTCATGCTCAAAAGAAATGGGAGTCTCAGTCCATTAACAATTCCGATTACGAGATAAGTGCTATATTAGCAACCTTTGTCGAACTTTCAGGAGGAGCACAGTAGTGTTGATATCTTCAATATTGAACAAAATTAAGAAACTGGCTATAGTTCAAGATCATCAGAGTAATATTCGAAGACGATAGGTCTTCGGGTGTTGAAATGATAGAAATGATTGAAACAATGAACATAGGTGATGATACCGCTGTATGGTGTTTTCATTAAAGACAACAATTCAACTATTGAAGTCACCTGATTCTGTCTGGTATTAGACGGTACACTTACAAAACACTTTGGATATTTATCAAGCACTCCATAACAATATCACCTTTGAACTAAAAAAGTCATGAACAAGAGCGGAAGAAACTGAACCCCATAAATTCACTGATGCAAATTTTCGATAATTTGCATATATCTGTATGAATTGATCTGTAGAACATACAAATAATACGATAATAATTGCTTTAGAACTTGAGTAAAAGTTATGTTCTGACAAAAAGTTGAAACAACAGGCCTATACAGTTTACATTTGGGCATTTAATCTATTGTGTACATATGTGAGTGAGGTCTTCCCTAGGAATATCCGTACCAGCTTAAAATTTACATTTGGGCATTTTATCTATTGTGTGCGTATTTGAGTGAGGTCTTCCCTAGGAATGGGATTTCATCCCTGTGGATGAAATCAGGAGAATGGTTCTCAGAGAAAATGATGTTGCGGCTAAAAGAAAGTCAGAAAAAAGCATAAAAAATCACATATGCAAATATTGTCATTATTGGTATTATCTGAGTGAAGGAATCCTCACAAAACGACAATCTAAAGTTCAAACCTTTGAGGTTGACCAAAATCTACATCATTGAGTCTAATAATTTAAACATGCAAACTGACGGGTTAATCGTTGCGCAGCTTTAACCCAAAGATGAAAGCTACCATTAAAGTGATTTAAGAGGTATTTGACCCTAACTTCAGATATGTAAATATCTTTATCATTCGAACAAACTTAGAGGAAGACACCCAATAAAGAAAGCTAAACCAAATTTCCTGTCATCGCATCAACGGCTCTCAGAGAAAGCTCATTTTAGGTTTAATATCCTGAGATTTACATATGCAAAATTTATTTTAATTTGAACAAGCTACACGAGCACAAACAACCTTAGGTATATACAGACCAATTATGAAGCAAATAGGACCCGCTAGTTTATTACATATCTATGTTGTAATAGTAATATCAATGTTATAGCCAAGAATAAACTGATTGATATATTACTTTGAATCTATTATTTTGCATTGTAAAAATTTTCACCGACTTCAATCAAAATCTTAAGAGCCATTATCGCGATATTTGCAAATGTATAACATCATTAAATATGTAAATATCTCGATAAAGGCTTTTAGGATTTTATTTGAAGTCGGTGAAAGTATATGTAAATATCTCGATAAAGGCTTTTAGGATTTTATTTGAAGTCGGTGAAAGTATTTACAATACAAATTTCTACAGAGCAAAGAATAAACAGCTTGACGTATTATTATGGTACTATTATTTTGTATTGCAAATATTTTCACGACTTCAATCAAAATCCTAACGGCAATTTATCGAGATATTTGCAAAGGTAAAACATCGTTAAATACGCAAATTACTACGTATTGTACATGATAGGTGAAATGGTCCTATGTAAAATTCATATAATCTTTATTTCGAAAGGAAACTTCAAAATATTTTTAAATATCGAAGTGGTCCGAATCCGATTGTGGGAAGGCGGATTCAGTTTCGATACTAATGCACAGAGAACAAATAAAATATACTACATTAACGAAAAGCGGCAATACATGTCTAATACACGTTTTGGCAACACAATAAAATAAAATTGTGCAAACACAATAAAATCAAAGCAGTGTCGGGCACAGGTGGAAGTTGAACCCTATAACAAGATTGATCAGGGGTAACTTCATAAATACTTCCTCACGCACACATTGCGCATTAAAATTGCGTACAGCAAAATCACGAGTGCATGTGATGACAGCAGGTATTGCACAACCACAATGTTGACCCCGCTGTTGTGTCTCCTCTCCCTCCCATTGCTCATGACGGTCCTCGGCAGTCCGAAACCGCACATTATCTTCATCCTAGCCGATGACCTTGGCTGGCACGATGTTGGTTATCATGGTTCGATCATCGAAACACCGAACATCGACCGATTGGCCGCCGACGGAGTCAAGCTTGAAAACTACTACGTAACTCCTCTGTGTTCACCAACCAGATCTGTGCTAATGACGGGACGTTACCAGGTAAAATGTTCATGAAAAGAGACGCACGAGGTATTCTTTAAGTCTTTGCAAAAATTCTGGATGAAATTTTGGATGAAACTGCCATTTACTATTGATTACAAGATGATCAGATCAGAGTTACTTTATTTTAGATCAACTACTCTAACAATCAGACGTTTCTCGGTATATCTGTTCTTCTGTAATAAGAATTGAAGCACACATTCTAGACAATAGATCACTTCCTACAATAACTCAATCGAATGTAAATATTCAAATAATGAAACACAATATCATCATTCGGTTAGAAAATTTCAAAAAGAAGCATTCATCTACATATCAAATCATGACTTATTCTCACTTCGACTTGTGGTAAATATGATTGTACTGTCGTTACTTCTTGTTTAAGCTCCAGAAAGATTTCATTTTCAATTCACTAACATGATTAACGTTGCACATGTTCACCAACATGCCGGCTACCTTGCCAAGGATGACAATCAAGTAGCACTCTCCACCAATCATTTGTTCAATAAAACTTACCTGACATACGTAGGTCTGTAGTGTGATGTTACTGCTATGAGTTGTTGCAGGCGTTTTAATTTCATCATGATTGCAACCGGGCAACGCTCATGCGGTCACACGGATATAGGGAATGCACGATTAGATATCGTTGATGATCCACACAGCGTTGAAAAAGAACACATAGCCTAAACCGTTTCGATAAATATTTTTAAGTGCAAACAGTTGGACACATTAACATGTACATGTCTACAGATCCGCATGGGAATGCAGCATCACGTTCTCCTCGCCCAAGAACCAAAGTGCCTCCCTCTAGACGAAGTTCTTTTGCCAGAGAAATTGAAGCAAAGTGGCTACGCCACGCACATGGTGGGAAAGTGGCATCTGGGATTCTACAAGTGGGACTGCGTGCCAAACCACAGGGGCTTTGATACCTTTTTCGGTGAGTGAAACGTTTAATATGTTCCATGGACCTCCCGCATAAACAACCGGGGTGCACCTTTCACAACGTACAAATTTTCTTTGGTAGATGGCCAATGGAATAACGATCTTCTGAAGACGAAATGTCGAATGAGTTTGAAAATAGACCTTACAAGGGCGGCCAATTACTAGTAAAGTAACAAAATTAAATTTTCTGTCAGAATAATAAACCATAGGCGTGTTGGTATATGTAATTTCTATCCAGCTTATTCGTCTATCACAGCCGATTAAGAGTTATTGCCTTTATTGATTGTTCGAACATAGGATGAGTAATACAGCCCCATAAACACATGGAATCTACCGTTTATTTCAATATATAAGAAGATTATCTTTTCTGTCATAAGATTGGTAAACAGAAGAAATTTATTGGCGCGGAAATTTTAAGTAGTCAGCGCACAATATTCCGATCCACGCAGCGAAAATTATTTTCAGAGGATCCCTGAGTGTCCAGCTCCATATCAAAATGATAAGCTGTACATTGATTTCAGATAGACCACATCAGATTTAAGATCCTTACAAATCAATTTATCACAGCAGAAGCTGAAACAATATATTGTTAAACAATATATATTGTTAAACAGTACAGTGCGATGAATTAGCTCAGAATGCGATTCAAAATCTAGCAAAATTTTTAGCAAGATACATCGTGTTCCATCTTTCAGGTCTTTTTATGTAACACATGACCTTTTTATGAAACATATGAGCTCCAGAAGTCCCTTCTGATAACAAATCATGGTGATACATCACTTCCTGTATCAATTTCAGCTTTTCGTGTTAATCAAAGACAATCGAACAGATACGTAATATGATGACAGTGAAATGAAACTATCAACCCCATAAAAGATTATGAGTTATTCTTTGGATAAATGTTTATCAGGTATTACTAATATTTGGGTCTGTCAAATGCATTAAAAATTTGTGTACAGTGCTTAGAAGCAACCCTCCACAACCAGGAAATGTTTATCTTACCGTCATGTTGCTAAGCTTGTAATTTTTAGAGAGTTGTCATATTGCCGGATTACATTCAGCATGTTTCACTCTAAGATTAGCATAAATTATCTACCCGTTTGTCCTTCAACAAAGGTTTTACCCAACTCCTACCCGACATTAAAGTTAACCGATTTCCATTTTGTTACGACTGAAATATTGTAAGTTGTTTGTTGAGGACAGTTCACAAATCATTATTGAATTCGTAAACAGTTATGCATTTTCAAAGTATCGGCCCTCGGGGTCTCTTAATCTCGTCAGTGCGGTGAAAAAAGAACAACGTACGGAAGAGTAGTCACAGCATTATAAGCGTTATTAAGCTGATCGGTGTTGGCATGGCTGATGAAAACAAGTAAAGTGGCTGGTGCAGTAGGAGAGAGAGAGAGTGATAATGCATAAGGCCACCAAATATGTGTTACCAGCACCACCCGGGAGGGGTATTCCTGATATTTTCATACGGGGTTTGCCGCCCACGTGGAAGACATTTACCCATGTATATTCCAAAAATATGACCCATTGTTAGAGATTTGCTTGAGAAAGTTGAAGAACTTTCACCTTCATTCTGTCGAATGCGAAGGGGGCCTAAAAAATGGCGCACTTGCTTTGTTATCGACCCATGCCTAGGGTTTTTCGGATGCAAATCGACCCATGTTTAGGGAATTTCTCATGAAAAGTGAATCATTCGAGCGGCACATACCCAACCCTTACCACCAAATCACCTTAATAGTCGCCTTCACCATGACTATCACATACTAACACTACCTTCACCATTGCCACAACCGCCATTCTCATCATTAACATCACTAATGCTACCATACTTAGAGGTTCGGAGGTAGCCCGTAGATGCTAACGATTGAATGTTTGCTGGTGTCAACCATACGCACAAGCCCATAATAATTTTAATAAAATTTTATACTAGGACTGTGAGCTTTCTGACTTGTGCATGGTCGTAGGGGCTTTTGCTCACGTTTTGTTGCTGTATACTCAACATAAAATAACACGCTGAAGCAAATGGTAAAATTAATAAATCAAAATAATTATTACCAAGAAATAATGTATTTAGTACCTCTGAGCTAAATACATGTTACTTGCTGTACAATACTCTTCAATCTACACAGACTTCTCAAAAAACACCTCAACTTTTCACAGGCATGTGGTATGAATCATCATACAAAGACTACATAAACCAGTTCACAGTAAGTGAGGCTACCCACAATTCTCCATGATCTGTACACACGGAGATCACTCACTCACAGGTGTTGATCTTCTCATTATTCACAGTGAGAAATCAGAAAATTATAATGATCAGAAATATGTTGCCAGAATTTCGAAATATGGACCGAGTTGTTCTCTGTACAGAAGAAATTCAGTTCAGTGACACAGTAAGTGAGGCTACCCACAATTCTCCATGATCTGTACACACGGAGATAATAATTATAGATCGGGAATACTGCAAAACTGATGGTGTTTATCGTGCATATCTCGACGTTTACGGTAAAATATCACGGCTGATAATTTACGGTAAATGTCGCCAGGATGGAGCGATATGGGCATGAGTATATGATAATACCATTTCTTTAATAATATTATCCCTTTTCTCTGCCCTAGGTTTTTACCTTGCAGGCGGAGACTATTTCAATCACACTAGAAAGTGTCATGGGCATACACTCTCGGCCTATGATCTAAGAGATAACGACATTATGGTGGCAAAACAGTACAATGGCCAATACTCAACCACCTTGTTTGCCGAGAAATCCCAGGAAATACTTCAGAAACATAATCCGGAGTTTGTAAGTATCACTTCGATCAGAGCCTCAACAGTTGTGGCTTCTTGCATTTTTCTTTATATTCGCGAATAATTTTCCTATTGGAAAATATCTAATGCAAGATTTGTTAGCCTTGACATATATCTATCTATCTATCTATCTATCTATCTATCTATCTATCTATCTATCTATCTATCTATCTATCTATCTATCTAGATAGATAGATAGATAGATAAATAGATAAATAGATAGATAGATATCTAGATAAAAGATAGATATAGATAGATACATATACAATACAATGAAGTGTTTTCTGTATAGAAAACTTCATTGTATTGAAGTGATATATATATATCACTATATTGTATTGTATGTCTATCTATCTATCTATCTATCTATCTATCTATCTATCTATCTATCTATCTATCTATCTATCTAGCTATCTAGCTATACAATACAATGAAGTGTTTTATATATATATTTATATTGCTTTTTCAACTGCTAACTAAAGGTTATATATATATATATATATATATATATATATATATATATATATATATATATATATATATATATATATATCTATAATCGCAATCATACCAATCCATAATCAAATAACACTAGGTCAAAATTTGTAAGACAATAGTTGTAAACATAGACACAAAACAGCACAGAACAGACAGTAAATAGACGGTACACAAACAAAGTCAAATTCATGAAAGAAAGATATATGGACCTCTGGCAAAAAGACCAAGAAGTGATGTCAGGTGTTTCGAAAATAGTAAGCGCATCCTGCCCCACATGTGGCACCCGCCATATATATATATATATATATATATATATATATATATATATATATATATATATATATATATATATATATATATATATATATATATATATATATATATATATATATATATATATAGATAGATATATCACTGCTTGCTAAAGGTTAGAAAGGGCGTCAATTTAGACTTCACATTTTAATTTGACACAGACGTTTACATCGTATTTAGTCCATGTATACTCGACATTGTTGCTAAATGAAGACCTGACGCTGGTGCTTCTTTTAATGTTCCAATAGCAGTAATATTTTGCTTGCCAGTGATCGTTTGTAGTTAAGCTTGTTTTTGCTTTGGTGTCAACCGCATTGAAAACACTACATATTTATTCTGCGATCCACTTTATCCAATGTTCCTTTTCCCCCTTCTATGTGTTCAGCCGTTGTTTCTGTACCTGTCATTCCAAGCTGTTCACGCCCCTCTCCAAGTCCCGACAAAGTACTCCGACAAATACGTCGGTAAGATAGACGATGAGGACCGTAGACTTTACGCCGGCCTCACAACGTGCATGGACGAAGCTATCGGTAAAGTTGTAGACACATTAAAGAAAACTGGCCTCTGGGATAACACTTTGATAATCTTTTCGACAGGTCGGTATCTTAAGACTTGTTCGACTGTTTACCTACTTCACAGTTGTGTGCTTTGAATTGCCGTTGTTTTCTTTGCTGTTATCGTTGCAAGCTTTCCATCCAAGTACATTTTTTGCCCCCATTGAGCTACAGGAGAGAATTAAATGACTGTGTCTTTTTAGCTAAATGTTTTACTGGTATGTATAACTTTAATTTAAGCCAGCTTGTCACATTTAAATCTCCTGATGACACTTCCATGAAGATGCCACTTTAAACTGAATGTTTTCGTTAATCGTTTTTAAACAGAGCTTTTACTCGAGTAGTGTTATGCCCTTTCATGGCAAATCTTCAACAAGTGTTTGGTCATACAAGTCTATTTTATTAAAACATTACACGTATAGGATAAAGCCCGAGTACGAGGGCTCTTCTGGTATATAAAGTCCAACCCAACGATAAAATGTCGAGGCGCAGGCCGAGACATTTTATCGTAGGGTTGGACTTTATATACCAGAAGAGCCCGAGTATGAGGGTTTTATCCGACTTAAAAACTATCGCCCCTAACTGATATATTTTCGTTTTCAATGTATTTACGTCAACCGTCCCCTTTGTCAATGTAACATGTTTAGGATATGAATTAAAACTTTTATTTGTGAAATAGCCTTCCAATGTAATGGAACATCCTATAAATGCCCTAGGGCACATTATATAAATGCCCAAGGGCAAAGCAGATTTTGTGTTGCAGCTGGTTTCCGCTGTATTACCAAATTTGAATATTAAAACGTACCAGATGTCTACAGAATATGACATGTTCACTTTTGATTGGACAGTACTTTACTACGGCGCTGTCATTCGTTTCTGGAATTTGGTGACCAGGGCTTTACGTGTAAATAAAACACCCTGAATTGAGCACTCTGATTGGTCAATCAACAGTGGATAGTTTTTAAGATTTGGTAAGAGAATGCTTGAAATTTTTATCCTGATAACACTTGTACTTGGGTGGGAAAGTGCCACTGTAAAAATTGCCGTCTCTGTTAATTTCTCTGTTTTGTTTTGTTCTGTTTTGAAATTTTTTGTATTTTTTATTATTGTTTTATTCTGCGTTTGTCTTTTCTGTTTTTAATTTTGTATGTGTAACTTGTTAAATGTGTGCTTTTGTGGAGGGTTGCTTTTGTATAGGTGTTAGTCACCTGTGCGACTCATCCTGACTTTATGTCAAAGCTGAATAAAAAACAAAATGAAACCACAGGTGCGTGCAGCGTTGCTTGGATAGTCGATCGAAGGCCTAGGATCGAAGTGTTAGGCCTGAGGCTAACCTCAGTATTTACACTAGTACTAAGGTTTGGCATTCGGCTTCACACTTCAATACCAACCCTGCGCGCACCTGTGTATAAAACTACTGCCGTACACTTTAAAAACATCAAATAGCATCATGATCCCAGGACACTGTGATATACCCGCCAAGCTATTATTCACCTAACAGCGGTTTCCTAACTATATGTACTCAGCGAATAATCATCGCTTGTTACGCTTCCGTTGAAAGCGGAAATAATGTTGTCTATTCCCGGGGATATGAGGGCTAAATTTTATATTTTTCTCCACATAATGCACTTTTAGGCTTTGGTGAAGTCTTTGTTTAAGTCAATAGCAAAACACTTTACCAAGTTCATGATATTTGGATGATGTGGTAATAGTTTAGCTGAGCTACCTTCGAAGTATATGGGTTCAAGTTTCATACGGTTAGTCTAGGAAGATATGTCTTTTAGAAATAGATACATTTGCATGAAATAAATACATTAGAACATACAATTTGAACAATATATACTGCTGCAGTTCAATACAGTAATTTTACCTTAGGGCGGCATAACATAGGTCAATGCTCGTATTATGTCAATAGTGGATAGCTGTAATAAACCGAGAATCAACACCATAAAACGGTAAAGTCGAAGTCGTATAAAGGCCGCGACGCAGATTTCGATCGCATTCTATCACAGTTGCCCCCATAAAACATTTGACATCACTAGATATGGCTAATGAACTCATTATATTTCCTCCAGACAACGGAGGGGCTGTAGTACAAGGAGGGAGTAATTGGCCCTTAAGAGGTCAAAAGGGCTCCCTTTTTGAAGGAGGTGTGAGGGGCCCTGCCTTCGTAAGTGGTCCTGTCTTGAAAGAAAGTGTAAGGGGAACAGTTAACAGAGAACTGCTGTATGTTGGGGATTGGTTCCCAACGTTTGTACACCTTGCAGGCGGCACAACAGATGGTACAAAGCCATTAGACGGCGTAAACCAATGGGAAACTATCAGGTACTTACTCAACCTATACTGTTTGTGACTTCATTGAACACTGCTTTAGAATTTGCAAATCTGATGGACAGACTTAGGGAAAGACATGATTGGACAGGTAGATCTAGATAGTGTAAATTGGATGGAGACACTGGCAGATACAGAGAGAAAGGAAAAGTGACAGCTCTGAAGTGACCTTTCTCTCAAGTTTAGTCTTCAAGATGTACATTGAATTGTACGTAGTTCAGATGCACTGTTTCGTTGTATATCACCTAATAATCATTTTTCAGTCAGGGTATGTCCTCGCCGAGGAAGGAGATTGTTCATAACATAGACCATCTACATCCCCGACCACAATATTTGAGGAACGAACCATACCAGGACCCTTCTCTCTTTGACATCAGTGTCTCGGCATCTATCAGGATGGGTAACTGGAAACTCTTGACCGGAGACAAAGGTAACTTCCATACGAGATACTTGTAGTGTCATTACCCCTCCATCACTGCGAGGGGATAAATGCTCGATAACGTGAGGTTACTTAACGTAAAAATATAATCGTCAAGTAATGTGCTAGTATATTGCTTAACCAGAATAACTATTCACAAGACTAGTGTCGACAAAAGTAGACAAAAAGTTATTACCTATGTGTGCAATATGTGGTATTTACTATAGAGAGACTCTCTTGACAATCTACCTTTAACCAGTGATGCTGTTATCGCAACTGTCCAATCTTTTCCCAGACAAAACTCTTCCTTGATTCTCTACCATCAATTTCAATGTCTCTCAACAGGAAGTGGTATTTGGACAGCCCCTCCGGAGCTTCGATACGTCAACACTTTTAAAGAGCATGGCCTCATCACACTATTCAACATCAGGGATGACCCAGAGGAGAGAAATGATTTAGTCCACTGTCGGCCTGACATTGTGCACAGACTTCTGCAGCGACTACACTTCTATAATAACACCGTTGTGCTACCCAGGGAAGAAAAGCATCAGTTTGATCTCTCCGATCCCGTAGTTCACGATATGGCATGGACCCCATGGCAGTGAGTGATCGGTGCCAATGAACTATTCTAAATTTATTATGTCTTTGGATGTAACTGTTTTAGTGATGGAGATGGTTCTAAGGAAAGCGGTAACAACTGTTAGATGCGTGTTAACGATTCGCTGCAGCGAGAAGGTTTTGTAGGGTTATTCGGATGAAGTGGAAGATAGTAAATTATTTGTGCCGTGTCAACACCTGATCGCGTCCATGGAACAAGAGGCACCCCCTTGGACATTGCCGATAACACTGAATAGTCATCAAGTCGTTTGTTCTGTGACTTCAGTCTTCGACAGTTCATCTTATCGGACATCTTGATAAATACGTTCGGACTATGTTCTGGGGAAATTCAGTCTCTTCCGTTGATTG
Source organism: Ptychodera flava (assembly GCF_041260155.1). NCBI lineage: Eukaryota > Metazoa > Hemichordata > Enteropneusta > Ptychoderidae > Ptychodera > Ptychodera flava. Next base: position 38,216,613 of record NC_091935.1, read on the forward strand.
TTTTTCGGCTCTTTGTACTCTCCCGAATGTAAGGAAAACTTTGGACTCTTCAGTCATCTGTCATAGCCTATATATTTTGCAGAGGAATCTTACAACTTGCATGTGAAGAAGGAAATTTCACTTTGAATGAGAGCTTACAAATAAGTAAAGTAATTGTTCATGTCATCAATAGTCACTCATCATTTGTAAGATCTGTCGTTTCTGTGCGGAATGAATTATGGTCAATTATACTCCAGTGGATAAGTGAAGCGGGAAGTGCAACCATGAACTTTGCTAAATACTATCGTGTGCTTACGAGAAAGTTTCTTGTGTTGCCGGGAAAGTTTCTTGTGTTGCCGGGAAAGCTTCCCTTGTGCTCACGAGAAACTACCTTGTGCTCACAAGAAATGTTCTCGTGCTCTCGAGAAACTATCTTGTGTTCACGAGAAACTATCTCTTGAGCAAATTGAACATGATGATACGCATAGAGCGATCATTTATACTATCATCTTCGAAAGACTGTTCGCCGATTTACAGATATCAACAACAACTAACATCGTAGCACGGAACTACTCCAGCATGGATTATTGATGTAACGCCATCCATAACTTGGAGAATTGAATTGGAATTGTAGCCCAAGTTCAAGCATTGCTTGGATTTTTTCTAGTGTCGGTGAATGTGGGAGTTTACATTACTGTTCAGTTGGCGTAAAATTCGCCGCGAGTGCAGAACCGTCATCATTGTTTTCATTGCAACACTGTCGGCAGGTTTGTATATGTTAAAAAGAACAGATATTGTAGCACAGTGCTGAGCTAAGACAGATAATTGACCTTTCAATATCCATAAATTGTAGAGTCATTCGAATAATAAGCTACGTTGAATCACTCTTTCGAATGATTTTATTTGTGTGTTGGCGAATACGTCAGTGTAATTTGTGTGCCTGTTTGTGTAAAACTCGAGACGACCATAAGACTCAAAGCACAAAACGGCAAAACCACATCGAACAGATGAAGTGACCTCGACTGCAGCCCTTTGAGGCAAGAACTTCAGCAATAAATGGGCAGATCGTCCATGTAGCCGACACGAACACGAAGTGTCTGTTAGCGGCTACCAAAAACTAAGAAAAATAGTCAAGAATGAGCTACAAAATCACTATCAGTTTTAAGTTGCAGGTAGAATAAGTCTGTGCCTTTGTATAAAATACTATAAAAATAGTAGAAAGTGAACAACCAGCTGAAAGTTAGTTGAGGAGACCTTAACCGCATATCATTTGCATGTCATTGTCGGCTACATGGACTGTGTGCCAGTGATAAATGGACAGGTATCGAAATAATGTGATCTATTCAGAAACAAAGCGCATGATGTTTTGAGCCAACCGCAATAGTATTACCGTTGACAATTATCTTCCTCGGGGAATCGCCATGCGAGAGGATGTCGGGATACAGAAACAGCGTAGAGACTCCAAGTCTTCAAAGATAACACCATTTATTTCTTATGTATGGATGTTACATATAGTTTCTTCTCTCAAGATGTTGTCCCTTCGTCTGAACTGGTATTCGTAAAGACACCTTGTATATACAATTCAATCTGTACAATCCTTATTTACATACTAATGAAATGCAACGTCTTTCCCTGGTAATAACGTATTTGGTGCCAAGGTACCTACATGTATCAATGGCCAACACCATAAACACGAGAACAGTATGTACTTGCCAGATTTCTCACATAACGTATAGTCATCGCACATAATTAACAAATCTGAACCTGATTATTAACTTTTATGCAGAATTGACGTCAGAGTCAATGAACTCTGTAACAATAGTCATAAACAATGTCATGTAGAGTTGATATCACTAAATCATGATTGCCATTAATTCATTGTCAAGACTCAAATGTTACATATGTCCTGAAATTCAACATTTATTGTCAGTATTTTGGTGTTACTGAGCTGGAAATACTTGATCATCAAAGTTTTTGGCCACAAATGCCACGCCTTGATACAAAGTAGAATTTGACTCCGTAGTCCACGACATAGTGTTTTTATTTGCTGTACAAAATGTTCAAAACAGGTTTTTATAAAATCAATATAAAATATAGTAGGAGTCGACTGATACATATGTATGTATGTATGTATGTATGTATGTATGTATGTATGTATGTATGTATGTATGTATGTATGTATGTATGTATGTATGTATGTATGTGTATGTATGTGTGTGTATGTATGTATGTATGTATGTATGTATGTGTCATAACGTAAAGGACAGAAGCTGGAACTGACGACGAGTGTTGATGTACAACTGGAACTTATTTATTGAATACGGAACCATGACTACGCCTAACGGCGCAGTCAACGATACATGAATCTGCCTGTGTGTCAGTCGGACCAAGTTAGTGTGTCCTCTGTTGAGTCTTGGTCACTCCTCGGAGGAGTGACCGTGGTCCAAGTTCTTCGTAGTTTCGGTCAAAGTATTAGTTTCTGAGTGGATGTCCTGTCTCGGTCACTCCACAAGAGAGTGACCGTGGTTATCGGTCCTCGAGTTCTCGTTAGTTTTTTTCTCCTGTGCGTTAGTGTGTCCATTTATACAGTATCTTGGCTATGTCGGATGCCGACGCCATAAAGAATATAATAAGGCAATACTTTGATTTACCGACATTAAAAAAGATTACAAAAGTAGAAATTATCACATGCCCGTGCGTGGCTTGCTACGATTCTTTTATTTCAAACCCACGCCATGAATAAATTAAAATGATAACAACGGCTAAATGTTACGATTGGTTGAAACACAATAGAACATGTGGGTAGTACGCATAATACCTCCATGAGAAAAATTAGTTACTGGGTAATTCTTTTAAATGTGTAAATGAGTGAGATCATGTTGTCGATAATGTACTGGTATTTCGTGGCGCCAGCATTGTTAGAGTCCAAACAAAGAAACGTCAGCTTGATCATTCGCGTCCCAGAACGCTAATGTATTTTGAGCGTGAAATATTACTATTCTGTGCGCCAATTTGGAAGATTATGATATATGAACGAAAAAAACTTTTAAGAGCGTCGGGTTGGAAACTGTCGTCGATGTTCAGATGATTGGACTGTGGAAAACCAAGAAAAGCATTTGACAGAATTACGAAAAACGTGCAGGCTAACACACAAGAGAAATTTGGAAACAGCTGGTATGAAGTTTAAAAGAGCAGATCCCCCTTAAAATAAATGCGATGAATGAGAGCAGCAATGCATACAAGCAAAATGGATGGGAATTGTTAACAAAGATGATATGGGAATAAACTATGGCCGGCTTAACTTCATAAAAAGAGAAGGGATGAATCAACGTAATAATAATGCATCAACATTATTATTTTAACATTATACATTGGGATAATTGGATAGTGAAGTAAATTAGTTTTGATCCGCCAATGTAAACTTGTCTGCTTTTCCTTTTAACTTATACACTTGTTTTATGAGTAATTTGTAACATTGCAACATTAAGCTATAGGACACCTAACATTTTTGAGAAGTTTGAAAAATATGAAGATCCAATCATCCGAAATTAGTCCAAGTCGTGTTATACGTTTATTATCACAGCATCTTTAGTTCTAATAGTTAAAAATAAGAATTGGTTCAATATAAGAAATATTATTAGGAACTAATGGGTAAACGTAAGATCGCTGTGGAGGCAACACAAGTCAAGAAATTTAAGTCTTTTCCATGATATCCCCTTTTTGGTTATAACATATAATAACAGTGATATTGGAAAGGTTAATCATAATTCATGATTCGTCATTAACCCGTAAATCCTTTGTGTTCAAAATGTCAATATTACCGATGGCAGGTCAGAACGAGGGAGATTAGTTCTAATCATGGACGATTGCATTTTACACAGTAAAATCATAGTTTGGTCCTTCAATATTGACAAAATGCTTGTGATTTGTCGTGCAAAATAATTTTCCGATGTCATTCAACGTACGAAATAAAAAACAATACCATTATAATACCAATTTCAGAGAAGTGGCCGCTCTGTAGAATTATCAATGATATCAACCTAAGGCTGAGAGTAATAACACGATATCTGTACGCCAATGCGTCGCTCTGATTGGACGAAACGTAACATCAGCTGGAATAGAATTGTAACACAAGCTTTCCGGTACTAAAACGGGTGCCTGAAATGATGCTGTATTTCTCGGAACAATGCTGGGCAGTGATGTTTCCTCATATTTTTTGAATTTGCCTTTTCCTCTTGGATATATTCACACTGAGGATCAAATTTCTGGAAAAACCGAAAACAGATTTATTGGCATGATATAATAAACTCGGTTTGAGTACAATTCCGTGTATGTGGCACTCGCCAAGAGACTTAACTTGTTCGATATGTTGTGATATTTGCACTCATGATAGTAATATTGAATTAATTTAATGTATGTAATCAGATTGTTAATACCCAGTGTTTTGGTAAATTAGCATATGCCAAATAATGAACTACAGCGACAAACGTTCATAAAATGGCACCTATTAAAGTTTTATTCTCTTTAGCTTGCCTACATCTACGTACAAACATCATGGAAGGTAAATAACTAATTAACGTTCTATCGATATATATATATATATATATATATATATATATATATATATATATATATATATATATATATATATATATATATATATATATATATATATATTGCCCCTACCCTAATTTCTCTTTTGCGTAGCTAATACATACAACTGTCGAGAACCAGATGTGGCCAGAGTATAAGATTGTCAACATTTGTTGTTGCCAGGCAGGGTCACTAGATATAATTTAATACCATTTTCCTGCATCCAGCAGTCATGAATAAATTCATACAATTATATCCGTCCTGATGAAGAGACGTCCTAGATTTTGACATCGCCCGGCTTCACTCAGCAAAATAAACGATAGCACAGACGTATGGAGTCAAAATGTTATGCTGAAGTAGACACTCTGATGACGTGTATACAAGTTCATGTGAACATAGAAGGCACAACGAAATATAAGATATTTCAATTCATGTTTGATTTGGTCCTTAAGAGTACGTTTGTTAGCGACAGCATAGTCACCATCAGATCATATCACATTACATGAGATTTCGATAGCAGCTAGCATTTTGTATATGTCTATCTCTTTTTGAACAACTTCGAATGAAGTCCATCTATCTGATGAAGTATGACAGATCAAAATCGATGTAAACCACAAAACCGAATATTACTTTCGCAAATATTATTATTTTCGCCTTTATCAGGTACCGTCAGTTTGCTGTGATAAGGCTGTACACACAAACACCTCTGGACGGGGCGAAGGCGGTAGGAGAATCCATAAAGTACCGTGATTTTTTCAAATTAACAAACTCACTCTGCTTTTAAATCCCCTTCCTGACTTGCTATAGAAGTGACATCCCCGATCAAAGGGAGTGGACAAAAATTACAGGTGGGTCGCATATTTGGGGGGCCTGCAATTTTAAAGGGTCATGATACTACACGCATGCCTTTTGGAGAGATCACCATTCGTTGCGCAACTATTAGAAGACAAAATGTGACTGTTATAGTGCTTCGTCCAAAAATATCAAATCATAATATATCGTAGTCTACTGGACAAACTATTAACTCTTGCCCCCTAAAAACAACCTATATCTGTACATTTGTATAGGTTTGATAATTTATATAAATGTACTTTGAAATGGTAGCTAAAAAGTGCATGTGTGTACAAAAAATGATTTTTCTATTTTATCGATAACGTTGATTCACTATACATGGTAGTTTATGTAAAAATTAGTAACAGTATATTTGAAACGAAACTAGCAATATCTGTGTATTTATATATGTCTGTTAATTGATAGAAATATTCTTGATTAACATAGGGAGGTTACAACTCGTATATGTGCAAGAAATTTCATTTGGAATTTCACCGACAATTATACATGGTCGATCTATTATATATGGTAGTCAATGAGAAAATTATGAACACATTTTCCCCACTTTGGTTAATACTAGCAATATCTATGCATTTCTAGATGTTTGATAAGTGTTACAAGTGCAATTGATTAGCATAGGGTGATTACAGGTGCACAATTGTACCAGAATTTTTATTTTGGAATTCAAACGAAAATGTTTATTCACTATGCACGGCAGTTTATGAGAAAACTATGAATATTTTTTTACAATTAAACTAGCTAAACCTGAGAGTTAAGTGTTTGACAGTTGATGTTAATGAAACCGATTCAAATGGGGTGTTTGGAAGTGCAGATGGACAACAAATACAATTATTAGAATTTCACAGAAAAGTATTATTTCACTTCTCCTGGTAGTCTATTAAACATTTTCAATGATACAAATTAACACGATTGAAACTAATTTGGGATAATCGGGTGGTGTAGCAATGTTTGTTTAATCTGCAAATATAGACTTATATGTTTTTCCTTTTTTGCAATACGCTTTTTTATGGATAATTTGTAATAGTGTAATTTTTACCTACACGGCACCTAACACGTTTGATAAATTTGAAAAATTAAAAAGATCCAGTTCTCCCAAGTTAGTACCAATCGTGTTCAATACACATAAAGCTGCTCAGGACTTTCCATTGCGCCTCAGGGAGTAGAACAAGAAACTGCGGTGGATGCACAAAACAAAATTGACAAGCCAACATATATTTCACATCAATCTGAAACAGTTTTGTTTTGAGTCCCCATTTAAGTGCCCCCTAATCCCTTAAAGTCCTCCCAACATACCCTTGATATTTTCAAGTGCCCCCGTCAATTCTCTCGCTCCCACTCCAGCGGTGTTTGTCAATGTATCTTAACGTTCTCATTTTTCTTGTTGTATTTGAGCCATTCTCTAATTCTTACAATAAATCACCAGGTACTGACACTTTAAATCCGAAAAGCTTGGTGGATCACCGTAACTGATGACATCAATAGATCAAGATTACCTTTCTGTATAGTGTGAACATTGAATTCTACATTCTTCCCACATTGTGTTAATCGCCGCGAACTTTGTACAGATTTTTTTCCGCATACAAGAGAACTCGACAAAATATTTTTTTCTACAAATTGAGTACTGTGCTTGACTTTCGAAGTCTACTGTAATGTACATGTTTGGAGTTGCTCGCAACTTTTTTTAGCTTCAGATAAAGTTCATCGTCAATCACACAACTGCAGAAGTTTTAAAGTATCCGATCACACAGGGCATAACCAAATGTTTCCTTTAATATTCATGACATGGAACCCCGTTTTGATCTTCAACTTGACAGGCAATTCTATTTGTGAAGTTCATCGCTTATTATGATATATTTAGTCACGATATAAGTGGAATTGAGGAGACAATAGACCAGTTCATGAAAACGTACACATACAAAACACAGTATGTATGTATGTATGTATGTATGTATGTATGTATGTATGTATGTATGTATGTATGTATGTATGTATGTATGTATGTATGTATGTATGTATGTATGTATGTATGTATGTATGTATGTGCTTAATGAATGGTGTGTTGCAGAAAAGAAAAACAAAGAAAAAATTCAACCTCTCTTCTTATTGCATTTATAAATACGGTGCACTTAACCAGTATAATATGCCTTAATGATAGAGTATGTTTTCATGCATAGTATGGAAGTTTATCAAAACATTTGTGGATCCTAAGATAGCTCTTGTAACGGATTGGGTTGCACCACAAAATTACTTGTGGATCAGTAAAACATACTGCGTAGTCCTTGTGTCAATTGATAAAAACGTTTCATGTCCGTCCTTACGGGGAGGGGCGCGAAAGACAAGCGAGAGAGCAAACACAGTAACAGAACATGTTGTTTGAATTCTCTCAGCGTGTCGTAAATTGACCACTTTAGGGAGAACCATTTGATTTCGGAGTGGTGGGGGGGGGGGCTAGAGGAAATGGGTATGGCAGTAAATATTTTTCCCGCCACTGTGGCAGGATTTTTTTTTTCTATTGTCTCTCCTGCGTCATTTTTTCCACATGTGGAAGCAATGCAAATTTTTTTCGTAATTACCAGGTTTTTTAAATATGCGGTTCTTGAGTTAATAACATGTCACTGGTTAACAACTGCACTTCTAAAATTAACGAGTAGTAGTCTATGTTAGCACAGGACAGATGACATTAAATTAGAGGACAGAGATTGTGTAAAACAAAGGATTGTCCCTAATTAATTCTTTATTGAAATTGAATAGTATATAACACTTGAAAAATACCCGAGCTTCATGTTGAGGGGTAAGAGGCCGAGGGAGAGCGCGATATGTCCCCCTCTCGCATCGAAAATGTTGAATCCTTGATGTGTGCATTGATGCAATCTGGTATACAATCTGGGAGATATTTCACTTTGTTTTTACTAGATAAAACCATTTAAAAATGACATAGGACTCCCAAGGGTAGAGCTCGAGAGGGGGTGTCTGTCCCTCCTCTCGAAAATTTTGAGAAATTGATGTGTACAATGGTGCAATCATAGGACACCCAAGGGAGAGAGCTCGAGAGGGGGTGTCTGTCCCCATCTCGAAAATTTTGAGGAATTGATGTGTACAATGGTGCAATCTGAGGAGTTTCAATTTGTTTTGCACTAAATAAGACTGTTTGAAAATGACGTTAGAGACTGATAGTTTTATAATATTTTAGATGATCAGTGTTTGAGTAACAATAGTCAACAATCCAACATTGAAGACATTGGACTTCCTCATTTATTTTGAAAATGTTAGCTCCACCCTAGGCGGCGCACCTCCAGAGAATGAGAAAGCCAGATCGGCCAAATTTTGTGACAATTTTTTTCCTTTAGTCTGCTACAATGATTTTTTTTCCTCAAGACATTACTGGATAAACTTTTTTTTCTTCTTCTTCACCTGCCGACAATTTTTTCCCAAAAAATCTAGCCTCCCCCCTTTCAAAAATCAAATGGTTCTCCCCTTATGGTACACAGTGCTATAACCATGGTTAAGCAGTAACACGAGCCGGGGATTAAACCGTATTGAATACATTCATAGACCGATTGCCAGTAAAACATTTTCTATCGTCATTCTCTAGTTATTACATTCACCGCTTGAAATAACCAATGTCTATGTGCATTTTCAAAGAAAGAAGACATGGCATCCGTTCATCACAAAATTGCAAATAAATGTGCGTTATTGTATGTATTATGACATTCCGTCAAACTTTGTGAGAGTTAAAGAACTGATGCTGCGACTCATTAGAATATTGTTGCACTGTAAACATCTCCAAGTGTAACATATGCTGTATATTCGTAGCTGAACCAGATAACAGATGTACCATCTATTTAACGCTCAAACAGTCCTGATCTCTGACCTCCAAACCTTACAGTTCAATCCAATCCAATTCAATTCAATTCAATTCAATTCAATTCAATTTAATTTAATACAAAGACTCTATTGCCTATTAATGAAATTAGCACACATGGAAAATTTTCTCTAGGCAATACAAAAGCTCATGACACACTTATTAAAACACATATACACACAATCTGAAAAAGTCAATGAATTACGTAAAAATTCCAAATTTAAAACTGCCACAGTCGACGGAATAAAATGCGTTTCGTACGAGTTTTTTTATGGGCAAAGGGTACCCTAAGTCGTCGATCTGACTGGATAATTTTGAATTCTGTATACTTAGTGGATGTTTTTGGTCCTGGTAAATCTGAATGGCTTTCCTCGTCAAAGATGGTGATACATTTCAGAGCGATGACTCTTTTTCATGCCAATAAGCTTTCCTGACGAACGATCGCACATTCACAACAATGCCGGAATTGAGAAAATATTCAGGTGTTTAGATTCATTCTAAAGGGTTGCCGGACTTTAAAGCTTATACTTAAGGATGATATCACATTGCTCTTTGTATCGATAACAACAAATGTTTGAACGTGTTGCAGATTTTGAGCCACCTGCTTCCATACGGAATCTCCCATAATTCCTCTCTTAGTGCCTCCGCATGTTCCGACGATCTGTTTTCCACGTCATAAAGAATTAGATCGGTAAATATTGTCCTTATCGTTAATGGATGACCACTTTCCAATCCATCAACAACAGGTTTTGTTTTGCTTTTGTTACGTTATCTCCGAAAACTCTGTTGCCATTAGTACGGATTACAACTGATCATAAGTTTTACATCGAACGACGCGTTTGAAGTTAACGGTCATAACGGTCACAGCTTCAATATACTGGGATAGTATGTCTCCATTCTTCTGGTTTTCGTTGCTAAGCTTATGTTCGTCTTGCTTTGCTAAATCGAAACCAAACATCATCTTCATCCTCGCCGACGACCTTGGCTGGAACGATGTCGGATACCACGATTCCGTCATTCAAACACCGAATATAGACCGATTGGCCGCTGAAGGAGTCAAGCTCGAAAACTACTACGTCACGCCGATCTGTACGCCGACAAGATCTGTGCTTATGACCGGTAGATACCAGGTAAATAATTATGTTATCGCTTTTCTGTTTTAAGCAAAGTACAATTTTTATCTCTAGTCTTGCTTTTTGGCACCAACTTGTATATTGAAGCTTTTGTTAAGCATTTGGTTGCATTTAGTGACCATCGATCGGTACGCGAGAGAAAATTCCTTACCGCTCTCCATGACGTAGGTGGTGATGAATGTGCCAGAATCGTAATGGGGTATTGTTGGGAAGGAAAGCGGCTTTCAGCATGATGTCTACATGTTTTTTCACCGATATATTCCATTGTCTCGTTTCCCCACACTTTCCCCTACCTTTTGCTCAATATGTTATTTATCCTGCTCATTGCAGTCTATGACATGTCCCTACTTTCTAAACCCTTTAGAATTTCTAGTGGAATGTTCGAGGACATTTACCAGTTGTAAATCAACACTGACCATATACGTGCTGTTAATATCGAACGCATGAGGATCCATGCCGCCAACACGAAAAGCCTTTTCATGGCAACAACCAGCATTTATCGTGTTTGCGTTTACGGACTGTTTTTCCCTTTGACTGTTTTGCTTTGTTTTGTTCTGACAATATTAATTATCTCACATCTAGTTCAAGTTTAAACCAAATCATTTCAAAGGGAAATTGGGTAATATCACCATCTGATTCTGACTCGAAACTGACGGCACCTACTCACCTGCTTTGCATCTAAACGTACTCGAATACAGTCCTACGTCTGAAAAAATGGCTCAATAACTCAATGGAATTACTTTAATTTTGACCGCGACCTCCCCCCCCCCTAACAAAGCTGGAGTGTGCGAAACCCACACATATACTTGTGGGCACACATTTATCGCACATTCGTTTGAAGGCTAAGTGAAGGTAAAATTTCGGCACAATACATCGCCGTTTTTCTCTTTCGCTTACGTTTTTGAGCAGTATGCGACTCGAAATGAAGGACTTAAAGCTCTGCTCAAACTTTCCTCAATGAAACTTTGAAATGAAGATCAGAAAAGAATTGTAGAAATTTGAGAGTCCGAATATCTGTTCCCAAGGCGCATGCTACCTTAAATAAGATCGCTGCCACTAGTCAATAGAGGATGATGGTTGAGGGGCGTGTGCAGTTATGGTAATTACTATCCGACATCTCGCATTGAATGATGCGTTTATGAATATAGATATTGTGACGTAAAGTTTTAGCACCAGCGAAAGTCTCTCAAATACTGTCAAATCACATGGATTGCTTACTTTAACTTTGCTCCTGCCATTACGCTATGTCAGGAATTCCTGAGGGCGTACAATTTCTTTTGAATGAATGAATGAATGAATGAATGAATGAATGAATGAATGAATGAATGAATGAATGAATGAATGGATTTATAACTGCAACAGGTCTTCAACTGGAACAATTCTGCCCACCCGAATGAAATAAATACCGTAGGAACTCGGTGAATGATTTTTGAGAAGACTGTAAAATCAAAATTCGTAACAGAGATCCTATGTTTTAAGCGGCCTTAATATGCAATACACTACTGAGTATATCCGAAGTGGCGTACAAAGCGCGCCATCACTGACGTATGATATGTATAACGGCATTTGTGGTAATATTTAAAATAAGTCGTTTAAGCAGTAAACCTTTCACCTCATATTGGGCTATTTCATTCACTATGGAATCTCCATAATATCATACACTTGAAATTTCGATAACAATCGCATAGCGTATTTAACGGCAGAACACGTCTTTGGTTTTATTCTTTCATTTGCAAATTTATGAAGTGTTTGATAGAAACTTCACTGGTCTTCAAATGTTTAATTGGCATTTTCTAGCTAGCTCTAGTGTCTCCTGCATAGCTGCAACGACCCTGCATTAGGAATTATATGCATCATACACTTTACTGCAACAGGTTGATTTGTATTGCTGTTAACAGCGTCCTCGTCATTCACAGGGATATGACGTCAAACGTTAGAGGGATGGCAGCTGTAACTTTTGATAATATTTTTGTTATTTTTATTCCACTCTCGCGGCTTTCCTGACAGTATTATATTGAACCACAACGTGCTAGCCTTTGAAATACAGCGTATTTTGTTCTCTGCGCAATGTCATTAAAGACGAGTGACTACATGTACTCAATACAATTGAATTTTCAACAACAGCAATGGACATGGAAAGGAAACAAGCTGTGCAGTTACAAACGGAAAGTCGGCATGTTTTTGGGAGAAGAGCACAACTCAGTTACTTTACAACCACGACAAAAATACTGGAAAATACATAAAAGATTACATCATAATAATGGCGCTCTAACAATGCTTTCGACGCAGGACATTGCTATAGTTATTATTACTTTCTTTTTCTTTTCGGAGCTTTAAAGAATTTAAACGTGGTTGACGAAAGGTCTTACCCCACCCCCTCCCCATCACAGACTAAAATGACAAAAAACGTTATACCATCAATATGACAGAAATATCGGATCATGTATCTGTGTCACCTTAAGGTCGTTCGCGCCTCGAAAGTGAAAGACTTAAACTTATGCTCCAATTTTCCTAAATTAAACTTTCAACCAACTCGAGATTAAAAATAAGAGGTCACCACCCTGCACATTTGGGTACTAGAGAAACAAATGAACAAATGAACAAACAGTTGCCGATATTTGACAATAAAATTTTCTAAAAATAAGAAGATGAAAACTTAAATGAAAATGAGTCCCCTAAAGCGGTAGATAAGCAAAGAATTGTAAAAATTGGAGAGTCCAAATAGCTGTTCCTGAGCTGCAGTCCATCTTTACGGTAGTATGCGCCGAAAGAGAAAGACTTAAACTTTGCTAATTCTTTCCTTAGGAATCTTTCAACCACTCACTTTCAGAATCAAGAATAAAAATCGAGGCTAACCTTGCAAATTTTGGTAACTAGAGAAACAAATAACGCAAGATTTACCGATATTTAAAATTCAAAATGGCGGCAGCCATCCCTGTGTTAACTCTATGGAGAAAAATACAATTTTTCGAATTTAGAAATACTAAGCGGGTGAAAAGATTTCTTACATCAAGAGCTTTTAAATTAAGCCCAATAAGTGGTAGATCAGAAAAGGATTGTGATTTGAGAGTCTAAATATTTGTCCCCGGGGCGCGTTCTACCGTAAGCCTCAACTGTTAGATCATGGTACTCACCGAAAATTAACCTTTATATAATTTCAATATTTATTTATCACAAGACGATGAAATGTGCTGCTTTGTTTGATTGTGATTATTTTCACCCAACAAAAAGCTCTCGTTTTTGAAGATTGGAGAATCTGTAAAAGATTATATTGCATACAAGTTAAAACTGACCTTAAAAGGGGGCGTACTGTATAAAAAGAGTTTTCCGCACGAGTTAACATGTCTCTGTCTGAGAGTCACCTGCTACAGGTAGCCCGTCCATTAAAAATTGTTACCAGCCATAAAACTATCACCTCTCATTTAAATAAATTGAAATGTCCAGGTGAAATTGTTCTTAATTCTTTGTTTTGCAAAATGAGTGTATATTCTTTAGGGGTTCGATTGAATAGAATAATGAGTGCCCAATGTCGGTCGAATCATGTCAAAAATTCATGAACACCAAAACTGCTTTTTGTTTGTCAGTAATATTCTCGGAGCGCTAATTCAAGTTACCTCGATGTGATTTGAATGAGCTTTTTGGACGTCAATTTTTCGAACGCTTCTCACCAAAAAACGATGATAGTGGGTAACAAACAAACCTCAGAGTTTTCTGTAAGGTAGGTCTATAGTACAACGAACAGAATAAACCGTTGATATAAACGTGTAAAGAGAGACAGCAACTCTCAAAACAAAGCTACATACAGTGTTTTTTTTTTCTGAGCAAAGAGTATTAGTATTTGTTTCTATTTCACTTGGAAAAATGACTAAAGTGATCCCATTAAAATGAAGTTCAGATATTCTCAGCTATCCTGAAATGTATGGTTTAGTAGAGACCGGGGAGTGTTGTATTTGACTAGAAATATGGCCTTTACATGATTATTGATTTCTGGTGACATGTAATTTAAGGGGAAAAATTCAATGTAAAGATTTATTGTAGTCTGGAATTTAATACAGCCAAATGTTCTCGTCAGTTTCATCTAGGTATGCAACATCACGTGCTCGTGGCCCAAGAACCGCGATGTCTGCCGCTGGATGAGGTCACCCTTCCACAGAAATTAAAAGAGAGTGGTTACGCCACTCACATGGTTGGCAAATGGCATCTTGGCTTTTGCAAGTGGGACTGCGTGCCGAATCACCGAGGATTCGATACTTTCTTCGGTAAGTCTTCAAGACTCGACCCATCTGTTACGTCTTTGCTAATTTCAAACAGAATAGGTAGACCCATAGACATGCATGAGTTGAGAAGAAAAATCATCGTTTTATCAATCCATATGGTAACCTCATCATCTAACACTTCATTAGATATGACAATATTGTTTTTCGCTTTTAAGGATTTTACCTGGCCGGCGGTGATTACTTTACCCACACTAGACAGTGCCATGGTCACAAATTTGTAGCTTGGGACCTCAGAAATAACGACGAACCCGTGGGACCGAAATATGAAAACCAGTATTCAACAATGTTGTATGCCCAGAAAGCCCAGGAAGTCATTCGCAGACATAATTCTGATAGGGTGAGTATATTTTCTGAAAAAGTTCTTATGATTCGTCGACGTTGGTCACCTCTATATGTCAGTTTCGTAGCGGCTTACATTCCTAACTAGGATAGTTTTCTAAAAGGCAACCCTCGCCTTAATTCCACCGAACAATACCATTGTTATTGCTTAAGGTAGTTCGCCCCTCGAAATCGAAAGACTTCAACATTTGCTCCTAAACGAAACTTTAAACCATTTTCTTTAAAATCAAGAATAAAAATCAGTGCTCTCTCTCTCTCTCTCTCTCTCTCTCTCTCTCTCTCTCTCTCTCTCTCTCTCTCTCTCTCTCTCTCTCTCTCTCTCTCTCTCTCTCTCTCAGCCTCTCTTTCTGTATTTGTCTTTTCAAGCCGTCCACGCTCCGTTACAAGTTCCCGAACAATACTCTAACTTGTACGCAGACAAACTGAAGTCCGACGAGGAGCGAAGAATATACGCCGGTATGACGACATGTATGGACGAAGCCATCGGTAATGTTACTAGGACATTAAAGGAGACGGGACTTTGGAATAACAGCGTCATTGTCTTTTCCACTGGTAAGATAGAAAAGTGTCTTTTTTTTAAAGAAGTGAAATTGAAGATATTCAACAGATATCAGACATTCATGACAGCGGATTTAGCGATGAGGCAGTACAAGAGGCCGTGTATGGACTGTACATTCTTAAGCATAAAATCAATCAGCTTTAACCAAAGTACAAAGGCCAGCGGCATTTCTCCTACCGATCGGCACGCACCGTCCGGTCCACACGGCTTGGTTAGGTCAGCGTAGGGAGCGTTCCTACCTGAAGATACACACTTGGCCTGTGAAGTTTATCAGCACATCATGACATGCCAAGTACTCGGGCGAATGATAATATGATGCTAACGAGTATGAAGGGGCCATGTCCTTCATCTCTAAAGAGTTGTAGCCCATGTTTTTTGTCAATACATAAACATTTTCTAGAAAGCACTGATTGAGCAGGATTTTGCACTCACTATACGTTATAAATGAAATGGAACGAGTTGTAATCATTCTTGACAAGAAAATTATATATAAATCAAGTTATTACCGACAGAAAACAAATCGTAAACGCCGCAAATAACGCCGATGCATGACAAAATAAGTTTCACTGTACAACCTTACCATACCATACATCTATGTTTACATTTTAGAAGTTGTTTTAGATTACAATCCATGTGGCGACTAGAATGACGATTACCAATATCTGTGTCTATTCTGTTTGTTAGCAGGGCTTGAGTTATGTTTGATGATAACCTAGCAAATAAGACTTGCGGCAATCCGAATAAATTGTCTTCTCGATAAAACAACACTGAGTACACTGTAGGAACACCTTCTTTCGACCTCTTGATTTAAAACGTCTACAAGAATGGCTCTTTGCTTGTTTTCAAAATACTTTATATCTTTGTGTTTCTTCAATATTACGCGTCTACTTCTTGTCTACAGATAACGGTGGTTCGCGTATTTTCGGTGCTAGCAATTGGCCGCTCAGGGGCCAAAAGGGTGCCCTCTACGAAGGCGGTGTGAGAGGTCCGGGTTTCGTCACCAGTCCGTTGTTGAATCCCAGTGTCCGGGGAACAGCGAACAGAGAGCTGCTGTATGTCGGTGATTGGTTGCCAACGTTCGTACACCTGGCAGGAGGCACAACTGAAGGCACAAAGCCATTGGATGGTGTTAACCAATGGGAAACGATCAGGTATCATCTTACGTGGTTAATTACGACACATTGTGAAGTCTGTATTTCTGCAGGTACAATTTTATAGTTCAGTCCTATTAAACGGATTGATTACAAAGTAGGTCGACGGTCTCTGGCCGATGGACCACCCTTGGCCAGCGAAGTTTGTACAATTTTTGTAAAATTTCAGAACTTCATCAGCCTTAAATTACTTTCGGTTAATCTTACAGCTGCACAACCTGCTTATTAAGTAACCAAATTAGCCATCTGAAACACCTTTTTTGGCGATAACGGAAGGCCTAAATTGAAGCTCTCATGCACGGTGTTTTCTTTCCTTGTATTTTTCAAGCCAGGGTACGAAGTCAGCCCGTAAGGAAATAGTGCACAACATTGACCCACTGCGAGATTTGACACGTCGGCCAATCGGTGAACCTTACACTGAGGACGTCCCCTTCGATGTACGAGTAGCGGCGTCCATCAGGGTTGGACACTGGAAGCTTCTCACTGGTCAGAAAGGTAAGGACTTAGTAAAAGTGTGTAGAAATCTGCTGTCAGTGTGTAACTAGGGAAACAAACTATCGCAAAATGAAAGGTAGAGTACTCCTGAAGGACAGATATTTGGACTCCCCAGTTTACAATACCTTTTTGGTATGTTGCTTACTGAGCATTGAAGCTTTGACACGGTCGTCTTTTTTGCGTGCCAAATAGAAATGCATTCGTACTCAGTCATTTTAAACGTGAATTATGTACTCGGACGCAAATGTGTATGTATTGCGCTGAGAGTTAAACCCAGTCGTATTAACTTTTTTTATCGGCATAATCTCTAGTCACTTTATTCGATTCAGGTGACCATAGATGGACTACTCCCTCTGACAAAGGTTACAAAGAGGAAGAATCCGAGCATGGAATCGTCGTCCTGTTCCACATCATGGCTGACCCGGAGGAACGGAACGACCTTTCAACCTGTCGACCAGATATTGTGAATAGACTGCTCACTAGACTCAGCTTTCACAACAAAATGGTGGTGTTGCCAGAGGAAGTGGTTTCCAACCTCCATCAGGCGGATCCCTTGAATTTCAACATGTCATGGACACCGTGGCTATAGTATATAGCATGCAGAGCCACCTTGAACTCACCACAGCACCCTTGCCTTATAGATGGATTTGGGTCAATAGAAGGATTTTAGTGAGCCTAATGAGCAAAAGCGTCTCGGGGACAGATATTCCCAGAGGGGGTATTCGAACTCTCAAATATTTACAACTCTTTTCAGATGACGGACGGGTCATTTCAAAGCTTTAGAGTAAAACATCACTGTCTTAGTCTTTCGAAAATTCAAAATTGCATTCCACCATGGAGTTAACACAGGAATGGCGGCAATTTTTAATTTTAAATATCAGTAAATGTTAGGTAATTTGTTTCTGTAGTACCAAACTTTGCACGGTGACCCCTGATTTTTATTTTTGATTTGGTAAGGGAATGGTATGTTTCATTGAGGAAAGTTTGAGTAAAAGTTTAAAATCTTTCACTTTCAAGGCGTACGTACTGCTTAACAAACAAGTATGTGTGTGTGTGTGTGTGTGTGTGTGTGTGTGTGTGTGTGTGTGTGTGTGTTTATATTCATTGCATTCACTGTTTCTACATCACTAGACTGGTATAAAATGCTCCATTGGGTCTTGGTCGGACCTTCACTACTAGTATCTCGACAAAGTGGGATGATTAATTTGCTCTTTAATGTGCTCCCTGACCGTCAATTACTACAAATCACAAATATTTCAATCATGTCAATTTATAAATATTGATACATCATATTGTCCTCGCAACCGAATGCATAAAAAAGATCGCGATCCCTGGTCCATTGACATTCACGAGGAGAAACCGACGACCCAAGTCTGTCGCTGAAGTTTTTGAACAGTTTAGTGAACTCACAAACACCAGTTTGACAAACGTTTAAGTCTCACTTTCGAAGTGCGAATTATAGCGATTTATAAAACAGGCATATAACCACTTAGAAAGCAAATCTGTTTGTACGGCATTGAAGCAGAGTATTTCGACAAGAGATATTTCTATCACCTATTTATGTGTACTTTTCATACAATGAACTGCAACATTGGGAAAGTTTAGCTTTGGTAAGCAATGGGCTGTTTTCATTGCTGATGGAGTTCTGCCACCATTAAAAGTAAATCAAATAAACTTAGTAGTGCAGATAACACAAATATTATGCACTTTGGTATAAAACTTGGCACAGCGTACACATGGTGATTTTTTTAGATATGTAGCAAAGTCGTCAGCGCCCACTGTTGGCCAAAAAAGGAAACATTTCCACCATTCTCGGTCAATTTTATTACAATTGACTGATTGATGTTCATGTTGTTATTTTGCTTAAATGGTATCTTTGATTTGAATGATTGTTCATAAATCCTGTTCTATGTATCAACCAGAGGATCTGAATCTTTAGACTGTCAACATGGCGTGTAACTGTACGTTGTGCATTGAAAATTTGACATAATTTGAAAAAGGTGTGATGGTGGCATACACAAAAACATTATTCCGGAAAATAAAGATGATACTTCGAAAGTTATTCACTGGAATCTGAATACAAGTACATATGTACGTCTTAAAAACATTTTGCCTTGCCAAGTCTATGATGGCGTGTTCTGCCGTAAATTGTGCTCACTGAATGCAAATGAACAATTCCTGGTATTCTATGGCTGAGGTAAAGCAATGAGTAGGTGCGAGCTATATGGTAAACAAAGACCTGAACACATATGAGAGGTGCACTTTGTACCAGTGCATAGTAGTATCGTTTATATTTAACCGTTATTCAAGAAACATAATGTACAAAACTCATCTTGGCACATCCACAAAAGTGTCTATGAAAATAATCGCAATCATACCAATCCATAATCCAATAACACTAGGTCAAAATTTGTAAGACAATAGTTGTAAACATAGACACAAAACAGCACAGAAGAGACAGTAAATAGACGGTACAAACAAAGTCAAATTCATGAAAGAAAGATATATGGACCTCTGGCCAAAAGACCAAGAAGTGATGTCAGGTGTTTCGAAAATAGTAAGCGCATCCTGCCCCACATGTGGCACCCGCCATATATCAATCTGTAAGTCAGATAGGTAGTGGTCACTAACTAAGGCCCAATGTCACCGATGCCATCAGTGATCATTTGTCGAAGAGAGATATTGTATTTATCTACCAGCTTGCGATACCTGCCAAAAAGCGTTTGAATGTAGAGACAAGTCTTGCTCTGGTGTAACCTTGATTTAACAGTTTGAAAGAGAGATGGCCATGTCTCTCTACAAAATCACCATATGAACTGCATGCTCTTGCATATCGTATAAGCTGGGAAATGTATACCCCATAAGCAGGTGAGAGTGGAATATTACTGATGAGGTGTGGAAAATTAATTATACTAAAGTTGAAATCATCTCTCTTGTCATATAGCCTAGTAGAAAGGTGACCATTGGAGTCAAATTCAAGTAAAATGTCCAGATATGAAGCAGAAGAGGCCGTTTCTGTAGTTTCTTTAATCTCCAATTCTGGAGGATAAATCATAGCGAGATATTTACTGAATTCAGAGTTATTCAATGAAATAACATCGTCTATGTATCTAAATGTTAGGTTGAAAGTACGAGCTACAGAGACCTTTTTCTGCTTGATAAGGTTCTGGATAAATTCTGCCTCGTATGAGAACAGAAATAAGTCGGCAAGTAAGGGAGCACAGTTAGTGCCCATGGGAATTCCTATACACTGTTGGAAAATGTGTCCTCCAAATTCAACAAATATGTTGTCAATGAGGAAATCAAGCATACTGATAATGTCTTTCTCGGTATAAAACACTTTAGCATTAGTTGTATTTTTAACAAAATATGTAGAATTATACCCTAATACCACATATTTGTAACGGCGTGAACCGTTTTGTAGAAAAATGCTTGGTTGATGATGTTTTTCAAGCGTTCTTTCAATTTATCATGTGGTATTGTGGTATACAATGTGAAAAATCGAAAGTTTTAATAGATGTTATTTTTGAAACAGATCTTGATTTCAAATTTTCCAAGAGTTCCTTCGAATTTTTTAATATCCACATTTGATTTATACCACTCCGAGAAAAGACAACATCACAGTATGATTGAAGTCCCCGTTTAACAGTACAAAGAACAGAAGTCAGTATCTTCGATAACTCTGTTGTTGAACATTTTGAAGATCCTGCGATAAACCTAGCTTTGTAAGGTGTTTTGTGGAGCTTTGGTATCCAGTATAAGCTAGGCAACTTATTATGGTCATCCTTTGTTGTTATATTAAAATTATCCATGAATGACTTATGGTTTGCCAAAATTTCAGATTTGTTGAACATTGATTGTCTGTAAGTGGAGTTGGTTGAGGTCTTAGTTACACCAAGTTCGTCTATAAGACATTCAAAATAATACTTCTTACAGACAAATACAATGTTATTGGCAGCTTTATCAGCAGGGACGACAACATATTTGTCATGGATATCATTCAAACACTTAACAGCATCAGGATCTTTAAATACAGAATAGGGTCTTCTGAAAAAATGTGATCTTAGTCGACCAATACGGCCACGCACTATTTTCCTAACAGATTTGACCCATTCTGACAGTGTGTCCAACTCTACATCCTCCCTTTTAGCCCATTTCCTGGCATAATCTTCAACTGAGTCCATAATGATCTTAAAATTATGGTTCCAGTTGATCCTGCGAGGTTCTCTGAACTTGGGTCCACAAGATAATATCTTACGAAGGTGGTGATGTTCAACCAAGTTCAGATCACCAGTGATGACATGGCCAACTGGAGTATATTTGAAGGGAGATGTAGAGCAGTCACAGGATGCTGGTGTTTGAAGGAATTCACCAATTTTTAAGTGCCGCAATGCCTTATTGTAATTGAATATTTTATTGGATATTGTCTTGGTGTATTGATATGACAGAATAGGTACAGACTGGTTCTTAAAGTATACAGGTATAGTTGATGTAACCTTTTTGTTGTGTAGTATATTGCTGATATTAATGGCATCAATTCCTTTGTTAGTAAATGGAAGATGTATGAAATGACGATGATCATCAGTCATAGGTTCAGCACGAACAGGCTTGTATAGTCTGTATAGTGCAATGTCAGCAATAATACTAACCAGTCTGTACGGTTGTTTGTTCGGATCAGTCAAAGACAATCCCAATGCATAGACATGCAACCTTCTCAAGTCCTTGATGGAAAGAGCAAATAATGAAGTACGAATGTGATGGAGACCTAAAGGCTTCTGCAATAAAAGAAGCAGTTCATGAAATTTGTCATGGCAATTGGATGTAGCTGATGTATCCAATTTAGGCCGATGGTAACGCCTATGTCCATGACTACGTCTTCTACGGACAGAAGACTCATTCACTTCTGAACAACCAGGACTTGAGAGATTGCCTATATCTTTGATGTTGTCATTACAACCATAAGGCATTGCGGTACCTAACTGTCTAATCCAGTGGTATTCTCTCTGTCTACGGAATGGTGAACTAAGTGTGGGGCTGTTGGTTGGATGGTATATTTTTTCAAGAATACGGACACGCATAGACAAAGTGGAGTGATCGTCCTGGTTAAAATGCTTATAAAGTTGCACATCCAAAGATCGATTCACTCCACTGCGATGTCCGTTCATTCTAGATCGTAAGCTGTTTCCTGTTTCACCAACATAAATGAGCCCGCACAATGAACACTCAATTCCATAGATTACGTTTTTGTTGTGCAATTCAGAGGTTCCAGACATTTGGTAGAATAGGTCTTACCTGTCAACTACTACTGAACTGTTCTGTAGTGATGAGCATACTACAGGTTTTGCAGTTTTTAATACCACACTTTGTGATAGAACCTGTATAATCACAAGCTGGAGATGACTTTAAACAGTCCGTCAGTAGCAATTTGCATGGTTTAATTGTCTGGTAGCTTTCTCCATTTCTGTGATAAAAATTGCCCTCTGATTGCACGTATGATGTCTTAGTAACATCCCGAAGGATAATCCGAGGGACACACGGATTTTGAGCTACTGTGCCCGTGTAGCTGGTCGGGACCTTGTTAACCCGGGCGACGTCCCAGCCGGTATGAATATATCTCTTATACAGTCCTTCATTATCATGTACAAGTACCAGGTGGATGATGCCCTCGGGGACAATATGTCCACCAGCAGGAGCATCGACCTGGTCGTAGTAAATAATCGCAATCATACCAATCCATAATCCAATAACACTAGGTCAAAATTTGTAAGACAATAGTTGTAAACATAGACACAAAACAGCACAGAAGAGACAGTAAATAGACGGTACAAACAAAGTCAAATTCATGAAAGAAAGATATATGGACCTCTGGCCAAAAGACCAAGAAGTGATGTCAGGTGTTTCGAAAATAGTAAGCGCATCCTGCCCCACATGTGGCACCCGCCATATATCAATCTGTAAGTCAGATAGGTAGTGACATTGTTTCTTTAAAGTGTAATTAGCAATGAGGAAGAACTACATAAAGTATACGTTTTTGTATTTTAATAGAGAGAGAGAGTTTGATATATATATATATATATATATATATATATATATATATATATATATATATATATATATATATATATATATATATATATATATATATATATATATAACTGTGTTGTGAAGTATATTTCCGGTAGCATCACCGTATGGTGGTCAGAGCACCCAACTCTCTAGGGAGCACTCTCTTTGCCTGTCCTTTTCTAAGAACCGGGGAGTACCTTGGCCTGTACAGTCGCTATGATTATGACCCCTTCATGACCTTCTATCATAATATATTTGATGGTATACCAAATGCATTATTTTGCTCTGGGAAAACAAACCTATTTGAAAGTGCATAGTTTTCCTTCAAGATGAGGCCATTGGGCAATTCAGTACAGAAGAGAAAGGTCTTGAATATTTTCCGCTGATGTTATTGTCAACGGAAAGTGCATCTGAAGTTCACAACAGACACAATATAATAGTAGCATGTTTTCAAAGTTAAGTGAACTTTAACAACACAATTTAATCCTGCCACTTACATGTTTACTTTATCATTTACAATGAAACACATTTTTTTCTTGTTGAAAAAATACGATATTTTGCTTTTTCATATATGAATTTGTGATTTACACTGGCATATAGACTGAAGCTAACTGAGTTAGCCTTTGAAATACCAGACTTTGGCAAATCCTTGTTATTACCAACCTCCAAGAAAATGCATCGTATGAAACAAAACATAGGGCCAAAGTCCCTGAAGCTACTATAGACATGGATACAAAATTAAGTATTTCCTGACTGTATGAAATTATCTCACTAAGGTCATCCTTGGGACCTGTAAACCAAATATTAAAGCTGTCTGACCAGCGGTTTTGAAAAAACAAGCGACCCAACAGTTGGCAGCGCTCTGCTGTGTTATGTAGAGAATAACTTTTTGTGACATATCTATTGATGAAGAAGGTGGATATCTTTGATAGCTCATTTCAGGATGGCCTGACCAAAAATGGCAAAATTAGATGCAAAAATACAAACTTGATGATTTCATCATAATTTCAATATATTACATTAAGATAAAGCCTGTATACCAAATATCAAAGCTATCATATGAGTAACTGTTGAGAAACAAATATTTTGACCAAAAATGGCAAAAATTGACTCAAAAATACAAAAATTGAAGATTTCATCAAATTTCAATATACCAAACTAAGACAACCTCTAGGAACCTGTATACTAAATATCGAAGGTATCAGACAAGTAGTTTTTAAGAAATACATTTTTTGACCAAAAATGGCAAAAATTGCACCAAAATTACAAAATCGCAGATTTCATCATTTATTCAATATATCATATTAAATTCATCTGTTGGAACCTGTATACCAAATATCAAATCTGTCAGACGAGCGGTTTTGATGAAATAAAGTTTTGACCAAAAATGACACAAAAGTTCCTTAAAAATACAGATTTGCATATTTCATCACAATTTGAACAAATCTAAGTTGTGTTATCCCTAGGGACCTGTATATCAAATAACAAAGCTGTCTGACCAGCGGTTATGAAGAAGATTTTTTACCAAAAACGCCTTTTTTGGCGCTAATTTGCATATTTTCAACAATATCAAAAAATTAAAAAAAAGTTTCTCAAAATCCTATTTTTCATCTACAAAACAAATATCAAATCAGTAAGTACTGCGGTTCTCGAGATATTTGAGTGGACGGACGCCTCACAAACGTACGTACGTACGTACGTACGTACATACATACATACATACATACATACAGACAGACAGACAGACAGACAGACAGACAGACATACAGACAGACAGACAGACAGACAGACAGACAGACATACATACATACATACATACATACATACATACATACATACATACATACATACATACATACATACATACATACATACATACATACATACATACATACATACATACATACATACATACATACATACATACATACATACATACATACATACATACATACAGACTGACGACGGACGCCGGACGGATACCCATCTCAATAGCTTCTATAGACTATAATCTATAGTAGCTAGAAACAGTAACGCGGGAAACATAAGCGACAATAAACTGAGCCGAAATACAAAAACTTCGATTTATCAATAAAATCGTGCATTATATTGTCCAACTCATGAAAGAAAGTGCTTATCCTCCTAAATAAGGTTATCCCAAAGAAAAAGAGGAAGTAAGTCGCATAATGCAAGGAAATAAGTTAGGAATGTGTAAAATGTCCTATATTGGAGGGGCAAGAGTTTTACTAGTACTATACATGAAGAAATATTGCTGTGGGGATTGTTGACTGCCATACGCAGTTCATTGATTCCCCGCTATCAATATCATCTCCTAGTTCCGCCCTCCCCTTCAAATCAAAATCATCAAATTTTAATTTAATTTCCAATCCACTATATCAATGGAGTTGTAACCCACCAACCCACGTTGCCTGGTTGTCATGATTTTGCAAAGCTGCTGCTGGGAACATTTGTTTATCATAAAACCTACATTCTTCTGTCAGTCATCTAAACTTTATTAAACTTGTAAACCAAAATTCGTATTCTGTAAAACAAAGATACAATTAAGTGACGTGTTTGAATACGAACAAAAGATCGGAGGTGAAGCAGCAAATCTTAAACTGTAGCCGATAGGGTTCAAAAGTACTTACGGAATCTGTAGGTGGCTCTTTGGCACATTCCTGATGCAATACATAATAAGACAATGAGGAAAAGTTTTCAACCTCTAAAAACAGACAAAAATGTTTGATATCTGAAGTATTTTATAAGGATTGCCGAAACACATTGTCTGTCTAAATGTTCCATGTGTTGATTCTATTAGCCTAACAATTGGCAGCATATTGAATCAGTGGTTTGCTAAAGTCTAGGAAAATTGGTTTATGGTTTTGGATCTATGATGATACTTCTGCTGTCGTGTTATATCATTGCTTTCCTATACAAAAGGCACAGTCCTGCAAAATGAATTTGGGACCTCAGACTTAATCAGTAATACAACTTGCTTGTAAATGCTTGCCCGTGCAAAGGCCTAACAATGTTTCAGATTTTGAGCCACCTGCTTCCATACAGAATCTTCTATAATTCCTTTCTGAGCGCCTCCACATGTTCCAACCATCTGTTTTCCACATCATAAAGAATAACATCGGTAAATATGGTCCTTATCATTAATGTACGACCTATTTCCAACCTATCAAACAACAGGTTCTGTTTTGCTTTTGTTACGTTATCTCCGAAAACTGTTGCCATTTGTACATATTACTGCGCGTTTGAAGGTAACAGTCACTTCTTCAATGTACTGGGATAGTATGTCTCCATTCTTCTGGTTTTCGTTGCTTAGCTTATGTTCGTCGTGCTTTGCTAAATCGAAACCCAACATCATCTTCATCCTCGCCGACGACCTAGGCTGGAACGATATCGGATACCACGATTCCGTCATTCAAACACCAAATATAGACCGATTGGCCGCTGAAGGAGTCAAGCTCGAAAACTATTACGTCACGCCAACCTGTACGCCGACAAGATCTGTGCTTATGACCGGTAGATACCAGGTAAATAATTATGTTATCGCTTTGGTGTTTGAAGCAAAGTACAATTTTTATCACAAGTTTTGCTTTTTGGCACCAACTTGTATATTCAAGCTTTTGGTTGCATTGAATGAACATTGATCGGCAAGCGAGAGAAAATTCCTTACCGCTCCCCATGACGTAGGTGATGATGAAAGTGCCAGAATCGTTATATGGGGAGGGGGTGTGAGAAGGGAGAAGTGGCTTTCGACATGATGTCTACGTGTGGTTTTTTTCACCGATATATTCCAGCCATCTCTCGTTTCCCCCTCATAAGCCCCACCTTTTGCTATGTTATTTATCCTGCTCATATGCAGATATGGAATGCCTGCAGTCTATGCCATGTCCCCACTTTCTAAACCCTTTAGAATTTCTAGTGGAATGTTCGAGGACATTTACCAGTTGTAAAGTAACACTGACCATATACGTGCTGTTAATATTGAATGCATGAGGATCCATGCCGCCAACACGAAAATCCTTTTAATGGCAACAACCAGCATTTATGGTGTTTACGTTTACGGACTGTCTTACTCCGTCTGTCATATCTTTCATGTCGCCTATTTTGCTTTGTTTTGTTCTAAGAATATTAATAATCTCCCTCCTACAGAGTTTTAAAAAAACATTTCAAAACTCATGCCATTACGCTATGTCAGGAAATGTTGAAATGCCTACACTTTCTTTTAAATTACTCAATCAACCAATTTATTTATTTAGTCATTCGTTTATTTATAAATGCAAAAGGCCTTCAACTGGAACAAGTCTGCCAAAATGTCATAAATACCATGGGAACTTAGAAAATGACTTTTGAGGAGAGCGCAAAATTAAAATTCGTTACAGAGATCTTATGTTTGAATCAGTCTTAATATACAACTAGAAAGCATTTGCAAGCAAAAGCGAAGTTCCAGAGACCAGAGCAACGGAAGAAACAAGAGAATGTGTGACAAAGCATAGACTCTCGAGGGTCTATGGACAAAGATAGGTGCAGAATGAAAGAGTGCTTTGGATCTTAATATTCAAGCACGTACCTATAGTTAAGGGCTGATAGCAGTAGACACCATAATACAACTAAAAGCAAGGCAGTCCGGGGAATTACAGTACACAGATTACAAATGCCTACATGTACGGTAAAAACGCAACAGATACATACGGGGGCGACAACGCACGGAAATGTATATCAGACGACATCTCGCAAGCCAGAGCAATAATTTTTGCTCCGCTGACCTACGCAAAAATCAATCGCTTGACGGGTAGCGCTGAGTTGTTGCCGTAAAGAGGCGCGCGGTTTCCGACGATGATCAGACAAGAGGAAACATCGGACCTAGGCCGTTGAAATTGAAAACCGAGGCCACATGCATTTTCATTTGATTAAAAGCACATACTAAAACAATTTTCATTGCTATGTCACTGTTTTCACAAGATACTGACCGTTTGATCTTGGAAAGTTGAGTTGCTTTTACGTGCAGCCAAAGCATGCCGGTGCGGTGACAGACAGTTCACTATGAATGCCTAGCTCTGCATTGCAGGGCTGTGTGTTACCTCCCACCACAGCCCCGCAGACTGATATGGGAAAAACCGCTGGTGGCTCCTCAGAAATACGGCGGGCAGTTTCTCCGCCAAAACAGCCGATTTTGAGTCTAAATTTTGCATTGATCTTCGTTTTCGAGCACACCCACCTCGCCTAGGTACACGATGTGCCCAGCCGCGCTTGTAAACTTACGGAAAGCCTACTTTTCTCTCTCTATGCGAGCGAAGCGATCGTATCCGCCGCCATTGTTAATATCATTCAACCCATTAGCATTCGGGCGAAACAGTATAGCGCCACGTACGGCGAGTATTTAGAGAAAAATAAAATCAAAAAGCAACAAAAAACAAAGCGAAAGAAAGCTAGAATTATTAATAGCTGAACGCAATATGATAGTTGAGTAATGCAAAATAAAAAATAAAGAAATATACAAACAAGAAATGCCCGTAAAACCCGTCCGAGCTGAGCTATTACGTCATTACTGGGTAATAAAGGTAAAATTTGTGTATTGCATGTTCTATGGTAGTAATACCAGAAATAGAGAAAAAAGAAAGAAAGAAAGAAAGAAAGAAAGAAAGAAGGAAAGTGAGCAAAAACTAACAGTTCCAGAGCTGGTCTCTGGAACTAATAAACTACCTAGTATGTCTCAAGTGGCTTACAAAGCGCGCCATTACCGACATATGACATCATGTATAGCGGCATTTGTAGTAATGTTTATTATGTCGTTAAGCAGTAAATCTCTACGCCTCATATTGGGCTATTTCATTCACTATAGAATCTCCATAATATCATACACTTTAAATTTCGATAACAATCGTATAGCGTATTTAACAGCAGAACACGTCTTCGGTTTTATTCTTTCATTTGCAAATTTATGAAGTGTTTGATACAAACAGCGTTGGTCTTCAAATGTTTAATTGACATTTTCTCGGCTGCTCTAGTGTCTCCTGCATAGCTGAAACGACCCTGCATAAGGAATTATATGCATCACATTTACTGCAACAGGTTGGTTTTTATTGCTGATAACAGCGACCTCGTCATTCACAGGGATATGATGTCAAACGTTAAAGGGACGGCGGCTGTAACTTTTAATAATATTTTCGTCAAAAGACGACAAAAATACTGGATAATACATAAAAGATTACATCATTCTAATAGCGCTCTAGCAATGCTCTCGATGCAGGACATTGCTGTAGTTATTATTACTAAATGTGATTGACGAAAACACTCATCCCCATCTTCCCACCACAGACTCAAAATGACCAAAAACGTTACCATCAATATGACAAAACTATGGAATCATGTATCTGTGTCACCTTAAGGTAGTTTGCGCCTCGAAAGTGAAAGACTTAAACGTCTGCTCTTACTTTCCTATATTAAACTTTCAACCAACTCGAGATTAAAAATAGGAGGTCACCACCGTGCATATTTAGGTACCAGAGAAACAAATAACCAAGCATTTACCGATATTTGACATTCAAAATTGCCGCCATAAATGTGTTAACTCCATGGATAAAAATAAAATTTTCTCAAAAAGAGGATGGAAATCTTTCTTACAACGAAAGTTTAAAATGAACCCGGTAGATCAGAAAAGAATTGTATGTACAAATTTGAGAATCCAAATCTGTTCCAGAGGCACATTTTACCGTAAGGCTCAACTGTTAAATCAAGGTACTCACCGAAGATTAACCGTGATATCATTTCAACATCTATTTATTACAAGACGATGAAATCTGCAGCTTCGTTTCATTGTGATTATTTTCACCCAACAAAGAGAATTCTCGTTCTGGAAGATTGGAATGATCCAGGATAGATTATATTGCACACAAGTTGAAACTGACCTTGTAAGAGGGCGTACAGTATACAACGAGTTTTCAGCACGAGTTGGCACGTCTCTCTCTGACAGTCACTTGCTACAGGTAACCCGTCCAGTTGAAAAGTGTTACGGACCATAAAATCATAAAACCTCTCATTTAGATAAAATTAAATGTCCCAGTGAAATTGTTCTTAGTTCTTTATTAGCAAATTGAGTCTTTATTCTTTAGGGCTTGAAATAAATAGAATATTGCCCAGGTCAAATCATGTCAAAATTTCATGAACAACAAACTGTCATTTTGTTTGTCAGTAATACTCTCAGAGCGCTAATTCAATGTACCTCGATGTGATTTGAATGGGCGTTTTGGAAGTTGATTTTCCTGAAAATACGAAAGTGGGTAACAGACATAGGCCCTAGAGTTTTCTCTAAGGTAGGTCTATGGTAACAACAAACAGAATAAACCGTTTATATAAACGTGTGCACAGAGCGACAGCAACACTCACAGCAAAGCTATATACCTTGTTTTTTTCTTAGTAAAAAGCATAAGTTTTTGCTGCCATAGTATTTGAAAAAATGACTAAAGTGGTCACATGAAAATAGAGTTCAGATACTCAGCTATCCTGAAATGTATGGTTCAGTGGAGACCGGGGAGTGTTGTATTTGACTAGAAATATGACCTTTACATGATTATTAATCTCTAATGACATGCATCGCCATGCAAATGTTCTTAAGTTTCATCTAGGTATGCAACATCACGTGCTCTTTGCCCAAGAACCGCGATGTCTGCCGCTGGATGAGGTCACCCTTCCACAGAAATTAAAAGAGAGTGGCTACGCCACTCACATGGTTGGCAAATGACATCTTGGTTTTTGCAAGTGGGACTGCGTGCCGAATCACCGAGGATTCGATACTTTCTTCGGTAAGTCTTCAAGACTCGACCCATCTGTTACGTCTTTGCTAATTTCAAATAGAATAGGTAGACCCTCATAGACATGCATAAGTTGAGAAGAAAAATCGTTTTATCAATACATATGGTCATCTCATCATCTAACACTTCATTACATATGAAAATATTGTTTTTCGCTTTTAAGGATTTTACCTGGCCGTTAGTGATTACGTTACCCACACTAGACAGTGCCATGGTCACAAATTTGCGGCTTGGGACCTCAGATATAACGACGAACCCGTGGGACCGAAATATGAAAACTGAGTATTCAACAATGTTGTATGCCCAGAAAGCCCAGGAAGTCATTCACAGACATAATTCTGATAGGGTGAGTATATTTTCTGAAAAAGTTCTTATGATTTGTCGACGTTGGTCACCTATATATGTCAGTTTCGTAAAGCTGACATTCCTAATACTCGGGCGAATGATAATATGATGCTAACGAGTATGAAGGGGCCTGGTCCTTCATCTCTAAAGAGTTGTAGCCCATGTTTTTTTGCCAATACATAAACATTTTCTAGAAAGCACTGATTGAGCAGGATTTTGCACTCACTACGTTATAAATGAAATGGAACGAGTTGTAATCATTCTTGACAAGAAAATTATATATAAATCAAGTTATTACCGACAGAAAACAAATCGTAAACGCCGCAAATAACGCCGATGCATGACAAAATAAGTTTCACTGTACAACCTTACCATACCATACATCTATGTTTACATTTTAGAAGTTGTTTAAGATTACAATCCATGTGGCTACTAGAATAATGATTACCAATATCTGTGTCTGTTCTGTTTGTTAGCAGGGCTTGAGTTATGTTTGATGATAACCTAGCAAATAAGACTTGCGGCAATCCGAATAAATTGTCTTCTCGATAAAACAACACTGAGTACACTGTAGGAACACCTTCTTTCGAACTCTTGATTTAAAACGTCTACAAGAATGGCTCTTTGCTTGTTTTCAAAATACTGTATATCTTTGTGTTTCTTCAATATTACGCGTCTACTTCTTGTCTACAGATAACGGTGGTTCGCGTATTTACGGCGCTAGCAATTGGCCGCTCAGGGGCCAAAAGGGTGCCCTCTGCGAAGGAGGTGTGAGAGGTCCTGGTTTCGTCACCAGTCCGTTGTTGAATCCCAGTGTCCGGGGAACAGCGAACAGAGAGCTGCTGTATGTCGGTGATTGGTTGCCAACGTTCGTACACCTGGCAGGAGGCACAACTGAAGGCACAAAGCCATTGGATGGTGTTAACCAATGGGAAACGATCAGGTATCATCTTACGTGGTTAATTTCGACACATTGTGAAGTCTGTACTTCTGCAGGTACAATTTTATAGTTCAGTCCTATTAAACGGCTGGATTACTATGTAGGTCGACGATCTCTGCCCGATGAACCACCCTTGGCTAGCGAAGTTTGTACAATTTTTGTAAAATTTCAGAACTTCATCAGCCTTAAATTACTTTCGGTTAAACTTACAGCTGCACAACCTGCTTATTAAGTAACCAAATTAGCCATCTGAAACACCTTTTTTGGCGATAACGGAAGGACAAATTCAAGCTCTCATGCACGGTGTTTTCTTTCCTTGTATTTTTCAAGCCAGGGTACGAAGTCAGCCCGTAAGGAAATAGTGCACAACATTGACCCACTGCGAGATTTGACTCGTCGGCCAATCGATCGATGAACCTTACACTGAGGACGTCCCCTTCGATGTACGAGTAGCGGCGTCCATCAGGGTTGGACACTGGAAGCTTCTTACTGTTCAGAAAGGTAAGGAGTACATATAGGTAGACGTGTGTAGAAATCTGCTGTCAGTGTGTAACTAGGGAAACAAACTATCGCAAAATGATAGGTAGAGTACCCCTCAAGGACAGATATTTGGACTCCCTAGTTTACAATACCTTTTCGATATATTGCTTACTGAGCATTGAAGTTTTTGTCACGGTCGTCTTGCTTGCGTGCCAAATAGAAATGCATTCGTACTCAGTCATATTAAACGTGTATTATGTACTTGGACGCAAATGTGTATGTATTGCGCTGAGAGTTAAACCCAGTCGTATTAACTTTTTTTATCGGCATAATCTCTAGTCACTTTATTCGATTCAGGTGATCATAGATGGACTACTCCCTCTGACAAAGGTTACAAAGAGGAAGAATCCGAGCATGGAATCGTCGTTCTGTTCCACATCATGGCTGACCCGGAGGAACGGAACGACCTTTCAACCTGTCGACCAGATATTGTGAATAGACTGCTCACTAGACTCAGCTTTCACAACAAAATGGTGGTGTTGCCAGAGGAAGTGGTTTCCAACCTCCATCAGGCGGATCCCTTGAATTTCAACATGTCATGGACACCGTGGCTATAGTATGTAGCAGGCAGAGCCACCTTGAACTCACCACAGCGCCCTTGCCTTATAGATAGATTTGGGTAAATAGAAGGATTTCAGTGAGCCTAATGAGCAAAAGCGTCTCGGGGACAGATATTCCCGGATATTCCCGGAGGGGGTATTCGAACTCTCAAATATTTACAACTCTTTTCAGATGTACCTTTTGTGACGGCTCATTTCAAAGCTTTAAGAGTAAAACATCACTGTCTTAGGTCTTTCGAAAATTCCAAATTGTATTCCACCATGGAGTTAACACAGGAATGGCGGCAATTTTTAATTTTAAATATCAGTAAATGTTAGGTAATTTGTTTCTGTAGTACCAAACTTTGGACGGTGATCCCTGATTTTTATTTTTGATTTGGTAAGGGAATGGTATGTTTCGTTGAGGAAAGTTTGAGTAAAGGTTTAAAATCTTTCACTTTCAAGGCGTACGTACTGCTTAACAAACAAGTATGTGTGTGTGACTGTGTGTGTCTGTGTATATGTGTGTGTTTATATTCATTGCATTCACTGTTTCTACATCACTAGACTGGTATAAAATGCTCCATTGGGTCTTGGTCGGACCTTCACTACTAGTATCTCGACAAAGTGGGATGATTAATTTGCTCTTTAATGTGCTCCCTGACCGTCAATTACTACAAATCACAAATATTTCAATCATGTCAATTTATAAATATTGATACATTATATTGTCCTCGCAACCAAATGCATAAAAAAGATCGCGATCCCTGGTCAATTGACATTCACGAGGAGAAACCGACGACCTAAGTCTGTCGCTGAATTTTTTGAACAGTTTAGTGAACTCACAAACACCAGTTTGACAAAAGTTTAAGTCTCACTTTCGAAGTGCGAATTATAGCGATTTATAAAACAGGCATATAACCACTTAGAAAGCAAATCTGTCTGTACGGCATTGAAGCAGAGTATTTTGACAAGAGATATTTCTATCACCTATTTATGTGTACTTTTCATTCAATGAACTGCTACATTGGGGAATTTTAGCTTGGGTAAGCAATGGGCTGTTTTCATTGCTGATGGAGTTCTGCCACCATTAAAAGTAAATCAAATAAACTTAGTAGGGCAGATAACACAAATATTATGCACTTTGGTATGAAACTTGGCATAGTTTACACATGGTGATTTTTTTAGATATTAAGCAAAGTCATCAGCGCCCTCTGTTGGCCAAAAAAGGAAATATTTCCACCATTTTCGGTCAATTTTATTACAAATGACTGATTGATTTTCATGTTGTTATTTTGCTTAAATTGTATTTTCAAAGATAATCCTCCTCTAGTTACAGTATCTTTGATTTGAATGATTGTTCATAATCCTGTTCTATGTATCAACCAGAGGATCTGAATCTTTAGACTGTAAACATGGCGTGTAATTGTACATTGTGCATTGAAAATTTGACATAATTTGAAAAAGGTGTAATGGTGGCATACAAATACTTCTAGTATCTACCGTGACAAAAACATTATTCCGGAAAATAAAGATGATACTTCGAAAGTTATTCACTGGAATCTGAATACAAGTACATATGTACGTCTTAAAAACATTTTGCCTTGCAAAGTCTATGAAGACGTGCCCTGCCGTAAATTGTGCTCACTGAATGCAAATGAACAATTCCTGGCAGTCTATGGCTGCGGGAAGGCAATGAGTAGCTGCGAGCTATATGGTAAACAAAGACCTGAATATATATGAGAGGTGCACTTTGTACCAGTGCATATTAGTATCGTTTATATTTAACCGTTATTCAAGAAACATAATGTACAAAACTCATCTTGGCACAAACACAAAAGTGTGTATGACATTGTTTCTTTAAATTTTAATGAGGAAGAACTACATAAAGTATACGTTTTTGTATTTTAAGATATATATATATATATATATATATATATATATATATATATATATATATATATATATATATATATAAAAGACTGTGTTGTGAAGTATATTTCCGGTAGCATCACCGTATGGTGGTCAGAGCACCCAACTCTCTAGGGAGCAGATCTTTATACAAGCACCGTTCGCTCTCTTTGCCTCTCCTTTCCTAAGAACCGGGGAGTACCTTGGCCTGTACATTCGCTATGATTATGACCCTTCATGACCTTCTATCATAATATATTTGATGGTATACCCAATGCATTATTTTGCTCTGGGAAAACAAACCTATTTGAAAGTGCATAGTTTTCCTTCAAGATGAGTCCATTGGGCAATTCAGTACAGAAGAGAAAGGTCTTGTCTTTTCCGCTGATGTTATTGTCAACGGAAAGTGCATCTGAAGTTCACAACAGGCACAATATAACAGTAGCATGTTTTCAAAGTTAAGTGAACTTTAACAACACTATTTAGTCCTGCCGCTTACATGTTTACTTCATCATTTACAATGAAACACATTTTTTTTCTTGTTGAAAAAAAAATATATTTTACTTTTCCATATATGAATTTGTGATTTACACTGGCATACAGACTGAAGCTAACTGAGTTAACCTTTGAAATACCAGACTTTTGCAAATCCTTGTTATTATCAACCTCCAAGAAAAAGCATCGTATGAAACAAAACATAGGGACAAAGTCCCTGAAGCTACTTTAGACATGGATACAAAATTAAAGTTCCATTAGCTGTATCTTCTTGCGATTTTTCCGTTAGTTTTGATTGAAATGATCACTGGCTCATGTTGAATAGCCAGTCAAATAACAGAGAATCGCATATTATTCGGAAACATTACGTGCCCTACAACTAAATAACATGTGATTTTACAACGAAAATTTCAATTTTTGTCCGGACAGAAATACAAACTCTGTTGACACGCGAATTGCAACGTAGGCATTCTTCTGCACCTGCGCGAGCCATTTACAGCAATTTCAAAGTAAATATTCATTACTTATGCCCGGCACTTACGTCGTAGTCCATTAGAGAGGTTAAGATTTCATACGGGAACAGAACGGGAACGGATATGTCATCACTTTCTGCGTGCTCTCATTATGTTCTGATGATGTCACACGTTCTCTTGTCGTTTGGCAGTCGTTTTCTACGTGAAACTGCCACTTTTCACGTACACCTTTTCCGAGAGCGATTTTCACGCTCGCTTCGCCATGGACTTGATATTCAAAACTGACATTCCTTTCGTTGTGTATTTTTGCTCTTGGTTTTATCGCTCGCCGTCTGATTTTGAGATATTTTAGGTAATAAAGAGGAAAAGGAAAAAGTACCTCCTGCAGTGCACTCGCAGACGACGACACACGCGCGGCAGACGTCGTTACACTGCACTGCCGATAACATTCAGTCTAGACTGAAATTTACATTGTCATTTGTTTTACCTCCGTGGCTTTACACGGTTTTTCTAACACAAAGTAAAATTTCAGTATTTTCAAGTTTTTAACCTGATATCAGAGCAAAATCCTTTTGTCAATACAACTGTGTGAGTCGGTACGAACACGTCTTATAGACTTGCTTCAAGTCTATGAGCATATAAAAATCAAAACAGAGCGAATTGAATGTATAAACTTCAGTGGACTGTCGCATTAGTGATAGGCTGTTACGCAGATCGTTAGGTGAACACAGACATGTGAACCTTGCTCGGCTAGTCAGTTAGCCTACTGCTGCCTTGGAAAGCAAAGCTATGGGGCCGGTCAAATCTTAATCCGAATCTGTGCAGAACGTTACGCGTACGGAACGCGTAGCCACTCTACGTCACGTTCTCGCTACGGATGAAATCTTAACCTCTCTACCGTCCGAGCACGTTGCGTAGCCGGATGTCTGGCAATCCACGAAGCAATGTTGTTTTGATACCGCAATAAACGTGAACTTGTACATCTGGCGTGATCGCAGCGTCACCATATCTGCGTTCTCCCTAGCACGCCGAGCATGCCAGACGTCAACAAACGAGCTCGGAAGGGCAACACGTTTGAACAAAAATTAGCAGTTTCATGTGGCTATAACATCACTAATCATGTTTGTTTCTTCGTAAAACAACATTTTGCAACAAATATGAGCCTCCAACATGGAATTTTCCGAGGTAAAAAGTGGTCAAAAGTTACAAATAATGGCCCTTTAAGTATTTCCTGACTGTATGAAATTATCTCACTAAGGTCATCCTTGGGACCTGTAAACCAAATATTAAAGCTATCTGACCAGCGGTTTTGAAAAAACAAGTGACCCAACAGTTGACAGAGCTCTGCTGTGTTATGTAGAGAATAACTTTTTGTGACATATGTATTGATGAAGAAGGTGGATATCTTTGATAGCTCATTTCAGTATGGCCTGACCAAAAATGGCAAAATTAGCTGCAAAAATACAAAATTGATGATTTCATCATAATCTCAATATATTACATTAAGATAAAGCCTAGGAACCTGTATACCAAATATCAAAGCTATCAGACGAGTAACTTTTGAGAAACAAATATTTTGACCAAAAATGGCAAAAATTGACCCCAAAATACAAAAATTATAGATTTCATCAAATTTCAATATATCACACTTAGACAACCCCTAGGAACCTGTATACCAAATATCAAAGGCATCAGACAAGTACCTTTTGAGAAACACATTTTTGACCAAAAATGGCAAGCATTGCACAAAAAAATACAAAATAGCAGATTTCATCATATATTCAATATATCATATTTAATTCATCTGTAGGAACCTGTATACCAAATATCAAAGCTGTCAGACGTGCGATTTTGATGAAATAAAGTTTTGACCAAAAATGACTCAAAAGTTCCTTAAAAATACAGATTTGCATATTTCATCACAATTTGAACAAATCTAAGTTGGGTTATCCCTAGGGACCTGTATACCAAATAACAAAGCTGTCTGACCAGCGGTTATGAAGATGATTTTTTACCAAAAACGCCTTTTTTGGCGCTAATTTGCATATTTTCAACAATATCAAAAAATTAAAAAAAAGTTTCTCAAAATCATATTTTTTCATCTACACAACAAATATCAAATCAGTAAGTACTGCGGTTCTCAAGATATTTGAGTGGACGGACGCCTCACAAACGGACATACATACATACATACATACATACAGACATACAGACATACAGACAGACAGACAGACAGACAGACATACATACATACATACATACATACATACATACATACATACATACATACATACATACATACATACATACATACATACATACATACAGACAGACAGACAGACAGACAGACAGACAGACAGACAGACAGACTGACGACGGACGCCGGGCGGATACCCATCCCAATAGCTTCTATAGACTTTAATCTATAGTAGCTAGAAACAGTAAGGTGGGAAACATAAGCGACAATAAACTGAGCCGAAAAACAAAAACTTCGATTTATCAATAAAATCGTGCATTATATTGTCCAACTCATGAAAGAAAGTGTTTATCCCCCAAATAAGGTTATCGCAAAGGAAACGAGGAAGTAAGTCGCATAATGCAAGGAAATAAGTTAGGAATGTGTAAAATGTCCTATATTGAAGGGGCAAGAGTTTTACTAGTACTACACATGAAGAAATATTGCTGTGGGGATAGTTGACTGCCATACACAGTTCATTGATTCCCCGCTATCAGTATCATCTCCTGGTTCCGCCCTCCCCTTCAAATCAAAATCATCAAATTTTAATTTAATTTCCAATCCATTATATCAATGGAGTTGTAACCCACCAACCCACGTTGCCTGGTTGTCATGATTTTGCAAAGCTGCTGCTGGGAACATTTGTCTATCATAAAACCTACATTCTTCTGTCAGTCATCTAAACTTTATTAAACTTGTAAACCGAAATTCGTATTCTGTAAAACAAAGATACAATTAAGTGACGTGTTTGAATACGAACAAAAGATCGGAGGTGAAGCAGCCAATCTTAAACTGTAGTATGCTGATAGGGTTCAAAAGTACTTACGGAATCTGTAGGTGGCTCTTTGGCACATTCCTAATGCAATACATAATAAGACAATGAGGAAAAGTTTTCAACCTCTAAAAACAGACAAAAATGTTTGATATCTGAAGTATTTTTTAAGGATTGCCGAAACACATTGTCTGTCTAAATGTTCCATGTGTTGATTCTATTAGCCTAACAATTGGCAGCATATTGAATCAGTGTTTTGCTAAAGTCTAGGAAAATTGGTTTATGGTTTTGGATCTATGATGATACTTCTGCTGTCGTGTTATATCATTGCTTTCCTATACAAAAGGCACAGTCCTGCAAAATGAATTTGGGACCTCAGACTTAATCAGTAAAAAAACTTGCTTGTAAATGCTTGCCTGTGCAAAGGCCTGACAATGTTTCAGATTTTGAGCCACCTGCCTCCATTCGGAATCTTCTATAATTCCTTTCTGAGCGCCTCCACATGTTCCAACCATCTGTTTTCCACATCATAAAGAATAACATCGGTAAATATGGTCCTTATCATTAATGTACGACCTGTTTCCCACCTATAAAACAACAGGTTCTGTTTTGCTTTTGTTACGTTATCTCCGAAAACTGTTGCCATTTGTACATATTACTACGCGTTTGAAGGTAACAGTCACTTCTTCAATGTACTGGGATAGTATGTCTCCATTCTTCTGGTTTTCGTTGCTAAGCTTATGTTCGTCGTGCTTTGCTAAATCGAAACCAAACATCATCTTCATCCTCGCCGACGACCTTGGCTGGAACGATGTCGGATACCACGATTCCGTCATTCAAACACCGAATATAGACCGATTGGCCGCCGAAGGAGTCAAGCTCGAAAACTACTACGTCACGCCGATCTGTACGCCGACAAGATCTGTGCTTATGACCGGTAGATACCAGGTAAATAATTATGTTATCGCTTTGGTGTTTGAAGCAAAGTACAACTTTTATCACAAGTTTATCTTTTTGGCACCAACTTGTATATTCAAGCTTTTGGTTGCATCGAATGAACATTGATCGGCAAGCGAGAGAAAATTCCTTACCGCTCCCCATGACGT
Source organism: Ptychodera flava (assembly GCF_041260155.1). Classification (NCBI taxonomy): domain Eukaryota; kingdom Metazoa; phylum Hemichordata; class Enteropneusta; family Ptychoderidae; genus Ptychodera; species Ptychodera flava. Next base: position 38,257,099 of record NC_091935.1, read on the forward strand.
AGGTGATGATGAAAGTGCCAGAATCGTTATATGGGGAGGGGGGTGTGAGAAGGGAGAAGTGGCTTTCGATATGATGTCTACGTGTGGTTTTTCACCGATATATTCCAGCCATCTCTCGTTTCCCCCTCATAAACCCCCAACTTTTGCTATGTTATTTATCCTGCTCATATGCAGATATGCAATGCCTGCAGTCTATGCCATGTCCCTACTTTCTAAGCCCTTTAGAATTTCTAGTGGAATGTTCGAGGACATTTACCAGTTGTAAAGCAACACTGACCATATACTTGCTGTTAATATTGAACGCATGAGAATCCATGCCGCCAACACGAAAATAGTTTTAATGGCAACAACCAGCATTTATCGTGTTTGCGTTTACGAACTGTCTTTCTCCGTCTGTCATATCTTTCGCGTGGCCTATTTTGCTTTGTTTTGTTCTAAGAATATTAATAATCTCCCTCCTACAGAGTCTTAGAATATACGGATAGTTTTCAATCGGATTCGAACCCACAACATACGGCATCAGTCGCCTAGCTGAGAGGCCACAGACAGAACCACTCGGCTAAATCTCCACTCCCAAAAAGAGTGGTTCAATAGCCGGCTAAGTTGTTACATTTTTCTGACTGAGACCGCTCAACACGTTGTAGAGTTCGTGAAGCACTCACGCACGCATGCTCACTAACATACATCGCACATACACACTTTATCGAAGCGAAGAAACGAATTTCATCGCTTTAACTGGGCGAACGATAACCTCTTGGACAATTCTCTCCACCAGCAGTGTTACCAACCCAGGGTAGAAAATACGGATAGTTTTCAATCGGATTCGAACCCACAACATACGGCATCAGTCGCCTAGCTGAGAGGCCACAGACAGAAAACATTTATGCCATTACGCTATGTCAGAAAATGTTGAAATGCCTACACTTTCTTTTAAATTACTCAATCAACCAATTTATTTATTTAGTCATTCGTTTATTTATAAATGCAAAAGGCCTTCAACTGGAACAATTTTGCCAAAATGTCATAAATACCGTTGGAACTTAGAAAATGACTTTGGAGGAGAGCGCAAAATTAAAATTCGTTACAGAGATCTTATGTTTGAATCAGTCTTAATATGCAATAAACTACCTAGTGTGTCTAAAGTGGCTTAAAAAGCGCGCCATTACCGACGTACGATATCATGTATAGTAATATTTATTATGTCATTAAGCAGTAAATCTCTACGCCTCATATTGGGCTATTTCATTCACTATGGTATCTCCATAATATCATACACTTTAAATTTCGATAACAATCGTATAGCGTATTTAACGGCAGAACACGTCTTTGGTTTTATTCTTTCATTAGTAAATTTATGAAGTGTTTGATAGAAACTGCATTGGTCTTCAAATGTTTAATTTACATTTTCTCGGTTGCTCTAGTGTCTCCTGCATAGCTGAAACGACCCTGCATAAGGAATTATATGCATCACATTTACTGCAACAGGTTGGTTTTTATTGCTGATAACAGCGTCCACGTCATTCACAGGGATATGATATCAAACGTTAAAGGGACGGCGGCTGTAACTTTTAATAATATTTTCGTCAAAAGACGACAAAAATACTGGATAATACATAAAAGATTACATCATTCTAATAGCGCTCTAGCAATGCTCTCGATGCAGGACATTGCTGTAGTTATTATTACTAAATGTGATTGACGAAAACACTCATCCCCATCTTCCCACCACAGACTCAAAATGACCAAAAACGTTACCATCAATATGACAGAACTATGGAATCATGTATCTGTGTCACCTTAAGGTAGTTTGCGCCTCGAAAGTGAAAGACTTAAACTTCTGCTCTTACTTTCCTATATTAAACTTTCAACCAAATCGATATTAAAAATAGGAGGTCACCACCGTGCATATTTAGGTACCAGAGAAACAAATAACTAAACATTTACCGATATTTGACATTCAAAATTGCCGTCATAAATGTGTTAACTCCATGGATAAAAATAAAATTTTCTAAAAAAGAGGATGAAAATCTTTCTTACAACGAAAGTTTAAAATGAAACCGGTAGATCAGAAAAGAATTGTAAGTACAAATTTGAGAATCCAAATCTGTTCCAGAGGCACATTTTACCGTGAGGCTCAACTGTTAAATCAAGCTACTCACCGAAGATTAACCGTGATATCATTTCAACATCTATTTATTACAAGACGATGAAATCTTCTACTTTGTTTCATTGTGATTATTTTCACCCAACAAAGAGAGTTCTCGTTTGGGAAGATTGGAATGACCCAGGATAGATTATATTGCACATAAGTTGAAACTGACCTTGTAAGAGGGCGTACTGTATACAACGAGTTTTCAGCACGAGTTGGCACGTCTCTCTCTGACAGTCACTTGCTTCAGGTAACCCATCTAGTTGATAAGTGTTACGGACTATAAAATCATAAAACCTCTCGTTTAAATTAAATTAAATGTCCAAGTGAAATTGTTCTTAGTTCTTTATTTTGCAAATTGAGTGTCTATTCTTTAGGGCTTGAAATGAATAGAATATTGCCCAGGTCAAATCATGTCAAAATTTCATGAACAACAAACTGTCATTTTGTTTGTCAGTAATATTCTCAGAACGCTAATTCAATTTACCTCGATGTGATTTGAATGGGCGTTTTGGAAGTCGAGTTTCCAGAAAATACGAAAGTGGGTAACAGACATAGGCCCTAGAGTTTTCTCTAAGGTAGGTCTATGGTAACAACAAACAGAATAAACCGTTTATATAAACGTGTGTACAGAGCGACAGCAACACCCACAGCAAAGCTATATACCTTTTTTTTCTTAGCAAAAAGCATAAGTTTTTGCTGCCATAGCATTTGAAAAAATGACTAAAATGGTCACATGAAAATAGAATTCAGATACTCAGCTATCCTGAAATGTATGGTTCAGTGGAGACCGGGGAGTGTTGTATTTGACTAGAAATATGACCTTTACATGATTAGCCAAATGTTTTCGTAAGTTTCATCTAGGTATGCAACATCACGTGCTCGTGGCCCAAGAACCGCGATGTCTGCCGCTGGATGAGGTCACCCTTCCACAGAAATTAAAAGAGAGTGGTTACGCCACTCACATGGTTGGCAAATGGCATCTTGGCTTTTGCAAGTGGGACTGCGTGCCGAATCACCGAGGATTCGATACTTTCTTCGGTAAGTCTTCAAGACTGTCTGTTACGTCTATGCTAATTTCAAGTAGAATAGGTAGACCCTCATAGACATGCATAAGTTGAGAAGAAAAATTGTTTTATCAATACATATGGTCATCTCATCATCTAACACTTCACTAGATATGACAATATTGTTTTTCGCTTTTAAGGATTTTACCTGGCCGTTAGTGATTACTTTACCCACACTAGACAGTGCCATGGTCACAAATTTGCGGCTTGGGACCTCAGATATAACGACGAACCCGTGGGACCGAAATATGAAAACCAGTATTCAACAATGTTGTATGCCAAGAAAGCCCAGGAAGTCATTCGCGGACATAATTCAGATAGGGTGAGTATATTTTCTGAAAAAGTTCTTATGATTCGTCGACGTTGGTCACCTCTATATGTCAGTTTCGTAAAGCTGATATTCCTAACTAGGATAGTTTTCTAAAAGGCAACCCTTGCCTTGATTCCACCGAACAAATATACCATTGTTATGATTGCTAAAGGTAGTTTGCGCCTCGAAATCGAAAGACTTAAACATTTGCTCCTCAACGAAACTTTAAACCATTCTCTTTCAAAATCAAGAACAAAAATCAGTGCTCTCTCTCTCTCTCTCTCTCTCTCTCTCTCTCTCTCTCTCTCTCTCTCTCTCCAGCCTCTCTTTCTGTATTTGTCTTTTCAAGCCGTCCACGCTCCGTTACAAGTTCCCGAACAATACTCTAACTTGTACGCAGACAAACTGAAGTCCGACGAGGAGCGAAGAATATACGCCGGTATGACGACATGTATGGACGAAGCCATCGGTAATGTCACTAGGACATTGAAGGAGACGGGACTTTGGAATAACAGCGTCATTGTCTTTTCCACGGGTAAGAGAGAAAAGTGTCTTTTTTAAAGAAGTGAAATAGAAGATATTCAACAAATATCATACATTGATGACAGCGGATTTAGCGATGAGGCAGTACAAGAGACCGTGTATGGACTGTACATTCTTAATGAGAAAAGCATAAAATCAATCAGCTTTAACCAAAGTACAAAGGCCAGCGGCATTTCTCCTACGATCGGCATGCACCATCCCGTCCACACGGCTTGGTTAGGTCAGCGAAGGGAGCGTTCCTACCTGAAGATACACACTTGGCCTGTGAATTGATCAGCACATCATGACATGCTAAGTACTCGGGCGAATGATAATATGATGCTAACGAGTATGAAGGGCCATGTCCTTCATCTCTAAAGCGTTGTAGCCCATGTTTTTTGCCAATACATAAACATTTTCTAGAAAGCACTGATTGAGCAGGATTTTGCACTCACTACATTATAAATGAAATGGAACGAGTTGTAATCATTCTTGACAAGAAAATTATATATAAATCAAGTTATTACCGACAGAAAACAAATCGTAAACGCCGCAAATAACGCCGATGCATGACAAAATAAGTTTCACTGTACAACCTTGCCATACCATACATCTATGTTTACATTTTAGAAGTTGTTTTAGATTACAATCCATGTGGCGCCTAGAATGATGATTACCAATATCTGTGTCTGTTCTGTTTGTTAGCAGGGCTTGAGTTATGTTTGATGATAACCTAGCAAATAAGACTTGCGGCAATCCGAATAAATTGTCTTCTCGATAAAACAACACTGAGTACACTGTAGGAACACCTTCTTTCGACCTCTTGATTTAAAACGTCTACAAGAATGGCTCTTTGCTTGTTTTCAAAATACTTTATATCTTTGTGTTTCTTCAATATTACGCGTCTACTTCTTGTCTACAGATAACGGTGGTTCGCGTATTTACGGTGCTAGCAATTGGCCGCTCAGGGGCCAAAAGGGTGCCCTCTACGAAGGAGGTGTGAGAGGTCCGGGTTTCGTCACCAGTCCGTTGTTGAATCCCAGTGTCCGGGGAACAGCGAACAGAGAGCTGCTGTATGTCGGTGATTGGTTGCCAACGTTCGTACACCTAGCAGGAGGCACAACTGAAGGCACAAAGCCATTGGATGGTGTTAACCAATGGGAAACGATCAGGTATCATCTTACGTGGTTAATTACGACACACTGTGAGGTCTGTACTTTTGCTGCACAGTACAGCTGCACAACCTGCTAATTAAGTAACCAAATTAGCCATCTGAAACACCTTTTTTGGCGATAACGGAAGGACAAATTCAAGCTCTCATGCACGGTGTTTTCTTTCCTTGTATATTTCAAGCCAGGGTACGAAGTCAGCCCGTAAGGAAATAGTGCACAACATTGACCCACTGCGAGATTTGACACGTCGGCCAATCGATGAACCTTACACTGAGGACGTCCCCTTCGATGTACGAGTAGCAGCGTCCATCAGGGTTGGACACTGGAAGCTTCTCACTGGTCAGAAAGGTAAGGAGTACATGTAGGTAGACGTGTGTAGAAATCTGCTGTCAGTGTATAACTAGCGAAACAAACTATCGCAAAATGAAAGGTAGAGTACCCCTCAAGGACAGATATTTGGACTCCCCAGTTTACAATACCTTTTTGGTATATTGCTTAATGAGCATTGAAGATTTGACACGGTCGTCTTTTTTGCGTGCCAAATAGAAATGCATTCGTACTCAGTCATATTAAACGTGTATTATGTACTTGGACGCAAATGTGTATGAGTTGCGCTGAGAGTTAAACCCAGTCGTATTAACGTTTTTTTATCGGCATAATCTCTAGTCACTTTATTCGATTCAGGTGACCATAGATGGACTACTCCCTCTGACAAAGGTTACAAAGAGGAAGAATCCGAGCATGGAATCGTCGTTCTGTTCCACATCATGGCTGACCCGGAGGAACGGAACGACCTTTCAACCTGTCGACCAGATATTGTGAATAGACTGCTCACTAGACTCAGCTTTCACAACAAAATGGTAGTGTTGCCAGAGGAAGTGTTTTCCAACCGCCACCAGGCGGATCCCTTGAATTTCAACATGTCATGGACACCGTGGCTATAGTATGTAGCATGCAGAGCCACCTTGAACTCACCACAGCATCCTTGCCTTATAGATAGATTTGGGTCAATAGAAGGATTTCATTGAGCCTTATGAGTAAAAGCGCCTCGGGGACAGATATTCCCGGATATTCCCGGAGGGGGTATTCAAACTCTCAAATATTTACAACTCTTTTCAGATGTACCTTTTGTGACGGCTCATTTCAAAGCTTTAAGAGTAAAAAATCATTTTGTTAGTCTTTCGAAAATTCCAAATTGTATTCCACCATGGAGTTAACACAGGAATGGCGGCAATTTTTAATTTTAAATATCAGTAAATGTTAGGTAATTTGTTTCTGTAGTACCAAACTTTGCACGGTGACCCCTGATATTTATTTTTGATTTGGTAAGGGAATGGTATGTTTCATTGAGGAAAGTTTGAGTAAAGGTTTAAAATCTTTCACTTTCAAGGCATACGTACTGCTTAACAAACAAGTATGTGTGTGTGTGTATGTGTGTGTGTTTATATTCATTGCATTCACTGTTTCTACATCACTAGACTGGTATAAAATGCTCCATTGGGTCTTGGTCGGACCTTCACTACTAGTATCTCGGCAAAGTAGGATGATTAATGTGCTGTTTATATGTGTTTTCTGACCGCCAGTTACTACAAAGCACAAATATTTCAATCATGTCAATTTATAAATATTGATACATTATATTGTCCTCACAACCGAATGCATCAAAAAAGATCTCGGTCTTTTGTCCATTGACATTCACGAGGAGAAACCGACGACCCAAGTCTGTCGCTGAACTTTTTGAACAGTTTAGTGAACTCACAAACGCCAGTTTGACAAAAGTTTAAGTCTTACTTTCGTAGTGCGAATTATAGCGATTTATAAAACAGGCATATAACCACTTAGAAACCAAATCTGTTTGTACGGCATTGAAGCAGAGATTTCGACAAGAGATATTTCTATCACCTATTTATATGTACATACAATGGACTGCAACATTGGGGAATTTTAGCTTTGGTAAGCAATGGGCTGTTTTCATTGCTGATAGAGTTCTACCACCATTAAAAGTAAATCCAATAAACTTAGTAGGGCAGATAACACAAATATTATGCACTTTGGTACGAAACTTGGCATAGTTTACACATGGTGAATTTTTTAGATATGAAGCAAAGTCGTCAACGCCCTCTATTGGCCAAAAAAAACATCTCCACCCTTTTCGGTCAATTTTATTACAAATGACTGATTTTCATGTTGTTATTTTGCTTGAATGATATTTTCAAAGATAACCCTCTAGTTATAGAAACTTTGATTTGAATGATTGTTCATAAATCCTGTTCTATGTATCAACTAGAGGATCTGAATCTTTAGACTGTCAACATGGCGTGTAATTGTACGTTGTGGTTTGAAAATTTGAAATAATTTGAAAAAGATGTGATTATGGCATACAAATACTTCTAGTATCTGCCCTGTCAAAAACATCCGGAAAATAAAGATGATACTTCGAAAGTTATTTCACTGGAATCTGAATACAAGTACATATGTATGTCTTAAAAACATTTTGCCTTGCCAAGTCTATGAAGGCGTGTCCTGCCATAAATTGTGCTCACTGAATGCAAATGAACAATTCCTGGCAGTCTATGGCTGCGGTAAGGCAATGAGTAGGTGCGAGCTATATGGTAAACAAAGTCCTGAATATATATGAGAGGTGCACTTTGTACGAGTGCATAGTAGTGTCGTTTATATCTAACCATTATTCAAGAAACACAACTCATCTTGGCACAGACACAAAGGTGTCTATGACATTGTTTCTTTAAATTTTGATTAGCAATGAGGAAGAACTACATAAAGTATACGTTTTTTGTATTTTAACTCTTAATATATATATATATATATATATATATATATATATATATATATATATATATATATATATATAATATATATATGTATATGTATGTATGTATGTATATATATATATATATATATATATATATATATATATATATATATATATATATATATATATATATATATATATATAACTCTATTGTGAAGTATATTTCCGGTAGCATCGCCATATGGTGGTCAGAGCACCCAACTCTCTAAGGAGCAGATCTTTATACAAGCACCGTTCGCTCTCTTTGCCTCTCCTTTCCTTAGAACCGGGGAGTACCTTGGCCTGTACATTCGCTATGATTATGACCCTTCATGACCTTCTATCATAATATATTTGATGGTATACCCAATGCATTATTTTGCTCTGCGAAAACAAACCTATTTGAAAGTGCATAGTTTTCCTTCAAGATTAGGCCATGGGGCAATTCAGTACAGAAGAGCAATTGTTATTGTCAACGAAAAGTACATCTGAAGTTCACAACAGACACAATATAATAGTAGCATGTTTTCAAAGTTTAGTGAACTTTGACAACACTATTTAGTCCTGCCACTTACATGTTCACTTCATCATTTACAATGAAACATATTTATTTTGTTGAAAAATACTATATTTTACTTTTTCAAATATGAATTTGTGATTTACTCAGGCATATAGACTGAAGCTAACTGAGTTAGCCTTTGAAATACCCGACTTTGGCAAATCCTTGTTATTATCAACCTCCAAGAAGAAGACGTAAAGAATCGTATGAAACAAAAAACGGTAACGCGGAAAACATAAGCGACAATAAACTCAGCTGAAGAACAAAAACTCCGATTTATCAATAAAATCGTGCATTATCTTGTCCAACTCATGAAAGAAAGTGTTTATCCCCCAAATGAGGTTATCGCAAAGGAAACGAGGAAGTAAGTCGCATAATGTAAGGAAATAAGTTAGGAATGTGTAAAATGTCCTATTTTGAAGGGGCAAGAGTTTTACTAGTACTATACATGAAGAAATGTTTCTGTTGGGATTATTGGCTGCCATACACAGTTTATTGATTCCCCGCTATCAGTATCATCTTCTGGTTCCGCCCTCCCCTTCAAGTCAAAATCATCAAATTTTAATTTAATTTCTAATCCATTATATCAGTGGAGTTGTAACCCGCCAACCCACGTGGCCTGGTTGTCATGATTTTGCAAAGCTGCTGCAGGGAACATGTGTTTATCATGGAACCTACATTCTTCTGTCAGTCATCTAAACTTTATTAAACTTGTAAACCAAAATTCGTATTCTGTAAAACGAAGATACAATTAAGTGACGTGTTTGAATGCGAACAAAAGCTCAGAGGTGAAGCAGCCAATCTTAAACTGTAGTCGATAGGGTTCAAAAGTACTTGCGGAATCTGTAGGTGGCTCTTTGGCACATATCTTCTGCATTACATAATAAGATAATGAAGAAAAGTTTTCAACCTGTAAAAACAGACAAAAGTGTTTGATATCTGAAGTATTTTATTGGGATTGCCGAAACACATTGTCTGTCTAAATGTTCCACGTGTTGATTCTACTAGCCTAGCCTAACCATTTGCAGCATAACGAATCAGTGTTTTGCTAAAGTCTAGGAAAATTGATTTATGGTTTTGGATCAATGATGATACTGCTGCTGTCTCGAATTATCATCGTTTTCCTATACAAAAGGCACAATCCTGAAAAATGACTTGGGGACCTCAGACTTAATCAGTAATAAAACTTTCTTGTAAATGCTTGCCTGTGCAAAGGCCTGACAATGTTTCAGATTTTGAGCCACCTGCTTCCATACGACATCTCCTATAATGCCTTTCTGAGCGCCTCCACATGTTCCAATAATCTGTTTTCCACATCATAAAGAATTACATCGGTAAATATGGTCCTTATCATTAATGTAAGACTTATTTCCCACCTATCAAACAACAGGTTCTGTTTTGCTTTTGTTACGTTATCTCCAAAAACTCTGTTGCCATTTGTACATATTACTACGCGTTTGAAGGTAACAGTCACTTCTTCAATATACTGGGTTAGTATGTCTCCATTCTTCTGGTTTTCGTTGCTTAGCTTATGTTCGTCGTGCTTTGCTAAATCGAAACCCAACATCATCTTCATCCTCGCCGATGACCTTGGCTGGAACGATGTCGGATACCACGATTCCGTCATTCAAACACCGAATATAGACCGATTGGCCGCCGAAGGAGTCAAGCTCGAAAACTATTACGTCACGCCGATCTGTACGCCGACAAGATCTGTGCTTATGACCGGTAGATACCAGGTAAATAATTTTGTTATCACTTTTGTGTTTCAAGCAAAGAACAGCTTCCATCTCAAGTTTTGCTTTTTTTGCACCAACTTGTATATTCAAGCTTTTGCTATACATTTGGTTGCATTTAGTGGCCATCGATCGGTACGCTAGAGAAAATTCCTTACCGCTCCCCATGACATAGGTGATGATGAAAGTGCCAGAATCGTTATATGGGGGGGGGGGGGTGAGGAGGCAGAAGTGGCTTTCGACATGATGTCTACGTGTGGTTTTTTTCACCGATATATTCCAGCAATCTCTCGTTTCCCCCTCACAAGCCCCACCTTTTGCTATGTTATTTATCCTGCTCATTGCAGTCTACGACATGTCCCTACTTTCTAAACCCTTTAGAATTTCTAGTGGAATGTTCGAGGATAATTACCAGTTGTAAAGCAACACTGACCATATACGTGCTGTTAATATTGAACGCATGAGGATCCATGCCGCCAACACGAAAATCCTTTTAATGGCAACAACCAGCATTTATCTTGTTTACCTTTACGGACTGTCTTATTCCGTCTGTCTTATCTTTCTCGTAGCCTGTTTTGCTTTGTTTTGTTCTAAGAATATTAATAATCTCCTTCCTACAGCAATTTTTAAAATAACATTTCAAAACTCATGCCATTACGCTATGTCAGGAAATGTTGAAGGCGTACACTTTCTTTTAAATTACTCAATCAACCAATTTATTTATTTAGTCATTCGTTTATTTATAAGTGCAAAAGGCCTTCAACTGGAACAAGTCTGCCAAAATGTCATAAGTACCGTTGGAACTTAAAAAATGACTTTTGAGGAGAGCGCAAAATCGAAAGCGCAAAATTCGTTACAGAGATCTTATGTTTGAATCAGTCTTAATATGCAATAAACTACCTAGTATGTCTAAAAAAAGTATGTCTAAAATGGCTTACAAAGCGCGCCATTACCGACGTACGATATCTTGTATAGCGGCATTTGTAGTAATTTTTATTATGTCGTTAAGCAGTAAATCTCTACGCCTCATTTTGGGCTATTTCATTCACTATGGAATCTCCATAATATCATACACTTTAAATTTCGATAACAATCGTATAGCGTATTTAACGGCAGAACACGTCTTTGGTTTTATTCTTTCATTTGTAAATTTATGAAGTGTTTGATAGAAACTGCATTGGTCTTCAAATGTTTAATTGACATTTTCTCGCTAGCTCTAGTGTCTCCTGCATAGTTGAAACGACCCTGCATAAGGAATTATATGCATCACATTTACTGCAACAGGTTGGTTTTTATTGCTGATAACAGCGTCCACGTCATTCACAGGGATATGAAAAGGGACGGTGGCTGTAACTTTTAATAATATTTTCGTCAAAAGACGACAAAAATACTGGAAAATACATAAAAGATTACATCACTCTAATGGCGCTCTAGCAATGCTCTCGACGCATGACATTGCTGCAGTTATTATTACTAAATGTGATTGACGAAAACACTCAACCCCCATATTCCCACCACAGACTAAAATTACCAAAAACGTCACCATCAATATAACAACTATGGAATCATGTATCTGTGTATAGTTCGCGCCTCGAAAGTGAAAGACTTTAAACTTCTGCTCTTACTTTCCTAAATTAAACTTTCAATCAATTCGATATTTAAAAAAAGGGGTCACCACCTTGCAAATTTCGGTACTAGAGAAACAAATAACCAAACATTTACCGATATTTGATATTCAAAATGGCCGCCATAAATGTGTTAACTCTATGGATAAAAATAAAATTTTCTAAAAAAGAGGAGGAAAACTTTTCTTACAATGAAATATGACATTAAACTGGTCCAAAACTCATTTCCATTCAAGGTAATATATTACCAGGTCCATGGGACAATTGTGATTTACAAATTTAAGTAGGACCATCCTGAACCACTGAAACGAAAGTTTAAAGTGAACCCGGTAGACCAGAAGAGAATTGTATGTACAAATTTGAGAATCCAAATCTGTTCCAGATTCACATTTTACCGTAATAGTCTAGTCGGAAGGTAGGGTTCCCATGCACCCCATGGATGTATTTTTTTAACCTACATTTTGTAATCCTTAGGGTCTATATTTAATGAATTTTGATGTTCCCAAAATCAAATCGTGTCCCATGGGGTTCATTTGGCGCCATCTTTGCCGCCATCTTGCCGCCATCTGGGATTTCAACAATGGGGTAGGGGTCACGTATCTACCGCTCGACGGAAACAGAAACAAGAAAATACTATAAACGTTACATTTTTAGAAAGCCAAGATCATGGCCTTTTCATTGATATATAACTTAATAGGGATTAATTAATATTCGAACGTCGATTAGACTTTATATCGGTCATTGGCCGTAAATCGTAAAATTTGCTAAATTTCACACCCAATAATTAAGTTCCCGTTCCTCCAAACAATTTTTCATAAGGTATTTGTATATTTTTTGGAAGAACTTAGTGCAATAAACAAGAAAAACAAGATTAAAAGTATGTGTCTTGAGATTTAGTGGGTGCATGAGCTTGTTTTCTTATTACGCGGTATGCCACATATCCGTGTGTAATATAAGGGGTAGGGGTAATGTTTCCCTTTCTGTTTCGAATCATGAATGATGAAACCATAAAAATGTTACATTTTTTGAAAGTGCTGCATCAGACCTTTCTAAAAATATATAGATTTATGGGGAAAAATTGCATATTTAAAAGTTACAAAGCTTAAACCTTTCGGTTTGTGTCGATTTCAAGTGATTTTTTAAGAACGAAATTACAACATATGGGGTAGGGGTAATGATTCCCTTTCTGCCTCGAACCATGAATTACGAAACCATATAAATGTTACACTGTTTAAAAGGTCTGAAATTAGCCTTTCCAAACATGTATAGTTTTATTGGAAAAAGACCATATTTTAAAGTTACAAAGCTTATGCCTTTCAGCTTGTGTCAATTTTAAGTGATTTTTTAAGAACGAAATTACAACATATGGGGTAGGGGTAATGTTTACCTTTCTCCCTCGAACCATGAATTATGAAACCATATAAATGTTATACCGTTTGAAAGCTCTGAAGTTGGCCTTTCCAAACATGTATAGTTTTATTGGGAAAAGTCCATATTGTAAAGTTACAAAGCTTAAAACTTTCAGTTTGTGTCAATTTTAAGTCATTTTAGGAACGAAATTACAACATATAGGGTAGGGGTAATGTTTCCCTTTCTGCCTTGAACCATGAATTATGAAACCATATAAATGTTATACCGTTTGAAAGCTCTGAAATGGGCCTTTTCAAACATGTATAGTCTTATTGGGAAAAGTCCATATTTTAAAGTTACATAGCTTATGCCTTTCAGTTTGTGTCAATTTTAAGTGATTTTTTAAACAAAATTATAATATAAGGGGTAGGGGTAATGTTTCCCGTTTTGCCTTGAACCATGAATTATGAAACCATATAAATGTTATACTGTTTGAAAGCTCTGAAGTTGGCCTTTCCAAACATGTATAGTTTCATTGGGGAAAGTTGCATATTTGAAAGTTACAAAGCTTAAGCCGTTCAGTTTGTGTCAATTTTAAGTGATTTTTTGAACAATATGCACAAAACAGTTAGTCCGTTGGCCAGGTATCGAAATCATCCCCTCTAAGGCATTTTACCCACTATGATTTTCTGTTAGCTAGTATTCTCAGCTGTCATAATCTGCTTATTTTCCATTTAACTGATGGTGTGTGAGAGTGTAACGACTTGTTTGTGAAGGGCTGTCACGCCCTCAGTAGTAAAATAGGAATGGGTTAGGGGTAACATATTTACCGTTAGTCGGAAACAAAAACAAAAAAGTACCATAAACAATACATTCTTAGAAAGCCCAGATAATCCCCTTACCATTGGTATAAAACTAAATGGGGATAAGTCGATATTCAAACATCGATTAGATTTTATATCGGACATGAAATGTAAATTGTAAAATTTGCTTAATTTCAAACCCAATAATTAAGTTCACGTTCCTCCAAACAATTTTTACAAGGTATTTATATATTATCATTTGAAAGAACTTAATGCAATAGAGAAGTAAAAAACATTAAAAGAGTGTATCTTCTTGAGACTTATGGGGTGCGTCGATTGTTTACCTAATATATGGTATGCCGTACATCCCTCTATAATATACATTTAAGGGATAGGGGTATGGGTAATGTTTCCTCTCCTACCAAACGCAGCGAATAAGGAAGCCACATAAATATCATATCTCTGAAACACTAACGCAGTTGTTTTTCCAACAAGATATGCCTTGATGGGGTAAACTCAAAAATTATGCAGTGACAATGCCTAAACTCAAAAGTTTGTGTTACTTAACTGACATTTACTTGTTAAAAGGAACATAGAAAAATACTCTTTAGGCATTAAATAGCACTAAAAAGCTAAAATGGTGGTTAATAAAAGACGTTTACTCATTTCAATAACTCAAATTAGGGAAAGAAAGTTAACAGCTATAATATGTCAAAAATATATATTCCAAACCCACAAACACTAAATTGGATGTCATAGTCGTCATGCAAAGTTGATATGACAGCAGCAATAATCAATCCCTTTTCTTTAATTGTATCGCGAGAGATATATAAGCAATAAAGCACCACTTTGAAAGGATACACACGGTTTCGACCGGTAATAACATATACGCACGAACTTCAGTCGTGTGTATAAGGAGTGAAATGGTCAAAACCGAGCTCGAGTGGTGTACCCAACTTATAGGGGTTGTTTATCGCTATATTATATCAGTATATTGAAACTTGTGATGAAAATACAAACAATGTGAAACAAACCCACTTTGGAGATAGGAATGGCCAACTTTACAGTATATCGTAAATACATGCACAGTCACGTGACCGTCTGGGCAAATCAGAGCTCACTATTAATAGTGTTACTTTTAATACCACACGGGAACACGAGAGAATCTTTTATCGCTGAAAACCAATCACCATTAATCCACAATATAGGCACAATATAGCTCCATAATAAGATAAGATGGATCGACAACACTTTACCTTCCTTTAATACCAGAAAACAAGAGATCATAACCAATTTTTCGAAATTATTTTACAACGCAGAACACTATATACTCCCTATGAGGATTACATTTTCGACTGGGTACTAAAATTCAATAGCAAAATAATTCTGGAACTAAAACCCGAAAAGCCAAATGTCACAGAACGCATTCAAATTACGCAACTAAATAGTAAACAGAGGGCGAACAAACACTCTCTACACCAAGCAATAAGAAGGCGAAAAAAACCTCAGAAAATGACTAAAAAGGCTTATATTCCCATTGACACCTCAATGTTTAAAATGCCTTTTGAGTGAATCTATCATTAGTTTCTTATCATGGATGACATTTAACCAATGTTAGACCCTGACGTCTTTGAAGCAAAGACCCTAAAAACGGACGTTTTAGGGTCAATGCTTGAAGATACCATTCCCACCAGCATGATCGAATCAGAGAGACTAGATTGATCTAACGTTCGAGCTAGATCAGCCACCATCAGCTGAGAAAAAATAAGTCAACATAATCATCAGAGTCAAGCGAGGTAGACAACGGCTTCACACATTATACTCCACAGAGAGGACATTCTTACACAATTCACAAAAAGCGTTCAAAAGCTTCGTTAAAGGCATTGTTCGCGATCCCAGGGAGGGGCATGGCTGGTGGTGTGGCAAATGCAAAATGTTAGTCATGCTGAATCAAGGTGTAATCAAGTAATAGCTTATTTATAGATTGGGAAAATCCTAATCCTGATAGTAATGATGGAATATAAACTTTGTGAAAAGTTGAGAAAATTTGCCACTTCTTTGATTTGTATGTTTTACATTCCTGTTGTACTAGCCTGTACTATACATGAACAGTCATACACCCGGCAAGTATTCTGTGCTGTTCTTTTATAGTTAGGTCCCCGCAATCCGAGATAAGTCTTTCTATAGTGTCACCATTCTCTTCGATAACTGTTATCTACTCCAATAAATTCCCATTTAACTCATTTGTATGATTACAGGGAAGCCTAAGCCTATCTCTTACAATCTAAGATTTGAGATATTTGACAACAATATGTATGCAATTTTCATATTTTTCATAGGCCTAAATAACACACAGAAGAAAGTCTTACTCAATGTTTTGTCCAATTGAAAGTCAAATTTTCACCGAAACAAGTAGAGGTGGCCATCTGTAAGCCAAACGAGAATTAATATTAGCAAAGATGGATATTAATTGAGCCTTTCCCATTTCCGATCCCAGTTACTCATACAACGGGGTATAAGCGAAAGCCAAGAGTATCGAATGTGTTGAAACCTAAGTGGCCCCTATTCAGTACCACGTAGCCTACAGGTACACCTTAAAGAATACTTACCAGGCCAAAATACCGAGTGTTGAATTCCTTCAAAAGTGGCAACACCTGGAAAGACACTGCGGCAACCAATTTATCACCCTGATCTCTAACTATTTACCTCTACACCCAATAAAGCACCGGGACTCAAGACAGTTGTACATCACAAACTTAAGAGAGCGATCGAAGACACTCGCTACACAGAACGCAGGATGGAAGGCTGTCAAAGACGATTCTTCAAATAGGCAAAAAAGAGGCTAAAAACAACACAAACATTCACAGCAACGACGACAGGTCGGGTTTTCTTCCTATACTACGTACAAAACCAAACCAAAGGGTCTTTCAAAGGCCACCGCACTTCCCTTAAAGCCCGGCTCGAAATGGACTGGGATCATGATTAGTGCCAAGTTTGGTTGGGCGTTTTGGGGCATGGCTCTGCATAATGAGTCTGTTGGTAACGGTTGCGATCGTTCGCATTATCTGCGGATCTGTTTGCTCTCAGATCACGCTCAGGCTCGGACTAATATAGATACGTACAGCCTTCGTTTCAAGGTTCGTTTCAGTCTTGCCATGGCAAATACTCAAAATAAAAAAGAAAGGAAAACTATCAACTTAATCAAACAAGAGTTTGCTTGAATGAATTTACCGAAGTTTCAGGCCATATCACGTTCGTTATGTGAATGATTCAGCTGCTGACCGCCATGTACATACGGAATATTGGCGCCATCTAAAGTCGAATAATTATCAAAAAAGTAAAAAGCTTATATCTGGGCTTTCTAAGAATGTATTGCTTATGGTACTTTTGTGTTTTTGTTTCCGACTAACGGTAAATATGTTACCCCTAACCCATTCCTATTTTACTACTGAGGGCGTGACAGCCCTTCACAAACAAGTCGTTACACTCTCACACACCATCAGTTAAATGGAAAATAAGCAGATTATGACAGCTGAGAATACTAGCTAACAGAAAATCATAGTGGGTAAAATGCCTTAGAGGGGATGATTTCGATACCTGGCCAACGGACTAACTGTTTTGTGCATATTGTTCAAAAAATCACTTAAAATTGACACAAACTGAAAGGCTTAAGCTTTGTAACTTTCAAATATGCAACTTTCCCCAATGAAACTATACATGTTTGGAAAGGCCAACTTCAGAGCTTTCAAACAGTATAACATTTATATGGTTTCATAATTCATGGTTCAAGGCAGAACGGGAAACATTACCCCTACCCCTTATATTATAATTTTGTTCAAAAAATCACTTAAAATTGACACAAACTGAAAGGCTTAAGCTTTGTAACTTTCAAATATGCAACTTTCCCCGATGAAACTATACATGTTTGAAAAGGCCCATTTCAGAGCTTTCAAACAGTATGACATTTATATGGTTTCATAATTCATGGTTCAAGGCAGAACGGGAAACATTACCCCTACCCCTTATATTATAATTTTGTTTAAAAAATCACTTAAAATTGACACAAACTGAAAGGTATAAGCTTTGTAACTTTAAAATATGCAACTTTCCCCGATGAAACTATACATGTTTGGAAAGGCCAACTTCAGAGCTTTCAAATAGTATAACATTTATATGGTTTCATAATTCATGGTTCAAGGCAGAACGGGAAACATTACCCCTACCCCTTATATTATAATTTTGTTTAAAAAATCACTTAAAATTGACACAAACTGAAAGGTATAAGCTTTGTAACTTTAAAATATGGACTTTTCTCAATAAGACTATACATGTTTGAAAAGGCCCATTTCAGAGCTTTCAAACGGTATAACATTTATATGGTTTCATAATTCATGGTTCAAGGCAGAACGGGAAACATTACCCCTACCCCTTATATTAAAATTTTGTTTAAAAAAATGACTTAAAATTGACACAAACTGAAAGGTTTAAGCTTTGTAACTTTACAATATGGACTTTTCCCAATAAAACTATACATGTTTGGAAAGGCCCATTTCAGAGCTTTCAAATAGTATAACATTTATATGGTTTCATAATTCATGGTTCGAGGCAGGAAGGGAAACATTACCCCTACCTCATATGTTGTAATTTCGTCCTTAAAAAATCACTTAAAATTGACACAAACTGAAAGGCATAAGCTTTGTAACTTTAAAATATGGATATTTCCCAATAAAACTATACATGTTTGGAAAGGCTAATTTCAGAGCTTTCAAACAGTATAACATTTTTATGGTTTTGTAATTCATGGTTCGAGGCAGAAAGGGAAACATTACCCCTACCCCATATGTTGTAATTTCGTTCTTAAAAAATCACTTAAAATCGACACAAACCGAAAGGTTTAAGCTTTGTAACTTTTAAATATGCAATTTTTCCCCATAAATCTATATATTTTTAGAAAGGTCTGATGCAGCACTTTCAAAAAATGTAACATTTTTATGGTTTCATCATTCATGATTCGAAACAGAAAGGGAAACATTACCCCTACCCCTTATGTTACACACGGATATGTGGCATACCGCGTAATAAGAAAACAAGCTCATGCACCCACTAAATCTCAAGACACATACTTTTAATCTTGTTTTTCTTGTTTATTGCACTAAGTTCTTTCAAAAAATATATAAATACCTTATGAAAAATTGTTTGGAGGAACGGGAACTTAATTATTGGGTGTGAAATTTAGCAAATTTTACGATTTACGGCCAATGACCGATATAAAGTCTAATCGACGTTCGAATATTAATTAATCCCTATTAAGTTATATATCAATGAAAAGGCCATGATCTTGGCTTTCTAAAAATGTAACGTTTATAGTATTTTATTGTTTCTGTTTCCGTCGAGCGGTAGATACGTGACCCCTACCCCATCGTTGAAATCCAAGATGGCGGCCAAGATGGCGGCAAAGATGGCGCCAAATGAACCCCATGGGACACGATTTGATTTTGGGAACATCAAAATTCATTAAATATAGACCCTAAGGATTACAAAAATGTAGGTTAAAAAATACATCCATGGGGTGCATGGGAACCCTACCTTCCGACCCGACTATAAGGCTCAACTGTTAAATCAAGGTACTCAACGAAGATTAACCGTGATGTCATTTCAACATTTATTTAATTTATTACAAGACGATGAAATCTGCTGCTTCGTTTCATTGTGATTATTTTCACCCAACAAAGAGAATTCTTGTTTGGGAAGATTGGAATGATCCAGGATAGATTATATTGCACACAAGTTGAAACTGACCTTGTAAGAGGACGTACTGTATTCAACGAGTTTTCCGCACGAGTTGGCACGTCTCTCTCTGACAGTCACTTGCTACAGGTAACATGTCCAGTTGAAAAGTGTCACGTACCATAAAATCATAAAACTCTCGTTTAAATTAAATTAAATGTCCAAATGAAATTGTTCTAGGTTCTTTGTTTTGCAAATTGAGTATTTATTCTTTAGGGCTTGAAATGAATAGAATATTGCCGGGTCGAATCATGTCAAAATTTCATGAACAACAAACTGCCATTTTGTTTGTCAGTAATAATATTCTCAGAGCGCTAATTCAATTTACCTCGGTGTGATTTGAATGGGCGTTTTGGAAGTCGATTTTCCAGAAAATACGAAAGTGGGTAACAGACATAGGCCCTAGAGTTTTCTCTAAGGTAGGTCTATGGTAACAACAAACAGAATAAACCGTTGATATAAACGTGTGCACAGAGCGACAGCAACACTCACAGCAAAGCTATATACCGTGTTTTTTTTTTAGCAAAGAGCATAAGTTTTTGCTATCATAGCATTTGAAAAATGACTAAAGTGGTCACATGAAAATAGAGTTCAGATACTCAGCTATCCTGAAATGTATGGTTTAGTGGAGACCCGGAGTGTTGTATTTGACTAGAAATATGACCATTACATGATTATTTTATCTCTAATGACATGCATCGCCATGCATAACAACGAAGCAAAATTTACGGGGAAAATTCAATGTAAAGATTTATTGTAATATTGTAAATTGTAATTTATTTAATACACCCAAATGTTCTCGTCAGTTTCACCTAGGTATGCAACATCACGTGCTCTTTGCCCAAGAACCGCGATGTCTGCCGCTGGATGAGGTCACCCTTCCACAGAAATTAAAAGAGAGTGGCTACGCCACTCACATGGTTGGCAAATGGCATCTTGGTTTTTGCAAGTGGGACTGCGTGCCGAATCACCGAGGATTCGATACTTTCTTCGGTAAGTCTTCAAGACTGTCTGTTACGTCGATGCTAATTTCAAACAGAATAGGTAGACCCTCATAGACATGCATAAGTTGAGAAGAAACGTCGTTTTATCAATGCATCTGGTCCCCTTATCATCTAACACTTCATTAGATATGAAAATATTGTTTATCGCTTTTAAGGATTTTACCTGGCCGGCGGTGATTACTTTACCCACACTAGACAGTGCCATGGTCACAAATTTGCGGCTTGGGACCTCAGAGATAACAACGAACCCGTGGGACCGAAATATGAAAACCAGTATTCAACAATGTTGTATGCCCAGAAAGCCCAGGAAGTCATTCGCAGACATAATTCTGATAGGGTGAGTATATTTTCTGAAAATTTAAGGTGTTATGAGTTGTGACGTTGGTCACCTCTATATGTCAGTTTCGTAGAGGTTGACATTCTCAGCTGGGACAGTTTTCTGAAAGGCAACCCTCGCCTTGATTTTGATCACGTGTTTTTAAAACTGTCGTTGAAACACAGCATTAAATTCAGTAATGTAGAAGGGCAAACACTTGATGACTATGACTATGTTGAGAGTCTTGCCGATGTTATCGATGCTCGTGATATTCTAGCTACCTAAAGGATGGAAAAGGCTATTGTTGTTTTTCTCAAAAAGACTCAACAGGTGACACAGGTTTGTACTGAAGTTGTGCATGTCGGAGAGTTGTTTTTTCAACCAACTCTGATGATTCAACCCTCTACGAAAGTAATTATTTCAAATTTTTCTGTCTTTCATTCCCAATTCGTAAATTGCCAGAGAATTAATGGGGTATAGCCAAATACTTGGCAATATTTTCCGTTATATTTCACTTGGTTGTCGTAGACCAGATCTCAAACATGTTAAATCCTTTCGCAGACAGGTGTACGTTTATTTGAAACCAGCGTTCAGAAACGTCAATGGTGTCCTTCGTATTCACTATGAAGGGAAATACTATCCTGTTTATATTTCAACTAATGGCCTTCGATGCTTTCTTAGTAACGGTATAAATTGTCCGCATAAATTGTCCTAAAAGCCGTGCTTCTGAGAAGTCTAAATCGTCAGATAACGCTGAACAAGAGGATGAGCAAGGCGGACTTGAAAATGAAGGATCACCTTCACAACCTGACGTTTCCGATTAGGAACAATCAATGTTGTTTATCTTCGCTTTATCCAAATAGAAATAAAACACAAAAATGCTTGTTGGGCACTGAATACTTCTTTATCAGATGATGATACTTATAAAAAACCTTATCAATGATATTTGGCGGGATTTAGCAATGAAAAAATCAGAATTCCACTCATTACAAGAGTGGTGGGATTCTGGGAAATTTCAAATTAAACTTTTGTCACAACAGTATAGCATTGTTCGTCGACTGAATAAACTGAAACTCAAACAAAAACCTCAAAACGATCTTCTCAATTTGAAAACATGTTCTCGTCCGGGAAAAATGAATTCTTCAGAATATGTGCAGAGAAAGAAACAGCTTGATGATTTCTTCAGAAGAGAAACCAAATGTGCATGAATACGATCCATATTTCAATACGTTAACGAAAGTGATGAATCAACGCGTCACTTCTTTGATTTTGAGAGACGTAGAAGTGCAAAAAAAGTGATCTCTCATCTCAATCTTGCAGATGATGTCATTACCGAGGACCCTCGTATACTCGAGAAGAAATAAGCCCTGATACTAGTAGTCTGCAAAAAAATATTGACAGACGTTCCACAATTAAAGAATGACTTTAGACAAGCACTTGACTTTCCAAGTACTTTCAAAGAAATTTCTACGGCAGTTGGTACTTTGCAGAACCATAAGTTTCCTGCACTGTAAAGTTGAGTGTTTAAGGATAGAACACCAATTAAACGCCTTTTTGTAACACTTTTTGAACGCGTCTAGACGTTCAGAAATTTAACACTACTATACGTGTTCAACCAACGTTCAATTTTTTAACACACGTGTGCAGACTTTGAACGCTACGTGTTCATCAGACACTATATTGAACACCATGGTGTTCCATATCAGAACACTCGTTGCACATGAAATGTGTTCAAAAAATTGAACGCATTTACGCGTTCAAAGGGCTTTAACACTTTTTGAACGCATGGACGCCGTTCAACGATAAGTGTGTTAAAGGCTAGAACGCATGATGCGCGCTTGTTGAACACCTTTAATTTTGGGCGTTCAGGGGGTGTTCAAGCCTGGAAATAACATTACAGACCACTGATATTCAGTAAAATTATTTTATTCTAAAAATACACAAAACATTTATAAGGTAAAATACAATAATTTACTGTAAAATGGGCAAATAAACATTGCTACTTTGTATGTAAAGTTTGTCAGAGGAAAATAGCAACGGTGTTAACACCCTCCTATCAAAAACATAAGCAATAAAAAATCCTCATAAACACTGTAGATCGTTTTAAAAAATATGAACAAAGTAATGACAACACTGGTTTTATTTAAATATTGTGGATTACGTTTTATGTTCATACTTGTTTAAAATGTACAAAACTCATCTGAAAAAGCTCGCAATTTGGCTTACTTATTGTGTTGAAAACACGTATATGTATGAAATGCATACTCCATTTTTGTAAGATGGCTTCTTAAAGACATTTCTTCTTGTATAGACAATTGTAAATTTTTAAGAAAAAAAGTTAGTCAAGGCTTCTCTAGTGCACATGGTATATAGTTGTCCACATTAAAGTAAACACAACATGTCAAGTTGTCAAAGTGTCACAGTAAGGCACAACATGCAAAAAGTGGGGAAAGAGGGTCCTTGGCATGGTAAAACCTATTTCTTTGTCCAACGAAGTCTTTCATAAACCAAAAGGTTTGTTTGTTTGTAATATCTTTAAATAAACCCTGAAATAAATCGGTGACATTTCAAAAATCTACTTCTCAGAAATTAAAAACATATTCATAAAGACCTTACAAATTCTGGTGTACCCTGCTATTAATTTTTATACAATTTTTATACCAAAATTGGTAAAAATCGCCCTTAAAATAAAAGAAAACGTAGATTCCATCTTAACGTGAATATATCACATTCTGATAATCCCTAATATCTTAAAAATATCTGAAATGTCTTTAATGTCTTAAAAATACAAAGTTGCAAATTTCTCCATAATTTGAACAATCTGAAAAAGGCTATCAGTAAAGATCTATGTCCTAAATATCAAAGCTGTTAAATTAGCAGTTTGAAGAAGATTTTTTAAAGATTTTTTGACCAAAAATGACAAAAAATGCCATGAAATATAAAAATTTGAATATTTCATCACAGTTAGCACAAATTTGACTAAGGTCATTATTAGGGACATGTTTACCAAATATTGAAGACGTCAGTAAAAGTGAAGAAGATTTTTACCAAAAAAATTAGCAAAACCAGCCTCAAAAACATAAATTTGCATATTTCATCATAATTTGAACATATCTGATTAGGGTTATCCCTGGGAACCTGTAATCCAAATATTAAAGGATTCGTACAGGCTGTTCTGAAGAAAAACCTTGTTATGTATAAATTTGAGTACAATGCTACACATCCATTTATTTAGCTGACAGCGAAGCTAAAAACCAGTTGCTAAGAACAAGAAACGCGTTGAGCTACAATACAAAATAATCTTAGGTTTGATAGCAGGCTGCGATCAACTAAATGTTACAGGGGCATAAGCTTTCAAAAACGTGAAGTCTCCTCCATCAGATACAAGGGGGAATGAAAAATTGAAGCAGAAAGTGACAGAAAATTCAGAGTGAAAATTTTAGAAAATTCAGTAATTCAGAGTGGACATTTTTACTCTGAATTTTCTGTCGTTTTCAGCTTTAATATTTCATTCCACCCTTGCATCTGATGAGGGAGACTGCACGTCTGTGAAAGCTTATTCTCCGGCAACATATAGTTGATAATAGCATACTACCAAAGCTTAGATTAATTAAGAACACAAATACAGAAACTTATCAAAATTCAGTTACTGACCCTTGAAAGTTTAAATCTACATTAGAGATGAATTGGGGTTCTCAAGCTTATTTCCAGACAGCTACCTCTTCTGTAACAACTCTTCGATTTTCAGTTAAGTCCATTTTTTACATCCTGAAAATAATGCAACAATAGGTAATATGGCGAGATGAGACTTTCTATGAAAGACAAGGGGCTGAGGGGAGCCTATTTTCAATACTGTTACAAAATATTTGCTTATTCTTGTCATCAACTGATTAAAATAAAAAAGCCAAACTCTCATATGTTGAAACAATACATTATATACTCTACGATCATGTTTAATTGATGTTTTACATGCGATTGTGTCTACTAAAAGACATGTGTTAGCTGTGATTACGCAGCGGTACTATGCAAGGCGTATCGATCGCGCTCGGGTCAAGGGTTATCGCTACAGTGTGTTGACCCGAGTGAGATCGATCGATAGGCCATGGCAAAAAGTACCACTGCGTATTCACAGCTAGTTGTTGGTATACCAGCCATGTGAAAGAAAAAAGGTTTCTTCACGTAGTTAAGCTATTTCATAGTACAATACAATTAATTTCAAAGGATAAAAATACAGATGCTTCAAAATCTAAAACCTTTTACTATTTTGGAGAGAAAACCTACCCTTTCTGGTCTTGTTTCCGCACGATTACGACTTCAGCGTGAGCTTACAAGAAAAATGTCGCAACTTCCGTTTTGATGCATCATGGGATAAGAAAAGGCACCAAACTTGAACACCAAGTGTTTAGAAGTAGAACGCCTCTTGCACGCCGATGTTAAAATTAAAACGTTCATGGTGGTTTTCTGATTGTCTTTTCAAATTTTCAAAATTTCAACCCGTAATAAACGTGTAAAATTATTGTTTATACTTCCGTTTTTAGAAAAAACATGCTTTCAGCAATTGTAGACCGGAAATATTTTTCACTTAGTGTGAAATTTGTCATCCCAAAATCCGTGTAGGTATGCCGGACAGCGAGGCAGTAGTAAAGTTAATATAGCCATTGTAAAGTAAAAAACACAAAAGATTGTTAACTGTTTCAGAGTATTGTAAAATTTCTGTGATGCTGAGTTTTTGAACACTTGAAGGAGATGGTTGTTAACACATCGTGTTCAGGTTTAGAACATCATTGTTATTAATATGAACACTAGTGTTAACAATATGAACACTAGCCTTTCAAATTTGAACACCGACATGTACATTTTGAACGCGTAAAGACGCGTCTAGCGTCCGCTATTTTTACAGTGTGGTATTGACGGAATTCCTCCCGAATTCAACAAATGTTTCTGGAATAACATCGGTACTGTTTATTCTGTTTTCTTGAACTCAGTGCAAACTGGACAGTTACCCCTATCCTGTCACATGATCACTTTGTTGCCTAAGAAGGGTGATAATGGTCTTCTGAAAACTGGATACCAGTCTCCCTTCTTTGTGCAGACTATAATTTTTTAACAAAAGCGCCCTCGCTCAGACTTAAGTTTGCTGTGAAGGATATTATTGGTGAAGATCAGACTTATTGTGTTCCAGAAAGATCAATATTTGATAATATTCATCTTATTCGCGATGTAATCCATTATGCCAATTAGCAACAAATACCACTAGCTATCGTTTCACTGGATCAGGAAAAAGCTTTTGATAGGATACATAACGATTATTTGTTTAATACTTTACAAGCATTTGAATTTGGTGAAAACTTTATCAATTGTATTACACTTATTTACAGCAACGCACAAAGTATTATCAAAGTTAATAATCATCTTATTGCACCGTTTTCATTTGATCGTAGCATTCGTCAAGGATATGCCTTGTCAGGACAGCTTTACACCATTTGCATTGAACCGTGATTACACAAGCTACCTACCAGTGGCGCTTTGCATGGATTCAATGTGCCATGCTCAGAATCACGGAAAGAAAAACCACTCAGTCTTGGTATGATGATGACATCAGCGTCCTTGTTACTCGCAATTGTAATTTTCAAGCATTGTGTTATTGGTTAGGCGTCTATCGAGGTGCTTCAAATACTAAAATCAACCTTCAAAAATATAAGGTCCCTGGGTTGGCAAGTGGCGCAATATAAAGATTCATCACTTGGCTTAGAATAATGAAGGTTTGAAAGTATTGGGTGAATATTTAGGTAATGAAGACAGCTACGCTATCAAGAACTAGGAAGGTTTGATTGAGTCAGTAGAAAGTACTCTTAAAAAAGTGGAAACCGTATGCCAGTGCTCTCTCCTATCAGGGTAGAACACTAATTGTTAACCAATTAGCTGCTTCCACGCTGTGACATAAATTTCTGTGTCTCACAACACCAAGGAGTTAGTTGATAATATTCAAGTTCGTTTTGTTAATTTCTTTTGGCAAAACAAACACTGGCTTCCTCATGAATTTCTTTATTTGCCACTCAGTGCGGGAGGCCGAGCTCTTGTTCATGCTCAAAGCAGAATTTATTCTTTCCGTACGATGCACATTCGCAAGCTTCTGTACGATGATTCCAACCTCTCTTTGAGACATTTTGCAACCTATCATCTCAAAAAAATGGTAATTATCATTATGGTGTTCAGTTGTTCTCTATTAATCTGCCATCAACTCTGACTATTGACAATAATATCCTTTCTTTTTACTCTCATTTAATGAAAAGTTGGATGTCACGTGATATTAAACGTTATGGAGATCCAAATTCTGTCGGATATTTTCATCAAGTTCAACAATGTCCATTTGTTTTTAGACATTTTATGGAAGGTGGCGTTGTAACTGTTGGCGATGTCATGAACACTGATGAAAATGAGCTTGAAATTTAGCAAGATGTCCCAATTTATTCAATTATAATTCTTGATAGAGTGAGTCATCTTATCTGGAATGCTATTCCACAAAAATGGAAACTTCAGTTTGTTCGGTCCTTTTTCAGAGATAATAGTGCTGACCCTGGAGATATAACTTCTCCCTAACAGCAATTTACCAGAGATTTATGTTAACACGTTTTGCAGGAACACTTGTATCATCTTTTCACTCAGAAATTATGTCCAAAACTGCATAGACAGACTGCCTACTCCATGGCATGATCTTTTATCAAAAGCAAATTACAGTTTACCGAGATCCCTTCAGCAGACGTGACAGTGGTGTACAGTGGATACCTACTCATGGATGCCTTGCAACTGGACATTATTTGTTTCTAAGCAACAAAAAGAGACAACGCTGACTGTCAACAATTTTTCATCCACTGATTGAATGTCAAGCACGGCAGTCTCTGCATTGGTATCTTTGTCGGTGGTTACAACAGTTGTTAGACAAGAACACTATCCCATTGAAATGGTATATTCTTGGAATGCCAAGAGGACCCAGAATCTTTCAATCCGCCTATCAACTGTGCAACTATCTTATTATCACAACAAAGCTTGGCATTATATATTGCCTGATCGATAAAAATCAGACCCAGTGACGCTGTTTAAGCAACGAGTGAGATACAGAATCTGTATAGACTACAAATACTACAGACTGCATGGACATTTACAATTATTAAAGACACGTGGTGTGTGGATAATGTCATTTGTGAACTGAATAGTGACGATGAACTTTGTCTGAAATTATAGTTGGCTTACTGATCAACAACGGATTGTGACTTGTCCAGAATGATTTTTATCACTGAACTGTTAGCATTTAGTTTTTTTGTTTGATGTTTTGACCTCATGCAAATTTTTTTGATGTAGTATAGTGTAAATAACCTGTATTTTTTGTACTATTAAACCTCTCTCTCTCTCTCTCTCTCTCTCTCTCTCTCTCTCTCTCTCTCTCCAGCCTCTCTTTCTGTATTTGTCTTTTCAAGCCGTCCACTCTCCGTTACAAGTTCCCGAACAATACTCAGACCTGTACGCAAACAAATTGGAGTCCGACGAGGAGCGAAGAATATACGCCGGTATGACGACATGTATGGACGAAGCCATCGGTAATGTTACTAGGACATTAAAGGAGACGGGACTTTGGAATAACAGCGTCATTGTCTTTTCCACGGGTAAGATAGAAAAGTGTCTTTTTTTAAAGAAGTGAAATAGAAGATATTCGACAGATATCAGACATTCATGACTGCGGATTTAGCGATGAGGCAGTGGACGTGTAAATACCGTGCATTTAAGAGAAGCATAGGATCAATGAGCTTTAACCAAAGTACAAAAGGCCAGTGGTATTTATTTATTTATTTCACTTTATTTTGGACTAAATCGGTCCATATAATTCTGATTTCACAGGTAGGAATAGTTTCTTAGAACATTACAAAAACATGTTTCTTTTGTATAATATTGTGTTGATAGAGCAAGACAAAATCAAAGGTACAGGGAATCGATTCACAATTTACAATATCGGAGATGAAATAAAGACGATCATGCACCAGCCTCACGATCATATTTTCACTTCTCGATAAGCGTGTCATAAAACCATACATTTGTTTTCTACGAAGTGCATCGAAGTTGTACAAATTATTGGTAACAAAAATTTCACTAGCACTACTCCGTTTGTCAAATCTTAGAAATATCCGAGCCGCGTTATTGTAGGCGACCTTCAACTTTCTTAGGGCACTGGCAATATGGTTGAACCAGAGGTGTGCCCCACACAATTGATGACAATAAATCTTAAATATCGTACATTTAACATCAAAAAACATGTGGAAAATTTCCTGAGATGCATGTTAGCTGAAACGTAGAACGATCTTTTCTATCGTTCAATGTCAGCATCGTCTCTGAAGTGAGTTGTTAATATATGACCAAGATACTTTTTGTTCTCTACGAAAACAATAAGATATACCGTGGGCAAACGAACAGTACTTGACTTGTCAGAAGTGACACAAAAACATTCAGTCTCTTTAGTATTAAAGGTAATGTCGTACATATCACCATAATTACTACATACATTTACAGGCTTCTGTGTCCCTTTGACACAAGGACTTATCAAACAAATATCGTCAGCATATATGAGGTGATTTATGAAGCAACCCCCTACATAACACCCTGGTAAAGAATTTGTAAGTCGTATACGTAACTGATAAACATGAACATTAAAGAGTTTTGGTGACAAAACTCCCCTTGTTTCACATCGTTAGAAACTGTGAAACCAGATGAAACACAGTTGTCCCAACTGTGTCCTATACCAGACAAGGAGAAATTTCACAATAAAGATCGGTACTTTACGATAAATCAACTTCTTTAAAAGTGACCAATGATTTACTCGATCAAATGCTTTAGATGCATCTAAGAAAGTTACAATGACATTACTTCCATATTACTTCCTTTAAAACGAAAAGACACATATCAGTTGAATGTCCTTTCTTGAAGCCAAACTGGAAAGGTGAAGTTTCTTGAAACGACTCAATTTTACTCAAAATAACAACTTCCATTATCTTAGAAGCAATGTTGGATTATCCTATCGGACGATAATTGTTTATACTACTTATATTACTATTCTTATCTTTGATAATCGGGACTAAAATAGTCTGTTTGGACATACACCGTGAACTAGCGTTGTTGTAAAGCACATACTAAGCAAAACTGACACTTTGGTACCTGCATAAATAAAATGTTTTGCTGAAAGCGAATCGGGACCAGCAGATTTACCCTTTTGTAATTTACCAATGGCACACTGAATATCATAAGGAGAAACAAGAATTGCATCATCAATAACGCAATCATCTATCATATCCAAAACAAACTTCTGATCCCTGTTGTTTGGCACATCATTAAAAAGATTAAATTAATGCTCCCGCCACTTTTTGGCGATGTTCGAATCACCACAGCAGCCCTTTACGCTGCTGGGCCTTGATAGAGTCTTAGCATTAATCTTGTTCACTGAACGCCAGAATTGGTGTTGATCACCACTATGAAAACTATTTCCAGCACTATCAGCAATGCTCTGACTTTTGTTACGTCGACACTCTCTCATAGTATACTTGAAACGGGCATGGGTTCGACGTTTAAAGTCAAACAAAGGTCTATGCTTGGGTTTTCCACAATTACGCCATAATTTAAAGGCATCACGTGCAATTGAATGAACATCTATTCATCTATTCATCCAACCAGGCACAATACGATTTCCATTGTTTTTAACGCCTGGTATCACCTGCATTGCGGCTGAGTACAGGCAATCAATGATGTTGTCGAAGAATTGAGAAACTCTATCAACATGTTATTTCCTTTTTCCCGTGCCGATCGGCACGGGTCTTTCGGTCCGCACGGCTTGGTTAGGTCAGCGTAACGCACCTTGAGGATACACTGAAGATACACCCTTGGCCAGTGAAGTTGATCGGCACATCATAACATACCATGTACTCAGGCGAAGGATAATATGATGCTAAGGGAGAACCATTTGACTTCTGGGGGAGGGGCTGGAGGAAATGCGCATGACAGCAAATTTTCCCCGCCACAGTGGCAGCATTCAGTTTTTCCCTATTGTCTATCCTGCATCAACTTTTACCAAATGTGGAAGCAATGCAAAGTTTTGTTGGTGATCACCAGATTTTTAATATGCGGTTCTTGAGTTAATTACATGTCAATGGTTAACAAAAGCACAATCTAAAATTCTTCATTTTTTTACTAAAAGTTGTGTAATGAATCCTGTCATGTGTTTTAAATTTTCTCTATACTGAGCAAGTTCATCGAAAACATGACTATTTAAATTGTGGTCATGATAACATCTATTGTAGCATAAACCATGAAATGTATTTGCCAGAACGTAGCATATAACAAAAAACCTTTTGTATTATGAGTTTTGAGCTAACATTTGGTGTATGTTTATATCACTAATACTGGCAAAAATACTTCCTCATGTATTTGAAAATGTTAGCGCCGTCGAAGGTGGCACACCTCCAGAGAATGAGAGAATGAATGAGTTAGATTTCTCAAATTTTATGACAACTGTTTTCTTTGGTCAGCTTTGATAATTTTTTTCTCAAGACATTACTGGATCAATTGTTTTTTTCTCCTTCACATGCCGACAATTGTTTTTTGTAAAAGTCCTCCAGCTCCCCTGCAATCAAATGGTTATAAACGGGCCCAGTTCTTTATTTTTCCATAGAGGTGTAGCCTTGGCTTTCGGCCACACATAAACGTTTTCTCTAAAGCACTGATTGAGCAGGATGTTGTACTCCCTATGTTATAAATGAAATGGCCTGAGTTGTAATCATTCGTGGTAAGAAAATTATCTAAGTTAAGTTATTAATAAGTAACCAACATAAAACCGATCATAAACTTATAAGATAACGCCGATGAATGACAAATTAGCTTTCACTTTACAACCCTACCATACGATACCTCTAAGTTTTTGTTTTTGAAGTTGGTATTAGAATATTTTCCGTACGGCTACTAGAATTATGATCACACATATGTGTTTATGTTCTGTCTGTTAACTGAACTTGAGTTATGTTTGATGACATTAGAACAATAAGAATCTGAAATAAACTGTCTTCTTAAATATGCAATACGAAATTACTGAGGAACAACGTCTTTTAAGCTTTTGATCTACACGTGTACCAGAATAAAATTTTTCTTGTTTTCGACATACGTTACATCTTTGTGTATCTTTAATATTACACGTCTACTTCTTGCAGATAACGGTGGCTCGACTAAGTATGGCGCAAGCAATTGGCCCCTTAGGGGCAGTAAGGGCTCCCTCTACGAAGGAGGTGTGAGAGGTCCGGGGTTCGTCACCAGTCCGTTATTGAGTCAAAGTGTCCGGGGAACAGCCACCAGAGAACTTTTGTATGTCGGTGATTGGTTGCCAACGTTCGTACACCTGGCAGGCGGCACAACTGAAGGCACAAAGCCATTGGATGGTGTTAACCAATGGGAAACGATCAGGTATCATCTAATGAAGATAGCTCTGGTGGCAGACGGTTTTACCGTCTATGGGCCTCCCACCAAAGCCGGTAACACCACACAGTCCGCAATCGCTTGCGATTAGATACGCGGCAATGACCAATGTTGTGTGATATGAAAATGCATACCGCACATCGGCCATAGTGTATCGAACCACAAGCCCCCCCCCCCCCCCCCCCCAATGGTTAGTTTCCACACATTGTGAAGTCCGTACTTCTGCAGGTACAATTTCATAGCCCGGTTCTAACGGCTCGGTCAATAGGTCGGCCTAGCCTGAGAGGGAGGGTCTCTGCCCGAAGAACCACCCTGGCCAGCGAAGTTGGAACACTTTTTTTGTAAAATTTCAGATTTAACTTCATCAGTCTCGGATATTTTCGATTAAATCATTGCTGCACAACCTGGCAATTAAGTAATCAAATTAATCACCTGATAAACTTTTCTTGCATACCGGAATGCCTAAATTCAACCCCTCATGGTGTTTTCTCTCCTTGCATTTTACAAGTCAGGGTACGAAGTCAGCCCGTAAGGAAATAGTGCACAACATTGATCCACTGCGAGATTTGAAAGGTCGGCCAATCGGTGAACCTTACACTGAGGACGTCCCCTTCGATGTGCGAGTAGCGGCGTCCATCAGGGTTGGACACTGGAAGCTTCTTACTGGTCAGAAAGGTAAGGAGTACATGTATAGGTAGAATCTGCTGTCAGTGTATAACTAGGGAAACAAACTATCGCAAAATGAACGGGAGAGTACTCCTCACGGACCGGACACTTATTTGGACTCTCCAGTTTACAATACCTTTTTGGTATATTGCTTAGTACTGAGCATTGAAGTTTTGTCACGGTCGTCTTGCAAAATAGAAAATGTGGTTTAAAGTCGCACTACAACGAATATTTTCGTACTCAGTCATAACGTGAATTATGTACTCGGACAACAACTGTGCATGAAACTAGTCGTAGTAACCGATTTTTATTGGCATTATCTCTAGTCATTTTATTCGATTCAGGTAGCAATAAATGGACCACTCCATCTGACAAAGGTTACAAACAGGAAGAATCTGAAAATAGAATCGTTGTTCTGTACAACATCATGGCTGACCCGGAGGAACGGCACGACCTTTCAACCTGTCGACCAGATATTGTGAATAGACTGCTCACTAGACTCAGCTTTCACAACAAAATGGTGGTGTTGCCAGAGGAAGTGTTTCCCAACCTCCACCAGGCGGATCCCTTGAATTTCAACATGTCGTGGACACCGTGGCTGTAATATGTAGCAAGCAGAGGCACTTTGAACTCGCCACAGCGCTACTGCCTTGTAGATAGATTTAAGTCGATAGAAGGATTTTAGTGAGCCTTATGAGTAAAAGCGCCTCGGGACAGATATTCCCGAGTATTCCCGGAAAGGGGGAGGGTATTCCGACTCTCAAATCTTTACAACTCTTTTCAGATGTACCTCTTGTGACGGCTCATTTCGAAGCTTTTAGAATAAAAAAATAGTCTTTCGAAAATTCAAACTTTTATTCGCCCATAGAAATAACACAGGAATGGCGGCCATCATGAATTTCAAATATCAGTAAATGTTAGGAAATTTGTTTCTATAGTACCACACTAGGCACGGTGACCCCTGATTTTCATTCTTGATTTGGTAAGGGAATGGTATGTTTCAAGGAGGAAAGTTTGAGCAAAAGTTTAAAATCTTTCACTTTCAAGGCGTACGTACTGCTTTACAGACAAGGTACATGTGTGTGTGTGTTCGTTTGTTTTTTATGTAAATTCACTCTTTCCACATCACTATACTGGTATAAAATGCTCCATTGGGTCTTGGTCGGATCTTTACTACTAGTGTCTCGACAAAGTGGAACGATTAACTTGCTGTTTATATTTGCCCCTGAACTTCAGTTACTACAAATCACTTATATTTCAATCATGTGAATTAAAATATTGATACATTTATATTGTCTATACAACCGAATGCATCCAAAAAGGTCGCGATCCTGGTCCATTGACATTCACGAGGAGAAGCTAACGACCCAAGTCTGTCGCTGAATTTTTTGAACAGTTTAGTGACCTCACAAACACCAGTTTGACAAAAGTTTACGTGTTTGATATCTAAATTATTTTATAGGGATTGTCAGAACACATTGTCTGTCTAAATGTTCCATGTGTTGATTCTATTAGCCTAACAATGGGCAGCATAATGAACCAGTGTTTTGCTAAAGTCTAGGAAAATTGGTTTATGGTTTTGGATCTATGATGATACTTCTGCTGTCGTGTTATATCATTGCTTTCCTATACAAAAGGCAAAGTCCTGCAAAATGAATCGGGGACCTCAGACTTAATCAGTAATACAACTTGCTTGTAAAT
Source organism: Ptychodera flava (assembly GCF_041260155.1). Taxonomy (NCBI): domain Eukaryota; kingdom Metazoa; phylum Hemichordata; class Enteropneusta; family Ptychoderidae; genus Ptychodera; species Ptychodera flava. The sequence goes on from NC_091935.1 coordinate 38,292,180, forward strand.
GCTTACCTGTGCTAAGGCCTGACGACAGTCTGGTTAATAAATCTGAGCGCCAAAATCTGTGTCAAAGGGCTGTCGATCACAAAATTGACGACTGCAAAACTGCAAAACATAATTTTGTCGCTACTTTATGGATACGCATGCAACGTCCATCACAAGTTTAACAGAGATTCTTTAATATAAATATTTTTAGCAGTACGCTGCTTTCCTAGAGACAGTCTGTGAATTTGTTTATATTTGGTAATAATCAAGGCTGTTCCACCTGTATCTTTTAGAGATTATGAATTATATTTGCCACCAATTTATTGTACATGGATCTAGCTTCAAGAATATCATGGTGAGGACTTTCACATTGCCTGTAATTTACGAAAGCCTTTACGTGAAAGAGCAAATTTGCTATTCAGAAAGTATAACCATTGTCGTTACATGTTGAAACAGCCTTTGTTACACTTTTTGTAACGACACTTTGGTTCAAAACTATTTTGAGATTTCGATGTTCAGTACTTTGGCAGCTTACAAGTGTAAGTTGACTTATTTGCCGCCTGCTGCTTTCCTCATTGTTAGTAATTTGCCGAAAATAACGTCAACAGTTCCTCATTTTGAAAGAGGAGGTAAGGAAGACATTCTGTTACTCAAGCCTTTTTTGGAAACAACATCATCGGTGACAGATAGATAGATATACAGAAAAACGGACAGGTAGATAGACAGACAAACATACAAGCGGGCAGACAGACAGGCACCCAGACCGACAAATTTATGGTAGTGGCACGGTTACATTTTAAACACACCGAAATTCATTTTACCGCATTGTTTGCATGAAACCGTTGCATTGTAATCCGAACCCCCTTTATCGAATAAATTAAATCTGAAATAAGCTTACTAGGATGAATATTGAATAAATAAATCCAGTGGGCTCTCCAACATATTCTTATTAATTGTGCATTACTCTGGTAATGACTAAGGTATCATGTATTTGAGATTGTATTAGTTCTTCTGATACAGACATTTCGTAAATGTACTCGGTAACATAGTGAGTGCGCATGCCTAATGGTAGACTTGGTTCAAGTCGGTGAATTTAAAAAAAATAAAATCAATGATAATAGTTTCTCTTGTGTCTCTCCTATTTCGTACAAACCTATCCGGAATTTGGCAGCCCAGGCCTGGTTTTCCCAGCGATTGACTGCGTCACCTTTGAGTCTGCGAAGTAGTGAGTTAGTTTCTGCCGGATTCACCGGGTAAAACTCACCTGTATAGCGTTCACCCCACTCATCGCGTCCACTCAACTCATCGCGTTCACTTCACTCACGCGTTTCACATAAAAACAAAATACAAATCATCGCGCTCACTCCACTCAAACATTCCAAAATCACAGACTTGTACCAAGTCTAGCCTAATGGGTACACCTCAAGTATTATTAAAATGGGCCATAAGTCTTGAGACTTCTACCTTCAAACATCCGCCTCTCTCAGCGACATCTGTACGTTGTTAACTTTTCTATTAACTATTCTAATATGGATGTGTGAATGTTCTTCAAAAGTTCGGAATTGACTCATCGTCGTAAACCATGTGCCTCTTTACGGCAACAGCTTAGCGCTACCCGTTTTTTGCGTAGTCAGCGAGCGGAGATTATGCTCTGGCTCGCGAGAATGGAATTGACTCTACTGAAAGTATTTTAGCGCAGTTCCGTAAGTAGCACCATCAGGTATCCTGTCCCTGGGGATCAACCTTCGCTCAGAAGGTTTTTTCACGGCCACATTGACATACTTTCCATCGTTCCAACCAAAATTATCGAAATCGTTATTTAGCTAGTTAAATTTGACACATTTGCGAATAAGATCTATAGCTTCAGGCCAGCGCTAATTTCTTGGGAAAAATATCCCATCAAATGTAAGTGGTCGTAACTGTCCGGGTAATGCTCCTGAAAATTGAATTATGTGACGGTTAGCTACTTTGGTGATGTCAGCGTGTACATCTCGTATGTTGATTATTTGACCGATTTTCAACGTACCTTGTATACAGCCGAAGCGAACGACGCAAGCTAATGTCTCTCCATTGCATCACACTAATGGTAGCCATAGGGCGCCTCCATTCGACAACACTGAACCTGCCCGCTCTGTAGTCTGGTTCCCTGCCCCCTTTTCGTTAGCACAGCGCAGCCAGCGGTAGAAAGGGGGCAAGGAACCAGACTACCCACTCTGCATCTCGTGTGTAATCGTGTTGCATGTGGGCGCTAATACCACGCAACGTTTGAATCACTTACATGGCAGGAAGCCGCGATGAAAACTGATCAGAATAAAATAACGGAGATTGAAAATCTGCATCATGAAAAGGTTATAGACATGCGTACTGTGTGTAGAATACAAATGGCGAGAAGGCCTCTTCAATGATAATTGCTGATTGCACCAGCGGAACAGGCGGCCGGAAATATTAATTATACAACTTGCAAACCAGTCGAGGGGAATGGAATGGATCCTTGAAAGATTCCATTTCCAACTAAGGCAAGCTGCTCTTTGTTAAGCCAAAGATGTCTAATATATGAATGATGAGCCAATACCAATAGAGAGGAGAGTCTGTTGATGGTTGAGAACAAGCATTGACCCATCCCAAATAATGAATTTCTGCAAAATCCCGAGTTTTTAACACAATTAAAGTATAGATTTTCATACAAGCCTACTTATTAATGAATACTGTGATTTGCATTTTGTAATTCTTGTCTACATAAGGATAACAAGACAGCTAATTTGCATACTCTTTCAAAAAACCTTTTCCCTTCCCCTGTGTAGCTAGGGTTTCAGGTTGAAACTTGCATGATCAAAAGCTGCTGTATCGATCTTGCTAAGTGTGTCAGTGTGTCTGCGATTTTCGTTTGAGGCACTCGATCGTTTTCTGTGACGCGGCAATGTTCTTGCTGGTAATTACGCAGTACAGAGTCCGTGACAGTACATTGTACAACGTTTTGCACAATGGTCTTTCGTAATTGTTATGAATTACAAAATGCAAGGAAAAATCTCCGCCTTTTGTTCTTGTTCAAAATTGCAGAGGGTTTAACACCAGCTATACGTCCTGACACTTACCTTGTTCCTGAAAGTCCAAAGAGATCAATCAAACCTAAACAATTCAAGGATTTTACTTGTCATAACATAGTTGAAATATATGCGTCAATGAATACTCGTTGTTTCAAGTCACCTCACAGTAATCCAGATCTTTATAAATATTCTTTATTCCCGAGAACGATTGTTGATTGGAACAATCTAGATGAAGATATTGTAAATGCTAGTACCGTGGATGCCTTCAAGGCAGCTCTCTGATGCTACTAGCTTGCCTCTTCGCACCCTCTTTTCCTCAATGATGATATACCAGTAATCTGGTCCTCAACGTATTCTCTCAGATTCAGATTCAGATTGTTCTCAGCGCTCCGGAAACTAGCCCTATTGTATGGATGTTCGACAATACACCCCACGAAATGGTGTTGATAAAAAATTGGACGGAAACCCGTTTGAACCCTATCTTTACGTTGTCAGGTTACTTGATTGCAACTTGGCGGGCTTTCAAAACTAAATTTCAGTAGATGAAAGCATTTTCTTGCATTACATGGTTTTTTTTTTTTTTTTGTGATCTTTTACTCCACGGCTTCTCTTTTCTAATAGGAGGGATGAACGGATGTTAAAATTGTCCTAAATTCCGAGTCAAAGAACATTTTCGTGGGTTTTTCACATTTTGTCACATTAACAAACAAACAAACAAAAACTTATTGCTAACCGAAATAGGATTTCATGGCATCACCAGCACGGACAGAGAGGCAAAACAAAAGGTATACGCACCTTCATTTTAAAAGTAGGTAACTTACAAATTGTACTCCGTACTCTGTCTTCTTTGATGGAGGGACGGACTGTCCTCTGTACGGACACAGGATAATCTCTCTCCAAACAAATAATACTAATGCATCATCAGCAAAACAACATACGTGCCTGCAAATTGTGAATCTTAAATAATCTTCTTTCGAAGACACCGATGCTTAGTACATACCATTGTTATGCAAATAAGCACAGACCGCCGTGAGCGTAAGCGAGTTGGCATTGCCATACCCATGGGAAGATGGTCTCTGCCATATCACGTGATGAAGCTCCAAGCTTGGCGCTCCCCTCCCTCCCGTGATTCAAAATACATTAAGTTGATGAAGCCTTAAACTGCAACTTCCATCGTTTGTCCGTTTTTACAAAAAATCGTGTGTTATAAACGGCAAAAACTGTTTTTCCCGGGCCGGAATAAACGACTCCTAAACTAGCACGTATGTAGAAATCAACCTTGGTGAACTTCCCCTTCCCTTGATTGTAGGTATAAATTCTTCAATCATCTGTGTCTTTCATCAATATCGGTTTTTACCACTTGAAGATTATCCTTTTTTGATGTGATTTAAATATGTTAATTTTTCCCTTGTATGCAAATGTAACAGATGTAGCGTTCAATTTGATACTCTATAATAACGTGATACCAACGGAAGGTTACACGCTGCCTGTTGTATATTTATATGATTGAAGAGCATTCCAATATAAAGTATTCACTGCTTTCAACTACTTTGCATCTCTTGCAAAAGTGCATTTGCTGATTATCCAACAGAGTAGTTTGAGTTGTGAGGTCACACAACATCAAACGAAATACGCGATTATTATTATGCAATGCTTTGCAGTCTTTTATTCTCCCATTGTTTGGACCAATTTTTATATTGTGTTTACATTTTCCATATCAAAAGGAAATATTATTTTGTACTTTTTTCTGGTATCATGCTAATAAATATATTTACACGTAAAGTGACTTAGTCATCCTTGGTTATATTTCATTGTCGTCTAGTCTTTTAATATCGTTGGTTTTTATTTGTCGATAATGATTTAAACATCACGTACTCTTTGTTAGAGAGCTGTATTGTGTATTACAGAGCTGTACTGTGTCATCCAGTTAGTATTTTCAATTTTTGAAGTGATTCATTTTCATCTGACAGTCTGACATTGACATATAAACCTGTTACGCGTTTAATTCCGGAGAAAATAAATTTCCTGAAAAAGACCACTTTATCACTTTATTTCACAAACTGTTTACCTAATTGAATTGCCATGGATCTGGCATTGTTATAATGGATTTCATACCAAACGTATGGAATCTCTCGGTAAAGTGAAGCAAAAACTGTTCGTTTACAATACATAAAACTGATGTGGGTATTTAGCTGTCTTATGAAACCAAAAGTCAATGACTCGAGAACTTTTCCGGGTCACCTAGGTATCATCACTGAACACTGAAACCGAAGAAGATTTTAGAGTTTTCAAAATGTGATTCTGTATCGATCAACTGGAGCCCTTGTGGTTGATTTTGTTGACTATTATCGATCTACCAATTTTTCTCTTTCTTCCACGTCCAGTAAAAGTTGCTGAAAGATTTGTTATTTTTGAATACTGCGTTTTGCAATTTCAAGCACTGATGTATCATATTATAATGTGGATTATATTGCCAGAGATTTTATACACTTTTGCAAGTACAGGTAAGGCTCTTTTTTAAATCTTTAAAGGGACAAAGTCGGCCATTTGTCATGAATTTTGTTTGATACGAGATACTCCTTGTATTGTTTGACATGTTGAAAGATACTGAATGAATGGGTGACCATGAGTTTATTTGACCCAGGTTTTAGACACGATACATGAAACCATCGCGAAAATGAATTAATGGTCATGACCATTAATTCATCGCGCTGGTTTCATTTAATTTGTCTAAAACCAGGGTCGAATATATGCTTTTTCTGTTTAACGTCTTTTCAACTTCCCTCATTACATATACCGGTTTAGAGAAATGGAATCATTCTCCATGCTTTAATCGACTTGAGTGATCAAGCGATTTAATTTCTTCTCCTTTTCGAACTGCACAAACGTTCATTTTTTCCCTTCATCATAAGAACAAGTCTATCTTTCAGATTCTATTTAACTAAAATAGTAAAAAACAAGACAAGCAAAAATAGTGGAAAACTGAGGGGTGTGAATGCACTGTTGATCATGTATCGAATGTTACATAACGTTTCTCTCAAATGTTCAAAACCCTATCATCAACAGACAATGCCAGTTGTTTTTTCTCCGAAAAATAAGATTTCATTTGTAGTTTTTTCTTTGATCTATAACACGTATCTTAATTAAAAGTAACATTGTCCCGGAATTACTGTTGTTATCATGTTCACTCTGTGCCTCCTCGATAAAAAGACATATTATAAAATACAATGATTGCTAATCCTGCGGAAGACATGTGTACAACTTCCAGTATCACCGATTTTTTTGAAATTCACCAACAAAATAATTTTGCATAATTTCATTGGCACTAATAAGTTTTGATAGTTGGTGGGATGCTTCTTTGGAAGAAGGTACTGAGAAATATTCATGAATCAGAAAAAATTAGAAATGCTGACAAATAACGTTCTGATACGAGGTGATTTCATTCAATACTAAATCAATAAATGGATAAAATTGTGTCAAAAAGCTAACCGTCAAAACTAAAACGGTGTATGTCGTTATGTCTCAAAACTATCAGATGCTCAGCGAATTTAGTCCGTGAAAAATATACATGGAGGCAATTATCGCTGGGAATTGGCTGGACTTTGGCTTATTTCTCAACGGTATGCATTGGATAAACACAGATGTGTACAGATGTCGATATACTGCCAGGAGCAATGTGACAATTTATACATCACTTTTCATTGTCAACAACACACTGAACTGGATATAGTGTCTTGGATTTTCGAGGCGAATTGCGTCAATCCTTGGTGATGACGTCACGATTTCTCAGGAACATAACAGATAAAAAAATTTTGACAGGTCGGCTACAAACATGGAAATAATGTGATCTGTTCAAGTTTTCAACTGATTACGAAAACAGTGAACTTTGAAGAATGCAGACGTTGCGTACTACTTAGCGCAGTAGTGTGACTTATTACTACACTACTGCACGCCCGACTTCGCCAACGCTTGTCTCGAAGGGTAGTTCAACGTTTGATTTGAGGAAAATACACCAGTTTAGGTGTAAACAATTATGGACCTTCCAGAATTTTGAACGTCGGGGTCATATCATGTTTATCTGCTCAAGGTTAGAGGTACCGTACCATTGAGCCGAACGGACAGAAAAATTTATGAAGAATTTCCGACAGTGGTAGATATTTCACGTGAGAGAAATGTTCCATTGGTTTGAAGTGACGCCCGATTTCCCTAGAAATGTTCGTTCTTTAGAGAGGATTCAATTAAATTTACATTACAGTAACCTTGCAAATAGAATTTCGTTTTTTGACACACGGTATTTCTGAATTTAGAGTTCTCAACACTTATGCCTTCAGCCATCTTTCGACGTGTCATATAAACCCGGACTATATACTGCACTGCAGTTTGTATATCAATTTATATGAATGATGCACAGTTGCGTGGCTCTTTCATAAATGGTTTACTTCAAATCGCCGTGCTAATCTGGACAAACAATATCTGTCACATAATCTGCTGTATCCATTTTAGCGAAGTATTTGGATATCAACGTAACGTTGACCTCAGTGTACGGATCATCTTGAACTTGACTGTTGTGTTTAACCCTTTGAGTGCTGTAATTTTTCCCATCAAAATTTTAAAGCCACATTTTACCTATTTTTATGAATTTTTCCGAAATGTTTTGATAATTTTAGACCAAATTGACATCATGTTTTATTGGCTACTGTTTTTTATCAACATTTTGGCAAAAATCTGGGAAAAATTGACTGCGGTATATTGTATAAAGGTGAGAAAAATTGACGTTGGTGCTCAAAGGGTTAATCCTAGATCTTGTTCGGGACGACCAGTTTCATTTTTTGATATTTAGCGTAGTTGACGATTTATGGTATTTTTCTGTTTCAGAGGAGTTCAGGTTGAGAGAGAGAGAGAGAGAGAGAGAGAGAGAGAGAGAGAGAGAGAGAGAGAGCGCAAAGAGAGAGAGCACAGATAGAATGGGTAAATGAGCATAAATCAATTATTACGTTAAAATTTATTTAAAGCGTACGGATTGAATTAAGACAAACGGCTGACAACAGTGTACGCACAATTGATTGAATAAAAGAATAATTGTCTGAAAGGACCGGAAACGAAATCATCTTCTATGATATAAGAAGTTCAAGTACATCCATTGAGAGACGTTCTCTGTACAGGTACAACAAGAAAAGTTCTCTCCAAGAGTTCAAATTTCAATAGAGCAGTTACTGCAGCAGCGATAGTTTTTTTGTAGTGGCTGTGCAGGGCTGACTTTTGTATCCTGTGGACACGTCAGACCCTCAATCGGCTACGAATAATATTCCAAACAGTTCTGTACTCGTACTGAGAGAGCTCCCTATACAAAAACCAAAAACACAGAGTGACTGTACTCTCTACCAGTGAAGCTTAACTTTCAAAGTTAAAACGTTAGGTAACGCATTAATACATTCTACAAACAACGATCTGGACACTTGTCAAGGTAATAAGGCTGAAGGTAATGGAGATACGGATATGCTGACATTTAAGTCCCACAAAATTCCAAATCATTTTTTTTCTTTGAGGACAAAATAGCCACTTTGACCTCGTCCTTACTTCCCACAACCCCCTAAAACGCCACTATCGTAAAACGATTACAAGAAACCTAACCGAAAATCAGTATGTGTGGTCCTTTCGTGTTCTTCACATATTTATCAATCCTTTCTTGCAATGAGACCTTCAAGATACTGCCTTCAAGCTAATTTGCCACCGCAGTGGCATACAACGCCCTCAGCGATAGATGGTGCGATTTCTCCGCGCATTCCTAACAAAACGCAACGTGACCAGGCTCTGAGCAGAGGTACGCAGTAATCAGCACGGAGATTATTTCGTGATTAAAAAGGTGAAAATTTATGAGAGGTCGATCACGCGGATGGTTTCAATCTGATAGCTCAGAGGTGATTCGAGAAATAAACACAGTGATATTGGTGGGAAATGTTGAGGAAAAAATACTGGGGGTGTAGCAAATGTCGTAATAAACAAATGTCAAGCTACAGTCTAACATTCTTGTTAGCCTTTTTGTCGGTGGTTGCCAGACATACGTAAACAGTGGTCGATCAGTACCAATATCGGTGCTCTTGTAGCGGGTACAAAAAACTTTTGTATAAGTGTTTCCTCAGAAACTCTCAACTGCACGAAGTCAAGAGACAAAACTTTTCAACAGTGCCTCAGCTACTCTGCTTAAAATCGCCACAGCCGACGGACGGTCTCGACTTTGCTGGTTTGTTGCCCTGGACGTCCACTGCGATGTATAAATCGTGTTTTGATGCATACCAAAGCATAGTTTCAATCCATCTTTTCAACGAAATGTCTCTCACGGGAAGGCTGCATACTCTACGCTATCCTCAAAAGTTAGGTATGCGCGTATCCGATATTTATTGGACTCTTTATATCGTACCACCCAAAAATGCGGTCCTTTGTGCTTTGAGATTTTTTGCCAAAACAGACAGAAAAACACTCGTATTTTCAAAATTTAGATGTGTTGGAATTGAAAGCATTATTTGGTATGATTCATAAAGAAATTAGTCCTTTGCCGACATATCCGGGGAAAATATTTGTTGCCTGACCTTAATAGGCTACCACCATTCAAGGTAATTCGGGTAATTCAGGTAAATGAGATTCGATATTAAATATTCTCATGGATAAAATAGCATCTACCCATTATTTTGTCTTTTCGGACCGGCTAACATACTTTTGTGAAAAAAATCAGGAACGAGAACTGTGTATCCGAGAGTGTTTTGTCAGACACATCACATCCTGGAGGCTAGTACTTGTCTACTATCGCGAAAACGAAGTTGTCTTCTATTAACTTTAGTAATAAAGTAACTTAGTCGCTGCAACTAGATTTTTCCCTGTGTAATTTGAGAAATGAATTTGTACATCGTTCATCAGCTTGCCGTAGAACTTGAATTGTCGACACAACCATTTCGATTGATGACGGGACATACTTCACACTTGCAGAGCGAACATAAAAGACAACATTGTGGTGTACACAATACATGAGTTGAAAACTTATTTCAGGAAGGCTCTTTCTCGACACGAAAAAATGCCAAAAGTCTCTGAATTATACGTCTTCAGAGACAAGATTTGAATTCCATGCATTAGACAACTTCTGCCACAAACACGAGTAAAATAAGGTGTGTGTGCTTTTCTGCCTGCATGTATGTTGAATAACCTCTGACACCCATGGACCACATTGTGCAGACTTCCTCGGTATCACAGAACCACCCTCTCGACAAATCAATGGGTCAATATCCCTTGCGAGTTTGATTTGACAAAAACTATTTTTCCACACGACGGTAGAGGGCGGGCGTTACGTCATCCCGTTTTCATGGCAAACTTCAACTGAACGTAGTGATGCATCGAGAGGTTGGTAACTTTTCGCTGTTCAGAAATCGTGAATCTTCCATCAAAATTGAATAGCAAATTCATTGGGACAAATTCTGGAAGCAGTTACTCCAGCGTCTCTACGTATGAGGGTAGCCCAGGCCAACTTCTCTGAGCCGTCTTAGGGAGCAGCAGCGTAGTACACCCAGCATATGTGCGATCTAGATTTATTCATGGTCCCTTAACAAACACGACTTTGGGTGTTATTTTCACCACTAGCAAACGTTATGTTACGAAAAAAGTGGCTTGTGCTTCTTTGCCCCCCCACATGCCTTCTCATAAATTTTCAATATAATCCCACTGTTTCGAAATTCTCAACCAAGACTAACTAGCCCCTCGAGAAGCTAAACAAAACAAGGGTCAGATTGGGGAGAGGGTGCAATCGGCGCACCTGCAAATACTCGGGTAAGGCCGTCAGATACACAGTATGTTGTTCTAACAAGTACACAATTGCACAAAACACTCAAAAATCAGACACTGCATACCAGTTACATACGACATCAACACATGGTAAATATATATTTCATCATTGTTCATTTTTTTATTTTTTTTAAACTTATTATAATTACAACTTGTAGTGTGTGTAATACAGGATTGCTTTGTATATTTTGATTTTCTGCATCTCTTTTAACTTATTACATTTTTTTATTTTACATGATCATACAAGTAACACAAGATTTTTTTAACATTTTGATATACATTTGTTATACAGCATCTCCACGTGATAAAGAAATCTTTATTAGGGACATCATCCCAGCACTGAGGACAAAAAAGGAAGACCCTTTTAAACAGCGAACACAGTATGCAAGGCAAAAACTTTTCTCATGTATTGTAATGAAGAAATTTGTAAAGATTTCACTGTCGATGTGTGAAATGACAGTTTTTGTTGTTGTTGGAAAATTGGTTTTCTGGTTAAACTGTAAAAGCACATCACTTGCTGGCACATGGAGTCTAGTTGCTGTAATCACAGACAATGGAGCAGAACCAATCAATGTCTATGCAGCAATTGAAGAAAACACACTTTTTGCTGTTAATTTCAGCTCAGTTCTTAGCAACACTCTTTGTTTGGTATTGTCCGAGAATTCTGGCATTTGAACAAAAATATCTAAGAAATTCAAGTCAGCATTCTTGGCAAAACAACAGCTTGATATCATGTACAGCAAAGATAGGAAGTTATCTGTGACTGTCCACCACCCATCTCATACCAGAAGGTACTGGATTGAGTCTTTCATTGTCACGAGGCAAAACCTGAAGATCGAGCAATGAACAATAACAGAGACAAAATAGAAGTCTAAAATACATAAAAAACAGAACAGATCAGTAGAAAAAGGCATGCATTATAACTCTACTCTTTGCCACATCAAATATCCTAGAAAATTGCAAACTGGAGATGAAAGAAAATTTGTGGAGTGACCATTGGGATAACTATTGCTTCTTTAGGTTTCCAGAAGGGCCCTTTCCCTGGAGTTGTACGGATCTCTTAGGAGAGAGTGGGTGGAGCCGAAACATTGAGGTGAGCTACTAAAAGTTTACCTCCCAAATTTAGATAGAGGGGAACATTCAAGAAAATTCAAACTTTGTCTGAGCTTTCACTTATAAAAATCCACCTCACTTCTTTTAAAAATTTCTATCAATTTAAAACAGCACCTAAAATGCCTAAAAGGGAAGCCCAGAGTGATCAAGAAATTGTCATGGAAGTCTGCCGACTTAACTTATGCTTTATCATATCTTTAATAAATATTACAACAAGCACGCAGACATCACGCCTCCTCCCCACAAAAAATTCACTGATACAAATTTTGATAGAGACAGAATTGACATAGTGCAATATTTTGTATTGCCTGTTGTCCTTTTCTCCTGTTTTCAATATTGCCACAAGAAAATGACTACAATTCAGGTGAGCAAAATCTGTCTTTTGTCAGACAGCCACTATGGGGCAAAAATTCGATGATCCTGCAACCCTTTCTGACAGTCATGCCTCTATTATTGATTTTCCCTCTGACTGTCGGTATTTATTCCCTGTTAAATGTCTGCTGAAGGAAAGCTGAAGAAAAAAAACAAGAAAAAAAAATAGTCTGAAGCAAAGTCAGAACAAAGAGAAAATTGTTGTGAAAGGCAGACACCTAGATTGGGCAAACTCCACTTGTAAATCCAACTTCTCTTGTGAAGGCCATGTGAAACAGAATCATTGCAATGGGTCAAGCCTTCAACCAATACAGCTCAAATCAACACAGAATGAGAATATTTAACCCTTTCCCCACCATGGTTTGGCCCAATCCAACCGTTTCCCTATGGGGAAGTTGGACCACTACACTGGGCAATGGGGGTGAGAGGGTTAAACATTTGCATATACACAAAAAGATGCCTTGTACACAGCATATTTTTATCTCTTCTTGAAAATTTTTTCAAAAGAAACTAAAAATTAATAATCATTATTAACATCTTCAAAGTTTGTCTGTAACCGAGAAAAACATCTTTTCTCTTTCAAGCTTAGTTGGTCTTCTACTCTGTACACTAGAAAAATATATCTTAATATAAATAATTTATGAAGTTTTTAATACATAGATTATGAATACAGTTGAGAGCCAAATTCAAAGTGAAGACAAACTGTAAAGGAAATGCTGAGTACAACACTCTGGCCTCACCCTGCAATCAAGTGCAAGGGTTAAGCTAATGACTGGCAAAGAATAGGATGGATTCAACCATTTGTAATGTATAGGGGTGTAATAGGTAAGTAATATAACAACTCTTAGATGAGAAATGTCTAACTCTTGGACATATGTGTAAACATGCCTGAATTGACCTTAAACTGTCACCTGAAAAAACACTGAGATATACAAGCAAAGTTTTCTATATTCAATAACATTAACTTTCTTATCAAATATTACAATTCACACAATTATATTTCCAGTTCAGTACCTAGCCTCTTCTGAACTGCTCTATTTAAATATAAAATATATCAGTTTATTATGGTATGTCTTGAGTTCAGTGTTGCTCGGCTACCAGAAGGGACCTACTTTGATTACCAGCTGTCAAGGGTTATGCAAATTGTATGCAGATGAGGGAGACTACAAGAGCCAATAAGAACAGTGTTTTGTGACAACACAGCCAATGGCAGTGACCAATGATTGCAAAGTTGACTTACTTTCTCTTTCAACATGAACTGGGAGGTCCAGTTGCTTGCAATGAATAACATGTTGGCAAGAAACGTCTAAAGGATTCGTCTCTTTGGAAGACAAAGGTACAGAAAATAGCTGTGTTGTCACAAAAAAAAGACTACACACAAGTTCACTATATTGACATATTTTCATAAATGTTACAAACAAAAAAAGGCAAGAAAAAAAAAATTGAGTCAATTTTTTCTGATACGAATAGTTAGGACATTGATGGTCGGGTTGAGGTAATACCATGACACTAACAGTTGTTCAAGGTGTATACATCTGGTCAGCAATGAAAAAAAAACATTTATCTCCGATAGTGTGACATCTTGCAATGGAAAATTGTAAGTTTGGGAGGAAATGAACCAAACTACATGACAAAAAGAGAGAAAAAAGTCAACATGTATACAGATGTCTTTTCAGAAACACAGGCTCATTTTAGTTGAGTAAATTTAGCCCAATGTTGCTAAATACAAAAATAAAACTGAGGAAAGAGTTCTTTGTAACCATGGCAACAATCAAGCAGAGACAAATATTTCCTAAAATGATGATGAAATCAATTTTTTCTCAATGTTTTCAAACTGTTGTCATCAACATGAAAATTAATATATAATATTGCTTTTGATTTCTTTTATCAAAACTAAATAGAATTATACTAGAAAGATTGTAGCATAGTTAACGAATAGGTTGTGCTTTGTGTGTTTAAAAGTATGATGCAAATCCAGTGATACACTGTACTTGCAATCAGCCTGAAAACATCTTCTGAACACTAGACCTTTGATGCCTCGGAGTGTTCCCCATTGGGAAGCAAGAAAATTGCCATTGGATCAGACCAACCAATTAGCATGATCAACATTGCAGGGGTTTTTGAAAGAAGCATGCTCATTGGTCGACCAGTATCCTTTTCCCACAAAATGCACATCCTATTCGCTTACATATCACAAACCCTTTGCTGCTTCCAGTCGAGGAAACTGACGACAGCAATCTGGCTATTATTGTAAAATTAGCTGCAAAGTGTGGGGGGACAAGACAGACCACTACAAAATTAAAATAATAACAGCAATATAATATGATAAAATAACGTACAACAAACTAAAAAAAATATCTACCTGACCATTGGGGTAAAGGAATTCAGAAACACATATATAGATTTTGAGTTTCTATCTCTTGTTTTGAGTAATCTCTTCAACAAATTAAACTGTTTTCCATACAAACATACATATTTCTCCATAATTATATACTACACTGGAAATGTACATGGAAACAAGAAAGCTCAAGAAATTTTTCATTTCTTAAAATCCCCCCTTTCCCTTCAAAAAACGTCTCTGTGTTGTTGACTTTATAATACAAAATAACATAAAGTAATAAGTGTCTGTAATAAATAAATAAGTATATAATCTTTACATGCATAGGCATAAAGCTCTCTTAATAAGGACATCAAAGGACAATTCTGACGTAGCACCATGAAGTACATAAATCATACATTAGCTTCCTTACGACAACAAAATATGTCGTTCCGTCCTCTCGTTATCCTCTGAATCCGTCAATTCATCTGCTTGAAATACTTATATATATCTCTTTCTTCTTCTAAAAACTAGTAGTATATTTACAAGTATCTTTAGAAAGTTTATCTGTTGGTTGAAAAAAAAACAGGGGAAAAGAAGGAAGTTAGAATTGTGTTGAGTCTTCGACAATTTCTTTCCATGCATGTACAGTCTTGTCAATATGGAATTCACTCATCACAGGTTTACTCATACTGAGTTGGCGCTGAACTACCCTATGAAATAGTGGGCTGATCCCGAAACCTCTGGCACATTTCCATTGCAAAACAAGACTTGGATTAGCACCGGTCTAATACTTTGAGTGGTGTTTCCCCCTACTGTGAATATTTAGGCTATGTTCACATTCATGTATTTTTTATTAATTTTGCTCAAAATTAGGGCCCAGCATGAGGCTAGACCGGCCATTCAACGTACTGGTTTCTGTTGATGCACCATTCCGCATCAGTTGGCACTCACATAGATGAGGCAATGCCGCGGAAAATTCCTGTATTAAATCACTTTGGGATGGCACCGGCAGAGGACAACCTGTCAAAACACGGCAGATGCCAGAGTCAAACAAGCCACCCAGGCAAGGTGACATTCCCAACAGCCTAGGTGGTCCAACTCATTTGAATATTACGTGACACTAATGAAAGCGCCTTGACAAATAAGACAGAAATCACCAGTGAAAAGATCTTGCGACTTTTCAGACGTGGGAGGGTGAGATTTAGACTGTAACCCCTTGTACCACTATGCCTTAGGTCTCCATTTCTCTGCTCGATTGACACTGTACATTATGAAATGAAGTTTCTTGAGAATTAAGACTTGACTTTTAGAAGGTGCTCTGTCGTACCCTTTTGGTTGAATAGAAAAAATTCCACAGCCCTTTGATGAGTCAGGTTTGGTGTGAGTTTCTATTGTTTTCAATTGACAGCTTGGAGGGTGGTAAGGGTTAGTGCTGAAGATAAGCGAGTTGGGAGTTTCAAATGTTTACCTGGCTATACACTTGTGTCTGACCCTGGATCATTCCGATTACAATGGTCCTCAAGTGCGGGATATTTCAAAACCACCTCCTCTCTCCTCCTGTGCGACTTAAAACTGTGACCGGACTCTCCCTTGTCCACGCCGCACGCTCCCCGGTGGACGATGGACACCCGCGCCGTGGCCGTCACCGTGGTGACTTGGCGTGGGAGTGACGGGGATGAGTGGGGGGATGAGGATGGAGAGGAGGATGAACTGAGTTGTTGGTTTGGTAACTGAGGTTGGCTCAGCTTGGCTTCTTTTCTACTCCTTCTAGACTTCTGTCTGCGTGACATTCGTTTTGCCTGGAAGGAGAATCGAGAAAACATGAAATTAATTCACTACTGATGTCCTAAATAAATGGAATGCATTTAATGCACAGAGTAATCTATTACACACAATCACCTATTTGCTTCCAACTACAGGTGCAACATTTTGGTTCTCTGTGGCAAAGGGGGACCTTTTCACTGAAAAATGAGGGTAACAGGTTGGAAAATCTGAAATTCCTGGTATAATTTGTCCACTGATTTCTGGTATTTGTCCACTGATATAAATGAAGTTTCACTTTCATTTTAGGTCTTTGGTCAGTTCTGAAACAAGGTGTCTAATTCAAACTCGTGCTGTCGATACTTCTGTCTGCTGTTGTTGAAAGTCGACCAGTTCAAAACCAGAAATATTTTCACCGACGCTCTAAACATCTTGGACTTGAATCGTTGAAAGTGTTATCAGTCGCCTTCTGTTTTGTTTATCATTAACTTACAACTTGCCGATCATCGACCTGCCTGTTATTATCTGTCTGATATGAAACCAGCACAACACTGAGAGGTGTTGAGTTTGTCAATTATTTTTGTTTGTGCCAAACTCACCTTTTCTCTGGGAGGCGTATGACAGGTAAGTGTTTCCACCACAAACTCTGGCGGGTGTATCTCTATGTGTTCACTGGGATTGTATGGGTGCCGGAAAGTTTCCCCGATGCCGGACGATGACAAGTCGGATGGCGAGTCAGCGTATCTGTGATGCCTTGACATGGAATGCATGACGTAGCCGCGATCGAGTGGTGGTGTCGGCTCTGGAGTTGGCGTGCTGAGTCTGTCAGCATTGTTGGCTGGCTGCACCTGTTTGTTTGGCAAAGAATATTTGGCATAATGGTTTATGTCTTTGCCATTAAATGAACAGTATGAGAAGTCTACCATGAAATCACAAAATTTCAGTGAATGATATGTATAATCACGGTCACATAGAATAGTTATAGTAAATGCCTTGGAATGCAGTTTGCTGTTACCCTAATAACACAAATTTCAAGAACACCGGGAACAGTGATGGTTTCATCTAGCTATTGCAAGTTATGGGGAGAGGTGATCTTACCTCTGCAGGGGGTCCAATGAGGGAGAGGAGGACTGGAAGCAATACAAGACCATTGAGGAGACCAATAACAATAAGTCCAGAGAACACATAGAAGAAGTATCTGGAGGGAAAGAGCAGAACATAACACATTCTATGTTAAAAACATTGCTCTATCTAACTACATGTAAATGTCACTCACCTAGAATATATTGAAACATCATTCAACTACTGTATAAGCATTTTCCATGAAAAGCATATGGCGACTTCATGTGGAAAAAGACTGATATCTCAGACTACAAATGTTTTTATTGCTAAAGTTTTGAATTAAATGCAAAAATCTGACTGAAATTTTTTACAGAAATCGTTACATTATTTCCTGTGGAGTCTGGCATTACGATTTCACAAGAAAGGACAATTGCACTTTCTATGGGTTCACTGCATCATGTTTGAACTTGTGTCATGGACAGCTTTCCCACAAACATTCAGTTCTTGGTCAATGTTATGTACCCTATTCTTGAAAGCACTTGACTCGATCATTTGTAGTGTCTGACTAATCCAAAATTACCATAAAATGAGTATATGTGGAAAAATTGCCACCTTGGTGTTAGAAGAGGGGTGGGGGATGACCTCTTTGCAAAAAGCTGGGTGGGACGAGGTAAAAACGCACAGCAGTTATAAAGGCATCAAATTCAACATGGTACATTCTAGCTGACGTCGTTCTGGCATCAATACACACATCGCTAGTTTATTCCTCCCTTTGAAGAACACTCTTAGTAAACAAAGGCCAACAATTGAATGGAGACAGGGTTTCTTCAGTGCACAAAGCCAACTGAAACGTAAGCCACAAGTCTACAATTGCACAAACTTTACAGCTTCATTCATCCTTGCAGTTGGCAATATCCTAGGCGGAGGTAACAGCTTTCAGGTGAAACTGCCGAAAACTGGGTTCCCCGTGCCCTGTTTCTCAGGTGCTGACACTGCGGACCAACGCTGACTTGTGTGTGGCATTTACATAAGCTAAGGTTTCCAGTGTTAACTTGCAACTGTTCCTTTCATGAGAGTCCACTGGAACACTGCAACATTGCATAATATCTGTGGCTATGCCTATTTCAATGTGGTTTGTAACTCTCCAGAAAAAATGACAAAATTGTTTCTACAAAACTATGAAAGACGAAGTCACACCTGTGCCATGTTCACACCCCACTACTTGCAAAAATGAACAACTGACCACTAACAACTTAAAACTAGCATAAGAAAGTTCAGAGCTTGTTTAGTCAAGTATGCAAGCTTCTCTGTACTTTTCACATCCAGCCCATAGGCCAGGCATCAGTGGAGTATGTCTTTTCCACCCTGCAAAAACAAGACAGTATCAAAGTTTGATTTTATGAACTGAAGGATGACCAAAGTGAAAACTGAACAATTTCATAAAGAAAGTACACTTGCTCTGTCCCATACAAGGAATGTGTATTTCGCTATCAGTGTTGTTCCATCCAACTTTTTGGTGACTGAAAAGATTCTGTTTGAGACATTTGTTTCAAATTTCACTATTGTGCCGGTCGACACGGATCAGATTACCTCAAATATTTTTGGACAGGACAGAGTTGCCACCATTGTTAATCCCTTCCAAGCCACTCCAGCTTTTACAACTAAGCCCCTCATTAAAGATCCCAAAAGAGTTTGATAAGCATCAAGGACTACTTTATTCTACAAAAGCAACATTTTGGGGTTAAATTTGCCTGCATTTTATTTCAACAATTTTTTCGACAGGGAGCATAGTAGCTTTTCCAAAGTTGTGTAATGATAACAAAAGATTATCTATCATTAGGCCGGTGACAAAATCCTGAGATTTATTGAGCTTATTTCATGAGATAATAGGTAAATGGCAGAAAGTGGTTTCCACGCATGTACACGATCCACAAGGGCTCTAGGCACCGCAAGACTTTTTAGCAATCAGGGCGTTGGGAGTAATGCAAGCATGACTTGTAAAACACAAGGCAGGTTTCTCTCACTTCAGTTTTGTGAACCATACAGAACGACAGCATATCAACCCCTCTACATCACCTACCAACCATTCAGTTTCACTGAAAAAAAAACTTGATAAGAAGCTCCCTGGGGAGGTGCTCGGATAGACAATGCACTGACTCTGGTGCATTTTATGGACTTCTGTAGCAAAACAACCAAGAAGAAAGCAAAGGAACAAAAAAATCATCTCTAGTTTGACAGTAAAACTAAAGATGTTTGTACACAAGTTAGCATTGCAAACTACAGGAAACACCTAGAACTGCCCCAGGTTCAAAGGTAGTGTTAGTATCTGTACTTGTTGACCGCAGTACAACACTGAGAATTGATACATCCGATATCTTTCTGCTACTTCAGATGAGTTTCATCAGTGCAGTTACAACATGAATCTCACCAGCAAATTGATTATGAAGTGCTTGACTTGGAAACTAATAAATTTACTAAAAATATTATAATTAACAGAATAATCCACTGAACTTAGGACCTAAAAACCATTTGTTGGTTGAAGAGTCTCTCAATCCGTATGTGTGTGTGTATGTTGTCGGTGCAATATCTCTTTACACCTGGTTGAGTGTGCATAATGTGTCAGATTTGGCCTGTATTTCAAATGGCAGCCCCGGGGCTTCTCCCCTCTCATGCCTGGCTTGTCACGTATAATGCACCCAGAATCTCGCAGAGGTCAACAATTATAGTTCACTTTGGAGGAAATCTGTGAGTGTTGAGCCACTCCACACTTCAAAAAAAAGCCCACCCGGCAAGGCTGCAGCTATTACACAAACAAGGTGTAGCAAAGAGAAGAGAGAAGGCTGGAGCATATATGAACATTCGTTATGCCAAAGCAAAGCAGGGCCATCTCCCGAGGAATTAATTTTGCATCATTCTGCATAAATTTGAATGCACAATAAGGACTGGGGGTCAAAAACACAATGGTTTAATAGTGACAAACAATTTTCGATTTGACTGAACAATTGGACACCATGAATTTTAGCAACTGTAACTGACCCTGTTTACCAATAACTGTACATATGAATAAAATCACCGGCCATTTCACTTTATACAAAAAATGTTTTTCTGTTAACAGAGCATCTCATTTGACAACATGCAAGGCAATTCAGCTGCAACATTTCATTATTTTAAGACAAGGTGATAATTTGGAGCTAAAAAGCCAAAACATAACTACAGAAGTATGTGCCCTCTTGGGCAAATGGCAATCACTATGTTTGGTTTGTACTGTTAAGCAAATGGACCCTTAGGTGTTGAAATCAAAAAGGTTGATTTTGGCGTAGATATCAAAATTACGAGACATCACAAAACATCACAACTTATGCTGAAATTGTAAAGGTATGGGTCAAAAAATTCTTCACAGTGCGTACTTTACTTCAAAATACAGCCTGGTTTTGCAGATCCTTAAAGCGATATGTAGATACTGAGACAAAAAAATCGCTGGTCAAAATTTGCATCAACAGTAAAAATACCCTTTGACAACTGATAGTAGAAACACATTTTACCAATGTGACAGCTGAATAGCATTCAAGTGTGTTGAGATTTGAATGCAAAACTAATCTTCAGTGAAAAAAAAGCGGGAAAAATAGCAGGTAACTGCCATCTTTTTATATATGCCACAAATCTGACAGAGGTCAAAGGTCATGTTCACTTCATCAAAAGCACCTTCCCGGCAAAGCTTGAACGTACAGGTTTATTTTATGTGATGAGGCTATTGATCAGAGAGAATTCTACAGGCTAGAAAAACGATATCTGGCTTGTGGAATGGACTAGCAGCCATAAAGCATTCCATTGCTGCAATACATACTGTATGACGAAACCACAAACTGATAGTGATATCCCCCTCATGCACTTGAAAGAAACAACACTGCGCTGGTTTTCTTATTTAGTACCAGTTGTGGAGGTATCATAGATGACCGCTGTAACTCTAAGCGGCTGGCTTATAGCGACTCTAGGGAGCCCCTGGTGAGCTCCGGTTATATCATCTTCCATAACAAACTCCTTGCCAACATCAAATGAAGGCACCGAGTCTCCGGAGGTTTTTGTGGCATCAGGTCCATCGTTGGGAAGAAATAAAGCCAGATCTAGTGTTTTAGAAACTCCCAAAAGAAGCAATCCCTGAACTTGCCCAGCGACCCATATCGTGTTTTAGATTTGTGAAAATACATATGCCTGCTGTCAGAAATCCACAACATGTTTACTAGCACTCGCTTGAAATAAAGACGGCAACGGTGGACTCGGACTCTCAGATGATTCATACCGACCTTTTCACCAGATCTTTTAAAGGAGGTCACAGCACTGCCAAATCCTGATACATGGAGTAAAAAAATCTCTAAAACTTCTTAAAAGTAAATGATTTTTACCTGATGATGAATTCAAACTCTGATCCGGACAGCATGATTACGCCAACTAGGGTTGACATTGCACCGTCCACCACAGGAGCAAACATGTGCTCAAGTGCCATGCACATACGGCGGTTACGATCACCAATTGAAGTGAGAAACCCCTGCACAAAAGAGAGAAGAGAAAAACAAGTTTGTTTAGACGTTCCCACACGAGATGAAAGTTCCATCCATCCATCTATCAAAGTCACATCCATCTCAGAAAATTATGGCAGATGTGCTGTAACACATCAAAGGTCAAATAGCACAAATCTAATATCACGTTACTTCTATGTCAGCCATAACTGACTCTGCAAGAAAATTGTCATCTACTTTTAGTGCAAGTTTTGTTGTCAAATTGCAAAAAAAAAAATGTTGGAATTTTCTTCAAACTCATTTAGCTTACCAGAAGTACATGCAGAGTGAATTCTACACCAGACCCAACTGAGAAGATTAGAGTGACGGCAGGAATGGCGCTCATTTTGATTCCTATCAATCCCATGAAGCCAAAGAGTTCTACTGTCATGGTTGCCAGCACAAGCACCTGCAATGAAGAGAAAATGTAGGCAGGCCATCAATGCAATGAAATGTGCACTCTTTGTGGCTTCATTGTATGTTGTATACATGGTGATATATATTTTGTAAAACTCTAATATACAGGGAATTTTTGTGAAGGATTTTACTGTATATTAGTAGAATAAAAAACTGTCCTCCACATACGATAGTTTTGTATGGAGAAGACATAATGATTCATAATGCCAGTAACCTGTTACATAAAGCTAACAATTTGAAATCCTGTATAATAAAACACATCCCATCTTGTCACAAAAACTCGGCCATCACTAGCTTAACGCCTTGACATCATGACCAATAATAAGAGACTTTATTGATTAAGCTGAACACCGTCATCTTGGGTGTCCCTGACAGATTACAGTCCTGCCTATTGCTGGCATGAGAAATCCCTGCCTCATTAGCTTTTCATAATGCGCAGCTCTTTAAATAATTAATCAAGTGATTAAAGATGGCTTGAAAGAGTGTGCAGCCGCTGCAATATTGATTGACACTTTCCGATGCCAATCAAAAAAGCTCGGCAAATTTACATCCTGTGATCACTGGTAAACACCATCTTTACATAATGGCGATGATTAAAATGCAGCAAATTCATTGCAGGCTCTGAAGGAAATATTATGTCAGAGTTTTTTTCTGTCCTCCTTTCTACCTGACTGTGCTTTTCTACCTGAACTACACCATCAGTTGGTGCTTCCCTGGTCGTATTGATTTCACTCGGTTGGGTGTCCGCATTCAGAGAGGTGGGGCCATTCATGTTGCAAACCTAGGGGGGAGGTCTGCTTTGCAC
Organism: Ptychodera flava; assembly: GCF_041260155.1. Classification (NCBI taxonomy): domain Eukaryota; kingdom Metazoa; phylum Hemichordata; class Enteropneusta; family Ptychoderidae; genus Ptychodera; species Ptychodera flava. The sequence goes on from NC_091935.1 coordinate 38,315,433, forward strand.
AATTTAATTGATCCCTGTTATTAAGGGGAGGGGAGAATCTCATTCAAGACTTAAAAAGGTCACAGTGTCATTCTTTCACCCATCACAATGGCAGACACTCTGAACTTCTTCTTCCAGAGCAGATTTTTTTCTTTCACAAGTTGAATGCGTTTATCAGGGCTTTGATATATACAAGTTTATATGTTGCATTGATTGGGGCATGTCAGTCAGATTTGTCAAGTGCCACTCAGCGCAACATGGAGCCTCGGAAAATCTGTCCCCCAAAACTCAAATGTGGGCGTCTGTATTGCTTTTACTCTTTCAAGATCGATAAGACACAGCAAACGGGGAAGCAAGGGTCTCCTTTTTTATGAGAAATTTTACAACGGCACGAGTTATTATGAACAGACAAACAGAAAATTTCCATAGAATATTGCCGACGTCAGAAATCGTGGCGGTCATATCCGGACGTTTGTTTTAATTTCTCAAGTGTAGTGACCCTAAACTCTAAGAATTTTAAGTGCTCTGCTTCGAATTCCTCCCTGGCAGCTCTGATTGCCATGGTTACAGCCCTTTGTTGGCTACATTACAGTGTTCTATGGCTGCCATTCGTTACTGTGCGTGCTAGAAAAGCTAATTCTCACTTATGTGAGAATTCAGATGACCAATTGTTCTACGAGCTGGACACAAAAAGATGCACGTTTTTATCATAGCTTTTATTAACTCTTCATTTCCTGTCCGGATACTCTTTGGCCAAACACTGTGTACAGTTTGCTGAGGTTCAATGACACTTCAAAAATGAATATATCACAAACAAAGATAATACAGTAAAGCCTGCTAAGTTTCCAAACTTGTATACACAACTTATATTAATTCAGCAACATTGTTCATATCCAACCGTTTAAGATACTGGGAGAGATCAAAGACAAATGGTTCAGAGTTGAAAATTAGAAACACTACAAATTTTTATCGACTTTACAAAATTTATTGCACTCACCTCAATGGCAGCTGCCCATGGATTGACCAGCACTATGGTGTTCACCAGAAAGCTGGCGCCCAGAACGCTGATCAACGCCAGCATGAGAAAGAAGCGAAGATTCACATACTGCTCCCAGAAGGTGAACGGAACTCCCCTAGGGTAGTTGGGGAGCCCCCTGGAGGCAAAGTGTGATGAGATGTTGCGAACATCCTTGATGACACTGACGAAGTCCTCAGTGACTCGGAGATTGTTCAAGTAGAAAGGAAGCTGAGTAAAGTTCATTGCCTGAGATTTTGGAACTGAAAAGCAGAAAAAAAGGGCAAAAATTAGGGCAACCTATCAGTAAGAAAACATGAATATCTCAGAGCATTTGAAGTATTAAGCTACACTCACAGAACAGCATCTTGAGTTTCAGTGACTTTGTCTACAGCAGAGCTTTAATTGGTACAATAAATCGCAATAACAAAGTGTGAAATTTGATGAATTTCTTTAAGTCGTAGGAAATTTTGCACACCTATTCATTCGGAAAAGATATTACTTTCATCACCGACGAAGACTCAATGATGACACAGTAAAAAAGGTGGTGTACATACACCTTAGATCAGTGGCACTGCCTGCTGCCTCCATGCACACATAATGATCTACCTGGGTACAATATATGAGGCAGTAGTTTTGTCCATCGACACTAAGAAAGCAACTTAACCACTTACTTCTAAGTTCTGCATCTGAAACACCACCTGGAACGTAATCGTGCGGTTCTGGATGGAGAGCAGCCTGCGATGAAACGGCGGAAATGGTGTCGTACGACCACCATACAGTGAGATAATTATAGAAGCCTCTAGGGTAGATGATACCATCATCACTGACCAATCTAACACTATGTACCTGTAACCAAGGTGATAAAAATGGAGCATTAGGTTTCTAACATCAAGTTAGACATGCTTGTCAGTCTAAATGTACCAACCAATCTGTGAAGTTTGGAACTGCTTGTTGGAAAGCTTCCATTACAACCTTTGAATGACATGTTTTGTTAATTCTTATACACTTTCCAAATCAAAATTCTAAAATTGTTGTTCTAATGCACACTTTATTTCCACAAACTTCATTCGAATATACATGAATAATGATTGAGGATGGGAATGAGGTTACTGTCAGACAAATTTGGCTTTGTAACTTGTAACATCACTATTGGATGACATTTCATTAATAAAATCAGTCACCATGATAGCTATAAGAAGATACACATTTGCAGAACTCCCAGGATATCAAAGCATAAAAAACTGAACGTTTACTGCAAAGACTTTATACGGCCACATGCTTGCAAGCAAAACACAGAGATCACTAGTATTTCTGCCTATCGAGATGAACCTACCTGAGTTTTGTCGATGGGATTGTCAGCATCCCCCGTCTGAATAATCAGCTTGTATGCCAACACACCAGAGTCAGTGGCATTGTTGAACCATCCATTCTGTGTAATTGCACCTGCTGCCCAGTCCCTATCAAAGGCCTCTTGCAAATCTGCATATTGTGATCAAAAGAATGTCAGGTGGAACAAGGTGGCCAGGCGGGGTGCGTCAAATAATACAGACGAGTTTGGCTGAGTAGTAAAATGTCTTGTTGAAGAATTATTTACAAATATAAATATGTCCCTATGGTAAATCATATACACAAAAACTAGTTTGGCACCACTCAAGAAGAATGAGGACATGCTGAAAACAAGTATACAAATGAGAGAGAGGGAGAGAGAGAGAGGGAGAGAGAGAGAGGGAGAGAGAGAGAGACAGAGAGAGTCCTGACGGCAGACTATGTTATGAAGCACTTTGATAAACTTACCGAGAAGCCAGTCCCTGAAAAGTTGGAGCCAGAACGCTGGCAGTTCACCTTCCGGTGTTGGTATCACCTCCTTTACTTCCCTAAATGCATCATGGTACTCGTAGAGTAACCTTTGCCCATTAGGGTAGTCATAATTCTCCTGAGTTACAGCGAACATGTTATAAAAACTGAAATACTTGGTTTGGGCAGCAAGAAAGTCATATTCCTTTGTTCCCTTAGGGACAATGTCTGTAATATCGAGTCCATCTCTCATTTGATAAATGCCATAGGCACTTGCACCCAACAGTCCTGCAGTGAACACTAAAACGGCAATCTGTAGAGAATGGTGCAAGAAAAACGGGAATATAAGTGTCGCTGAAATTCCTTGCGGTTGCAAATATCTTTGGTGCAAAACGTTTTCGTCAATCAGCAATGAGTCATTGGCAAAAAAACGAAAATTGGTGTCATGGACATTCCATGTGGTAATAAATATCTTTCAGGGAAATCCTTTTCTTGAGTCATATTTAATCTCAAGAAACTGAAATAGAGAAAAAAGACACTCATGGCAAATTAAGTTTTCTCATGGCTCAATTGACTCTATCAGCCAGCTATTTGACAAGCATTCTGAGAAGGTTAGAAACGTGGCTGCTGCAGTGATCACCCACCTTGACTGGCATATTCTTGAGAAATGGTCCGTAGTAGTTTTTCGCAAAACTTGACAGAGTCCAGTTCCAAAATTTTACATTTGCACACTTCTCTCGCAAGCTGAGCCCTTCTCCTTCAGAGCTGAGTCCCGTGAGCGGCCGCGTCGACGACGCCGACGACACAGTCGACTGAGGTGTCATAGTCCGTGATATTGGCGTGGGAGGGGTCTCTGCCCTCCCAACTGTAGTAAATGGCAATGAAGAGTCCACAACTGTCACACAATGATCCCCGGTCCGGGCTGGCATTTGTGTCACTGCCTGCACCCTGGATTGTAAAGTCACATGTGTCCTGGGGTCCTGCCTGTATCGGCTAAAGCGACCGAGTTGGGGACTTTCACTTAAATCTCTTGGTTCTACACTTATAACTCTATTTGCACTAGAACTGAAAGAGAACACAAAGCCAGCATGGTGTTAGATCAGTTCAATTATCAAGTGGAATATGTACAGCATCAAATTTCATTTCAAGCACCTTTTGCAGGAAACACCTTTCTCACCGTGAAAAATCAGGAATTACATATTTGTAAGTTGTCTTAAGTATTTTCTTTCTTCACATCTTAAGATATTGGAATTGTAGTCACAAGCACTTGTTAAAATCCAAAACAGCGGGAAAACTGAGTTATTTCATGAACAACTTTGTCATGGTATAACATGCAAGTCTATTGAAACTGTTTTAAGGAGCCTCTAAGCACTTGATAATATAAGCCAGGAGTCTAAATTTGTATACAAAAATCAGCATAATGTGAATGTTTACTCTCTCAACTGACTGGCAGTGGTCAATTAGATAGTGATGAGCATGAAAGATAGATAGATAATTGTGTCATTGGTTTTCTAGTCGAGAGAACTCACTCCACAGTGAACCATATATATTTTGATTTCACTTTTTTGACCATCAAGGTTTGCCAAAAGCAATTGTCCACGGTGAGAGTGGACCTGTTTACAAGGAGGGAACTGGGGGTGAAGAATTTGAGTAAAGCATATTTGACATACCTTGTTAAACAACAAAATAAATCTATTCTTTTTGCTTCTCTTCTTTCTATATCTAGAGCCAATATGGCTGGGAATACAAATATGACTGCTATAAAATTGAAAACCACTACGATTGCAAACTGCAAAGAGAGAAAAAAAAGAATATCATTAGCATGTGACACCAATTTTTTTCCACAAATGAACAGACATATATCTATTATGATGGAATGCACTCCCTAGTAACAGAATGGATTCTTATGCCATTTTATCAGATTTGGTATGGTCAGTTTAACAAGATTGAGAGTTTGACGAAATTAAGAAAGTTCCACTTTCAATGTTGAAAGAAGAGAGAAGGGGATCATAAACGGGAAATGAGGACTTAGGGATATTTAATGATGGAAGTACTGCCTACATCAGTTCTCCTTTTTAACACCGTAACTGTGAATGCAGACATGATTTACGTGATTGTAGAGGCCACAATGGCAACACCTATCTACTTCCACTGATCGATCAGAATATTTTGTCATTCAGAAGCAACAGAATAAAAACACCACTCAGGGGCACAGCTTTTGAAATGGTGGAAGATGTTGGTTTACTCTGTTTTATGCATGGCTGGGCATTTGAGATGCTTGATTTTCTGCAGCTCAGTCTGAACTCTGACCCCCCCAGTCTTCCCAGACCCTAGGCAGCACCTCGTCAGCTCCCACAAGTACGAGCCTCTCATTTCAAAGTGAACCGGTGGAGGTTTGAGCTGGGCGAGAGACATACCGGATAAACAGGTTCCTACATGAATGAGAGAGCCGCCACTGAAATTTATAAATACAAGCTGAAACGCAATTGATGGATCTGGTATGAGAGTAGAGATCACCGACACAACAAGGAATGTGGACGAAGTATTAAAGTACCAAAGTCTTGAAAAATAAAATAAATCAGGCAACTCAGGCTAAAACTGTAGAATACTTCTGTTTTGCAGAGCTCTCTTCCCCCAAAACTTTCAAACACAAGTTCATGAGCAGCAGCTCAGCCACATAAAACTTAGGGTTTTTTAACTTCTAGTTGTCATCTACCTCACAGAAAATCTCTTGACGAGGAAATTTTGAGCTGTAGCAAATCTTTCTTGAAGTATAGTGCCCTGAATATATGATGATTTGAACTATGGGATTTTATGACATTTGTAAAGCTCTATCATAACCAATTGGTTTATGTGCAGTTTCCAATTTCACCATCAACTTCTGCTGTTGTGGACTTGTCTAGAGTGCTTTAAAAAACATCAGATACATTAAAAATAAACATAGAGAGTATTTACCTGTAAAGAGAGGGTACGTAATGCTGGAATAGGTATGACGGCAGCAATGAAGAAAGCACTCATATTATTGAGAGATGTGAGGAGGACACTGACTCCACTTCTTCTCAAGATTTCGCCAGTTTGATGCTGGTAATGTAAAAAAAAGAAACTTGTTAAAAACAACATTTGCAAGTAAACTGGAAAATGAGCTTGATTTGTTTCGAAATTGTTCTTTTCCCCAACTCTTTGGAGCTCTGTAAGTATTCAGTGTTTGTGTGATCAATAACACAGAAAGCAAGCGGTTATATCTTTGGGTATTCAATACATAGATATGCATAATATACTCTGTTTACCTGCTAACAGGCTCTTTCTATCTATCTACTCAATGCATGTAATTTTACAGAAGAGGGCCGTTTTGAAGGAGAGCTTAATTAACATCATCTGTCACAAGAGCTGTGGATGGCTCCTGTCTGGCATGTGCTGTGAAGGGTTTTTCTCTCAGTTTGTCTCAGTTATATTCAGCTATGACGTGTACTGCAGCTAATGGTTACAGATGAGATTTCACTTTTTGAAAAAAATGCTTAAAAAATCCACATCCTTACATATGAAACATACTTAAAGCAACTGTCAACATTCCTACGTGATGGACAACAATCTTAGAGATGAGCAAATAACTCTTTCTGGCATAATGACGGTCACACGTCGTGACTTACAATTACACAAGGCAATAAATATGACACTACGGCCGCTCAAAAAAAATTAACATGATCAAACTTTTTTGACCACCTCAGAGTGTAAACATCTTCATATTCCCAAGCAATATTTTTGCCAAGGACTAAATATTAACACTGCTTGTGTAAATTAGCTGGGGAGCTAAATGGAAGCTGACAGGCTGATGCTATGACCCCGCGATCAAGTTACGCTCCCCTTGTCAACTGTGAAGGCTCAATTGAGTGGACCTGCCAATTGGGAAGCGCTAACAGTTTATGCATCCTTCTGCCCAGCTCTGAGTTAAAAGCAGTCGGAATGCGCACAATAATAAACACTGGACACAGCTTAGCACATGTGATGGGTATATACTATAGCCACAGAGTCAACAAAATATAAATAATAGTGGTACAAGTCTGTCACTATACACATAAGTGGCATTCCACCACTGATTAAGGTCAGCATACGATGCCATTATTCAAAACCACTTTCAATCTCTCTCTCTCTCTCTCTCTCTCTCTCTCTCTCTCTCTCTCTCTCTCTCTCTCTCTCTCTCTCTCTCTCGTTCTAGTTTGTTTCATATGTGGCTAAAATTGTATAAAACACCTTTTCGAAGGGTCTCCTAAAAAGATTGCCGATTTCAATGAGAAAATGCTGGTACATTTCATAATATTCACGAGGCTGAGTACGCAAGCAAATCTTTGCTTGACTTCAGCATACCCCAGTTTGACGTTGTTTGTGTGTGGTCCACAGCATATTGCATATGTATGTACATAGGCACACATCACAGGCATTTGCCTACTTCATGCCATTTGGTACTTAATAAAATTCACTGATATCTCTCATAAATGTAAACTGCTTCCAATATGTAATATCTGCTCGCTTTAGTAGTAATATGCACATGCCATTCCAATTTTTTTTCCCTTTCGCCCTGGGATTACTTTGATTATGGTTCAAAGGGGTATTCATAGAGCAGATAAGGCTCCGTTTCTCAAATTACTCACTTGAAATTGAACCACAGCTTGGCCCACATTCACTTTGGAATGGCTTACACAAGACTCTTGACATGTACTCATTACCATATAAATAGAATCCATGGTAGATCACATTTTCAGATGGTGGGGGGGGGGGGATTTGAAGCCTAGATGAAGTTGTCACATGTGACATGGAATCACCCTTTGTTCATGGGTGGTCAGTGGCAAGCACCACACAAATAATCACTGTTTACTGTGTTTGGAGATAGTACTATAGAAAAAATCAACAACCATATTACGGTGGTCCGGTGTGGGGAAAATTTCAAACAACACATGCATACATACACATATTAGGACACACTGTCACGCATGTACATCCACAATGGGTGAAGAATACAAGCAGCTGGCAAACACATATCCCCCTTCTTTCGTGATGATAGTCAGGTGTAATGGACAGGAAGAAGTCGACAGTGTAAAATTTTCCCGATGGCTTGTCAAGATATCTGGGAGAACAATACCAACCTGGCTGGCATTAAGGAGCTCTGATGGGTTAATTTGGTGCTGCCCGATGAGTAGCTGGGCAGCAGTGCAGTTATTGGGTATATATCTCTTGGATCAAGCCCTTATGATCCATGCATGATCCACAACCGCAAACCATTCTGACTCCTTTCACCATCAGCCCAAATCACACTTTTTAACAAACCTAAAGTGCCTGCTTGCCAAGCTACTCACAGACACCTAACTGTCCATGAAAATCCTGCCTAGCACTGCTTTGGAGGAATGAGACAACTTGCAGTTCGCATCAACTCAACACATCACAGAGAAAAGTCATTTAAAGATGTTTACTTTTGTCAACTGCATGAACAGACAGAGAAGAGCAACTAGCCATCCAATCGTGTAAACAAATTTTGTCCACCTCTAAATACCTGTTCACACCTGCACTCTACTGGACGGCTCAAATAAAAAAGTCAAAGTAAGTTACAATCCACAGGCATGCAGGGCAGGAGACCTAATTGTTGTTAATTAGAAGCTTAACAGGTGTACTCTCCACTGTGAGTGTGTGTATTGTGGCGCTGACTGAGTGTGGTCCCCCCTAAAAGCAAGAAATCAACATCCTTTTCATGGCTTTCTCCACCTTGAAATACTGTTTTCTAAAAGAGTGGAACTCCAACATTTCACTAATTAGGGACAAATTGTCAGCTCGCTGGTATGTACAAGCATTCAAACTGCGTAAACCAGCTATCTCCGACAGTTCTCACTCCATTACTCTTTTTCCTTGACACAGTTCAACTCAAGTATCGAGAAACACATGCTAGACAGAAAGGAGAACTTACAGTCCACATAGGCTAGTTGGTTTATTTTCAACTTTGCTTACATGCTTGCACCAACACACAGTGGATAAAGCTATTGATTTTTTTTTCACAGTGCCCACTCTTCAAGCTTTCAACAAATTAGCTGTCCCTCATACTGTACCTTCAGATGACTGTTTAGCAACAGTATCTCTCCAAGACAAATTTTCGACTAGAAAATGAAAATCTCCCAGTGTTGACCAAAAAAACAAAACAAAATCTCAATGGGGAGACAGAGAAGTCAAAAACAGACTTTAATTCTTCCCTGAACTAGAACAAAAAAATCATGAAGGAGGGGAGGAGTTTCAGACAAGAAAATCGTTGGTGCCTATCTCATTTTTTGTAATTAGCAAAAATAAGAGAAGCTGCTCAAAAAAGAAAACACTAAGGTGGACTAATTAGCTAAACACTTAAGAACTGATCATTGACTGGCTATGGAGTCAATCAAGCAAACTGAAATCAGCCGATAACAAAAGCCTGATTTCGGCCTCTTCTTTCCATCATAAGGAAAAAAAAACTTCTCTGCCACCTTTTTTAACATGTAAGTCACCTTGTGGGAAGTTGGGCTCAAAATGGACACAATAATAGTACTTAGGGCCCTGTTTAGCAAATTCAAAAAGCAAAAGAGGGGCGCAAAAACTCCCGGTCTTAATTGTAGGTTTAAGGGCAGTTCTGTATTCTCTAACTATTAAAAGGGCTTTTTCGGCATTGTTGCATTGAACAATGTAGAACACACAACATTATATGGGTAGCTAGCTGAGATGCCGGCTTTACAAAGTGTGTGGTGAATTCAGCACTGCCCCAGAAGAAAAAAAAGATCGCAACAAACAGAATGAACCCGGTGCCATGTGTACAATCTCTGGCACGTCTCCCTCAGCACCAGTCCCTTTTTCTATCCCCCATACTGACAACAAAACCCGGGACTCTTTTTTCCTCTGTGGGCTGATCATGTTTGTGAAAGAATGGCACATCCCTGGAACCCCCGTGGTGCCTGTGTATGCCAGCGTGCTTTTTGGATTTTCAAACTTTCAGTCTCCAAGTTGATACAATTACAACTGGTGACATGTAGCAACAGTAAGCCATGATGTCCACTTTTCAAATGTTCAAGACATGGGAAGTTATCATTTTCACACAGGTTGCAAAAGGTGGAGTTTTTTCGGTGTGTCACAGTAATTAGGCCACCACTGATTCTAACTGTTCAATTCCGGTCAGTCAAATTGGAGACTTAGTTATAAAACAATAGCAAACACACTATAATGCTGTGATATAACAGTTAACAAGTTACAGTGTTTTCTTTGCCAGTGGTATAACTGTCACTATCACTCTCCCACGAAGACACTTCCAAACCAAGCAATACTGAACATATATCCAAACTTGTTCATCAATTAACGGAATCCGCTATTCCCAATTTTCACTTAAAATTGAATGAGGGGAAGTCATTGGCGTTTCAGCAACTCCTCTACCCCCCCCCCCCCCCCCCCCCCACTGTATTTGAGGCATGAGAGTAGAGACGCATGGATGAGTCTAACGCCTCTGTGAAGGAGAAATCATTTGAAAGTTGCAACATGTGTTCTGGTGCAGAACTGTAGGCTGGAACAGCTTTGTCAAGATTGGTTTCCTATGGGTCAGAGGTCAATGGATAACCATCGGATTCAACCATGTGGAGTGACTGCAACTTGTATACAGTGAAAAAACCACCATAGACGTTAAACTTATTGTGGTCTATTGGAAAATCGCAAGCAGTTTGACGTCCTGACCACTGGTAAACTGGGACAACATCAGTACAAGACCAGTTGGCTTGGAAAAATCTTGTTTCCTCGATGAAATTCAAACTTTTGATCATTACAGTTCCTACAGTTAATTATTGCCCAACTTCAAAATTTATGCCCGTCCGACCTCTGACCAATCAGATGGTGCAGAGCCGACACACTTGATTCACTACCCCATTTATCAATTACTGCCGTTCCATGCACCTGATGACCCATCTCTGTGGAGTTCTTTGTAAATACATAAATTCTGGAGGCTGTTTTTGTAAATATTAGTCAAGGGTTGATTTTCCCCACTAATTGGGATTCGTTAGCCCTCAACAGTACTGTTTCTGCATACCCTGTTGTTATCTGCCAGAGACTTATAAAGACTTTCAAATTAAGCTTCCCTTCCTGTGCCTACCACACGCATTATATGCCTGAAAACACACAACGACACTTTCCCTCTCAAATATTGACAGATATACGTGCAGGGGGCGATTTTGGAAGATCAAGTTCATGCAAATATTTTTCCATAAGACTTCTGACCAGACTAAGGGTGCCAAATGCTGTTTGCGTTTGCCCTAAGGGGTTATAGCTACCAAATTCCTCCATGAAACAAAATCATATAGAAGCTTGTCCCAGCCTCTTCCAGCCTCTGGTTATCTGTATACCACTAAACCATTAACATAGAAACCTTGTGTCAACAACCATATCTAAACTTTATATCTACAGAGGAAGAGGTACATGATACAGGAAGGATGGACCAAAAGACAAGGAAAATCATCTCCCTCCCTCCCTCCCTATCTGTCTGGGAGAGTTTATAGACTGAGCAGCTACTAGAAGGCAAATATGCTTTCAGGTGTCTGTCTTGCCCTCCTGGTAGAAAAAAGCTTTTTGTGGAGGATTGGATCTTAAACAGAAACTTGAATCATGTAAAGTGGGTTTAAAAATGTTCGGCTATATCACAGATTTTCTCTGACATTCCCGTATGTACACCACACTTTGAGCTTTATGCCATCAAAAGCTACCATTGCTGACGGGAAGGCTTTGAAAGCATAATAGCAGTTAATGGCACTGTCACATGTTCGCACTGTATACAAGTCGCATCCCACTCTTACATTGTATGCTATATGTTAAACTAACAACTATGAATTTTAGATGTTTCAAAAAAAATAAGTGGTTGACAATGTTTCTTTTTCAAGTTGATCACCATGTTCACATTAATGGTGCTGTCAGAGGCTGCCCTGAGAGTTCCCGCAATCAATGGTAGTTCTGCTGTAGATTTTGTAAAATTTGCACAAACATGTGCGCAGAGTTCCTATCAAGTTTTCAAGGTAAACATCTCTTGCATAAGAGAATGGTATGTTGCCATCCCTTTCAGACATCGCTCCCCAAAGACACAAGAAAACTGGCGAAGGAATCATGGGTTTAATGAGAAACAGGGAATATGCATGGAGTTGCTTTCCCCCATTGCCTTAGAGCAATTAGAAAGCTAATGCACCAATAAGCAAATGAGAACCAGAGACTCGGACCATTGTCACCGAAAACCAATCTGCTAAGCTGGTTACACACGTACCAAAGTTGGGATTTTCGCGGTTCAATGGTGAACTTGATACCGAGAGGAAGCGTTCACAGCGGTTAACCAAAACAACCCAAGCCTCTCTAGACTGGAAACTGGCTTCTTCAAACCCTACCAGTTTTCTTTTACCCCCCTAGTGTGCATTCCTGCCACATGTTATGTAACCTGTGCATCTCCGGTGCATCAAAAAAGAAAGTGCTTTAAGAAATAAAACAGTTGGGTGGTGTAGAGAGAGTGACCGAGGGTTCCTTCCCAAAACATGTCTGGATGAATTTTGGCCCAAAAATCGATGAAGTCACACACAAGAAGATTTTGAAACATTCTAAACAACTTTTTTTTTTGGTTGCAGGCTGCTCCATGCGATGACAGGGCTTGATCTCAGTCGGCGATGACACGACCTTTACCCCTATAAACATGGACTTCTTTTGTCTATGTTGTGAATTCTGGAAATTATCATAGTGGGAATGTCAAGTCAGGAGAGATGAGAGTTACACATTTTTTTCATTGAAAAGTTGTTTTTTTTCTTAAAAAAGAAGGGAGAGAAACACAGCAAAACTTTGGGGAGACATTGATTAAGAAAAATTTAGGAAGCTGACCACTTTCTCAGTGTGGGGCTTATCATATTGCTTTGGCAAGCTGATTTCTCAAGGCCCTCCTTGTTTCAATTACGTCCCAAAGGATTTCATACTCTCAGAGGTGTACATTAGACAGCCATTAAGCGAAACCTGAGCTGAACTGAGCAAAAGCCAGGCGATGGGTTTTTTGTTTTCTTTATACTGAAGAACTCTTGCTTTACTCAGATGTGACCTGTGCGGTTACAGTATATGCCAGCCAGTTCAATTTCCACACAGGGAAGTAAAAGAAGGGTGAAATAACTCTGTGATCCACCCACTTATGAAATTTTCCAATGACAATCTTGAACTTATTAAATTTTAGTATGAAACTGAAAACTTTTTATAAACATATGCATTCAGCATGGCAGTTAAACATACCTCTCCGTCTGTAGGTGTTAGTGGGTGACACTAGACAGTTGTAACAAAAGAAGCTGTTTCCAATTAAAATGAACCATCTTCCATTAAAATCACAGACAGAAATATTCTCTCCAAAATCTCACGAGCATTACCAAAAACGTGAGGATGCAGCTTGCCTCTTTTTACTCTGAATGTCATGAACTAGGCAGACATTAACATCAGCAAATGAACACAGGGAGCTAGTCAAACTTTGACAATTTGGTAGACAATTTTCACTTGCCATTTAAGCCAACCATCCACACAGTGACAGCTGCCGAACTTGACTATATACCTCCAGATTTCAGTACTATCCTATAGACCTCTATGCCCACAGCCAGACCTCTACAGGGGCACACTGGGGTAAGAGGATTTCAAATCACATGATATGGTTACAAGGTAGAGTAAAGGACTGAGAATACCAGTGATTTTCAAGTGCTATCTGTTTTGATGTATTCCTGGCCTATAATAGCAATCAGTTGATACTGTAATAAGTTCTAAAGTTTGATGACTTGAAACTCTATAACATAACTTCAGATATGTCTTCTTTGGATATTTCATGTATGTAATAGTCATGACCAGTTGTGTCAATGGCTTCAAATAACAGCCAAAATTTAAGGGCTGGGGCAGTGGGGGAAGAAACAGAAATAAAACGATACTTTAGGAGATAAGTTGCTCTTTACTCACCCCAACTGGAATATTGGATGGAAGCGAGGTAGATGAATGTGCAAGCAAAAACATATCGTCTACACCAATCCCTAGAGCTAGGAAGGGCAACACCTAGAAATAAAGAAAAAATTTGAAATATGCTTGAATCTGCCATGCTTCACTGCTTTCGAACTCTGGTCAATACTATACTAGATTCATCCAGGTGACATGAACAAAAGATATTGGTCACAAATGAAAAATGGTTACATTTTTCATGTGTCTATGGAAATTGGAAATTTTTTCAGTCAATTATTCAAGCACTGCTTCTTTGTAATTCTTTGAAAAGTCAGAATAAAAGGTGCTGGAGAGATAAATAAAATTACCAAAATTTTGACTTAAAACATACATTTCTGCCTGTTCTTGCAGGCAGAGTGCTATTTTAAACATGTCAATACCAGTGTCTTTGCATATTAGTGCAAAAACTGTGCATCAGTAAATGGTCTCTGTTAACAGGCAACTGAACCTGGGTGAAACTACTTCATTGAACACTTTCAAATGTAAGACTTTCAGCAATAACTCACCTGTGTGGTAGATGCATTGAACTGAATTCCAAGCATTGCACACACAGCCAATCCAGCAACTACCGACGTAGCCACTAGCAACACTCCTCCCAACCCGACGCCACCTTGTGATTGGACACCATCACAGAACTTTATCATGGTGATGCAGGCATAGATCAACTGATAATGTGAAAAGGTGAAAAAAATTGAATCAAAACATGGGGAAATTGCATTCTTACCCTAAATTATATACTAAACTAAGAGCAGAAACTTTTGTGAGATCAGTTACTTTATGTCAGATGCCGTTCACATCAACTCGTCAAACCCATCATATGGATGCATAACAAGTATGACCTACATACAGTGTAGTACTTGCAATCTTAAGACATACTTGCCTCTTCAAAAAAGATTGGACATGGTGCATGGACTGATTTGCTGGATATACATAACGTGAACACAAGAAAGCTTGATGAAAATTATTTGAGAGACTTGGTGAAAACACAGTTATATTTGGACACTCACCATGACAACGTAACCTGCAGCCACCCTGGTCACGCTAGTCTGGGAGAACTCGTCAAGCAGGTCGTTAAGGGCTGTTTCAGTAAATCCCAGAATCTCATGCTTTGCAGTTGAATTATTGGTTGAAAGGAGAACCTACAAAAAATATCACCTCAAAATTAGAACTGGAATATGATATATACAGGACAAAGCAAACAACTTGGTTCATCTCATTCATGACCATCCAATCATTCTGTCTTGTCTTTGATAAAATGAAATTCTTTTTTTTTATCATTTTTATAATTTCAAAATCTCTTCAACATCTTCATGTAAATTTTCAATTTATTCTTTGATTTTACACATCTTCAAAATGTTTTTGTTGCAAGTTCATAAAGTAAGATCTCTCACTTCATTGCAAAGTGACTCAGTGTGTGTTTGTCTCTAAAGGTTTGCTTTTCTTTCCTCCACCCACACTTTTCCCATGATCTGCACCAGCTGGCTGCCAAAGCTCTGCAGACAGAGCTGACCAAATAATCTATGGTCAAGGTCAGGGTCTTTCCTTGGGAAACCTGGCTGAAGGAGTTTGCTGGGTTTTTTTCTACACAATGACATATCCCATGAAATTCCAGACTCTTTGCCGGTTGGCTCCCACCACAATCCTACCCTGGAGGAATTGGCCTAATTATACCAAGTAGAAAACCCAAGAGACTTTGAAACAAAAATTTGAACATTTATCTGCACTGGGCTAGTCTTGTGGGTGTTGTTTTTCTTTCAGGGGGCTGGCAAAGGGGGTCTATTTTAAATGCTAATTCCAATTCCTTGAAACAGAAGGTAATTGCCGCTAATTAATCTCTTCCGTGAAAGTCCTCTTTAATTAATTTATACCTCCTGCATCTTAGTGAAGAGGTATTTCTCTGAAAGTCTCCCCTTTTGACTTTGACAACATTGTCTCATGAGCCCTCTCCCTTCTTCAGTTTGTTTTTTACTTTCATGTGTCATGATATATGGTTTTTTCCCTTTCTATTTACCAGTTTCATCTTTTGTGTTCTTTCCTTGTATGTGTGTGTGCCATAAATTAACATGCGCAAACATGCCCTTCCTTAGGCGGGACTTCAACTGAAGAATCATTTAAACTTAACTGTCAACTCATTGTCTCCTGGAATAATTAGCAGCCTTAGTTACCACGCTATCTTAACTTGTTACAACCTGACCTAAAATGGTCAGGCCCATTCCATGCATAGTTATGGATGATACCACTTTAATTCTGTAAATCACAGGGGGGAAAGGGGCACACATGAGGGTGTATATTAGACTGATATCACTTACCTCTGTAAATTTTCTCTGCCACTCTTGTAGGACAGCTCTTGCTTTCTCAGCTGTCCAGTCAATACTGTCAACTTTTATATTATTTCTCCACGATTCATACATCTGTTTCTCTCCTTTAAGTTGTACAATAGTTTGAAGGGCTTCCCCGCTACAAAAAAGAAATGAAAAAGAATGTATGCAGTTTGTAATTTTTTGTAACAAGAAGCTAAACACTGGTATACAGAGGCACTACTGGACCACCAGTAAAGATATCTCTTACTGTTGACCCGGTCACAGAGTTGCAAACCCTACTTGTTGACGACAACTGTACAAATTTGCAGATTGGAACATTTGAAGATGTCAACATGTTGACTCAAGAGGGCTAATGCAACTTGCTTTTTCTTGCATATGAAAGTTGTCAAACAATTACAGATGGCTGGCTAATGTCACTAAACTTTGTCACATACATCTATTTGAATTGCTAACTTCGCACTCTTTTTCTTCAGCTAACATACCAACGCTAATCAACTTCAAAGCACAATAGCCTCCCTATTTCCATGCCTATGTGCAAAGTTTTCAGTCCTGTTTTCTGTTTGACTAACGAAGCGCAGACCGGGGCATGCCTGAGTTTTGGAGAAGATTCCACGGAGATTCAAATGTAAATATCTCCAGCAAACAAGCCGACTGCGATGGTCCTTAATGCCAGACAAGTGTCTTAGTCTATCTTACCCGACACGCCATAAAAACAAAAGCTAGTGACGCAAAGAGGGCGATTTGACTTGCAGATTACAAGGGTGCTTGTTTACTCTGAAAATTTCTACAAAAGGCACCAAAAGCTGCATGAATGGCCAGTGAGTCAACTGAATCTTAATTTCCTTCAAATGAGCCCCTCATTATTGCTTTCTTTTTCACGGTGGGTTGTGCAATCAAACATTTGCATATGAATGGTACATTTATCATCAGCCTTGGCCTTGTGTATGGCCACCATGCTATCATGGGAAAAGTAAAGGCAAAAAAACGAAAGTTTCTGGTTTTAATCTTTTTCCTCTTTTTGGGAAGGGGGGGGGGAGCAGTGGGGATATAGTAATTGAGAGAAGAAACACTGCAAACAATATCACTTGTTGATAGTTATCATAGGGAGAGTGATTGCAGAGGAAAAGAGTTAAATAGTGAGGACCTCTGGGCAGTTTACTTCATTCTTTCAATGAGTTTTGCTAAACACACAAGCGTTCAAGAAAGCACACAATTGAATGAATTATTCAGATGGACTCTACTATTTTCTTCTCAACAAACAGAAAAACTCACGCGGGCCTGTTGGAACTTTTTTGTTTTTTTTCTCTTTTCTTTTTGGTTCATCAGCTAAAAAGTTGGGACCAGTGAGTCATCCTAAAAACATCTTGTGCAGACTTATGGCTTCGCTAGTGTGGAAATTTACAGGGGTTATCGGCGGCTCTGAAAACCAGAATGTGTATGCATTGCCGTAATGTACCGGTACAGTGCGGACAAGATATTGTCACAGCTTGGAGCCTGATAACAGTTCTGTAGAGATAGACTTTGCTCTGATTGTCCTGTCCCATGGGAAAAGGAAAGTTAATGCCACACGGTCATGATCAAAGTTCGGAGTTCTAGAGCAATGACTTGCAAAAAATATTGTACACATATTGACGGTCATTAAGGGAAAAAAGTGTTAATTACCTTAGATTGGAGAACTTGTATCATTACGTAGCAATGAAACAGAGGAGGTTTAAAGCTGTTGTAAGTATATAAGACTTCAGAAATGTTAGTCTTGTTAGTGGAAAATGAGTTTCTTGAAAGAAACATTTCAAACTCAAAGG
Source organism: Ptychodera flava (assembly GCF_041260155.1). NCBI lineage: Eukaryota > Metazoa > Hemichordata > Enteropneusta > Ptychoderidae > Ptychodera > Ptychodera flava. The sequence goes on from NC_091935.1 coordinate 38,333,369, forward strand.
GTACGGCGACACAAGGGAGAGAAAACCACTTTCATTTCCTGGTGCCCTCTGTGTGCATAGATAAGCAAAAGTGATTTGGTCAAGAGCTGAGGGATGACAGAATGACAGAGAGAGGAAAATAAAGATGATGAGAGATTTCAGGCACAAACATACTATATTTAATGAGTACTAAAATCAAAATGAATCATATTGACATTTTTTATCGGGGGGTGTCAAAGATATAATCATGCATCGAACAGTAGAGCAGACATTGGACTGCATGATGGCTTACCAAACAAATACTTTGAGACAAAGTAAACTTATGTTGATACATTTGTGCAATAGAGCAGACATGCAAATCATCACAAAGTAAAACAAAATAATGGAGAAGCAGCAAGCATAAGACTTATACACTTATCAACACCTGTGGTCCATGTATCCAGGCCACAGCACAATTTACATCTTACTCTTTCAGGGGAGAGCGGTATCAAGCAAAGATCAGGTGTAACACATTGGGAAAAAAATCACAACCCTATCACATTACTTTTAAGTGATAAGAACATCAGAAGTTCCGGTTTTGCCCTTTTCTACGTTAACATAACAAGAAGGAAGGTTTAAGCGCATCGCTGTGATCACTCAGGTTGAACAGAACAAAATATCAGTGACCATCAGAGGGAAACTGCTTCACCTCTGTGGATAGGTGGGGATATATACTTGGGTTCATCACGTCTTTTGTTGTACTGAACAGCTACGGTTGGAGAGTCACGTATGTCCCCGTGCCGTGGAAGGAAACTCAGGTGTGAACTACGGGAATGGTTTAACATCATGTGTCGGCGATAACTCATACGGAAGAACATTACGGGAGCTCACCTTGTGATATGACCCGTCTGATTTTTCTGCACACCACCAACTATGAGTTCTTCTGGCCACGCCATGTATTTGCTGGCAAAGCCTGCACAACCACCAGTTAGCTCTGTTCCAACATCTGGCACCTGTCATCCAAAACAAAGAAGGCACAGGTGGTTTAATTATTCCCTTCTTGACTCTCCGGCCATCACCATATACTTGTAGAATATCCATGCCTTTCCCAAGAGTGGATTCTGTAGACTGTTATTCACCACTTATCATACAAATTTATTCATAAAATCTATTTTATTTTGGTGAGCTGAGGAACAAAACATTTTGCTTGAACAACTGTGAAGAAAAATGTTGCAGGTGAGAGTATGTCAAATTTTGTATTTTTCAAATAAAAGTTGCCATTAAATTCTGTGCTAAATTGTGTTAAGAAGTACCAACGAAAGATCAACAGAATTTTCTCCAACAACTATATAACGTCTACACTGTACCTGTGTATTAGGTACACATTAGTGAAACTGAAAAGTAATGAGGATTTAACTAATTGATGTTGTGAGTTGGGGAAGGGGGGGGCTGGGAAGGCACAAAACAATGAAATTCACATTCTTTATCTTTTTCCCTGGTAACCTGTTAATTTAGAGGTATGAGGATTTTCAATGGTGGCACTTACACCCTGCAGTGTTTTCTAGTGCAAGCCAAGAACCCCAGCGTATATTGCTGTCATTACCCATCAATGAGCAATCTTTATGCCGCATGGAATTAACAAGGCAAAGAAAAACGAAGCAATGCACTGCATGAATGCTCCCAGGCTCTTCAAAGCTGCGACACTGAGTATCGGCTACAGGCCGTGCACCTCCATATTAAGATCCCATTGTGCCTGAATGATGGTGTGACCACACACACTCACACACATACACACACAAATATGATACTTCATATCCTGAGCAACAGGTGTGAAGATTAAGAAGTTCTGTAACTTGGCCTGCACTGAAAAAATCAAGAGCACACAACCAATTTCACATGTACGTTCAAGAAACGGGACTTGGGAAGCCTGCGCAGTCTTTCCTTAGATGTGCCCAGTGTCAGAAACTCTCAAATCTAATCCAAGGGCCAATAATCCTTTCAAAAACTCCATTGGCAAAGTCCTTGGAAAATAACAGCATGACTTAACAAGGTGGCCACATACACGCAAACTGGCTTCAGCGAGTTCCAATTCATGCAGATTTCAGTAAAAATATTAGCCAACTTTTTCAGAAGTAACCTTTTAACTGCAGGTAGACATATTTACTTTATATAGTGCAATTGTCTTGCCTTTGAAAATGCGGGTCGTTGAATGCACTTTGCAAGAGAAAACTGTTTACATACTCAACATGAACAGTTGTATGGATATTTGCAAGATAAGATAAACACTTCTATTGTGTCTTGCCCAGTCTCTTTGTCCATGAAATATTTCTCTTTCTCATTTCAAGGAATAGAATTCTGATTTTTAGAATAACATTGAGTAATCATGGAATTTAGTTAATTGTTATGGACACATACTTTACAGGAGAACAGAGGAACTCTGAAAGACCCAGCTATGGAAAATTATGAGCCATTGCACTTACCTGGCCTGTGTATTTATTTGGAGCCATTTCCGGACATTCCGGATCTTGTGGATTGAGACAGGGTTTGTCCTGGTATGCATGACCAACTCCAGCCTATGTGGGGTGTCGAGAAAGGGGGAAAAGAGTGTTAAAAGAAAGCCAAACATTCATTAAATTGTGGATTGCAATATTCCGGGAATATATATCCATCGTGGAATGTCCCGTCCTAATTTGTTCTGATATCACCTTTTTTACAATGATTTGTCATGGTATAGTCTAGAGTCTATAGGTTAAAAGTGTGATTACCAACTAAAATCAAGGCCTGGCATGGACAGAATAACCACTTAAATAAATCGGGCCATTAGCTGGGCTTGGATGATGTAACTTTCCGTTTTATGGGGCTAGCTAAACTGCTTGTTCAAGGTAAAATGGCATGGTCATTGAGTTTGCCCCAGAAGGGAGAAAATCCCATGTCGGGGTTTTTTTTCTTTCTTTTTCGTCATTTTCAAGACCCGTCTCTTTCAAATACCTTAAATCCTCCCCATTCACACGTGACAACTCAAGTGTAACAGAGTGTAGAGTTTTACATTGATGATACAAACGCATCAAGAAAACGACCTCTCACTGCTGGCAAAGCAAAGAACATTGACCAGCCTGGCACTAATTGTGTACCCATTGTCTCCTGCCATCCTAACCGCCAATTATTTTTTTTCAGGTATATAACCTAATAAGAAGAAAACGTTTGGCAATAAGCTCATGCACATCCTAATAAAAGACATACAAGCATGACCTTCCAACTAAACTCCACAGACTCTGTTGATTCTGGCTACCCTGTGTTTTGTTTCCTCTTTACAGTGCGGCAATTCTACCGTGTATAACTTTGCATGTCACTTTAGCCTAACACATATACATGGCCACTCTCCCACAAAGGATAACTCCTACACAAGTTTTTATGTGTGACCGTGTTGCATAACTTTCAAATTTGCATTTCCCTTTTTTTTCCCCCCTCCTGTACCCTCTCTTTTGTAGGAATTTCATCTCTGCCCTAATGGCGGCCGTCTCCCCAAACATGCAAAAACAAAGAAGGAAGTGCTCTATCCTTAATCACGTACACTCTACGTTTGATTTCGTCTTGAGGCACTTGCAAATGAGCAAGGGTTGTAAAAAAAAGGAAAGAATATCAGAACAGAACTGAAAACCTTGTATGAGGAGAGTTTCAAAGCTTGGTTCTTATTTAATTAATTGACAGTATATCTTGTCTCCGTCAAGATCAAAATGGGCCTGATCACATCAACACTACCCAACAATGCTGGCGCAGAAGAAATTCTTGTTTACATTTTCTGATGTGTATGGTACAAAATGGGGATTTTAACCCATTTACCACCATAGTTTTGCCCAAACCAATTGTTACCAACGGTGATTGTGGACCCGTGTACAGCAAATTGGGGAGAACAGATTAAAACGAACATGACAGAGGAAGGATGAAAGAGCAAACTCACTGATTCCAAGACCTTCATGAGTGCATCAGCATCTGTGAAAAAATTAATCTCTTCTCTCAGTGTGTCTATGAGTCCCATTGGATCCAAATTAGTCCATTTCAAACGCATGTCCAGTGTACTGCAAATGATAATGACAATAATAATATTAATAATCATAACAACAACAATATGACAGCAATAAAATTGTGAAAAGGTTTATTTCAAGATGTCAATACTTTCTGTTTGCTTCTTTGAGGAATGTTAGTGTTGTAGGTGGGTAAGGGATAGCAAACCCATTTACATTCAAAAGGCTCTCTGAAATTGATCTTGGAACAACACCCAACATTTTCCATTATCCCGTGGGGGAATTTGAAAGTTTGTATTCCTGGGGAAATGTGGCCAAATACTCAGATGTGTACTGTTTCAAGCATAAACAATGCTAACACTTAAGGAATAAACTGGAGGAATTTGGAAAGCATGTGGATTCTGTTTATATTGAGGATATTTTCCCTTAAACCTGGGGAGACATTTTTTCCCTGTCAGGTCTGTTTTTATCTTTCTAAGGGGCAACCATACCCTTGGCCCTGGTGTGTTTTGGACTTGTTCACTTCCCAGTATTAATCCATTTGATCCCAGATACAAAACTGCAAATGTGCTCTTTTCAAGAACATGTCCATCACAAGAATTAACCTTCTTAATCTTGAGACGTAAAATAATCAACTCATGAGACACACTCATCTCCAAAGATTAGATAGAAGCCAACTTGTACCCCTGTACCCCCCATCCCCACCCCAAATTTCATACAAGTTAGGTTTTGCCCTTACCAATCAACCACTCCATAATTATTTTTCACTCACACACCTGGACTGACGTTTGTGACGTGGCCATCAGCAGTACAGTATCTAACACATTTAGCATATGTTCAGAGATGGCATCATTTGCCTATACTCGCAACTGTCAAGATTCATTAACGATAAAAGTTACAGACAAATGTCTACGTGAGCTGTCAATGCGTCAGGAGAGCCCTGATTCGCTGGTTCAGTCCGGTGCATGTTACAGGCCTGGGTGGCCTATCCACTACATTTTATCATGCCGACTTGCCATCTTGATGTTTACACTGCCAATAAACAGTTTTATTTTTTTCTCCACAGCTACTTTTACAGACGAGATGACAGTACAAGAATGACTTTCAACAATGACAGTTAAGGGGCAAAATGCATCCCTTTGTTAGTAAATTTTTTCCATTTTTTCCTCTGCTACACTTTACAATAATAAGAAACTAAAGATCTTTTTTTTCCATGTCTGGGTCACAATGACTTCTCTATTTACAAGTGGTTCATGAATTATGCACTGCGATTATGGAACAGAAAATTGCCCCAGGACCTCTTTGCAGGCCAATTTCTTCTCCCATCCCTCTCCTGGGGAAACTGTTTAGTTCTGAGTCATGTAGTGTGACAAAAACATTGTCACTGAAGGAAACACTCCCAGATTTGATGTCTTAACTTCGCAGAAACAAACTATGTATACGCAACATCACGGTTTGGACAGATTCCAGCTAACACCGTTTTTTGTAACTGAAAATATAATTTAATTTTCGGAGTAAGTTTCATGCTTGGCTTAAGTTTACAGTTGATCAGAACACAAAGAACAACTCGCAGAAAATACACAAACACACACACCCTGGCACACACATATATATATATTTACTAGCTGTTATTGTTGATATCAACAGGGGGAACAGGGAACAAGGTATTATACTTACTCTGTTGGCAAATACAGGGGTGTTTTGGGTCCTAATAACTTTGCCCCTTCCCAAAAACAATCTAATGGAGTGATTATAATACATGGTACGATCCCTTCTAACATCTGTGGGAAGAGAAGAAAACATCAATATTAAGCTACAAGTCCAATATCTCTGAAAATTTCAAAATTTCAGCTTTCATAATGTCAACTTTCTTAGCATTCTGTACATCTGAATATTGGCGTATGAAGTACCAAAGTGGATTCGGTAAATAATCCTGAGCAGCTTGTTTCTTTGAAATCTGAGGAACTGGAAGATCATCACTGATTGGGAGAAGAGGGTTTTGTCGGTGGCTCTCGTCCAATCAGAGATGAGATAATTTGTGATTTAACAGTTCATTCAGTTTGTGAATTCTGTCCTCACATGAAGAGCCTATGAAATATGCTTGTTTCTGGTAGCTGTGGGTGCACAATAGTGTATGAACCTAAAATGTACATACCATTTCAAATATTCCACCTTCAAAGCTTGGCATGGGAGGCTTGTAACAGATGTCTTCTACATCCCACGTACTGATGAAATGAAAAAGAAAAGCGCATCAAGGTTAAAATCATGGAAACTTTTCCCCATCATGACCCCGGCAAACTTTCCACAATTGAAAGATGAAAATCTCTCTTTTCTTTTGACGGATGTTCTCCAGTACAGGATGGGGTACTTTTGATCACCTTACTTTAAAAATGCAAAACACAAGAAATCTGAGAAACTAAACATCATGAAAAGTACACAATCTGAACTGTATGTTGATTATTGCAAGGGTTGGAAAACTTATAAATAATCTGCAATAATATCACACATGACGAAATTCATACTGCAGTTTTCTCATTTACAAACAATATTACGGTAAGATTTTTTCAAATCTCATTTACAAACAATATTAAGATTTTTTTCAAATGTTGTCAACATACAAAATGTCACATCATTCAATATCAATGTGGCTGGACGTCAGGATCATCAAATTGCTTTATCACAATTGGTACTCCACATGAAGGTTTTCCAACGAAAAACAAACAGAAATTTCTACTTACATTCCATACATATCAACTTCTACTTTGATTGCTTCTAGAGCTGAGTGTAAATGATTTTGCAGTGCTTCTTGAGTTAAAATGTTGGCCCCGTCTACCTTAGGAGTCTGTATGAGTATCTGATTTGTAGTCCCCTCCCCAACACCCAAAGTATCTGTTGTGTACTGCAGTTCTTGCTGAAGTCTCCCACCAGCTGCAAGAAAAGGGGAAAATGGGAAGAATTAATTATTATATACTTGGAAGTTTCACAGGTATTTTACTATGATACACTATGGCAGAAATTTATGCATAATCATTGTCTAAACCCTGATTTTCCAATACTTTTTCAATATCAACTGGAAAACACCACTAGATCAAAGTCATGTTCATATTAAACATGATGAAATCCAATACTACCATGCATTTGTTTGGCATTCAGTTAGCAATCTAAATGCTAACATAAACATGTATATCATCCTAAAGTGCAGTTTTTTTCTTTTTTTGCACCAGACAAAAGACACAACTGCTGCTGTCCCTGGTTCCCTAAAATGAGGTTTAAAATAAAATATGCTTGTTGAAAGCTTGTCCTGTAACTCACAAGTTGCTCTCTAAATTGTCACGAGACTGAAATACCTCTGTCAGTCTACCATGGGCCTGATTATACCTCCAACCACAATGGTATAGTCCTGTGAAATGTGATTACATTATCAGCCAATGAGAGAGTCAGGAGAAATAAACCATCTAAAATACTTGCATGCCAGAGCAAATTTGGAGATGCTGGGATAACACATTTGAGGAATAAAACAAAGCAATGTTTGTTTTTACCATGTTCAGGGCATGATTTGGAGGTAAACAACTCTTTTAGATTCAAGTAACTACGAAGTTCCAGCAAATATTGCAAACTTATTATTGACCCCGCATTTAATCTCAGATTCCAGGCAGTAGTGTTAAACATTATTAGGCCATTGGCCTTGAATGTAGGTCTCGGAAAAGGGGCCATGTCTCAAATACAAAAATGCGGCAGATTCTTCGAGTATATGAACGAAGGAACTGCTAACAGTTCAGGCAATAAGGTTTTGGGTGAGGGTCTGCCCTATCAAAACTTATGTTGTTAAATGTGAAATACTGTTGAGCGGGATGAAATCACCTCACTCAAATTTTTGATTGGCCGATGTTCTGCAAGGCTTGACCTACAAGTACTTAAGTTGGATGGTTTATACTTGGGTTTTGTTGTTACTTTTCAAGCCCTGTTAAGAAATCTGTGAAGAAATTGCTAAAAGCTGGGCAACTGTGTGAAGTACGGATCTAAACATGTTCATGTCGATATCATCATGGAATATTTTGCGAGATATAGCTGTTTTTAATTCAAATTATTTTCATTAGCTTTAGATAGTTTGTAAGAGTATCTAGTCCCCTTTTTATGATTAGTGAGTATTTTTATTCTGATAAACATAGCAAAGGATGAGACTGGCACACCAGTGTATATTTATATATACTTGGGTGACACGATGGGGCTCTTGAACCATTTAGAAAAATCAGAACTCTTTCTTCACAACTTATTGTTTAACGTTATTGCAGTTTGGCTGGAAAACCCCTAGAATCAAGATTTCTGTGAAGTACCTACTCCAGAAGGGACGGGAGACAAGAGAGGGAAGAACTCTGTGCCGGTGGTATTTCAGGATGCCAGATTGGGAGCCTGAAATAAACAGGGCGGCCCGGCATAGTAGAGACTTCTCCTCTGTCCAAACAGCTTGGATTTACGTCACTGTACTCCGTACAATGGCGGTGCCCTAAGGCAAACACTGTGTCTCTCCCAGACCAGAGTTGAGCGTAGACTATGGAAGGAACATTTGAAATGTTTGTGCGGCTTTCATCAGCTATACTCCACACCACAATACAACCTGGATATTGTAAATAAATGATTCCTTTTTGCCTCAAAATTGCCATTACTTAGCCAGTTCAAATGTCAGTGGATAAGAAAATATATATGTGAATCACAACTGGGTTTTTTTTTTGAGCTGCATTCTTTAATGGTTGAGAGATGCGTAGTAGAATTCTTAGTTGCCATAATTTCCTGGTTTCCTTTTCTAGGTCTGAGATTACAAACAGTGTTCATATTCCATATTATAGTCAGTACTTAATAATATTTACTTTGATTGGTCCAAAGGTCAACTATAATTTTATCAATTCTTCCTTGGTTATTTATCGCTTGTATCCAATGTTCCCCACTGTCCACTTACTATGATTAAACTATGCTTTCCAAACCAAATTCTAACCCATACGGTACATACATACCTTTGTGTTTAATATGGGAATTTGGAGAGAAACAAGAGGCATTTTTGGGGGATTGGCCCAAATATCACATGTCTTCATGGGAAGAGAAATTTATCGCTGATAACAAACTGTGTATGACATCAATTTACTGCTGCTTGATAGCTATTCTTAGTTAAAAAAGAACAAATGTACTCACTGTGCCGTAATTTGGGAGAACATTTTTACAAGCTCATGAAACGATCCATCTGAAATCTAGCAATGTTGAGAACACAGCAAGCCTTGAGTACCACTGATATTATTTGTTGGCTGTATATCTTGAAAAATATGTCAGTCAAAATGAAGATGGACTTTAGTTTCATCAATCACTGGCTCATGAAGTGTCCTTCTCGGGAGCTAAAAATACTTGACACCCATCACATATCTGTTTTCATTAGTTTCCTGTGATTCCAGATAAATCACGTCAATAAAAATATTGGATATAATTGGTATTGACAGTTTGAGAAGGAAATTTATGTCAAGCTCAGTGTTTTGAAATGTACCTTGTATAAATTAACTGTGGACATACCACAGTCAGGGCATTTACATGAGGGGATTTTACACAGCCAGGACTTGAGAGTCACTTTCCCTGGAGCTGTCTTTATCAGTAACTTGTTGCTAATTACCAATCATATCTTTTTCACAGGGAAACTGACGCTAAAGCTGATAATAGTCAGCAGAGATTCTGCACATTTTTCTGCCATCATTTGCAATTGTGACTGAGTTCCTTCTGCTATCCTTGTAAGCAGTTCTCAGAGATGAACTGAACAGAACTGAATTTTTTCCTCCAATATTTTTTCCAGGATTGCAAGATCTTAGGTGTAAACAAATTAATATTGTTGATGGGCACAAAACAGTGTGGAATTTGTTTTGTTCTATGCTGTCCAGTTCTGACTTCCATGCCTGTCAGACATGTTTGAAGCAAACACACTTCGACCTTTTCTTACACAGAAGTTGTAGTTTTTTTTAAATAGGTGCATGTGTAGGTGTATGTGGTTGGGGGATGGGGGAGCCACAGATTTCAACTTATAGCCTGCTGATGAAATCAACACAATATTTAAAATACTATTCTTGTGGCTGCTTTACTGTTTTCAAACACTGATACACTTCATTCAGACATGGCATGAAAACAGAATAACACCACACACTACAAACCAATTATTGTACAAACCCTGAACAAATTCCAAGAACACAAGGAATGACCTGGTGACTACCAATGTTGAAAGATTCCAACATCTTGTTAGTGTCAGGACATTTGGGCGGAAGAAGTATCCGTTCAAAACAAATATATATTTGTACAACAGGAAGAATGAGCTGGTCACACAGATTCCATTAGTTTCCTGAAAAGATACACAAGCGGAGGGTATACATACACTCTCACTGGCAACACACAGTGATGTTGGTAGTCGAACACGGCCAAAATTCCTAATACCTTCTTTTGGTCACATGTGACTGTCTTAAGTAAAATTGAAACCCCTCTATTTCACAAACACAGTAGTGGATATAGGTAAACATCCTACACTAATTGACTTTAACAAAGACTATGTATGCCAAATTGTAAGGAATATGTGTTTGAAGAAAAACCTGGCATGAAATGTTCGCTCAGGGTTCTTCTGTACATGGAATACATCTGGCTGTATAGCAGTACAAATCAGGAGCGGAGTACAGAATGCATCGCAATGTGAGCCCTGGCACTGTACCAGAATCTTAGCCCATGTCCTCCTTATCGGACATTCGATAAGTCCTCAGGAATCACACTAATTCCGGACCCACGTCCGCGTGGCAACTAATCCTCCTTTAAATATGCAACTTTGAGAAGGCCATGTGTGTATATGTGTGTAAGCGAGTGTGCACACACCATGGCGGGGAAATAGAAACAGCAATGGCGGTGAAGTTATGCCGGCTTACACCTCACAACGACACGACCATACATGTACATTTCATTTTATTAGGAGCAGACAGCGCCTATTTCATGTACCACTCAAGCAATAAACACGTTTTTATACTCTCTCTGCTTGATAAGTTGCCACCGAAAGAGAGCACAGTTCACTAGATGTAAAGGTGAAGTTGACAGTGTTTCTGTCATCCACATCATACAGAAAAAAAGTTGCGATGTCTTTCATTCCCTGATTTTTTTCAAAGTTGTAGATTCATATTTTAGTTTTTGCAATCATTTCTTTGCTAACTGTGGCAAATACAGATAATCCAATGTGTATTTGAGGTAATTAGAATTTTTTCTAATTTCCTTTGAAAAATATCTTTGTTGCTTTGGTTACAGTCGCTTTTTTGTACTTCTGTTGCATCGTAACTTGTCTGGAACTTTCACTTCTTATGATTTAAAACTGTTTGTCTGATATTTTTGATTTATTTCATTGTCTGTCTGGATGGGAATAATAATTTGACTAAAAAATTCCAAGTTTCTTAAGCAGTACTTTAGGAAATTAATTTACAGTGGATTATCAGTTAATTGCCAAAAAAGTTCACAAATTTCTGGACAGGAGCGGTTTCTGATCTTATGCAAATTGCACACATGATGGGAGTCTGTTTAGAGCTCTCCAAAACATGTGGTTGTGTTATTTATGTCCAGAAAGCATTCTGCTGGAGCCAGCCTAGCCATATCAAAATAAACTTTCTCCGTTGAGGATCACTTGTGTTTGGCCCCCCTGATCACAACATAACACATCCTACAGACACCACCAGCATGGCAAAGCCTTCCCCTCTCAGAAAAACAAGAAAGTTCGGCAAACTCTTTATTACCATCATAGTGTAGAACCAATCTCGGATGTACTTGCAGAATAACACCTAGGGAAGAACAGGTTTCTGACCATGCGTGTTTTTGCACGGTATATTCAAAGGCTAATAAACACAACTTCATTGGAAATATTTTCGATTCGATTTGTCCGAGACTTTCTCAAAATAAGTATTATATTACCCTAAATATCATGATCACTATCCTATTACACAGTCTCTTCCCTTGATGATGGTCTGAGGTGGGGCCCGTCCATTTTGTCCACAGGGGTAGCAGGGTACTGCCAAGAAAATGTGAAGGTGTGTATACAGACTATAGACACTGATTGTTATTGGGCAAGTTTCCACGCGGTGTAAGTGGTATATGATGTACCTCCTTTTCAAATTAGAAATGCAATATTTTCACGTATGAGCTGCAAAGACACTGCCCTGTCATAACTCTTCCGGCCCCTCGCCTCTCCTGCTTCCCCTCTGCATTAAATCACCACTTCCAGACCTAATTCCTGAACAACCTTGAGAGGGAAGCCGGCGGTGCATGAAATTTGGTATGAGGGTAAAAAAAAAAGACAGTAATAGTGCCACATTGGTAATTAAATTCAATCATCAGGCCTTGCCACATTTCAAAGTTCAGTAGTTAGGACACATGCACCAACACCTTTTTAAACAGAAGGATCAATTGCCATTTCTTTCTCAACAACAAAAAAAGACAAAAGTATTCATGACTTTTGAGCAGAAATTAAATCTCAAACAGGTTCACACAGAGGAGGAGGTACATGTAACATGTGAGATGATTGGACAATTCAGCAGGCAATTGCAGTTCCTGCATAGAAAAGGTGTAAAACATGGTGATGAAATAAATTCACTACTGTTCATATAAAGAGGATTTGTCACACGAAGCCACTGTGTTGTACCTATATGCTCCTGCTGACAACTATTAAAATATCCACCATCTTACCAAGAGCAAACAACAGAACACATCCACGCAGCCATTTTTTCCCAAGCTTCTAAAAGAAGATATGCTGGAGCTGAGCGCACACCACATGGACACAACTGTGAGCCATCAGTAGCTTTCAGTAAACATGTCATAGGGGCTACTCTAAACACACCATGGCCTATTTGTTTGCCTTCCATTTAGGGCCCAAAATCTAACCCATGGCAGCCATGCAAACAGACCTAAATACCAGCCAGCAATAATAAACTTCTCTTGTTAAACATTGCATTTTTTCTCTTCCCTTCGCTCACTCTCCATCCCAAGTCGACCAATGGAGGCAGTTCAAACAATCTCCATTTACTTGAGCGGGGAAACACCATGGACCTGGGACAGCTCATAAAACTGAGCTGAGCTGAGCTGAACTGCATTCCTTGAGAAAGACACTTGCGTAATGGCAATGTATGTTATACCATACAGAGGGCTGTTTTTCCCCTTCCTTCCCAAACTAGATACATCACAAATTTGGCAACTCTTCGGTTGGGTGACTCTGATAAAATCTTAGAGCACCAGAGAAGGGAAAGGATTTCTCATTTGGCCACGACAAATTCCTCAGAAAATGGCAAAGACCTAACAAATTCTTATTCACTGGCTTTCAAGAAGTCCCGATACATTTTGCCTCTTGTATTATCCATCTTGTTGCTGTGGAGACAGATTAAGATCCCATTCAAGGCCTAAACAAGCGACATCTATGAATGTGTCAAAGTCATCTACACAGTCAAAAGTCTGTACTGTGCGCTGACAAAGCCAATTCAGCATGCTCTCAAATCTCCCTACCCCCCACACCCCCTTCCGTGGACGTCTCGAATCACAAAATCTGGAAGTCAGTCCTGGCCACAGGAAAAAGCGACGAATCAGACACTAAACACAGCGGCCTACAGTTAATATGACAGACAAAGATCAGCTAATAAATGCACACCAAAAGCCACAGATGTGTGGGGATACCGACGACATCGCAACACTGTTTTTTCAATCTGTCAGTGTCTACACCAGACAACAAAACCCCAGCAGGGGCTGTATTCATCTTTTCTCCCCTTTTTTCTCTTTTTCTTTTTTGGCTTTTCCCTTTTCAAACACCCTACTTTGTTTGAATGAAGCGGGCACTCAACGGTTAAACCCTATACATGAGTGCCACACTGATTACCCAAGTTTTGTTAATGAAGAAAAGAGACATCCCCAGTACCTTGCAAGACCTTCTTTACATAATCTAGTCAGGAAAAGGGAAGAATATAAGCTATTCCCTGTAAATACCTTGGATCATTTTCTCTCAAAGAGGAAATTTAGTTTTGCAAAAATGAAATAAATCCACTTTATGACTCTAACACGAAATGGCAAAATCCACTGCAAACCTCTTCTGGAAAATACTTAACGTTCTGTTGATGGTTTCATGAACAAGAACAGCACAGAACTGAAACTTCCAAGTTCAAGGTATTACAAATGCATCAATCTTTCATACGGAAATTATTGCCAAATGTTCAATAAGTGTATGACACAGCTGTTTTTTTTTAAATTACCCGTGATAAACTAGCTCACAATTAAGCCTTAAAAAAAGCCCAGAAACAAGCCTAATGACAGTTAATATATTTTCCTTTGTGCCTACCTCAAAATATTAGTAATTGTGCCACAGTTGGTCCACAGGATGTACTTTAGTTATGAAGGAATTCATATGCTGAGAAAATGCATTATTAATGGTGGGAGTATCCGAGGCTAATTTGTGTTTTAAGTTATAGGTAATTACATGTATTTTGGTAACACTCATCCAAGTTGACATATTTTGGCCTCAAGCACATCGCATTATCACCAGAAGATAAGAGGAATCAAATAACGCACCAAAAAAATCGTACGTTTCTTTTTTTCTGAATGATGGAAAAGACATGTTTCCTTTAAAAAATGTTGCAGACAAGTCTAAGGGAACAGATTTGTATGATCACTCAAAACTAACATTTGACTGGTTTTGGAATGCTTTGAAGTGAACAAAAACATGTACATGTCTCTATGGATCAGCAAGTGAATTTTGGAGGAAAATTGACAATTCTGTGGAAAGTGGGATGAGACACCACGGAAAAAAAAGTTTAATTTCAGAGGTACATGAAAAGTGTCTTCAAGTTGTGGAACCCAGCCGTTTTGACATTGCACAGGTCAGAGGTTAACTCTGACGTGGGTCCCGCAAAGTGGTGTAATGTGTTCACATACTGGATGCTGACAATAAAACATGCGGTCCAGATTTACTACGGTGCCTGGACACGGGTTGTCTCGACAGCTCATCAGTGTGAGCAAGGTTAAAAGATTAATTTAATCTAACATGGTCTCAGAATGCGGTCTTCAAGATGACCCAATATCAGATATTTAAGCCTTCTAAAACTGACAGCAATTTCCTGGCTAAAACACTTGTTGACAGGACTGAAGAGCCAATTTCTAAAATCTACTCCATTTTGATATTCAAAGTGACCATTGCACAAAACTCTAATTCTGAAAATTTGACTACATTGTAATAGTTCTATGTTCATCTTTACCAAACATGTAATTCTATCAGTTTGGGCAGCTGCCTTGTATTTTCACAATTATTCATGTACAAGCATTCAGCTACAGTTTTAAAGTATATATATCTTCAAATATGATGATGGGTATACCCCAATAAAGATAGGTCTTCTTCCACAAGGTCCCTTGTTAATTCAGCTACATACATCAAAGTGAAATTCCCCCCCCCCCCCATATTTTATTGTCTGTGATGTTTCACATTAATGCAGACACCAGAGTATTTCATAAATTATACCATCCACACCAGCCGGATGATACACAATCATTTCATTGTTGTGTTGATGTTTTTTTGTGATAGTCCCTTCATTGCAGTGTATTTTCTTCTTTCTTTGTAAATGAATTTCACAAATAGTAAGAAAAGGTATAATTTTATCTGCTGATTTGATGATCAGCCTACACAGGTCTAAGGCTAATTCAATTGTTGTGTTTTGGTTTTTTTTCTAACTTCAGGAAAATCTACCAGGTAGCGTTACTAAATCAAAGTTGAAGGGTGGGAAGGCAAAACAATCCTGCCAGTCTGACAACAAGCCGGCAAGAAACAAAGTCATTTCACTTTATGCAAGCAACAACAGGTAACATTACACCACCTGTGCTTCAGGGCGCCAAGCGAAGAGAATGCACCACCGTCTTGCATTGCAACCCAATGTCAACCTTACAAATTCAACAGAAACCTGTGTCAGTGTGTGCTTTTCTTCGCATCCCTGCCATTTTAGCAGTACCATCACAAAAATTTTAACAGCCATTAAGTTACACAAAATGGAATGCTACGCTTGCTTTGGCCAAGTAACAGAAATGTTACAAAAATGCATACCATTGTGAACACAATAGCAGCATAGGCACTTGAAACCATACAAAGCCTCCACATGTGTGTACATACATACACATACCCTATAGGCAGCCATTTTGAATATTGCAGGCTCAGATTTTGGGCAGCTAGTTTGGAAAAGTGGGGAGGGGAGGGGGTTCTTTTCTGACACGCTCCAACTTTGTAAATTCGGTGACTAGTCTGCGCTTCCTTTGGCACGCTACGTGTTGGATTCCATCGGAGGGAGGTTATCGGGTGAAAAGTCCGTGATAAACAACAATAGATACGATTCAAATGAAGTTAAGCATCCCACAAAATGCCCAACATACTTTCCAAGTTAAAAGTAAACACACAACTCCGGCAGCTGTGAGAGTCCCCCACTTTTGAACTAAATCACTGTCATATATTTGCCTTGCCACTCCAAAGTGCTTGTTCGAGTGGAGGCTTGAAAACGGCCGGCCCATCTCAATTCAAAACCGAGTTTGAAGTTTGCCTCCGTTCAGTGTATCAATTGTGTTGAGCACAAGTGTAAACTAATGAATTCGAAATTACACCAGCCTGAGTGAGAGAGTTCATGATTGGACACCGTAACCGTTAGATAAACTCCCGGCTCATGCCCCTCGTTTATTACTCGCTAAACCTCCGAGTCCAAAGCTTTTTTGTGTAGCCACAGTGTATTCAAGTTCGCCCGCTCCTTTTTGAAGAAAGAAGATTTTCTAGCCGCTTATGAGTTTCATTCAAAGTTCACTCCAGTGACAAGAAGCGACCGTGCCACTGCGAACTTATTATGTAAATACAGCTACGGCCTACCCCCACTTCTACAAAAGATATATCCACAATAGCTACGGAATTCCTTCCTGGACAAGTAATGTAATTTTGCAAGCAGGCCCTACACACAAGGGACACAATTTAAACTCCGGGGGTAACCTCCGCGACTTGAAGGGCATCCCCGAGCTGCGGTTAAAAATCTACATATTTGCTGCCATCTTACTTGAAAACTTTCCAACTGCAACGAGACCACACACGGCGGGCAGTCAAATTAGCCAACCCAGGGTCACAACCAAAATGGCGGATGGATAAATTTCACTGACGATCCCGAACTGCCGGCGTGCCAACTTCAACAATTCACCCAGATGACCGATTCTCACCTAATTGAATTCATTTTCAGTTCACCTGAAATGCCCTAAAACTCTCTTAAGTCTAGAAACAGACAGCGTCCGTTATTGTTGGTAGAGATCACCGACAAATGTTGTTCTAACGTTGACACGCTAAAGCGTAACTGTGGAAGACAGCTTGACACCGCACTGCCGAATTTTATGTATGGTGGAGGTTGATTGATAATAAAAATACAAACCTACCTTCTACCCAGAGCTTCTCTACGTCCGTTTCCACTACTGCAAATTTCAATCCGACTGTAAGACACGCGAGTATGAGCATTCCCATTATCAATACTTTCCCATAGTGTAGCTGAACATGGCAGCCGAGTTGGAACATGCATGACTGTATCCTCACCCGTAGCCATAGTGCTGCTTTATTCCCGTGCGCCCGTCCCTAAAAATATGAAGAAATTAAAGAAATGTGATGATAATGAACCTTACTTGAAAGTTTCAAAACTGTCTGATCGTAAAACGCTCACTGTGAGAACAGCAGAACACGGGACATGCGCCTTGCGTGATGCCAGCGAGATCACAACACACACTGTCAAATATCCGTTCTGGAGTACGGGGACCACCAAGACGGGGTCGAAAATTGCGACATTCGCCCCAGAAGACAAAGCTTGGTCGCATTTAGGAAATAAACAATTTCAAAGCTATGACAACGTGCTGACTTCACAGAACACGTAAGGCAGGGGGTGAAATTTTAGTCCTGTGACGATTGGATTTGAAGGAAGTGGTGTCTTCGGTGATAAATTGACTGGGTCAGATCGATGCTAGCTTGGAATCTCATGAGTTCTCGCTCCGTGACCTTGTTTTCAATGGTTTATTCTGCGGATCTAATCATTCAGAACGGGTCTGTTTGACCATCGACGAGAACTTTTCCCAAAACAATGGTGTTTTCCTTGACTTTTGAATCAGGCTCGGGAGTAGAGCTTAGTGAATGTGCCAGAACTGGCGCAACACGTATGTACACCGATCACAATACGACGGAATTGACTTTTGACATGAGCAAATTTCATTCATTTCCGTCGACTGGTACTGTGCATTTTGCTCGTTATTCCGGTACAAATATTCTACCAGGCAAATCCCCGGGATGCAAAAATTTCAAAATCAGTGCCGGGCCGTGACCCGAGCGTCTCTTACGGAGCTATTTCTAGACCAGTCGCGATGTTCCGTGTCACAGTTGTAGCCCGGAATGAAATGTAAACACGATGTGCAGTGTGCTATGTCCCACGTTGCATGCGACAGGGTTTTGTGCCCGTTTGTCAACCACACTTGAATACGGTAGAATAGCCACATACTAACCCTATCTATTTCCTTCTGTGCGTGTCTGGCGTTACACCAGCTTGTCCTCGTAAGCAGATCGTCGTTATTCTCCGCCATAAAGGAATCCTTGGAGTTTAACCGAGGTTCATCATCCTGTAATTGATTATATTAGGAACGGTTAGAGCGAGTCCGCAGTCATGGCCAAACGCACTCTCGCTGTATGCGCGTGAGGAGGTCGCCCACGTTGTCGCACAGAAACCGCCAACAAGCCTTAAAATTCCACTGACACAGAACCCATAGAGCTTCTCTACCTCTTCAACACTCGCTGGACATGCCAAGCGATTCGTAAAATCGTATCCAACAGCTCGTTTGGATAGGCGTTCAAGTCCGACCTACGACAGCTACGTACTAGTCCTTCGTGAAGCTTTCAGTGAATACGCTAGTCAAATGAATAGAAGAGGAAAGCGGTGAATGTATTACGTGAAGCCCCACCCCTCCTGTCAAACGGTCCTAGTGAAGGGTCAATTCCGACAAATGTGATTGGTCCGCCGACGACCAAATGACTCATGTAACACGAGTTCTCATTAGTTGCTAAGTAACGTCACTGTGGCGAGAGAAAGAGGGGTAGACCACACAAGATGTTGGAATAGCATAAAAGGTAGAAGCTTTTAGGCGAACTCACATAAACAACTATCACAAAAATGCAGTAAAATTTTTCGCGGCCAAGTCAACAGTTTAAAGCAAAGTAGCTCGCTAAAAACCAATCCATAACGCCAGAATATGTCAACATTGGGAAAAAAGTTAGACTTTTTTTCCACTAGATGATCTTTAGACATTTCTGCGTTGGCTTTGAAATTTCTTCATACAGTTCAGCGAAAGAAACTTTCCATCGAGATTGCGCGCGCGGACACAGTTGCGAGAGGAAATCTCCAATTTTCACTTTGTGTTTGTCAGCCAGTGGCGGTCAAGTTCATGCGATAAAGGTTAATAGGTGTGATGCGGTTTGGTAATAAATTCCTATCCAATTAAGTCAAAGTCAATGCAAAAGTCATTTAAGGGAAAGAATTGGGAGCCGCTTGTCCATTGTTTGCGATGACAGCCAATGAGTCCCAGCGCGCCACTGCCCGAGTCCCGCCAGTCACCTAAAATTCCCCTGACAACTCGGGACGACCACAAATATTGTAAAAGTTTTGAAATAAATTTTATCGCTAATTGGGGTACCGCCCCATGACAACAGACCTGTGACATTTTGGCTTGCTGTGCACTGCGGAGAAAAGAAAAAGTCAACTGGGCACTTTGTTATGCAAAGACGCAGCATTTTTTTATACTCCCGCTCCCTCACTCCCAATTGACGTTGTTTTTCATCTCCTAGCTACTTTCAACGAACTATACCTCGGTTATCTTAGAGAGATTTTCTTAGCTGTGTGCTAGTGTACTGTTAAATGGTTTCATGCAACTACAGAAAAATACTCCTTCTTCTTCGCAAATAATGGGAAACTTTTTCGTCTTCGTGTCGGGTAACTTTCGTGTCTAATTTTACAAAACATGGACATAACAGCCTTATCCCCGCATAAAAAACGCAAAGTTTACACCGATTGCTAGGATTGAGTGACATGTCCGTCGGCAGCATTTCAGACGGGAGAAATTAAAGCAAAATTTGATAAAGTGAGACAACTCATTTCTGAACAATTTTAGACTGGAAAGTGTTGGCAGTGGTCTTCTTGCGCTACGGGCGAAGGCGCATGTTTACGCGGAACGCAGCGGTAAAAATATGAGTAAGATAAAGGGCCCTGTGTTCTCTTGCATTGTGGTGTTATTTCTAGGGATTGAGACGTCGAACATTATGCAGGCTGTCCTAGTATGTGGTCTATATTTCAAGAAAGGGAGGCTCTAATTACGTGTCACAGAGGAAAGCATCCCCTTTCAACCTGGGTGGCCCAAATTTATTCAAGTCGCATCGCGTATCGTATTACCGTTATAGTGGCACGCCCACTACAGAGTGTTGGCTTGCAATGTCGTGTCGGAAAGAAAAGCAGAGCCAATGTGCACCCGCGTCAAACGTACTCCCAGTAAAAACCGCATAGCCCAGTAAGCGCATTTCTACAGATTTGATTGACAGCGCCTTTCTGCCGTGTCTTGCTGAGATACGGACAAATGAAATCGATCACCATACGGCACGCAACCGATACGACTTTTTGTCAAAAGCCTCACGTTCGTCTGTACCGTGAAGCTTAAGATGCTTCGCAACGCAATATCGCGGATAGGCCGAAGGAATCTTTTATTTTCCCCCCGAAGATCAGCTGCATCTTTGGAAATGATTTGGCTCTGCAGCTGAAAGAGAAAGCAACGGCCAAGACGGCGCGCACACCTGGAAAATTCGACTGAACAGTGAAGTCCGTATATTAAGTATCACCTTCGTAAAGAGCCGCTCACCAAGAAATGTGAGAGGTTCTTCAAATATCTGAAACGCACGTGACAGAAATGACTCCCTGGCAATAATCATGTGATTGCATTTCATCGCTTCGTTTAAATTTCGCAACATTTTAATTAATTTGGCAAGGTAATTAAAGTGCCCCTTTCTGTTGCCTTCCCAAGCCGCGCATACGACACTAATTCACTGGAGCCGTCGACGTCTATCAGAGATCTGCGAAAGAGACGAAATTGCTTAGTTCTGACTATAGACGTCAAAACACGGGAAGTGGAGGGGGGAAATGGTAGTTTACAGTTGTAGGTGGTAAATTTTCCTAATGTACAAGTAGCTCTTAATTATTACAATGGCACTAAGTTACTTCCTACTTTATTTGTTTACTTTATTGTTGTTTATTTGTTTGCACATTGTCTTCATCTAACCCGACGTTGTAAATCTGGGTGGAGAGCGCGTTCCGTCCATCGACTCAGTACGTGACTTGGCAGAGAGCAAGATAAACAGCACAGAATAGCCTGTTAATGACTCTCTCATGGCGAAGAAAACAAGAAAATGCAAACGATAAAAGATGCGCCCAACACAAAGCGCGATCGAAAGTAATCAATTTCCCTGCGTGTGTACTAGAGTATCTAAAATGTCAAATGCATTAGTCACACTATAGTTTAGAAAACAATGGATAATCAAAACCCTTTCATTTCACAAAAAGGCATATTTAGACACCCTCAATCGGTCTAAGGGGCTAAAGTATGTGTGCGCTGAGACAGAGCGAAGCCATTATTCCAAAGTTTCTCCTGTACCGGGAACTCGGAATGACGGAAATTATAATGAAACACGCAAGAGATAGAGATTACTCGTTCATGTAACTGTTCATTTCGAATAAAATAAGAGTCATGAAACTGGGGGGGGGGGGGGGGGCAAGAGGAGGCGAGAATTGGCGGAGAGATACATGACGACGTAGCCTTAGTGCACATGCTGACATTGGTACTGAGATGTCCTTCCGCAACACGGACGACAGTTCGATAAAGTTTTGTAAAAGATATATCGTTTTAATAATTACCATTCAGCTTGAACTATCGATCATCGAACAACCGTGGTAAAAAGCATTATCGAGCAAGCGTAAATTCTCCCCGTTTTTTATGGTAAAAGTGAAATAGTACGTCTGGAAAACAACACCAAGAAGTTGTGTCAAGATTTGAACGGTAAATTCCATCAGCCACCCTTCCCCAGTCACTGATATATGGAAAGTTTTGCAGAATGTCTTATTTTTCATTTGCTACTTCGGTATTTTCCAAATCATTCGACTGGTAGATCCGTCAGTATCACAAAATGAAATCTACATCTGTTGAAATATATGATATCTACTGAATGAATAAAAAAAGCAGGAGCGACTCCGTGCAGTTCAAATAAATGCAACATTTTTCCAACATAGCGGCAAAGCACTTTCACACAACGGGGGAATAGCCATATCCCTTTGGTCTCTGTAGGGTAGTTAAAGTCTCAACGATGGAAATTGCACATGGAAGCTGCACACAACTACATCGGTGCAGGTGTGTCGACAAGTTGCCAAGTATTGTAAAGTTTGGGCGGAAATCCCTCTCCCGCGATGAATGGTAAACAAAACCCTTGCAGAGAACACAACAATCCTCTGGGCATGATTTTTTATATGTTCTCCAGTCGTTCGTGAGAAAATTATTCCATTTCAGAGTGGAACAACCATACTATGTGTTACAGCGCGATGAAAACTTCGGGCTTTTCTTTCGTTACTTTCGTTTGCCTGTAGCTTGACAAATATTTGACGAGTCTTTTCAAAATTATGAATTCCTACTTTTCATTGAATAATCACTGTGAAAAAAAAACCCCGGGCAGATCGTTGAATATACTATAAGGATAAAACATTAAAATGAAAAAGGGTGGTTTTACAAAGTAAAAAATAATTTTGCGTAGCACTTTTATTTCGACTATTTGGGATTATTCGATGCAAACACCCCGGACGGCAAAATGAGAAACACTTCAATTTAAGCTGCATGTCGAAAAAAATCGTCCATAGGCTTATAACTCTGCTCTTGTAGGTTAAAAAAAAACAACAAAGAAGGTGCGAATGAAATATGTAAGTTTGTCGGTTAATTAATGAACTTGAAAAGTTTTAATTCAAAGGAAGGCTAGAACTAATATTTTAGTCTGTAAAGTGACAGTATATGGCAGATGCGAAGATTGAGGGCAGACTGCGCGATTGGTTTCAGCTTTCGAGGACAGTCATGCATGGATGTAAAATCGTTGCTAGGAGAAGAAATTCTGCCACATCATGGGGCAAAGCGATGCAAATATTTTGAACAGTTATTGGAGATTTACGATTGAACAGGAAATGACGAATGTCGAGGGGAACACTTGACAGTAGTCGGTTAGCCGTCACACAAAGGGCAGCAGACAATAGCACCACTGTATCCCCTTTTCCATTCGACTAGTCACGCGGTGCTATGCTGCACTTCGCGACACGACGACAACACTAAGAAGGGCAATGAACTCTTACGTCACTACATCGTCAATATTTCGCTTGAAACGAAGAGAGAGGGGTTAAAGCGTCTGATGTTTTGGTAGGGTGGGTCTGAAAAAATGCAGACTATATATGATACACCCCGAACACTCAGTGACTGTAACAAAGCCATGTTCACGGCACTCAAAAGTTCAAGGCAGTGCAAAACTGCCGACCTGCAACAGACTTATCCTATTCACATCAAAGCTTCGTCAATCGACCGAGTTGTAAAAATATCTCTCACAAAAATAAATAAAAGTTGCGGAGACCCGAATCTTGGGTCGGATACGTTGAATTTCTTAGGAGAAATACCAATCCAAGTCTGATCAGCCTGGTTGGTAAATAGGGTATCACTTTCAGGATCTCATTTCGGAGAGAAGTGTTACCTCTAAACAACTGTCTTTTCCAATTTACTAACGTTGTGTTCACACCGATACAGACTCAGATCCACCAGGGAATACGGCTGTCGCTCAAACCAATTGAGAATAGATACATCCTACACTGTCACGGTTAACCTGAGCATGAGCATTTGTCATAGACGAGAAGTAAACCAATATACGAGAATTAAAATTAGTCACTGAAAACAATGGCAACACAAATAAAAATGCGGC
The DNA here is from genome assembly GCF_041260155.1 of Ptychodera flava. Lineage (NCBI taxonomy): Eukaryota > Metazoa > Hemichordata > Enteropneusta > Ptychoderidae > Ptychodera > Ptychodera flava. Next base: position 38,357,441 of record NC_091935.1, read on the forward strand.
CATCTCCACTATCTTTATCTCGTCTATGATCTCTTCTATATTTTTCTTCATTCAAATCGCGCATTTGGTGAGAATCTATGATTTTCTTCAGCAGCAGAAACGTTTGTACTATACGGCCCTTCTTCCTGTAATTTTACGACAGAAACTGGTATAGTTCTCCATAAAAATGAGATACCTTTGAAGAAAACTGATATGCACAGTACGTGAGTTACATTGTTACACAGAATTTTCAAATGACAGAAAAATTCGTAATTTATATCTATCTTTCCATCTCTCTGTCTCTCTGTCTCTGTCTGTTTGTCTGTCTGTCTGTCTGTCTGTCTCTCTCTGGAATAATTTTAAAAGTGAAAGTCGTTAAGTTCTTTGTCCAAAAACTTAGTTTTGAGCACGTTCCAATGTGTTTAGAATCACCATATATATATATATATATATATATATATATATATATATATATATATATATATATATATACACAAAATGTATACAATGTGCCCTCCCGGTTATCACCATAATGGTTATATATATATATATATATATATATATATATATATTGAATGTATCTTACGAGAGAAATACAGTATACAGTGCTCGATACAGGGTCGCCTAGCAGTAAAACGATAAAAAGCGAATATATCAACATCTCTTCTCGTATGACAGAAAGAGTATGTATGTACATATATATATATATAATATATATTATATATATATATATATATATATATATATATATATATATATATATATATATATATATATATATTACATATATATATATAAGCTGTCTCTGTCTCTCAGGTCTCTCTCTCTCTCTCTCTCTCTCTCTCTCTCTCTCTCTCTCTCTCTCTCTCTCTCTCTCTCAGGAATTACAGCTTATACGATCTAAAACATCAAAACATCAAACATGATTGACTTTTCTGAACTGTTTTACATATATATATATAAGCTGTCTCTGTCTCTCAGGTCTCTCTCTCTCTCTCTCTCTCTCTCTCTCTCTCTCTCTCTCTCTCTCTCTCTCTCTCAGGAATTACAGCTTACAGCTTATACGATGTAAAACATCAAAACATCAAACATGATTGACTTTTCTGAACTGTACCAAGCAACATCATTTACAAGCATACGTATTTATCATTTCATATGTGTATGTGAATGAATGAATGAATGAATGACTATACAGGTATGTCTCTGCATATGTGTTGGTACATAGCCTATTACACATTTTGTAGCATGCATCTATCCGTATGTCGATAGAGGTTAATTGAATTTCCTCGGATTTTTAGGAGCCATTTCATTAACGCCATGACCTCCGAAACACCACATGCCTTGTATCAGAACTTCATGCTGAAGTGGATATCATCGCGATAAGAAAAACAATAGAAATTATTTCACAAATTAAGTTTAACCAATTCATTGCGTGAAATTCTAGCAAGAATGAGTAAGATAATTGAGTAAGAAGCACTATGAAAAATTACTGCGCATTTGCCGCTGGCTTTTGGTGACTTTTTAAAAACTCGAAATGGGTGAAGCTTGAGCTACTTTTCCATCGCACACTGAGATAGTTATCCCCTGCCGAATGTAGGAAAGCTAATAACGGACATGATTGTGTGTTAGCTCATTAACTCAATGGGTGTACGTAAGCTAGATGAAATAGCTTTAAAGACGGTAACACACGAGCACGCTCTTTACGATGTATTCAACTCCAATCGTATGAATAACAACATCGTCTACAATAAAACATCCCTGTTGCGGAGATGCAGTTTCACATAATACTAACATATTAAAACACATAAATCATGCACATCTTTTCTCATTTGCATTTTCCTTCAAATTACCATTCTCCCTTTAAAAAGTTGGGAGTAAATATTGCATACTCATGCAATAGTTGGGGTTTTTTCCCTGTAAAAATTGCAAATGAGGACGACCAGACGTTGCACTTACCCGTAATAAAAGCATGTCACTGGGCGTTCGGAGGCAGATTTCTAGAGATAAAACTCGCTGCCACGGTGAAGGTTTCAAATGTACGTTAACTGGGGCTTTAAATCCAGATATTAGGTCTTGAACTTAGAGAGTTTTTAAAGGTCATCGATGGCGATGTTATAGATGTTGGTCTTTGTTTTCCGCCTGAGTTCGCCTGTTTTAACTGTAAGTCATTTAAACGAAGACTTGTTAACCCATCTTGCTCACGAAAAGAAGCCGTGTGGGTGTGATGGTCGACGTCACTCTTCCCCTTGCACACTTCGTAAAATTTGAGGTTTTTTCTTTGTTGCTAATGTCAGTCCTCGGAACAGTCACTCCATCTGCTAAGCAGGGCACTCCTCTCTTCAATGGGCGATTAGAAAAGCAAGACGCTATTTACTCAACTAGGCGCCACTTTTTTAAGAAGGTTTCTTCTCTCTGTGGTAAAATACACTCCCTTTGCACATGAAACACGCAAACACATGTGACAGCTCTGTTATCGCCGACCGTACAGCTTTCTGGCCCGCAGTCTTCTTCGAGGATTGGGCTGTTTGTTAAGTCTCGCCGACTCCTGATAGAGTGTTTACGTGAGATATACCCGGGGCACAGCGCCTTAGCTGTGAAACGTTTGAAAATGTAACGTTGCCGTCTGTGGGCCTATTGGTCGGGGCCAGGTGCGTGGCACGACAAGTTCAGGTATTTGCATAGCAGCTCCGTCGTTCCGTGACAAAACTCCGAAATACGGTACTTTGTTTTCTCCGAAACAAGCGGGTCTGAGCTCATGGGTGATTATTGACCAAGAGAAAACATATTATTGAGTATTTGGTAAATCGGCGTGTGAAAGAACACTGGGACACGCTTACGTAAACGAGATGTAAATTGTGTTGCTCAACCCTCGCATCATTGTTTTGGAATTCGGTCAACTTCGCTTCTGTGTGGTCCAGAGTTGGAACACTGACTTATGAGTGAGAAATTCCCTTAGTAATTGGAACAAATTTTCCTAACATTCGCTTATTTATCTTCGCAAATACAAATAGACATTTCTATACGACTTAATTCTCCTCCATGGATATTTTTTATTGCTATTATTATTGCGCGCGGGATAAAAGTGATTTGCTGAAAAATACTCTCAGGCGAGCCCATAGAGATGTGGTTCATCGTAGATTTTGCGATGACCCGACAGGGATAATAATCCTTGCCGACCACTCTTGTTGAGTAGAACTGCGAGGAGTAAACTTGTCCCTGTATTTGATGCCACACGGGGCTTCACGTACACAATGCGGGCGCTCTAGTGATGACGTGAGTCAAGGCTGGTGTTACCACGACCACACTCCACTCTGTCTGGCTTACAATGCTTTAAAGCATGCGCGTCTCATCACGTCTCCCATTTTTCACTCATTTTTCTCTTTACAGTCTCTGGAAACTTTTCAGAACAGCCCCTACCACTCAATCAGTATGATTTGCGATCGATATTTTGTGACAGATCTATTAATTTTAGTGCCAGGAGTCGACATCAGGGAGTTCTCAATTATTATGAGGTGGGCGGGTTGGCGTAACGGGGGAGGGGGAAATCATTTTTTTTACAAACTGGCATTGCCATGGGGGTGGGGGTAAATTTGGCGAATTTAGCCTCGAAACGTCATATTTTTCACTTGCTAATTTTACATGTGTGATGAATGAAAATTCTACATGTGTCCTTTACACTATATCAAGAAACTTTTCACAACAATCCTGTGACAATTGCATTAGCTTTCCCGCAGGATATAAATTACATCCCACCAGTGTCATTCATGACGCTCCAAAACAACAAAGGACACATCTAATTGTGAAATTAAAATAATTTTAGTAACATACTAGAAGGTTTCTCTCTATTGAGAATAAGGTTTACAAGTTTACAAAGATATGACAGAAATATGGACAGGCAGACAGACAGATCGATCGATCGATTGATAGATAAATAGGTAGATAGAGAGATTGGATAGATAAATAGACTACAGGAATATATGAACAGCGACAGTGATAGCGATACAGACACATCATATATCAAATATTCTCCAAATGACACGATCACGGATCAGGCAAAGTGTGCACAGCTTGGAAGTAACGGTAACCCGGTATCAGTATTAATTACATGGAATTTGGGATTTCCAAAGTTTCACAAACACAAAGAATCCATCAAAGACATAAATCTGTCCAGAGATCAGTCTGAATGTCTGTGTACATATCTAAAACAATTTCAGCAGTTCTTTCGAGGTCGTACGCCCATTTAAAACTTTCAGATTTCGAGCAGGGGACTGAGGGGCCATGTTTAACGTATGTATTTGAAGGCGGAAGGGTCATATTTCACAGGAAGAACCACCCCAGATTCCATCCGTCCATCCCTGTCAAAATATCTGAAAGGTTCCCTTGCGCCCGTCATCCTCGTTCGAGGTTCGGATTCCGTTGCCATGTGTACATGTATATTGAATTGGCGGTGTGTACCGGTTTGAGGAATTGCAGATGCGATTAGCCAATCAGGTCTGTCCAGCCTTTCGATCGAGGGTGGCACTAAACTTCAGTGGCGCTTTTAACCGAACGTTTACCCCAAACGCATCCGGATGACAAATTTCCTGCCTGTACTAATTGTAATTTCGTCGTCAGATGAGGTGCCACTTCGTCGATAGCCATTATACCAGCACAGTCCGCATTCTTATCGGATAAATATTACATGATTACCGTTTCTTTCTGGACACTAACAGGGGCAATCGTGTCGCGACATTTTTACACCTTCGCCCTTCGTCATGCTAAAAGGGAACGCAGTGGCATAACTGTGTGTGTGTGGCTGAGAAACGAAAACTACCTTTAAGAGGTTACTAACACATATCCACCCATTGGTGGACACATCACACAATTGCACACTATTATACACGGCAAGTCGTCAGCAGGGGACACAGACAGCAAGCATACAGAACCTGAAATCGATGTTTGAGGTATCATTAACTTCCTGATTAGGCCAAATGGCCTCACAGACTCTGTTGTTGATATGCGTTCTTTCTTTGGGGCTTTTTGCATTTTAGATTACGAATCAAGTTTCAAGATGTTTACGGTACTCTGACAAGTGAGCGAGTCTGTATAGAAATCCTGGGGACAAGTTGACAATAGAGATGCGTAGTATGAGTAGATCATCCAAGAATCAGCACTCACTTCTTAAGTGGGATTTTGGCGATATCGATGTTTTGCAGAAGTACAATCTTCCCAGAGCGCTAATGATGGAAATTGGAGTTGACCTTATCACAACCACAGGAAGTTTCCTGGTGCATGATAAGTTCACCTCCCTATACCATTTGTATTTTCGTATTTTCTATTCAAAGTTCTCTATCTACTAACGTCTGCCCGTCTGTCTGACTTTTTTTAGACTTGTGTAAGTTTTAAGTCTAATTTCTCCCTACTATTTTGAAACAATACCTTCTATGGCTATGGCATGGCAACTTTGAAGGTGACAGTATTTGTGTATATAGCATCATGTATCGTATATGATGATAACATGCCAACATAGATGACGTCACTGCTTGACATACATACATACATACATACATACATACATACATACATACATACATACATACATACATACATACATACATACATACATACATACATACATACATACATACATACAAAACATAAATAAATACACATCTGTATATATCCATATAAACGTTATATATATATATATATATATATATATATATATATATATATATTGTATATGCGTATATCTCTGTATATGAGAGTATGTTTTATGTATTTGTATGAAACAGTGAATGTAGTATGTATGTGAGGTGAGTGTAAAAATGCAACTATGGGTATGTACGGCTGAATATAAGTCAACGTGTCTGCTCCACGGTGTACATGGCAGTAGCTGCATACTTACACTCGATTGCATGTTACACGCATACTACATTCATAGTTCATACAATTACATAAAACACACACACACATACACACACACACACACACATATATATATATACATATATATAATATGAATATAATATATGTATATATGCACATATTATGTGTTTATTATATATAGGTTATGTGTTTATTACACACACACACACACACACACACACACACACACACACACACACATATATATATATATATATATATATATATATATATATATATATATAATATATCGGTATATACATATCATATGCGTATATTCAGCCGTGCATAACCCATATTTACAACTGATTATACGTCTACGTCTCTGCTTCACGATGTACAAATACATATAGCCTATATATATATATCATATGCGTATAGTCAGCCGTGCATAACCCATATTTACAACTGATTATACGTCTACGTCTCTGCTTCACGATGTACAAATACATATCATTATCATTCATATTTGCATATTGTGTAAGATGTATCACAGGTAAATTTGCATGTTGCTCAAGGGCGTCTATGTGATCATTGGTTTTGCTGAAACTGACGCAGTGACGTGTTGTAGAAATTGGACCATCCTACATGGCAATTCTTTCCTACGAACGTGTTAGCACATATCGCCTGTGATATCTTGGAATAACAATGCCGCTCACTTTAAGGGGACCTATCCAATTCATCCACTGCTGTTGAGTTCACAACCCCTTAAGCAATGACACGATAGGAGATATCGTTTTAAAAACTTGAATTCTTGCTAAATCGTGCATTTCGAAACAAGCAACGAAACATGACCGCAACGGGAACAAATCTGTGTGTGGCAAAGAGGGCACAGCAACGCATTTCCCGTGACTGACGGCGTCGTGTACATGTCATGAGATAGTTCCCTTTTACACGTGAAACTTGATAAGGGAAGGGGTAGGGCAGGGGCGGAGGTACACAACAACTGCACTCGATGTTCCGCTTTGATCAATTTCTGACAGAGCTTGCGCGGTAAGAGATACCAAGAAGAGAAAGGAAATGGACAGGGGCAATTGAAGTGCGCAGACGATTTCATCTGAGACTGCGAACAGACAGATTTAATTTGAAGCGTTGAAAGGGATTACCACTTGGTAATTGCAACGACAGTCCCGACTGATTGCCTAAAATTGCGACAAACCATTGCCTTTGTATTACAAGGGAATATAAAGACGCGTCAAAGTTGTCTCCGCGTAATAGAAACCGACAAGGCCACCTAGCCATTACCTAGGCAACTGCAAGAGAACGTGCCAAAGAGTAAAGAACGAGAATGCAAACTAATAAACATGCAAAGTTCCCGGTCACGCAAAAACTGCGCGAGAGAAATGTGTTCGTCAACCGATCATATCCAAAGGGGAAAAACCTTGTACTAACCCGATTCTGCGCGTTCTTCGTGAAAATAACACAACAGCGGTGAATGTTCATCGTAGTCAAATCGGCATTATCCGCTGAAAACAGTGCCTAACACGATAACAAGTCGTGAAACTTTGAAGTCAGCGCATCCCCGCCACAATCGAGAAAACGAATACGCAATACAGTAGTTTACAACACGGATGAACTAGCTGCCGACGAAAATAGCTGCAACCACGGACATAGTACCGGTCGATACTTTGAACTTTCAAAAACATATACAACTGGCTTCCAAATCTCAATATCGCTGACTTAAGAGTTCGATCACATGGTCTTACTCCACTCAATATGTTATTGTAGGCACTAAATCAAGGCGCCGTGTCAAGTAAATCAACATCGCACACACACTTACATGTAAATGTCCCTCTTTTGATGCACGAACTATTTTTAGAAGTGGTCAGAGTTAAACAGTGGACAAAAACACGATTCTGTTTAAGAATAGGATAGGTCCACATATATATATATATATATATATATATATATATATATATATATATATATATATATATATATATATATATATATATATATATATATATATATATATATATAGTCTGATGATATATTTTATGGGAATTAAAATGCTCAATCCAAAGAGCAGAAGCGTATTAAATTAAAATTACTTCCAGTATTTAGTATTAAAGTCTGTCACTCAAGTTTCATACATTAAATCAATCGCCCGTCTTCGCGTATGTATGTATGTATGTATGTATGTATGTATGTATGTATGTATGTATGTATGTATGTATGTATGTATGTATGTATGTATACGTACGTCTGTATGCACACCTTTACATTTGGCAGTAGTAATAGCAGTGGTTGTAGTGTCCATAAAGTATGTTGACAAACAAAATGTTGTCCTCACCAGTACATTGCAGTAAATTGCACTGTGCACCCTATGCAACGCTACTTTGATGTGCTTGGCTGACATTCATTTGTAAAAAATAAAACTGGACATTGCCAAAACAGGTTATTTTTACAAGTCGAACATCACACGTTTCAACGCGATTTGGGGACTAGAGCGTAAAAACTGTCTTTACAGAGAACTAAGATACTTGAACATTACATCGAAGGGTAGAGTTTATGGGGTTTAACCTTTCTGAGACAGTGCATTATCATCTATGTAATCTATACTAAGTTGATACATATATGCTGTCAACTTGATCGATTTTGCCAACAGACCTAGCTACGGAGTTACAGGAGCTACGGAGTGCGGAGATCGTAAACATCCCCGTACAGATGATGTGGAGATAAGCTTAACAGACATCGTCTCTATTCTAAAGTTTCCAGTTGACCATAGACTAATTATCGCAGTCAAAAATTGTTTTCGACCATTCATATTGATGACATGACCTTTATTCGATTTAAATCGTAGAAATATATCCCATTCTATGATAATTTATTGACGAAAACCACAGATCTCTCTTCGTTTATGGGTTATGCGCAACGCGTAGTCTGCCAATAAAAAACAATTGCTTGCCTCGTACAGTAACATTTCTTGCCCTGATATTACATTTTCTGCTCGTTATGTATGTATGTATGTATGTATGTATGTATGTATGTATGTATGTATGTATGTATGTATGTATGTAGGTGTGTAGGTAGGTAGGTAGGTAGGTAGGTAGGTAGGTAGGTAGGTAGGTAGGTAGGTAGGTAGGTAGGTAGGTATGTATGTATGTATGTATGTGTGTGTGTGTGTGTATGTATGTATGTATGTATGTATGTATGTATGTATGTATGTATGTATGTATGTATGTATGTATGTATGTACCAGGTATATATGTATGTATGTATGTAATGTATGTATGTAGATGTGTGTGTGTGTGTTTTATACAGATATAGAGAAGAGAGAAAGGCATATAATTTACATTACATAAAGATATTCCGGATATAGGAGGTTCGTGACAAATTTATGTTCAAGGCGAGGCTCAAAGACAGATTTATCGAGAGAGGAGCTGTTTGAGGAACACTGGCCGTTAAAATTTAACAACTTTACTGAGTAAAATTACATGATAAGTTAATCGGCACTATCCTTAATTTGAATACATGAATGGGTTATACGGTCGGTTGATAGTGTCAGAGATGAGAGTCTAGTTCAACCATTTATATAATGCAGTCTGCTAGCATCATATTTTGCCAACTTTGATATTGGGTAACGTTTTGATAGGTGTTTTCCTGTGCGTTCATCACGCAAATCAGCTATTTCAGTGTTTTGAAATGGCCAGCTAATTGTAGCTTTACTATAATGGGTGAAAATAACTGACCCTGACCTGAGGGAGGTTCACGATAAATTTCCTCTAAGAGGAGGGTTATTAATTTTCAGAAATGGTTGTCTTTTCCGTTGTCATTGCACACGTTAAACGATTTGAAAACAATTGGTTATAAGCTAAGAGGAGACGACCATTTTGGAAGGGCTTCAAGAGATATACTATAGTTAGAACATAATTTGAACGAATTGGGAAACCAGCTGCACCGTTTCGTCAATGACACTGTTATGGATAGATAATACGGGACATTTCCATGTTAGCTCCCAGCTGAAAGAAGATGGCCACTACATTGTTGGTATTTTCAACTTTGTAAAAACCACAATCTTTAAAATACAAGTGAACCTCGTTTATCTGTGAAATTTAGATTGTAATTTCCAACATTATGACTTTTTCGAAAACGTACTCTACCATCGGATGACACAATTTCAAGGCCAAAAATACGAGCTAGTTCTCGAAGGTCACGGACGTGATTTGAATTCTCATATCTGTTCGTATAACTATAAGACAAAGGCACTTGCGGGCAACTAATAGACTGTGATACGTATGAAGTTGGCCAGAACTGGCATCAATGGTTAAAATGTTGTCCATCTGGATTGAAAGCGACGTATGTAGTAGATTTTGTTGTATGTATGTAGCAAATGCATTTGGTACACAGCTTAATGTCGAAAAGAACCTTGCCTTCTTCAAAAACTGACTTCATATGCAAATCGACAATTTGTACATTACGTATCATGTAAACCAAACCCGACTCAGAATAATCCACTGAATATGTTCGCTAATATTGTACCTGAGAGACAAATGGTTTCTGCGATGACACATATAGCCATGACATTTTGCAAATTTCATTTTAACTTGAACAAAAGTAGTGTATGCATCCACCTGACAGATTTTCCCGTCTACTGAGATAGAAGAGCTGTATTTGAAATATATCCGCCGCTGCTGTTCAACATAAGCTTGACTTACTAGCTGCACATCAAACATTGGCTTCTTATTTGTACGATATTATACTGGTCGTTTTTGGTCCTTTTTTATTTTTATTATTCAATCCATCATCCAACGGGCGAAGGCCTAATTACAGGATGAGGTACTTATAACCAACTACCCCAATGGAAAAATGAGGAGTAAATGCCTTGCTCAGGGGGAAGAGTCTCAAACTCCCCCCCCCCCCAATCCTCCGACAGTGAGTCTGTTACTCTAGACCTACCGGGTCTATAGAACTCACCATCCTCTGATGATGAGTTCGGTACCCTAACCACTGTCCCACAGAGTCTCCTTTTTTCCACTTGAAATGAAGACAGTATCCTCAAAAGCGCAATATTGCTAATTTCAACACAAAATGAGCAAATCTGAATAAGATTTCATGCAGAACCTGTAGGCCTAAACCACTTTCACAGCAATCAATTTATGAACTGTTTACGAGAAGACGCCATTTTACCGACGAAAACATCCAAAGTCATATTTCAAAGGAATATAGATTATAGATTATCCAAAATCGAAAGAGATATTCAACAAAATGGTAAAAATATTCCGCCACATGGGGATAAGACTACCCGCGACAACCACAAACACAACGTCAACCCTAGAAATGTGACTTCTTAGAAGCAAAACAACAAGCTGACTAAACTAACCAAAAATACAAAATTCTCGAACATTAAATATTGCGATCATCAGTTAAAATTCCAACAAATCTATTTTGACACCTCTAGCGTTAACAACTTCATTAAATATCAAAGAAACATTGCGATAGTTAGTTTTTATTGCATTTTCATGGATGTGTGTACGTTAAGATATTTTGTATACTTGGAACCGAGCACATTATTCACTATATTCTACCCACAATGCATTTAAACAACAGAAACAGGTGTTGTGTATGGAAGTTCATGCATTTGGTTGAAACGTACATAGATGCATAGACACATATACACATACACATACATACATACATACATACATACATACATACATACATACATACATACATACATACATACATACATACATACATACACACATACATACCTACCTACCTACCTACCTACCTACCTACCTACCTACATGCATACATTAATACTTACCTACCTAACTACCTACCTGCCTGCTTGCCTATCTTCACACGTACTTGCAATTATACGGTGTAATGCTACTTTGCATTGGTTTCATAAGAAAATCCCTAGCTACAATTTGGCACTGTATCATTTATTCGCTAACAGACGAGAGCAATGATCTTACAAGTCTAAACCCTTTTAGGATAAGACAGCATTGTGGGACACTGAGGATCCTGTCGTAACTATCGGATAAATTACACCTGGGGTTCAAAACCGATTACTGTCGGATGTAAAGATGGGCTCGGATGATGCCTTCTGTAAGTTTCGCTTTTCAAGTTTTCAACCTTCTCATGGGGAGGCGACGCGGACCAATTCAAGAAAAACGCACAGGATAAAAGAATAAGTGAGAGAACAAGCCAATGCGAATAATTTGATCTTCGTCAGACCACATTGTACTTTGAGCTCGATGATTTGGAAAACAAAAGCCGAGCAGTCAGACTGACATATACGCCGGATTCAGAACTTTGGAGAAAAGATCGTTCATCATTTCAGAAACTGGTTGAACTTTATCTGGTCCGTTGTAACTGTTAGTTATGAAGACAAGTTTTCCGGGAATGGAACATCATCTTTATGAAAACAGTTGAATGCAGGCTCTAATCTTCGACCTATATACCGAAAACACTGGGAAATGTCATTTATTCTGTTTCTTACAACAAATCTTCTGAATGCATATCAATTTGGTAGAGAACATCATCATTTGCTCGGATCCGATGTGACACTTTGTTGACGCTGGAAGGCGAAACCATAACATAGATGAGATTTACGATAATGTTATGCTTGGGAAATTATGAAGTATTGTGAGAAAAAGATCTCTGTACAGACTACGCCGTCCCCAGAGAACATGTGTGATGCTACTCGATGACACGACTTTATAATTCAGCATTCGTGATTGCAAACCTTAGCACACCGTATTTTAGGCACGTCATGCCCTTTTAAGATGGCCAGTTATCTTGTCTTAACTTCCGGGTATTTCTTGGAAAACTTTCTGGCAAACGAAACTCCAGGGCTTCCTTTGAAAACTACGGAGCTAACGATCGCACACATGTCGGCTGTCGCTGTCATATTAGATGTCAAACACGATATCTGGCATATAAAATGCTACATCCAAAATGGTCTAAAGTTGAGCGGCTGGGTAATGTGTGCTCTGTTGGCGTGCCAAAGCATCACGTAATACGGACAATTGATAGCGATTGTCTGAACTGCTGTCACCTGTCAACGGGTTGTGATATGACAGGTTAAGTTGTTATCGAAATAAGTTTGATCAAACTAAATCACACTATTTGAAGCATTTTACGCATAGACCAGATTTTCCAAGTATACATCCCTGTTATTGTCAATTCTTTCATCTCGCGGCAGGTTTTCCATATAAATTGCCAAACCCAACATTATTGGCTAGCAAGGAACAACGTTGTCATATTAAGTACACCTAAACATGTTTACAATGTATGTTATAAAGCGTAAAGAGAGAGAGAGAGAGAGAGAGAGAGAGAGAGAGAGAGAGAGAGAGAGAGAGAGAGAGAGAGAGAGAGAGAGAGAGAGAGAGAGAGAGAGAGGAGAGAGAGAGAGAGGAGAGAGAGAGAGAGAGAGAGAGAGAGAGAGAGAGAGAGTTAGGCTGTATGCGATATTGTCGTTCAGATTCTCGAATCTCCGCGACATTTTTCAATTGTGATTAACGACATTCTTCAGATGTGCAAGAGACAATTTTACACTACATTTATCATCCTAAAACGGTTAGGCTGAAACTCACGTAAGAAACCTCGTTCTCATCGACTCATTACCGCCATATCAAAATGTTCAACCGATATAAAAATCTACTCTCCTACCGAGTCTCGCTGAGTCATGCATTTTCGCAGGGCCACAGGGGGGATATAGCTTGATATTTTATGGCTTTGCAAACTTCGCCGGACTTAAATCATTAAATTTGATGAGCATTTTCGTTGTAATTAGGAAGTCTTTCAACTTAAGGAACTTGAAGTTAGTGAGTTGTCATCATTTGTTGGTTTGACTCTGTGGCGGTGTGAACGGTTGAAGTCGGAACCTTAACAAAACATACAGACATTAAAACCTTTCAGTTACATGTAAAAGACACTGCACTGCAGACGAAACCTATCTCACAGCTTTATACTGCCAAGCGTCTACACCAACAACATCTAGTCATCACGTACCCAGTCACCTCTAATTGGCACTGTACACGATCGGCACAAATCAGCTGTAACGGTCAGCCCTGCGCATGACCCGTGACCCTGCCACACGCTCGTTGACCTCCTACTCATGAGAGGAACATGATGTAGCGATATTTACATTTACTTTTCACATAATGACATGGCCTACAAATTGGCCGCAATGATTTATGGGCGATCTCCCTGTGCGGGCGGAGTCAGTCGACTCAACAAAATTCTCCATCCCGCTGTTTAATACATATTGGTAACAAAATCGATAATTTAGGCACAGTCGCCTTGAACCGTTACAAGTCTATATTTATTTGAACATGAATTTTTTGACGATTGCGCGATGGAGTTACAATTAGAGCCAGGCGAGTTTTCTAGATTCTCCGACAACATGGAGAATGGCGTCTTCTTTCTCCGCCAAGTTGTCAACAGTTTACACACTCCGTAAATCACGTAATTCGCTGAAAAGTATCTATTGCAAAGCCAAACATCACAACGACAGGAGTTTTCGAAATCATCAGACAGAGAATTTGTCTACATGTCAACATCTAACGAAGAAGTGGATTTTCTTCGATTTTCCGAGACACCAGAGAGACTTTGTTCTAGGGCACGCCAGGTGAAATTAATTATTTTCGGCCCTGATTAAGGTGACTTGATGTGCATCCCTAAGTGAATAACATCTTTACCTAGTCTTTGATGTCAAGGGCTGTGCGAGCAATGCATGCCCTAACCCCAGGGAGTTTGGGTAGAGTTACCTTGGGTCTTGCACCGGTGAGCTACAACAGCGCCAAACACAGAAGCAAATGGCCAAATAGTTCCTACATTCGGCTCGATACAAACGCTTGCTATAAATTTTGTCAGGAGTCATTTTAATAAAATAGAACCGCAGTTTTTTCTACATATTCACTTCCATCTTTACTGATGAATGTACACTTGGTCGGCTCAAACGTAAGCCATAACTTGACGCATTCGTTGTTGTGGGCTCTCCAAACAATTTGTGACCTTTGACATGAACGGAAATGATCCTGAGCAATCCAGATGTTCTTCAGCAACAGTCCTTGACGCGCATGTCATGCCGAAAGGACACCTCTCGCCATCGAGGGTCAAACGTGAATGCCGATCAACTGAGCTCCAGGACAAATGAAAATATTTACGATAGTCCATATTCGAGTTGACCATATGAGCTCACAGTATGTATTGAAACGTTTTGAAAACCATGTTTACATATATATATATATATATATATATATATATATATATATATATATATATATTGTCATGTAGGTCATTTACCCCACACTCATCATGACCTGAGTTCAATTAGTCTAGAACATTCTCAAGGTCACTGCCCTTGATGACCTCACAACCTTGAATTCAATTAGTCATGTTTGGAATGTTCTGGAAAGTTGATTAGTTGTGTAAGAGAGATAATTTTAGAACAGTAATTAGCATGTCAATAAAAGTTCTAGATTGTTCTTATATGCCTTTATAAAAGGGACGTGCACAGCTTCCAGTCAGACTTTTGGGATCGTGTCTCTTGTGTGTTACTAAACTCCAGCAGTAGTCATTCTCAAGACTTTTCAAGACCTTCACTGCCAACGCTGGATTTATACTGTGGACTTTGTGCAGCTTCAAGCCTGCAAGCCAAAGGACTGTTCATTCATCCAACTGACTGTTACAACTCTGAGACTGGAGCTTTGCCGTCCCAGCTGAGATAAGTAGTCTGTACACTTTTAAAGCTTGTACTCTATCCCTGACTTAGCAATTAGTTTTATTTTCGTAATAAATTTTGTTTAAACGTTAACTGCTGAGTCACCCTTTTGTTCGTTTTCTCTGCACGTAACAAAATTGGGGGCTTGTCCGGGATACGAATATTTGAGCCGTTTGACAACATTTTGCCTGCCTTTTCAAAACTACTGTATACTGTGAACTCAGCAAAATTCAATCATGGCGGAATTCAAGCCAGACGAATTTATGGATGACCTTGATCAGGACGCATTTGATTCCCTCAAAAAAGACAACCTCATTGCACTGGCCAATTCCTTAAAGTAGATGTCAAAAGATCTATGCGCAAGCGGGAAATACAGTACCACATTGCAAAACATTTAGTTAATTTAGGCCAATTTGAGGAATCCACCTTGAAAGATTATGAGCCCGAGTCTACCTTTGAACTAAGAAAATTAGAATTAGAAATGCAGACAAATTTGGAGATCAAGAAACTAGAATTACAAATGGAAAAAGAGAGACAGGCATTAGAAAAAGAAAAAATACAAATGCAATTACAAATGGAAGAAAGACAGAGAGAGAAAGATAGGCAGGAAAGATTAGAAATGGAAGAAAGACAGAAAGAGAGGGAATTGGAAATGAAAGAAAAAGAATTACAAATGGAAGAAAGACAAAGGGAGAAAGAAAGAGAGGAAAAGGAAAAGGAAAGAGAATTAGCAGAACACCGACTGCAGTTAGAAATGAGACGTTAGAGCTTAGAAAGTCAGGAAAATTCTTCCCTTCAGACAGTTTTGACATCACTAAGCATTTCAGGTTAGTTCCCCCTTTCCAAGAAAAGGTTGTTGATAAATATTTCCTTCATTTTGAGAAAATTGCTCAGAGTCTGGATTGGCCTAAGGAGTCCTGGTCTATGCTTTTGCAGAGTGCTTTGGTGGGTAAAGCCAGAGAAATTTACATTCAGTTGTCAGTAGAGCAGGCTTCAGATTATGATTCTGTGAAGGAATTAATTCTCAAGGGCTATGAGTTGGTGCCTGAAGCTTACCGTCAGAAATTTAGGGATTGTGAGAAGGTGAAGGATCAAACTTATGTTGAATTTGCTCGAACAAAAGAACAACTGTTTGACCGTTGGTGCTCTTCTGAAAAGGTCAGTCAGAATTATGACAAATTACGACAGCTCGTTTTGATTGAGGAATTTAAAAGGTGCATCCGGAGTGACATCAAAACATTTATCAATGAACAAAAGGCAGATACATTAGAGGTTGCTGCACGTTTGGCCGATGATTATTCATTGACCCACAAATCTTCATTTCTCAGCAAACCATCCCAGTCCTTTTCATACAGAAACAATGCAGGTAAATTTAACTCCTCCTTTTCATCCAAGAATTTTTCAAAGGAGAGTAGGAAATCAAATGACAACAGTTCACAAAATTCAAGTAACACTTCCACATCATCAGATCCCAAGTCTCAATCTCCTTCTGGCAAACAGTTTGTACACTTTCTTGTAATTATTGTAAGAAAGACGGCCATTTAATGTCAGATTGTTTCAAATTGAAAAGAAAACGTGAAGGTCAAAGTGGTCAAAGTGGATCTAAGCCCACCGGCTTTATTTCTTCATCAACTCAATTAGAGTCTAATAATGTGTGCAACACATTTTCTGAGGTTAAACCCCTCTTATCCCCAATTAATGAGGTCAAGGTCAATTCTTCTCAAGATAGCATTATGGGTATTTTCGAACCATTTATTCATAATGGTTTTATATCACTTTCTAGTGATTTTCTCTTCCGCTACCCCTGTCAAAATTTTAAGAGATACCGGGGCTTCCCAGTCTCTTTTGTTGGCAGATACCCTGCCGTTTTCTGAAAAGTCATTTTCAGGTTCTAAAGTTCTTATTAAGGGGGTAGATTGTAATGACTACATTCCTGTTCCTCTCCATAATGTCTATTTGTCTTCGGACTTTGTTTCTGGACCTGTGACTTTAGGTATTAGGCCTTTTTTGCCTTTTGAAGGGATTCACCTTCTTCTTGGAAACGACCTTGCTGGGGACAAGGTCATTACTAATCCACTTGTGACTGATAATCCTACTTTAGATCAGGATCCAGAGCCAATTGAACAAGAGATACCCGATTTATTTCCTTCATGTGCCATTACTCGAGCCATGTCAAAGAAAACTTCCGAGAATCAAAATACTCTCAAAAATAATGTCACAGATGTTGACTTAAATGACACCTTTCTCAGTCAGGTGTTTGACACGGATCATTCCGTTATCCCTCGTGGATTTGAAACTTCCAGTAAACTTCTGCTGACCAAAGTCAGACATTTTCTAGATCAAATCTCATGCAGAACAACACAAAGACCCAGATATTTTGTCTTTGTTTGACAGGGTAGATGATGAAGGTAAAACTTCAGATAGCTCTGTTTCCTATTATACAAAATCTGGTATTCTCATGCGTAAATGGAGACCTCCAGATGTTTTGGTTGATGACGATTGGGCTATAAAACATCAAATTGTTGTTCCAAAGCCCTATCGTGCTGAAATATTGCGCCTGGCCCATGAAACCCCTGGGCTGGTCACTTAGGAAGTCAGGAAAACTTATCATAAAATTCTCAGTCACTTTATTGGCCTAATCTCAGGCAGGATGTAGCACATTTCTGTAAAACTTGTCACACATGTCAAATGGTAGGAAAGCCAAATCAGACCATTCCAAAGGCCCCTTTACAACCAATTCCTGCATTTCAAGAACCATTTAGTAGGATACTAATAGACTGTGTTGGGCCCCTACCAAAAACAAGATCAGGAAATGAGTACATGTTGACAATTATGTGTACATCAACTCGGTTCCCAGAAGCCATACCACAGAGCATACAGAGAAATATAAGACAAAGACTATAGTGAGAGCTTTAGTCAAATTTTTCACTTTATTTGGCCTCCCTAAATGTGCTTAAGGTCTATGTGTATTTTTCAACAAGTAATGGATCAGCTAGGCATTAAACAGTATAGGTCATCCGCCTATCATCCAGAAAGTCAGGGTGCTCTTGAGCGATTTCATCAAACTTTGAAAAACATGATTAGGACCTACTGTTTTGACACAGAGAAGCAGTGGATGAAGGAATTCATTTTTGCTCTTTGCTGTTAGAGAGTCAATTCAAGAGTCTCTTGGTTTTAGCCCATTTGAGCTTGTATTTGGACATACAGTCCGTGGCCCACTTAAGCTCGTTAAAGAGAAATTCCTATCAGACGATGATGATTGTCTGAATATTTTGCAATATGTGTCAGATTTTCGTACAAACTCTCTAAAGCATGTGAATTAGCCAGAGAAAATCTTGAGTCATCTCAGCAGTCAATGAAAACCAAATACGATAAAAACACCTCAAAACGGAAGTTTGAACCAGGTCAAAAAGTTCTTGTTCTACTTCCGGTTCCTGGCAAACCACTCCATGCTCGTTACTTTGGGCCATATCTAATTGATAAGAAATTGAGTGATTTAAATTACATCATAATAACACCTGACAGGCGAAAACAAAAACAGCTATGTCACATAAATATGCTTAAGCCATATTTGGATAGGGATAATCCTACTATAACTCAGCCTGTCAGTGCAGTCAGTTCAGACCATTATGAAGATAGTGATACTGAAACTGACTTGAGTGAAAATACTCTAAACTCAAAGCTGGGCTCGGTCAAGCTTCAGAACTCAGAAATCCTGGAGAAGCTGGAGTCTACAAAGTTGGCACACCTCCAGCCAGAACAACAACAACAGGTGAAAGAACTGCTCCACGAATATAAACACCTGTTTCAAGATGTTCCAACGAGGACAAACGTCATCTATCACGACGTTGATGTTGGGGACAGTAAGCCTGTAAAACAACATCCATACAGACTGAACATCCATACAGACTGAATCCAACAAAAGCGAAATATCTCCAGGAAGAAGTCAAATACCTGCTGGACAATGACTTTATTGAACCCAGTAAAAGTAACTGGAGTTCGCCGTGCATACTTGTTCCCAAATCAGATCACAGTTATCGTATGTGCACGGACTTTAGGAAGGTCAACACTTTAACAAAGACAGACACTTTCCCAATCCCGAGGATTGATGACTGCATCGACCGAGTGGGAAAAGCCAAGTATGTGACGAAATTTGACCTACTGAAGGGATTTTGGCAAGTCCCTCTGACAGATCGTGCTCGTGAAATATCCGCCTTTGTTACACCAGACGGATTGTTCCAGTACAAGGTGATGCCATTCGGAATGAAGAACTCTCCGGCAACGTTCCAACGGATGATCAACGACGTCATATCCGGGCTAGACGGGTGTGCAGCTTACGTTGACGACGTCTGTCCTGTATAGTGACACCTGGGAGGAACACATCAAGCTCATGCGGAAGTTCTTTGAGAGACTGAGCTAAAGCAATGTTGACTGTCAACCTTGCCAAATCTGAGTTTGTATGGGCAGGGTAACTTACCTCGGACATACTGTAGGACAGGGTGAGGTAAAACCTGTTGATGCCAAAATCAGTGCCATTTCAAGTTTTCCCATACCAAACTGCAAACGACAACTGATGCGCTTTCTCGGTATGGCTGGTTACTACAGAAAATTCTGTCCAAATTTCTCCACAATTACTGAGCCTTTGACTAACTTACTTAAAAAGAAAGTAAAGTTTGTTTGGTCAGAGCAATGCCAACAGGCATTTGATACACTTAAAGCCATACTGCAAAGTGCTCCAGTGTTGTCTGCACCAGATTCACTTTGCCATTCAAATTAGCTGTGGATGCTAGTGATACGGCTGCTGGTGCTGTTTTATTGCAAGAGGATAGTCATGGTGTAGATCATCCTGTTTGCTATTTTCACGCAAATTAACAAATCCCAGAGAAACTACTCTACAATTGAAAAAG
The DNA here is from genome assembly GCF_041260155.1 of Ptychodera flava. Lineage (NCBI taxonomy): Eukaryota > Metazoa > Hemichordata > Enteropneusta > Ptychoderidae > Ptychodera > Ptychodera flava. The sequence continues at coordinate 38,377,913 of NC_091935.1, forward strand.
AGTGTTTATCTTTGATATTAGCTTTACAGCATTTTGAAGTTTATGTTACTTCTTCAAATCAGCCAATAGTGGTTTATATTGATCACAACCCTCTTGTTTTTCTGCAGAAATTTAAAGGCAAAAATCAGAGATTGTTAAGATGGAGTTTAATGTTACAGGAGTTTAATCTTGATATTAAACATATCAAAGGCAGAGACAATTTAATTGCAGACTGTCTCTCTCGTATTTAGAGTTTATTGTTGTTCACTTTCAAGAAATTTTACTTTAGAGTAAAAAAAAAAAAAAAAAAAATTGAGTACTTAAATCCTTTTCAAGATTACATTTGTAAAAGAAAGATTTTTCTTTGAAAAATTTTCTTTTTTTGAAGAGGGGGTGTGTCATGTAGGTCATTTACCCCACACTCATCATGACCTGAGTTCAATTAGTCTAGAACATTCTCAAGGTCACTGCCCTTATGACCTCACAACCTTGAATTCAATTAGTCATGTTTGAATGTTCTGGAAAGTTGATTAGTTGTGTAAGAGAGATAATTTTAGAACAGTAATTAGAATGTCAATAAAAGTTCTAGATTGTTCTTATATGCCTTTAAAAGGGACGTGCACAGCTTCCAGTCAGACTTTTGGGATCGTGTCTCTTGTGTGTTACTAAACTCCAGCAGTAGTCATTCTCAAGACCTTTCAAGACCTTCACTGCCAACGCTGGATTATACTGTGGACTTTGTGCAGTTTCAAGCCTGCAAGCCAAAGGACTGTTCATTCATCCAACTGACTGTTACAACTCTGAGACTGGAGCTTTGCCGTCCCAGCTGAGATAAGTAGTCTGTACACTTTTAAAGCTTGTACTCTATCCCTGACTTAGCAATTAGTTTTATTTTCGTAATAAATTTGTTTAAACGTTAACTGCTGAGTTCACCCTTTTGTTCGTTTTCTCTGCACGTAACAATATATATATATATATATATATATATATATATATATATATATATATATACACACACACACACACACACACATATATACATACTCACACATAAGCATTCAGATGATGCTATCTTTTGGTAGTAAAGAAGTGCGTGATGTACAGAGCAGAAGCATATGAATATAAAATTACAAATACTACGATAGAGTAACAATACTTGTCTCTCTGTCTTTCTGTCTGTCTGTCTGTCTGTCTGTCTGTCTCTATATATATATGTACATGTGTGCATACATACATACATACATACATACATACATACATACATACATACATACATACATACATACATACATACATACATATACTTTCAGCGTGTCTATGTATATGTAACAGTTAAACAGCTAAAGTCGGATCCTGCACATGGCCTGTGCTTATTAATGTCATAGTTGTGGAGTTGTCCGTCACAAAAGCGACAACACCAGTGTTTTAGTGATTCCTTTACCATTGAAGTTACTGTTTTACGACGTTGTTGAGAGCAGGATCAGGTTGGAAGTATATGCACGGCACCCCTAATTCGCTGAGTACATTCATTAATACACGGTGTGAGATATTGAACGAAAAGTGGAGTATATACTAGTGTGTCACTTTGATAACTTCTGTAGTCGCAGCTCTAGTTGGTTTAATTGTGGCTCGGTATTACAAGAAAAAAGAGACACTGGACACGGGCTATCTATCGAATCATATTATAGAGAGAGAGAGAACAATTGTACAGATTGTTTGCTGATCTTCGGCTAATAAATTCATAGAAAGCGCCAATTTTGTTAAATATCGACCACTTTTTCAGGTGTCGATAGGTTATATTGTCACCAGCTATCGTTGAGAGCTTGAACTTGAAAGAAAAAAATTACCGTATTGGGTGTACAACTAAGTAATATGCTCGATTTGACATCACTGGCCACGAATTTGATCGCTGTTTCTGCCGATGAGACAGAAGGCCTTTGCTCTGGATTACTTGTAAATCTGACTCTGAACGATCGTAAAATATTGGTTTCACGAAACATGAGCATTTTCGGAATTAATTCGATCCTCAGACAATGTGTGGTTACAGTGTTTATGCCCTCCGTGTTTTTTTTTCTTCGAAGAGCAAGAAGTTGGACCGACCTTGACCAAATCCCCACTAAACTAATGCCACCATGAAATTGGCTATCCGTTTACCAAACCCTTCTCTGACACTGAGAGATCTATTATCTCAAAAGTAAGCTGTGTAAATTTAAGAAAAATACTAATATTTTGAGACTTCAGCGGAATAGATCTCCTCAAGGATGCCTGTAGTCCCTCGGGTCACGAGTTTGTTTTTAGAACAAAATAGGTTACGACTGGTTCCCCCCGCTGAACGCAGGCCGGTATACGCAGAATGACAGGTAATACGGTGCTAAAGTTACGATTATTTAGGTTACAGGCGATGACTCTATCAACACGACTGCAGCAACAACAGTTATGTTGGAACAGTTTGGTCTTTCCCATCGGATTTAGAAAGGGACATTTGTGTCGAGAGAGAGGTAGAATTCGTGGCATTTTTCTTTTAATACCCTTGCTATGCCGTTTACTTTTCGGATGTCATATTTGTACTTGTCCATTGCGAGGAATGCATATGCAAGTCGCGTTCCACGCAATGGCGGGCCAAATGCATCAGACTTCTCGCTTCATCAGCGAGTGCAGGTACCGGAAGTCGGATGAAAATGATGGACGCGTGATGATGATGATGATGATGATGATGATGATGATGTCGATGATGATGATGATGATGATTATTATAATTATTGCAGAGTCTCGATGATGAGAAACAAACTGTAGCGATGGAAGACGGAAGGCGCGGCGCTGCCTCCCAAGCAGAAACATGTCGTCGCTGAAAGACATACCGACAGAAAATGTGCTCAAGTTAAACAAATAACGCCAGGAAGGATGAATAAGACAAATAAATCCGACCACTCCTTTGAGTCCATTAGTTAGCTCGTAAAAATGTTGACTTAACTCGCGACTTTCGACTTGGCGCTGGACAGACCGGCAGAGGACGAAACACGGCCACATCTGATCGGCCGATGTATTAACAGCTCAACGACTTTATTTTTAGGGGTTTTCTTGCCTCTGTTGTGCCAGCCGTACTGGAAGAGCAACATGGCACGGCGAGCGGTCCAAATATGGTCAACAGTAGAGCGAACCTCCTCAAGACACTTGAGGTAAAGAGTTGATTAGCAGAGATACTGTAAACGTTGCCGAGATATTTCATCGGTGGAAGAACATTGATTTTTCTTTTCAACTCTTATACCTACACACAAAACATTTGTAAAGAACGTACAGTGTATAGTGGACAAACGGAGTGCTCAAATCAATGCATGGCATTTCTCACATATGTATTATGCCTGGAGATTATGCCAGGCTCAAATGCAACACTCACTTCGACAAACCAACTCTCGCCGAAACGCCATGCAAGAGGTCGATTCAAATGGGCGCGAAAAAAAAGCAGGTCGTGGCCTTCTTGCGCCGTGTCGATTGTCCGAATTAGAATATTTCTCACAAATTTTTAAATGAGCATATTCCACACTGTCATCGGCGTTTTCTGTTATCTCCAAATCACACGCCACACGAGATATCACCCAGCTAATTGGCGAGAATGCGAAGCGCTGTGAAATGCGAATGTATTCGTGCTTCACGTATCAGCACTTTGACATACGCGGCACTGATACTCTTCGACCACGCACATAACATAAATTACTCTCACTTTCCTATCTGGCGCCAAATAAAATTATTTATAAACCATTTCCTTCGTCTCAGTAGATTTTGCTGCCCCAATGACGTCCGAGGATTCGTGGGTTATTGGACACTTCAACGAAACTGCATGTATTTTAGAGAGGAAAAAGTACAGACATTAAGATGAAAATCGTTCCCCAAGTTCAACCGTTGAAACTTAATATCCCAATAGAACAGATTGTTCCGTCTTTTGATCGGAGGTGAACTTGACTGAGTACAATACTGGTCTTGAAAAAACTATGAGAGGGCAACTCCCCCGTGGGTCGTGACCGCTCAAAAAGCTCCTATAGGGAGTTAATGTTCGTTGTGACCTTGGGCAATGCTACCGAGACCACCCGGGTGTCTTGTTAACATGCCAATACTAGACTCTCTTTCTGACAACAGCGAGTGAAGGAGCGACAAGATAGCATTCTAACGCGCCGCCGCCAAGGCTTTTGTGCAGTGAGAACGTATGAAAAATCGAATAAAAAACAGACAAGAAAGGGGTTGATCACCTGCTCTGGTCGTGGGAACAGACTCCAAGCCTGCGAGGCAAGCCATATTCGCTGCAACTTTTCCAGTACCAAGCTACATTGCCGCTGTTTTCCAACATTATCCCTAGTGTGTGGCTATGTGTACACTGCGTATCGGCGTTCAGGTCCCCCGTGCTATACCGTTTTGAGCAGGCGTCAGAAACGTCGACCAAGAAATGGATGTACAAGGCATCTCACGACGCACCAAGATTAAATGCGATAACTACGGCTTAAGTGAAGGGCTTTAAGACTAACAATAAACCAATCAGATGTCAGTTTTCATTATTTTGTGCGTTTTGATTGGCCAATCCTGTCAACTTCTTCCTGTGACATATCAAGTCACTGATGACGTTCGCCAGTCTTGTTTTCACATAAACACGGCACGTTATTGTTGTTTGGTTTATATTTCCGAAGGTGTTGACAAGTACGAAAGGAGAATTCGCTCACAGGCTTGCTATATCCGCTTGCCGAATCTATTTTTCGACACAAAAAAGCGAATCACCGCTGACAAGCAGTCGTCCGTTCGCCTTATTAAAATAAATCGATAGCGTAATTTTTTAAGGTAGGAAGGGGGCTCTAGCCTTGCACTCCTGTGAAAATCTCACGACTGCATGTTACCTGAAGTGTACCCTAACGGAAAACATAGACCGAGTGATGAAAACAAGACTGGTGGTCCGGTCGATTTGCCATCTGCCCACCAACACTGCATAAGCCACATGGGAAGACCTTGGCACAACTGCAACCGCAATGGGGTGTTTTTAATTGTCCTTTTCATTAGCGCAAAACACGAGGCGGTCCCCATTTTCCGCGTTTCAAGGAAAATCACGGTCCAGTTTGTTGAGGTGTATTAACAGAGTCGAGCACTACGTCAATGATAAAGTGTTCACCGTGCAGAAGAAAAGGACACTGACGTCACCTAATGGCGAGCGACAAGATGAATAGTACACTCAATTCAAATCCTTTAGTCCAGATTTGTTTTATCTTGTTTGTGAATGTCACAATGTCACTAAAATTTCGTCATTTTCAAAGCTTTGTTTACTGCCAAATTGAACCAAAATTCCGAAAACAAATTGTCTGATCAATGGTGCTTTCAAATGAGCCAGAATGAAGGAATTGGTGCACGATATCAATAGTGATCATCTAAATTGTGTAATGCGGATTGTAACATTATATATTACGCAAGACAAGTTCAACTTAAGTCAATTCGGTACTTAGTTTTTAAAGATATCGTCGCAAAATTCGGAAAATGTAACTTTTTTACTTTTGGTTTGTAAGATCCTAAGAATTATCATGCCTCGCCTAACTTTATTTGCGAGATCTAAGGTATCTCTATATTTTTGTCTATCCATATGTCTGTCTGTTTACCTGCATATATATTTATATTATTGTCTCCTCCGATGTCTGTTGTTTCGTCTACCTGAAGGACTGATATTATCGATGCAATGAGCATTTAATTTAGATTTCATCAAATCTCCACCATTTTGCAGAGAAACAAGGGAAAGGCGTGAAAAGCGAGAAAAAGACGAAATGATGCTGTTTTTGTTTTGTTTTGTTTTTCCCGGGTTCGCGTTGTTTGCAAATCTCAAGGCTTTATGTGACAATACACCAAAGTGGGTCTCTAACGTAGTTGTGCTCTCTCTAATGTTGGCTTTGTCGTCGAACAGTTTTTCTCTTTTTTGTATCTGAACTCACAGCTCTTGATTGACAAGTGCAGAGCAATCGACTTGGGGGATCTCCTGAGTGTACCAGCAGACATGCTTGTTTTATCCTTTGTCCACAAGAGATACTTGTATATTCGTCGAACGGTGTAGTACATCGTGGGGTCAGCTATTCAAACAACAAGCCCACCCTGATCTTTGCTTGTTGTTGCACGCCTTCGTGTCATCGCGAATTTATATCTTGTTTTGAGAAAACCATAGAGATGTTAGCGCGGGTCGTCTGCGGTGTGGTATATTTTATTTTCTTCCGATGTTTTCATAGTTAGTGCGGACGAGAGAAATTGAGCAGACGTCGGAAGCCATACATATTGCGTAATTTGCGTCCCCAGATTCGCCAAATATGGAAACATATTTATTGTGGCAAGACTCTGTATCGAATGTTTTCCTTCACTCTAAGTCAATTATGCTATGTGTAAAGAAACTCCGATAAAAGTCCACGGCGCATTCCACTGTATCGCGAACGCCACCTTTCAAATGGTTATCCTTCCTTATTGCAAGAAACGCAATATCACAATATCATTGCCGATAAGCATATCTTCCCGCACACAGCGTCGACGTATACCGCGCCGCAGCAAACCGATGATTATTTCGAGAACCAACGTTGGTACTGATGACGCCATTAAATGGCAACCGTAATTACAGAATAAGAGCGGCTAAGGAGCAAAGGTCATATTTCAGTTACACCTGGTCGCACAGTCCCGTTATAATCAGTCAAAAAAGTGAAGATTTCTCCCCATTGACGCTAAAAATGTCTAGGCTGCTTTCTCCCTATCAGTCTTCGCTCTAATCTGTCCTCGTCTTTGGAGTTTTGGTCAGTCGCTGTTTACCTAACTCGGTGACCTCAGGCTGTTAGGAGATAGACCCATGAGTGTGGCATACCGCAATATTTGACGGTCCATTTGACGCAGTGCCCCCAAAAAAGTCACTTCAGAAATCAGTGGCCGCACGAAACTAAAACACATTGGGGTGGATAGGCACTGAAATGTCAACGGCTTGGAGGGCATACATAGATTTGGAAAATATTAACGGTGGTTCAAATCTATTTAATAATGATAAGTTTTTGATGAGATTATCGAGATGGTAAAACCAGTAGTCATTGCCTATACCCGGTTGCAGCTGCCGCGCGGCCTAACATTTTAGACCCAACCCCCGTGGCTTTAAAATACTTGCCTCTGGGCACGAATGGATGGTAACAGACGTTAGGTCAATATGCTGCTTTATAATTGTTTTCTTGACTAATAACGAACAGAAAGAGCAGGGCTATGATAGTGTGTGCTCTTGATTAACATTCACAAGAGTTAGGTCTTTTGTTGCAATTTGTGCGAACAGATTTGGCTGACTCATGGGTGTTAGACAATAATACAGGAAATACGGACAGATGATCTTGAAGATTTTTGTCAAAACTCGCGATCGTTTCACATATTTTAAGTGAACAAAGGCAAATCAATCGATATGTCCCGGTGATTGAAACAGTGTATGACTTTTCGGGTAAATCAACCAAATTTCGCTGAAAATTCCAGCAAGAATCTTAACCTGAATGGAGGTCAATTCGGGTCAAATTTGACATCTAACCGCAGCAGATAGAGAGACTTTGCCTGTGTCACGGCACGCCACGTCTTCATTATTCAGTTTTTATCCATGCAGATTGCTGTACCCAGTGCTAGCATGCTCAAGTTCTCAATGAGTGCTATTAAAACTTGAGACTAATTTGCAGAAAACGCGAATGTTGGGTATTTCTCCGTGGGGACTTCTCAACGACGCCAGAATCCCACGTTTGCGTGTCGATTAGCTTATCAGTAAGTTTCGTAGAACAGATATCTAGTGTCTCCTACGCTGCAAAGGATACGGTCGTGTGCGAAAAAAATTCCAAGTGCTACCGTATCACTTCAAGGAATGATGAGTTGATCTTCTCGTGTGATTGACTGTGGCAGACAGGGCCCATTGTGATATAAAATAAGAAGATATTTGCCGACAGTCGGCGCGAACTATTCCACCCAATGGTTGCTTTCATTGTTGTTTTCCTGCCTTTGTTTGTTTTGTTGATTAATTAATAGTGATCCATTAAATTACAATGCTAAATATTTATGTTTATTGCTGGGCCATTCGTACATTAGCAGACTGTTAGAATGTTCAGGTTCATTTTGTAAAAATAAACGATTCTACACGCCAGTCTGAATATTGGAATCGCATGATTACTGTGGACTTGTTTAAAAATTCCAAAACAACCTATGCATACATGTATCGATTTATCTGCATTGTAATTGTCACCATACTTTATATTAATCACGTCTGATTTGTGTCACTGAAATCAGTTTCATATTCTGTGTGTTTAATTAGGGGTCAATGGCCTGTACTGTGCTAAATAGACCAACTAGAAGTTGTGAACCTTCGAAGAGTCGCAAGAACGAACATTCCACTTTCCAAACTAATACAACATAAAGGCAAGCATTTTGAATAAATTATCTGAGAGCTCAAAGCGCGCCAAGTACATCTACCTGACCATTTCGATGTATTCGTGGGAAGCATGCACCCTTAACAATTAAGAAATCGAGTTAGAAAGACCACTGGTAAGAAGAAAGTTTGTATGAGGAACTATGCCCCTACACAGACATTGCTAACAGTACTGATTCAAAGTATCAAAGCTTGGTGTAGGCTTAATTTGTTACATACCGCGAATGAGGTTAAACTTTACGAAATCGGTCGTCTTTGCTAAATTCTCAAGCCATACTTTATGTTTGCAAACGCCGGATCAATAGGAGCCTTTCACTACGTATTCATCTGCCGCTTCACCGTAAACCTATAATAATAGGTTATAATATGCCGCTTTGGCGAACATCAGACAAAAAAAATCGAACGAATTAAGATAAATAAAAAATCTCACTAAACGATCCCCCACCATCGCTAAATTCTTCAGCTCTCATTTCGCTTTGCCTCTTTTTCCGGGATTAGAGTCGATTGAAAGCATTTACAGCAACGGAGGCGACCTGTAATTACTGCCTGCTTCGATCAAAATGCTCATTAACGGAGGAAATGGTACCACCCTCTGATATTCTCGCGGACAATCGAAGCAAAAGCCAGGTCACATACTCAAGGTGTGGGAAGGTGTCATACAAGATCAGATGAGTCAAGCTTTTCGCCCGAAAACGCTTGCGCAAAGTTTCAACCTCGACGAGAATTAAAATGTCACTAAAAACGAAATTGTTATTAAGCTTATTATTATTTCCGGGATAACACCACGCAGAAAATTATGTCGGTCAGAGATTTTAGGGTTGTTACACATAAAAAAGGCAGTTATGTGGAAGGGGTTTCCTGGGGGGTTTCAATTTCATGATCCTATACAAATCATCAGGTCGCCTGACGGAGCACTCACAAATTCACGCAATTTTTGAATCAAGAATACCATTTGCCTTGATCTCTAAAAATCGCTGCTCTCAGAGGTCTTGCAAAAATGACACACGGCACCGTTGCACGGACTAATACAAGGTTACCAGTGCTGGGAATACTGATACAAGGTCGTTGTTCCTCTTGCGAAATAGATGATAAATAGGATGAAAGTTTTGGTTTCGAGTGATCAACACGCCCATGCCTCAGTATCTACCACTGTTTTCTTTAAAAAGTTTGATAAGTTGTTGGTGATGGGAGATGGCTGTATAGTGATCCACAGCGACACGACCTAGCGGGACACCCTGGTGAGATGTTGCATTTATCGACGAAGAAAAGAATTTCCCACCGTGGGAAATATCGATTAGAGGTACTGAATAGCACTGACACAAAGCATTCGTTAAGTCCAGACCCACAACATGAGGGCAAGTAAAAACCAGGCGACCACCGCATGTGCTTGGGATGAGTCTTTTTTTTATTTCAAATCAATGGAACGCTTCTTGTGACCATTCAATGGCACAGTAGCTGTACAAAGTTTCGTGCTGTGAGTCCGCTGCGGTTCCGTTTTCTCTCCCCCACCGAGCACCTTGTAACAAAAGATTGGACTGTTCAAAATATATTTTAAAAGACAGGTGTTAAATATCGACCATTCTTCGCAAAAATACCCGTATTTCAAGATAAGCTCGTAAAATATTAGAAGCCCAAAATATCTGATTGGATTTCAACATTTTGCAGAATAGAAATCATAGCCTAATTGTAACATTTCGTCGGTACACGTCTCATCGAAGTGTGATAAATATTGTTAAACTTTAGGCCTAAGGTAGAACGCACCTCGGGGAAAGACATTCGGACTCTCAAACTTTTACAATTCTTTTCTGATATACTACATGTGGGGTTCATTTTAAAGCTCTTGGTGAAAGAAAACTTTTCACCGGCTTAGTTTTCGAAATTCGAAAATTTTAATTTTTCTCCATAGAGTTAACACAGGGATGGCGGCCATTTTGAATTTCGAATATCGGTAAATCTTGGGTAATTTGTTTCTCTGGTACCGAAATTTGCATGGTGACCCCCTATTTTTATTCTTGATTTTGAAAGTAAATGATTTAAAGATTCCTTGAGGAAAGTGAGAGCAAAAGTTTAAGTCTTTCACCTTCGAGGTGCATACCACCTTAAGATTCTGATGATTCATAGATACATAGATACATTCATAGATACATAAATATATATAGATACATACATAGATACACAAATACATAGATACATACATAGATACATACATAGATGCATACATAGATACATACATACATAGATACATATACATACATGCAAAAAAGGAAGACAGACAGAGAGATAGACATGGACATACATTTATGTGAACATTTACATACAAACATACACAGAAAAGTATGTACATTAAAGATATGAATAAGGTGATATATATATATATATATATATATATATATATATATATATATATATATATATATATATATATATATATAAGGTTATATATATATATCTATCTATATATATCATAGTCATTATTTGATTGAAAGTAAACCGTATTATGCATAAAAATTCGACAAACGGCAAAACAGTGATTCAAATATATCAATGCGCCATTTGACTTGATTTTCATCTGACATGAAAATAAAGCATGTAATTGTCATTTGCATGTATACCCAAAAATTTGGAGTGAAAACTTCGCAAGAGAGTTATGTAATAAAATCATTATAGCCCAAATAAGGAACTATGTATCCTCGAGGCCGGAGACAATTTGCCTCCTTACATCGGGCAAATGGTCACCTACCCACGGGCACATAGTCCCATGTGTATATATATATATATATATATATATATATATATATATATATATATATATATATATATATATATATATACACTGCATATATTACACATACATACATACATACATATATACACACATACATACATACATACATACATACATTCATACATACATACGTATGCATACGTTTCTATGCATTAGCAAATACATAAGTGTGTTTCAAAAAGACTAACAGAACTTTCCCACACTCCTGAAACGAAAATAAAGCTGTCCGTCAGCTGTTCTGTTTTGTTGGCTGATATTTTCACATGTCATCACCGAACACAGGCCTTCACCGAATCCCATTAACAGCAGAGTAAGACTGCCATGACATATACAGTTAAGAATAACATCACAACTTTCCTTTGCCCAGGTCGTTTTCCCCAACTTTTTATTTCTCTTTAACATCATCCTCTCCTTCAGAATGTATTTTCCCCGGCGACGTGTTTTTCTTTCTTAAAACCCTTTCCACTTTCATACAAACACCACAATCACCCGTGAATTGCAAGGCAGTCGCCGAGTGCACGTCTACCCGTCTCCACTTACACTTCCCCTATTGGTAATATACACGCTGCCTCGCTCAATTAATTTTTTTGTAGATCTCAAGGCAGACAAAGTGGGTGGTCTGTCTATGATGTGCTTATAATTACGGTAATTTTCTATAAACAATAGAAATGTATCTGGTGCTCCGAGTCCCGAACGGACGAGCCCCGCAAAAACGACGACGAAGTCGGAATCCCCGGATGTTGGCAGTCGTCCTCATTTTCTTTCTTTGTATGCTTGTCGAGTTTTTTCTACCTCTTCTCGGCATATCTCCGTTCAGATACGATACGGTCGTGAAGGATCGGTTTTCAAAATACTCCAATGGCATAGTTGCAGATCGTGTAAACTGTTTAGATCGTGTGTTGAACAACTGCTATGTTTTGGTTTTGGGGTTGGACAGATGGTAAGGCTTCCCGTTTGATCTCCGATGTTTTTCTTCTCTGAATATTGTTTTCACAGAGTGAAGTCAATTTCAAGAAAACGCACTTGCCTCCGAAAAGTATTCCTACATCATCTCATAATGACATATTATATTAATTTTTTACGGTATTGATCGTTCGCGTAAGTCTGGTACAACAAGGAAAGAAGGGGGGGGGGGTAATCCGGATGTTGCTGCTACAGATACCCCGGATGCGGTGAAGGAAATTCAGGATGCTTAGTATTGACGGGAAATTCATAGATACCCGGTGTTGCTCCAACAGCAGTAGTGTTCATCAAACGACACGTAATTTCTTCTCCTCAAATACATTTATGAAAAAGAAATATTTTCTTTAAAATTTCATTACTTGCTGGCAAACATCAATTGTTCAAGCTTCGAAGGCAAACATTCATAAAATAAAATAAAATAAAATAAAATAAAATAAAATAAAATAAAATAAAATAAAAAAAAATAAAATAAAATAAATTTGTTTCTTTGGTTAACGCCCTCGTCAACTCGAGATCTGCTCGCCATCTTGTTTTATGGTTGTCGTGATCAACAAAACCCTCACTTTAGTGTTACATACATTTCAATGGTTCACATTGTCGTTTCAGTAAGTTGAATAGGCGCGATGTATTTGGAGTTGCCACCGTTTATAACTATAAAATGTGAAAAAGGAAAGAGAAAATCCTACAACCAAACGGGCTGGGGGTTCAACTCTGAAGCTGTCGTAATCTCATACGAAAGTTATTAGGGAAAGCCGAAATAAATTATACACGAAAATAACTTGCAAAACTTTTGCCAAATGTCAAGGTCTACAAAAAATCCTAGGGTAGCTCGCTCCTGCAAATGGAAATACTGAATGTTTACTAAAGCTTTCCGTAAGAAAACTTTGAACCATTCCTTTGGAAACAAGATTAAAAACCAGGGGTCATTGAGCAAAATCTAGTATCTGACAGACGAAATTACCCAATGTTTACGACACTTGACATTGAAAATGGCCGACAACCCTGTCTTAACTCTACGAAGGGAAATTAAATTTCAATTTTCACAAAAATAACGTTGGTGAAAACTTTACTAATTCCATGAGCTTCATATTGAGCCCCGAAAAGTTGCAGACTAGAAATATATTGTACAAGTTTGGGAGTCCAAATATGTGTCCTCGGGACTCATTCTACTTTAATCTACGTCGAACAAATTTAACTGCAAGAACTGCAGTGCGTACGCATATATGTCTTCTGTTGCTTCTTTTTCCGTTTCTTTATTAAAACAAGTTCATCAAAGCTGACTGGTTGAGACAGTCCCTCCCCGCACTGCCTCCCTTTCGCAAGGTGCCACGGTAAGCCGTATCTTGGAAGCTGGACATGCCAGTATGTGAAAACACCGACTCTATCAATAAACAGGAAAAAAATTGGAAAAAACAGAGACTGTGGGAAACTCAAGAGAGCCAGCACTCAAGAGCCAAATTCTTCCTGTTTTCTCTAAGTGCTGGATCACTGACCACCATACAGTCCAGAGACGCTTGTCCCGATAAAATCAAAAGTAAGCAAAGTGGACGATTAGGAGGGATGGGCGAGTCTGTTAAGGGTGAAATAATCATACCAATCTTGATGGAGGAAGTTGGCAGTTTGCCTGTGTCTCCGAGATGAAACTCTCCGTAGAGGAAAATGCTCCATGATCAAAGGGAGAAAATGCATATTGAGTTGATAAATGGATAGGTAGATGAAGGAGAATATTGGGGTTGTCAATGCAAAGATGGGTGTAATATACAGGGTTTAAAACGCGACAAATCGCAGAGTGTGAGTTTCTCTATATTTATTTTTAGTTTGAAGAAAAAAGCGTAGCAGATTCTATGCTGGCGTGTGAATGATAGTAATACGCACCTTATAAATGAAGGTTTTCAAATTCTGCCAATTCTCTCGCCTAGAAAACTTAAAATTATTCATTTTCATAACAATAAAGAATAACATTTGGGCGTCCCAATGGGAATTTTGGATCAGAGAAACAAGTTTCCTTCGAATTTGCCGATCTTTGAAAATCAAATTCGCCCTCATAGTCTGTGTTGAAAACAATGCCTTTTCGAATTTCACAAAGCGATACGTAGTTTATGTTTTGAAAAGTAGACTAGCGAAGACGTATATTATTTTGAGATGTAGAGTTCAAATAAATATATGACCTAGTCGTATTGAAAGGTACGTCATCAGTGGTTTTTATGGGTCCATTAAATGTATATCCTGGGACTATGCTTGCATTGTACATTTATTAAGAATTACTCTGTACGGCTTTATAATGTACGGTGAAATGACGAATTTGGCTGAGCATAGTAATTTTGGTGTATGGATCGTTAGTCCTTGGTGTTAGACAGTATGATTCCATTATCTACCAGCTGTATGGTAACTGTTCATTCGATTGAATCATAGCATTGCAAAAATAAAGGCTCAGTCTATAAAACACAACCACATTGGAGAGAGAGAGAGAGAGAGAGAGAGAGAGAGAGAGAGAGAGAGAGAGAGAGAGAGAGAGAGAGAGAGAAGAGAGAGAGAGAGAAGAGAGAGAGAGAGAGAGAGAGAGAGGTGTCAAAGTTTTTCGATAAATCGTTACCGATATTGTGGTTCTGATTTACTTTGCAGATTGTGTGTGGAATTTTATCGGGTTTTTTAAAGATAGGAACAGGGTGGTCGATACATGCCTTTGGGATATACTGCAAAAATATGTCTGAATGTTACCCTTACATGAAAAGGAAGAACAAGCTCCGACTGCCTGCATGCTCAGCAATGACATGCTCAGTCTAGAACTTCTCCGTAGTTTTGACATCTTACCTCATTTTGGGTAAGACATCAAACCTTCTTACAATATGAAGAGGTTCTATAGACACTGGTATGCTTTAACGGCGCAAAAGAGTCCGTAGCAGTCAATGTCATCTGATATCAGAAACATGCTTGAAAGGCGGGCGCTGGTCTAATACAGATTTAAAATGATGATGATGATGATGATGATGATGATGATGATGATGTTGCCGTGATGCAGAAACAATGCCGTTGATGAGCAACACGGCGATAATAATAATAATAAATTTACTTACAAAAGCAAAGAGTGCCAATAAAAGCTAGGTACGACAGCAACATTATGGCAACGACAATCGGTCTGTAGCTGCACTGAATTGAAGAACTAAATACTGATTTCTATGTACACAGAAAGGAAATATAGGTGAATTCACGTTTTATTCAGTTTTATACGGTGTAGTTGTGAACAGTGTTGTCCTATTCGTTTAATTTCTCCTGTTTGGGACAAAATGGCTGTTCTCGACATCGAAAATCCTTCTTGAATCAACATAAACTGAAAAAAAATAATTTCACATGGCACAGAATAAAGTCTTGTGTAGCTTAAGTGAGTCGCTGTCAGTTAATTGGCTGATTTTTTCTGATAGATACCATGAGTTTAATGTGTATTTGAATTCAGCGAAAGGTTCGGTGGTGTAGCAGAGCACAATGGCGTTCGCAAGTGCACATTTCTCTGCAACTCATAAGTGTGGCTATTTGCAACAAACGCCATCACTCAATATGGTAGGACTTTGTCTACGGGATACAAACGTCACAAGCCGATCGAAGTTCTCTCAGCTACACATTTAGTGATAGAGTTCCGAGCAAACAGAGCAAACATGATTTTAGGTACGCAGAGTGTGAAACCAACGGCGACATCGTAGACTACAGCACGGTATAATATGATGTAATGTTCTCGTTTTGAGCTGGCTTTGGGACAGCTTATTTCAAACAGCAGTATATGCTGCTTTTGATAGTATTTCTGTTATTTTCATCTCGTATTTCTGGAAACTTCTTGGCCAGTACGCACTCAGTTTTTGGTTTGGTCAGCATAACCTGCACTTTTGTTAGGTATAATGTGATTGACAACTCACCGAATGATATTGAATGGAACAAACTATTACTTTAGCCATATGCATTTACTCATACTCAAATATACCAATATATAATCCCTACGTATTGTTTGACATGAGACGTTGAATCGGCAAATCTTGACAAGTGTCCAGGAGTTCAGAGAAATGAGTATAACAGGTTAGCTCGTATTCACTATTCTCTGGTAGATGTGATAGTCGACGAATATTCGTCTTTTAGTGAGGGGGGGGGGGATGCCAGACATAAATTATGAACAAATTAGATCAACACCACGGATCATTTAATAATTACCCGTAATTATCCCTTATAATGAATGGTTACATCGGTGCTGGGGCAAATCAACTATAATCTGTGTTGATTGCTAAGTGTTGCGTTTGGTATTTTCAAAGTGAAAACCTCGGTTTATTAGTCACAGAAAACGGAGTTATTGTCCACTGAGGCATACGCATGGAACAACACTTCTCCTTAAATCAGCAGTGGGACCATTTTTCAATATTATCACTCTTAGATTAATACAGATTTGAAAAGTCATCTCAAGAAAACGAAATCTATGAAGGCACGTATTTATCATAATCAATTAATAAGGTATAGAATGCGCCTTTTACAGTTTTTTTCTTATCTGCCGCTTCTCGGGGCTCATTCTAAATTTGTTGGAGGAAGAATTTTTTTACCGTCTAAGTTGTTTCGAAAATCGAAAATTGTATTTTTCCCTATAGAGTCAGCGCAGGGATGGCAGCCATGTTAAATTTCAAATATCGGTAAATGTTAGTAATTTCATTCTGTTGCACCAGACTTTGCACAATAACCCCTTGACTTTTAGTCTTGGTTTTCTAAGAGAACTGTTGAGACGGTGATAGTTGGACACCCGTTTGTCTCTACCATTCACTGGTCTCTCATCATTTACGGATCAAAAGTCGGGAAGTCACAGGCTGGTTTTATAGATTTGATTTGCTATAGTTTGATTGCTTTACTTGGAGTTTATATTTACACTGTAGTTGTTTTTTTGATATTTTGTCTCTTTATCCTTTTACGTGTGAACTCTGTGTATATCAATAAGGAAGTATAATAAATAGAAAGTTTCATTGAGGGAAGTTTGAGCAATATTTAATCTTTCACTTTCGAGACTCATGCTACCTTAAAGTGCAAGGACAAGGACACAAGTGGTAATACTTGCTCTACTATTGACATGCACACGCTCTAACTGCGAGCAATAAAATCAAAGCGATCTTTGAACAACTTCCTCTACGAGTGTAGTAAACTAACATTTTGAAGATCATTGCAAGGACGGTTGGTCACAGCTTGTAGATTGCCACGATAAAATTTTAATCGTGTCCAAAGCCGGATTGTGTGTGCATGAATCCAGGCAGTGCAAGTGGTCGCTTTATAGTTGCCAGTTCAAACACACACATGTCACAATTGTCCAAGAAATATGGTGCCTCTGAGAATTTGAAGGTTACAGCAACAAACCCTTCCAAAATTTATGGTAGTCACAAAAAAGGCAAGTCATATGCATATGCTAAAAATGTTTCTAGGCCATGCAAGTAGCGCCTATATCATTTTAAGTAACATCTTAATGCAGGCAAATGTACTTAAGTCCCCTTCTACAAGTATCTTCAGCTTATGATATGTTCGATATGATAAGACAATAATTAACTTCTGCCGTTAGACTCCATAGTACAGAAGATTGTCAGGAGAACGCGACGCATATACCAAGAAGTTCTTACGCGTCATGGATTCAAGTAGTGCCACATAGTCAATCGCCAGGTGCCACGAACTGTAATACACTAACAGTCCATATAAATCAAACACTGTATTAGATACGTGATCAAACTTCAACTTTGGATCGGGCAAAGGTTACATAAGGTGCTCCCACTGTTGAGTGCCCCAAGGATATCAAATGATAAAGCCTCCAGTGATCTTCCCTAATTTACTGCATCCGGGAATGTGTAGAACACCAAGGCAGATGCTATATTTAGCACATCTGTATTCGAACACCTGACGGATCAATAGTCGGGGAGTGTATCGATCAGCTGGACGGCGGTGTTCCGCCAAAGCATTGGTTGCCAAAACGGAACACGTATAGCCCACGATTAAACGACCGCGACTCCCATCAGAGAAAATTAAAGCGGGCGGGCCACTTTGTTGCTTAATTGCTCTAAAAAAATCGAAAACTGAAGACAATTAGGCATAGAATGGAGATGCACAATATCAAGCCCCCTGGTAGCTCTTAGGTTGGAGACGGGCCCGAAATTAAGCTGGAGGGAATCCGATTTCCTGCCAGGTGCAGGACCGCAGAGCCAGTGCTTTGGTGGAGAAGTGCCTTCATTCCCCAGAGATGCACTGCACTACAAACACTCCCGTCCCTTTCTCAAGATCAGCTTGCGTGTTAATGCCAGTATGGAAACGCCTCTTGTGTACGGTCGAGCGTAAATGGCCTTGGCGTCAGCCAACTCTTCTGTAACCCTTCTCCATGGCAGTCTGTCGGCTTCGATTAAGCAATGCCTGCATTAGAGGCACACAGAGAAACCTCTGAGAGAAAGGCCAGGGTACGGCAGTTGCATCACAATACAAAAGGCGAGCCTCCCTTCAGCAGAAGAAAAACCGCCCGGGGCACTTCGCGCGAGCCAAATCAACGGGGCATGTTTTCTTCAAAGAAAGTCATGTTGATCCTGCAGTCTGCATCAAATGGAAGGGGCTAGCGTTCACTCTTCACGAAAAAAACCCGTCCAAACAAACGTCTGTTGCATTTCTTTAGCGGATAACGAAGGGAAGGGATTAAGTCAAACATTTATCACCAGACATCATTGCTCTACTGCAGCTTTCTGCCTTTTCTTGAACATGCATGGCTTTCAACGACTGTCTAGAACCTCTCCGTAATATTTGGTACTTAACACTGTAGGCCTACCAAATATCTTATCAAAACTAAGGAAATGGTCTAGACAAATTCAAACATATATATATATATATATATATATATATATATATATATATATATATATATATATATATATATATATATATATATATATATATATATATATATATATATATATATGTGTGTGTGTGTGTGTGTGTGCGCGTGTGCGTGTCTGTATGTGTCTGTGTGTGTGTGTATTCAGACACTATAAATACAGACAGAATTCTGTATTTATGTCTTCTGTATATGTAATATTACTTACACATATTATACTACAAACGTTTGTAATGTGACAGGTTCACATACATACATACATACATACATACATACATACATACATACATACATACATACATACATACATACATACATACATACATACATACATACATACATACATACATACATATGTGTATTTATACGTGAGAAACAATGCAGTTTCTAACATGTAATGATTGATATACATTTTATTTATTTGTATTTATTTATTTATTCTTTAATTCGAGAACGTGCTCATAAAACTCAAGGGGAAAAGACATAAAACATACTCAACAAGAAAATAAAAAAGCTAGACATACTCTTCACTTGGAACACGAGTGCAGAAAGTTAAAAAACAGTCTGAGAAAATCTTGAATCTGAGAAGTTGCTCTGTCGAATTATATCAACGGATAAAGCTGCTGCGATGAGATGATTTTCGCTTTCCATCAAACGAAGGTAGAAATTAGAACGGGCCATACATTGTTAACTTTGAAATGTCATAATGCAATGACTGACAAAAGTTTCTGAAAATACTCAATCGGTGTCTAATACATATATATATATATATATATATATATATATATATATATATATATATATATATATAAATATTTATATATATATATATATATATATATATATATATATATATATATATATATATATATATATATATATATATATATATATATTTCTGCAACATATAATGCACCCATTCCTTAAATTTCAACATTTTAACATGCTCGATACTGGTCACACAACTTTAAAAAACTCCATTATAGTTTTCTATAAAGGAAAGTGCTTCCCGTTACTTTACAAAAAAATCGTATCACAGATTATGGAGAAAGGTAGTTCATTGCCACCGTTTTGATTTCACAATGTTCACTTCCGTTTGGCTGGCTGTCTGTCTGTCTTGCAACGGAGGGCGCTGTTGGTGACGGTGGCAAGGGCCGGGGAACCACTGCGGGAGGGGTAAATGTTGTATGTGGGGTAAGAGACAAAAGAGAGACGACAGCTGGTGCAACATGTTTATAGTTAACAAACTCTCTTGAGATTTACATTCGAAGGAGATAACCGAACACAACGGCACTGTATTTATAAACTTTACAGTACGACAAAAACAGTTGTAAACTTTCACCACCGATGTGTCTAGTATATGTGTATCTATTAGCCAACGGTAGGTCGACTCGAAACGAAGAAGTGTTTTTTTTTCTTTTCCGACGAGGGGCAAATAATTCCCACCATCAAATTAGACTGTCCGCATCCCTGACACTACGAACCTATAGTATGGTGGCTTACAACATTTTCCGCCTTACACAGTTTACATCAGCTGACAAAATAATTTACAAGCAAATGTGAACGTCAAAGATGTTATGTCTATTTTTGCCTGTCCTTCCGGAATTGAAAACAAACAAACAAACAAATAATCGCAGAGATTTGGCATATACGTCTCATCAACGTCACATTAATTGTACACAGAAAAATCCGACGAGAAAACATAATGTCATGGCCTGGAGTGTTTTCCGTCAACTAGGAACTATGGCGTACGGACAAAACTAGCATCCCTTGTCGGAACACCTTTTTACATCAAACATTTAGATTAGTAAATAGCGAAGAAAAAACATCATGGGAGATTTAGGTTTACCGTTGTGATGAACATATAGCTGTTCGGCGATAATAAAGTTTCAAAACCCATTTTACGAGTCTAGTGTCTGTCCTGTTATGATTTGGTCGTCCCTTGAAATACAGCCGCAACAGAGGCAGGTTAGATCCTAGACAGCATGCAGTCGACGCTCGGTGTTGGTCTATTGATCGCGAAATATTATTCAAGGAGCCTCGTGAAAAAATTGTACATGTAATAAAAGTGTTTTTAATTTATCTTTCGGTTGCTTGGAATATGTCGGTATCGCCAATATTCACGGTTATCGTCTTCCAGATCTTGTTGAATTTAGAAACACATCACCTTAAGGCCAAACTTTTAAAACCCTAAAGTATATGCGTACGCAACGATCTTCTGGACAAACCTACAAATAGTGTGAAAAGACTCCTAGCATACCATCCGCACATGAATGTTCGTGCAAACATAAATTAAGTCTTTTCTGTCGCCTCAAAAATTTCACACGTCAAACTGAGCATTCAGAGGCCCTCTAGTCTGTGTCCCTCACACTAAACTGTCAGTCATCACTTTGAGAGCTCGTGCCTAAAACACTGCAAAAGTGTAAAAAGAGATTTGAAATATTCAGAACTCCCTGATCGTGATACGACAGGAAGCTGTTTTCTCTAAGAAATTAAAACGAAGATAAAATTCAGTAACAGAGGTCTAATTTATACCGACGAGAAATATTTCAATACTTTTCCTCGCATAACATTCCACGTTAGACTGTAGCTTTATCACTTGTACTTCGAGGCATGAGTGTGTCCATTTTGCGCAACCATATGGACGCGGAAATTGCGGACATAGCGATATCGACTTCATTATGAAGCAAAATATTACATGTATAACATTCACCCGGCTTCGTGTGTGGCGGAGCGCTGATCAAACCATCGCCATCCCGAGAAAACAAAATAAAAGAATTCGGGTGGAAAAAATCCAAGGGAAACGTACACAACGGCGACCTTCCATGTAAAAGCAAGGGGCTAAAATCTCCACAAAGCAAATAAATGACAGAGTCAAGAATAAATATTTAGATGAATGGAGATGGGTTGGTGATGACGACATCTGAGTTACTGCTCTCAGCTAAGTATAGATTTGAACTGATGATGTACATTTTGTGTGCCACCCTCAATATTTCTGACTGTTTCGAAACCGCGCTCTATTGGTCACAAAGCCAAATTACTATGCGCACGGGCGCGGCTTTAGCTCTTGCTTGGAGTCGCAGATACCATGTGTTAACGTCTGGTGACTCGCGGTCGAATTCGAATAAAGTAAGCCTTCCTGTTTCATAAACCGGTTACAAAGACCCGTGTGGCCGTTACGATGGATTAATTTATACAATATCATTAATGGCTGCACGCTTAATTATCATTTATGGAGCAACTAAATTTGATTAGACACACTAGTTTTATGGAAATTCTTTCATGTATTTGAACAATAACATGTAATCATTATATGCGACATGAAGACAAATATGACTCTCTCTTAGTAGTCCTGACTTCTCGACCACCTACCAGCATGAGTTGAAGAGCAGGATATTGTTGTTATAACTCGAAACGTCACATTTTTTACGACGCAGGCGTCTAATGCAGAAACTTAATAATAGTCCTGTGGCGGATATAAACAGCGTAGACTCGGTTGCAATGGAGAAACCCTACCAAGCGGTGTCAACAAAGCCAGAGCTTTTCTCAGACCAGTAGCCGCTACACACGCCGTTACTTGCAAGCGCGAACAAATAAAAATATTTTATGAATGAAGTGTGTCATGGTGATGTTAAAATAAAGAAAACTTTTATGGATTATATGTTTTAGGGATTCCGGACAATTGTGTTCCTAGCAACGTGCTTTGTAATATTGCTGTTGAGGTTCATTCTCGGAGGGAAAATGCAAAATGTAGCAAATTTATTTCCATTTTTAGAAGATTTATGGCTATGAAGATATTAAGAGTCCTATAAAGATTTTGAGATTCAGCTCCTTCGGAAAAATTGGTTTCATCGACTCGGCAGAAATGATATCGCATCTTTCCTCTCTCGGCACGATGTTAACAAAAAATGAACAAAAATTATTAGGAAAAATGTTGTGTTCAGGACTATCAAGAGGGGAGGAGGCAGAGGAATTTACCGAACTGAAATCGTACCGAGAGACGAGATAACGCGTGATTACCAGAGGGGCAGAGGTCTTATAATTAATTGATAGATTGACATCTAAATTATACACACACACACACACACACACACACACACACACACATACATATATATATATATATATATATATATATGTATATATATATATATACGCAGAGAGAGAGAGAGAGAGAGAGAGAGAGAGAGAGAGAGAGAGAGAGAGAGAGAGAGAGAGAGAGAGAGAGAGAGAGAGAGAGAGGAGAGAATTTCCATAGGGCAAATTAATTAACACAAATTATTCCTTAATTTTGAATTTATCGACATTGACTTTGTTACATGTGTTGTTTCACTTGTAACATGTTGATCAGACAGACTAAGAAATTTTAAAAATAGAGCTCCGTAAATCCCAGTGAACAAGGAGCACGTGCACCCTTTGGATGCGTTCACGACTTACATCCAGGGTACCATTGACGACTATTTAGATGGATGCATCAACATGATGAATGAAGGGGATGGTAGCTATCATTAGCAGCAAGTTAGAATATGGAAGAATCTGATCTCAAGGAAGGAAATCACACGCACGTCATGACAACAGCCGGTACATCCAGTGAAATGACCGACACAAAGCGTAGAGAGTAGGAAACAGCCATGGTAACAGACATTGTTGAC
The DNA here is from genome assembly GCF_041260155.1 of Ptychodera flava. Classification (NCBI taxonomy): domain Eukaryota; kingdom Metazoa; phylum Hemichordata; class Enteropneusta; family Ptychoderidae; genus Ptychodera; species Ptychodera flava. The sequence goes on from NC_091935.1 coordinate 38,401,594, forward strand.
GGTTCATATGTTGCACATTTTCCATTGACAACTTGTAAAAGGCCGGCGCGTTGCCATGAATGTAGGATATTTCAGCAATGCTTGAAATTTTGCTTTTTTATATGACGAGAAGTGCGCGATTGTATGAGTCTAAATAGACTATACCTCGGGGACAGATATTCTGAATCTCAAACATTTCCGATACTATATCGGTCTACCACTTGTGGAGGCTCATTTTAAAGCTTTTGAAGTAAAGAAAGTTTTCACCGTCTTATTTTGGCAAAAATCGAAAGTTTCATTTTTCCCATAGAGTTAACACAGCGATGTCGGCCATTTTGAATTTTAAATAAATTAGGCAACTTGTTTCTCTGTTACAAAATTTTTCACGGTGATCCCTGATTTTTCTTTTTGATTTTGGAAGAAAATGGTTGAAAACTTTATTGAGTAAAGTTCGAGGAAAAATTATAAGTCTCACTTTTGAGGCGCATACTACCTTAATGAATATTCTCAATTGATAGTGTGTAATTGTTACCTAACTATCATAATGCATTTTGCAAAAATGACTAGATTTATTGAGAAATTAAAATGTTTTCATCGTCGAAAGGTAATAAATGGAACTTTCAAGGATGTATTTGAATTTTAGCGTCTTGATTCTTTGTAAGTTGATCAAAAACAGAATAAGCTCATATTGTATAATATTGATGTGTTCCGCCGTGAATGGTGTAACGATTAGAAAGGCATCCTTCCACATCCATCCATCTATCCATCCATAGATCCATACATTGATCCATCCATCCCTCCTCCCTCCCTCCCTCCCTCCATCCAGCCATCCAGCCATCCAGCCATCCATCCATCCATCCATCCATCCATCCACCCATCCACCCAACCATCCCTCCCTCCCTCCCTCCATCCATCCATCCATCCATCCATCCATCCATCAATCCATCCAGCCAGCCAGCCAGCCCAGCCATTCATCCATCCATCCATCCATCCGTCCATCCATCCATCCATCCTTCCATCCATCCATCCATCCATCCATCCATCCATCCACCCAACCATCTATCCATCCATCCATCCATCCATCCATCCATCCTCCCTCCCCATCCATCCATCCATCCATCCATCAATCCATCCAGCCAGCCATCCAGCCATTCATCCATCCATCCATCCATCCGTCCATCCATCCATCCATCCTTCCATCCATCCATCCATCCATCCATCCATCCACCCAACCATCCATCCATCCATCCATCCATCCCTCCCTCCCTCCCTCCATCCATCCATCCATCCATCCATCCGCCCGCCAACCCACCATCCAACCAACCATCCATCCATCAAGTCAGCCACCTATCTATTGATCTGTCTACCAACATACTCGCCAACCAATTACCATGCCTTGATCTCCTGGCAACCAATCCATCCGTACGTCTTTTTATCCCTCTACCGCCATCAAACCAACAGACAACTAATAGTCTGGGATCGAACAACTCTCCATTCATTCTCCGATACGAAGTAACACAGCTACATCATACAGCTATGTGTACATAAATGGAAATGTACGATGATGACACATACATAGATGCACATCAATACATATCGAAACATCATTGACTGGTATGTCATTAATTCACGCATATACCATCTACCCGTCTACCAACCAACGGAATAACGTACAGAAATACATACATACATACATACATACATACATACATACATACATACATACATACATACATACATACATACATACATTTCCACTAGCCACCCATAATGAATCATTCTCCAGGGCCAGTACTATTTACCTATTGTCTCCCTTCGTTCATTTCATTCAACATGTGAATTACAAGGTGTCAAAACTTTCCTTCCTGCAAATCAAGTTGAGAGTGGCTGTGTCACTTTAACACATTTCGGATGATCAGCTGTCAGACAAGACGACTCAACAGTAAACCAATGCCACCCTGAGCATAGCGAAATACAGATTAGAGTCTGACTGATGTAGAGTTCCAGAGCCCCATTTAATTGTCCGTGTAATTGCCCCACTCATAAAATTACAAAGACACGGTAGTTGTAAGAATGGCAGTCCTCTTCGCAGGAAGGTTTTTATCGTCTGAATGAGTGACTCATCCAGGTACTTGAAATTCTTATGTAATGAATACCAGCCCCACTGCTCGGTGGGATGTGTTCGTTAGGTAAATGCACGCGCTCCTCGTTTGTCCTCGATGTGCTGCGAAATTTCGTCCCACCTGCGACCATTTTGTTTGTTCGCACTGATGTATAACGACAAAACCGATCGACGAAAATTTTACATGGCTGCATGTGCCGCGATCCCCTCACACTTTAATTTCGCACACGCTGTCAAGAAACGAGAATTTTCTTAGGGCGACAGTGGCGGGTGGATGATTTGACTCACCGAGTGCTCATTAGGAGAGACTTAGACTATTAGGCAAGCAGGTGGGTTGCAAATGCTAATGAGAGAAGAACGGTAGACAGAGAGCCATTCATTAACCATTCCTGACACTGGTTAGCATTATGTCCCACCAAGTCATATATATTCTCACCAAACTATTTCGAATGAGAACTTTGTTGGTGCAGCCGTCAATGTCCATCGGTTCTCAGCATCCCAAGGAATGCTGATGTCCCGATTCTCAAAATTCCCAACACCTATAAGACTCAGTTCGGACCTAACGTCTGCGCCCTCCCCCTCTCTGTCTCTCTCCTCATTGTCGCTTTCTCATACTCTCTCATCATTTCATTAAAATTCTGACTTCAGCAACGGAGCGTGAAGGTATGTAGCATCGGAAGAGACACAACAAATAAAAATAAATTCCTCTGAATTCTTTTGTGCCGATTTCCTGAAAAGCTTTATGTAAAGAAAAATGAAAGGCACATAAAAAACCTCTGTTTACTGAGCGTCTACTGGGTCTAATGAAACGATAGGATAATTTGCTACACCGACTGTAGTTCGTCAATTTAATCTATCAATAGATCGGTTGATTGTTGATAGGAGGGACATAAGCCGGGCACGCCTCTAGACTGTACAATCAGGATTAAATCCCCCCTACACTTCATCAAGGCATGGACACTGAAAAAAGGGAGACAGTCTTTCTAAAAAGGGATTAAAAAGTCGCTGAATCAAATTAATGACAGCCATCAAAGGGCATTAATTGAGATGCCTAGTTAGCAGCCTAAGACCTACTGCAAAAAGAAAATGTCATGATTGGCCGCAGAAAATAAAAGTGGGGAGGGGGTCAGTTGTCTTCGTTCAAGGGTTTAGACATTCACTTTATCTGGGAAAGTCATCATTGAGTTCTCATTTCCTCTGCAGTCAGTTGACCCCCCTCCCTCCCTTAGCGTCGTGGTACTTGTGGTACCAGGTATTTGCGGTCCTCGGATGGACCAATCATTATTCGAATATTTCGTTGGCTAAATCTTATACCAAACTGGGTTTTACCTGTTCGGTGGAGGATCGATAGAAAGTTCCATGTACACACTATGTCGTATCACAGTCCCTCCACACACAGCTTGTGTGTGGAGGGACTGTACATTTGTCTATCTTTAGACATGCCACCACCTTATCGGCACCATACTACCCTGTCTGCGAACAATTAATCACGCTATAGCTCTTACGAAAACAGCCAGACCGTAGACGGGACACCACTGACATATATTCGTTGCCTCGTGGAGCGGAAATACACGAATGACTCCCGAGTAGCCGAATTCCCGTCTCTATATCTCTTGAGATATGTGTCACCTATGCCACTGCTTATGTGACCTTGTTTGTTCTTAATTGTGTGCTGTGTTCTCCTCAAAGCATGCTTTGGTTTGTTTACATTCTGTTTTATCTTTCTTGTTCCTCCAGCTGTTCACCAGTACGACTAAGTTCATGTTCCTTGAGTCGTCTCCTTGTACAATGTCGTTTCTTACTGTTATCGGATGCCGTACGTCTTGTTGCCGTCGAATCGTTTCCTTCTGTTTTCGCGTTTTGCCAGATGTTGCAGGTATGTCCAGGCACGTCACCTCACATAGTGTACACTTCTCAAGGACGTTGTTGCTTGTGCAAGCGTAGCTGTCGACGGACAGTCTGTTGTTACCTGACAGGTTTCATTAAATTAAGCTAGCGGTGTCAATCTTCTGTTAGTTCGGACAAATCGATACTGGTAAAGTCCTCCGTTCAACAATAGAGGCACGTTTTGTCTCATCTCCTATAGACAAACACCAAAGACATACACATACACCTCCCTTCACATGCAACAACATATTACTATTCAACTGAGTGGAACTACTTCAATCATATAGAGGGAAATCTGAAATTAATGCGCTGGTTATGTAGATCAACGCATATTGTTGTATTCCCCCTCGTTAAATATGCTTTGTATTTCATTTTCAAAATAAATGACACGTTTATCTTAATATGGGAATTCATCCCACTGTGCAAGACGATTCCATCCTAGGGACGCTTTACTGTATATAAAGTCTCAATAGGAGAGTTCTTCTCACTTATGAAGTCCGGGCCTGCTATGTTGCGAGACACAACCTAGGTTCACACTTCGTATACAATAAGGGAAAGCGAATATGAGAGTTCCATATTTCATGCCTGCTCCTATACATTAATTGATTCGTTTATCAAAACGAATTTGAATGAATAATTCTGTTTCGAGATTAGAGCTATTGTGGGGTCATTGTATGGGGTGGAAAGTATTGCATTAATTTGTGTACATTGTTATGGTACAACTAATACTTTGGTCACTATTTTTATTCAAATATACATAATGTGTATGATAAAACAAAGAACGCGTCAATGTACAGATGTTTTTCAACGTGCACTTATCCCAAATAGTTCTAGTCGTGCTGATTGAAGAGTTCCAAAATTTACTGGATCTGACATTTTCATGACGTAATTAAAATTTTCTTCATCGAGGTAGCCTTGAAAATCAATGGAACATTCCATTAAAGGTCTGGGTATGTTACTCTACGCCCGTGTCAAGGTATACGTGTGTCCAACCTTAGCCCGTTCCCATTTTGCGCTCAAAATTTGAATACTGAAATATACCATTATGTGTTTAAGACAGCGATTGGTTGGTCTGATTCCACAATTAACAGTTACCGCTAATATCATTCGCTTTTCGGTTTTGATGACGTTGCGTCCATTAAACACTATGAGTTTCAACAGTAGTTTTTCAGACTCATTTTGAGGTCATTTTGAGGTGTATGTTAGTGTCCTCGCGAGCACCAGTATCGTTCCGAATTCTCGTGACACAAAAAGCGTAACAGAGTGAGATTTGAAGTAAATTGCATAGACATGTTGGATAGTAGAGGACTGCAAACTTACAGTCCGCCACATGGGTTCTACGACATGTTGACATTAAAGTGACAAAAGAATTATGCAAGTCCTGACGATACCGAACAACGCTGTATTTTTTTTTTTAAAGAAGTACATTTTATGCATGCCATCACCAGAACTATTTTATCGGCCACCCCTAACCAGAAGCCAGGGAAAAAGTCTAATTTCCCCTTCAACTTTAAATACAGCGTTTTCCTGGGACACTACATGGCTCGTGTTATACCAGTGCTCGCATCGAGAATACTATGAGAATACTATGCAAGCAACATTGATAAGACCATGTCGATACGAGTTTTCAAAGGGGAAATTCATAATTTGTCTTTATGCTTTGCACAAGGAAACATTTATATACCAAATTTTTATCGAAGAAATTAAATTATATTCAAAGTTACCCTCCATTGCGTTCGGGTTCCAGCCTCTACTGTAACTGAATACCTGTGTGACTTAATATACAGATTTTTGAATATCAGGAGGGGAGTATTTTCATAGACTATGATTACGTTAAATATCGATTTATTAAAAACATGTAGGATTATGCTATCTTCAACTTCCACAATCCCACATGCCTAATTAGTCCTATGGGGCATCACCATCTGTATCCAGCATTGGTGCCAAAAGCTCATCATGGAACGGGACATCACGTGACACAGAAGTACCCATGCTGTCAGCGTCTACGAGCTCCCATCGGATGATCAACAACCTGTATCTGGCCTGTTGAAAACACCATCTTTCAAAAATTTGGAAGTTTGCATGCGCAATCATGAGTACCAGTACATTGTTTTAAGGTCATTCAGTAGAATCTTTTGTCCCGGTGTACAGGCATCGAAACCATTTCTAGAAGTACGAGCTCATTGACGTCAGTGGTATAAAACGAGCAGCGCATTTTCTATTCACAGGAAGCGTTAAAGCAATGTGTAGATGGACACACAGACACCAGCAGTAAATATAGTCTATATTTACATGTAAACATGCAGACCAAAATAAAATATTGTCTATTCCAGGTTTCAACATCTTCATCAGAGAATCGATATATGCCTCTGCCTACACCGATGAATAAGCGATCCAGGACCCACAAAAATTCAAGATGCTTATTTTGACATTAAATTTATTTCAATGCGCTTTGATCTACATAATTCATTTTGCACAAAAAGAGTTTAATTATTTCCTGATATAAAACAGTATGCAAAGGCTTTTAGTGGCGTGGTACACTGCCCTCCCAAATATCTTTGTGCTTCAATATCCTTCCTATTATTACAACCTGCATCGTGATCACAACTTTATAGGCCCCCGTTGATTGGTCCTTGCAAAATGATAGTTTTTCATAGGAGGATAAAAAGGGCGGGAAGAGGCGACTTTAATAATCGAAGATGGTTGATGTGTGCCTGCCTAGAGGGAAGAGTTAATGAGCAAAACCGTTCAATTTCTGGTTGGTACAATGTGGATAGACAGTGAATCAGAAAACAGGTAAATGATACACCTTAGGCCGAACAAAAAAAATTGTGCTGTTCCGATAACCCGACCTACCCTATTTTTTACCTGCCGACCCTAAACTTTTTAGAGCTACGTAAACACGGAAGTCAAAAAAAAAAGAAAAGAAAAGGAAAATGCGTAAAATCACGCGTTCGTTATTTTGCATTTGATTTTTGCTTTAACAAGGATGTCTTTTATTTGTTTTCCTGTTATATGTATGATACATTTTTCTGGAAATGTTGTGGCCAGTGTTTGACCGCCCTAAACCCCTGAAAAATGCATATTTTAAAATAAAAATATTTAGGAAAAAAATTCCTGCCGACCTACCTACCCACCCTATTTTTGAAAACCACATTATCGGAACAGCACAATTATTTTTTTTGTCCTAACCAAAACAAAATACCTTAAATATCAGAAGTCGATGCTCTATTACAATGTCTTGAGTCGAAGCAGACAATTCACATAATATGTCTTTGAGTCTGTATACAGCCACGAAAATGTGAAAGAATCATTCCAATCATCGGGTATTCTACCCGGTCTAAAACAGAATAACCCCCTCCCTTTCTAAAGTGCGAGAACTGTCTTTCGGCATGTGACTTTTGAAATTAGCCAGGGTGGGTTCGAATGTGCAATAAAATGGAATCAGTGTGTCGAGGATCGTACACGAACACGTAGAGGGTAGGGGACATCCTCCCGAGCGTCCTTCCATTGCGTGAGTCTGCTTTTACATCTAGAATTGTTGTTTTCGGAGGCTAACAAGCAATAGTGCGGTGTTCTATTTTAAAGGAAGTAGTGACGTGTTATTCATAATCACATTGCATATTTTCATAATGTTAATTTTCAGTGTCTTTCATCGGGTTCTCTGCTGATGATTTACAACACAGATGAAAGTAAAAAAGACAAATTCAAAAAAATTGAAATCACTGATGTTATACACTGTTTCATTATTTTACATCACTAGCCTGAATGTTTGATTCTGTAGGCCTGCTTTGTTTTCTTGCTGGAAAATGGGTTCAAAATCCCCTGACGAAGACAACCGCTTCATTGATACAAGCGCGTCTTGGAACTCAGAACTGCTCATTTAAAAGTAGGTGAAAGTGTAACCTATTATTCAGTCACTTAGAATCTCTTGAACTCAGGCATTGTTCATTCTAGTACCCTGCCTTTCTACTTTTGACAATCATTTTCACAAATAAGGAACACTGGGGATATACGACACGACGCAATGCATCGTTGACAAAAATCGATTCTGCATAATCAGCGATGCTGATGATGATGATTACAGGAGTAATATCCGGCTTTTCCGCCTTTGTAGGTGTACTTATAAAGTCAGCAAGTTTATGGTTAGGGTGGTGTTGCAACAGGAGGGATATATCACCCCCTCTCTTCTCAACCGTACATGAACGCTGCCTAAGACTGACAGCAAACAGTGCCGTCACGAGCGTGCATCATCATTTTATTATTTTGACATGTAAATATGTTTCTCTATCAATCTTTTAAAGTGTTTGTATTCTGGCTTTCTGTCTTTGGATGATGGTATAACTGGCCACTAAAAATAAGACAAAAGTGTGAAATTTGTTTGGTGCATTTTTTTCTTATTTCCCGAACAAGCTTGGTATATTCCTACATCCACAATATTTATTATTTTGCCATTAAATTCAGTATTTTATGAAACGAAAGCAGCTCCTCTCTCTCTCTCTCTCTCTCTCTCTCTCTCTCTCTCTCTCTCTCTCTCTCTCTCTCTCTCTCTCATACGATGTTATGAATCATATACGTCACGTCTTCGCTATATACATGGCAACAGTATGGTGAGGATTTTGTTGAACGCACCTATATATAGTTACTACTATAGTAGGAGGGAAAAAAAGACGGCGTGCGGGTCTCACAGAGATGAGGACGAGAACCAGAAATGAGCTCCCGATCGAATGTAGAGTTGTGTCTGCATCTCAAGGGCCCCGGTCCCTTCCAGGGAGTTGCATTTCATGGCAATTAGGCTGCTTTCAGAACAAGAATTACATATTAAACATATATAGAAAGAAAATAACGTATAGTTTAATAGCTGATGTATAAATTGATTGCATTTTGGCATTTGCGATGTGGTCGGTGACTGGCTGGATATGTTCAACAGCCGTGTTTTGTTCTATAAGATTGTGTTTGCACACGGCTGTGACGATAATAATCAGAGCCGAGCACAGAAAACACGCGTTTTCTCGGTAATGGCTGTTGTCATGCTATGTGCCCGTCTATGCCACGTTTTTGAAGTGTAGCTACTTCTGTTGGGGATTGAGTTGTCAAATTCCACGGTGTCTGATACCGCTGGCGTGTTTGTCCCTTCACTATCAATGCATTCGCTGAGAAAAATATTTCGTTGGCGAGCTCTACACTCTGACTTCCCCATGGTACATTTGTGAACGGGGCTATTAAATGGCACGCTTGTAAAGGCACGACTCACACAGGTGCATGTGGCCGTTAACTTTACTCCTTTGTACACTGGGGCTCAGTTTCCATCGTGACAACGGGGTAGATCTATAAGTCAGGTGCGATTTCCCCGTTGCCCGGGACTTTGCACATACCAAGACCCCAAAAAAACAAAGAAAGGTTAATGGATAAAATCCGTGGCCCAGCGCACTTTTAAGTCCGCTCAATTCTTTAATTGACAGAGTTACAATATTTGTGTAATCGTGTATCTTTAGCGCTCGTAAAACATTGCTCATAGCAGGTCAGACCTTGAAGGTGGCACACCTCCATGGCCAGACGCGCGCCAAGCAAACAGCGACGAACCGAAGTACAACCATGTAACGTAGCGCCCTCTAGTGATCGAATCCTTGCCTTAACCAATTTGTCCAGCAACGAGCAAGAATGACAGGTACAGTTAAAAATATGTGCATGCACAGCAACTGTATCAATTTCTCGGCTTTCAATCACACCAGAAGGTCTTTAAATGCATACCTCAGCCTCGTTCTCAACATAACAAAGTCAAAAAATAAATAAAATAAAATTTGCTCTTTTTCTGAGGCGTTCAACCTACTGATACATACAGTCTGGTGTACCTTAGGTTGCGACGGACTTCTTCTGCATGGACTTATCGCACTAGCGAGTTTCTGAGCGATATTTTCGGCTCGCCATGTCTCTCACGGCGTCAGCTGGCGCGCGCCGTTCACAAATCTGTCGACGCCCTGCTGAGTTTTAAAACAAATCATGGCGCGTTTTGAAAAAAAAATGAAACGAAAATACTTTGGTGCGACCATGCATATGAAATCAAAGCCCCACCCTAAAAATCTACGTGGTAACTTCTAATAATAGTAACTGTAGGACATATTTCCTCAACCAGGGTGAATACCCACATCCCTGACTTTACCTCGAAAAGATTGACGTCCCATCTCTGTCCTGTAATCGTCATCGTTTTGAGCTCTGGTCTGATAAGTTCTGAGAATGGTAAGGTCAAGGCAGTCCTTTCTAATTCTGCCGTCTGCGCGGAGTGATAATGCACCGTTTTAAGTGGTCGAGTTGTGTGGCCCAACTCTCTCCAGCGCGGCGATTTTTTTTCTCTCCCTCTCACTCGCGCTAGAGTTCGTGCACCGTACAGATTGCTTATGTTTATACAAAGCGAGTTCTCCACACACGGAGTGGTACACCCCTTCTACGCACACACAGACGACACAGTATTAAATACTATTCCGAGGCCTTTGTGTTCTGTGCAAACACATTGATCAGTGTCAGCTTACTGCGTTCAACAGAAAACCCGGAGATCACAAACGAGCGAAAGCAATGCTGGCTGACACTGTGAATTAAACTATATGTAAAGGGAGAAACTGTGCGTGGAACAGCCACAATGTTTCTCACAACCTTCGCATCTGTAAAAGAAGCCACGCACATGTTACATCAATCGTTCACTTTTCAACAACAAACTCACAGGTAAACACCGAGTCTTTTAAAGCATACCAGCTTAAAATTAGCGTGACTCGAAGTGTCGCCTCTGTCTTTTCAAGCCAGGTAGACCGAACCATTTTTTTGACAAAATTACCATACGGTCGCCACCATAAACTCTTTGCTTTCGAGGCAGTCATGAATTTCCCAGGCAAATTGCTGTGAAAATATTTTCTTTGAAGCGATCGCAACGAAGAGTGTCATCATTAAGCTCTCTTTACAGGTAATTACTGTATCTATGGCCTTGGAATGCAGAGTTAAATTGGAAGGAATGCCGTTGTTTTCACGATAGTACCAATAGAACGAATTCAACATCAAGACGCGAAGAAAACTTGGAACTGCCTGGATCAGTGGTTTACCGAAAGTCTCTGGAACAGGAGTCAATATCAAGGACTATAGGGCGTCTTAAGAAATGGCTGGCGAGAGTATCTGTTTTAGGATAAAAAAAACATTTATTTTTTATCACTTTGTCTTTAAAATATACAAAGGAAATCGATGTATGCGATAAAAGAAGCTCATGTACCCTTTCTACCTCCACGTGTTGTGTACACATGTGTGCGTGTGTGAAGGTGGGCGGCAAGTTCCCTAACTGCGTTCACAAATAACGATTGGGGGGGGGGGGGGGGGGCGCTGGAGGAATCGCGATTGATTTTTTTTCTTTCAGATACCCCTTCAATACCCTAAACAATTTTCAAATGCCCAGTCTAAATTTTTCAAGTCCCCCCAACTATCACAAGCCCGTATATTTGTGGAGGATATGCACGCAGAAAAAATCACGTATTGCGGCGTTACGTTCCGCTGGCAGGTGTTCTACACTACACTGTTATTGACATTTTGTAAAGTCATATTCCTAAGACAAGTTGTTAAATTGATTCATTTTAAAGGCATCAGTGAACTTTTTGGATTTATCAGTCTAAGCCAACTTGAGTTAATCCAACTCTGGCCAGGTCAATTGCTCCTGCCGAAGAGCACACAAAATGACGATCATGAGAGAGTATGCAAATTGTGAATTCTGGCTAATTGCTATATTGTAAAAAAACTGATCATAGTGACCTACCAAAAATTTGTTTCAAAAGTACAAGACATATATGAATTAGATACTACTCAAAATTGACAATACTGGAAGGCTAAAATATTCCATCAAATATTTGTCCAAGACTCTGAAATTTTGGCTGTAATAATGGCAAATTTGGTTAAAAAATAAATAATTCCATTTATTCACATATTTTTTTTCATTTAGTCTTTACTGTTCAAAATTTTACTTTTGTATTATTTTATGACAAGACTGTGAAAATTTAGAAAATCAAGCATGGTGACCCCATCTTTTTTCTTTAATATCTGATTATTCTCATATGCCAGAATTTAAAAAAATACGCGATAACTTTTCAAGTCTCCTGGTCTTCTATATGTTGCTCTCTGGCCTTTATGTTTCACTGTCATGAACGTCATTTGACCCAAACTCTTCTTCAACTACCGTGTACATCAGAGTCAGAGCTATCTCTGTCACTGCTCAGGTATGCAGTAACAGTGACACTACAGTAGCAGGGCAGTACCTGATAGTGACACTGCCCATAGGCAGTAGCTGTATTAACTTTGGTAATGACAATAGTTTTGTACAGTTTATACAACTTAGTTCCTGTTCTACTCCCTGCAGCATGTTGAACTGTCCAGTATTCAGCTTGCTCTCACAGCCTGTGTATGTGTACCACGCATTTGTATCACTGACAACTGACTATCAGTCTGGACTCGAATCAAATTATCACTTGATACATACATACATATATATATATATATATACATACATACATACATACATACATACATATATATATATATATATATATATATATATAATAACAAATATATATATATATATATATATACATATAATATATATATATATATATATATATATATATATATATATATAGGCTTTGTCGACAAACTGAATATTGTGCGTTTGAGCGTGCTGTAGGGAGACAGCAAGAAACTGTAGTTGATATATTGCATAGAAATATTTCAAAAATCATCAACAATCAGTTTGCAGCTTCTGCCCTGTTACTAGGCTCGTTTGGCTTTTTACGACAAATCACTCATGTTTAGATTTTTTAGAGATAAAAGTCATAAAATGTAACAAAATGGTTCTAGACTTTGTTAAATTATCACTAACATTACAACAATTCGATGGCATGAAAATGGTATTCATTTTTCATTGAATTATCTACAAAAACTTTGAATTGGAAAATGTAAAACATAAAAGCGGGAAACCAAAAACTTTTCAAGTCCCCCTACAGGTACAGCAAAAACTTTTCAAGTCCCCCTACAGGTACAGCAAAAACTTTTCAAGTCCCCCTACTGCTACCCCAAAATTTTCGAATCCCCTGAATTCCTCCAGCTCCCCCCCCCCCCCAACCGTTTTTTTGTGAACGCAGCCTAATGAACGCTATATACACGAACACCAGATGTTGGAGAGGAGAATCGGTCGACTTAAGTTGAATACGGTCAGCAGTACTGCAGCACGCAAATAAACGAGGTTTTCGTCTCTCAAATTACGATTTTTAAGCCTGAACACGATTGGAACTAATTTTGAATAATTGAATTGTGAAGAAATATCTGTTTGATCTGCAAATGTTAGCTCATCTGCTTACATATCTTTTCAAGTTATACACTTGTTTTTATAAGTAATTTGTAATATTGCAAGATTCGGCTATAGAGTACCTAACATTTTTGAGAAATTTGAAAATCAAGAAGATCCAATTATCCCAAATTAGTTCCAATCATATTCTTGATAGCTGTAATCGATGGATGGAATCCACCATCAACAAAACACGCAGAAAAAGTTCGAAGATCGAAGTATTGCGTGACACACTAAAAAATCGGTGACGAATGCATGCATATGCAACATCTGCAAGGATTAATGACAGGAAGTGTAGCCCAAGCAATTCTTACTAATCTTTCTTGTAATTTGTAATGGACAAGCAGTTGCCTTCTAACTTGAAGGCCTTCCTTGCTAGTTTTTGTGCTCACCATGTCTTACTAAACTCCCTGCGAAATAGATTATATCTACAACGATGGTCAACCATGCTTTCCGGTATCTCGGCAATTAAGGTTGAACAATCTCACTTGTCTTTGATAAAAAATATTACCACAATCAAACTTTGTGGCATTGCCTATTCATATTTTCGCAGCTGATGTTTCATTTCAGGTAAGACCTGAATATGGTTAATTTTCTTGACAGATCGCGAGATTTTAACGCGACGTGCCGGACTGCAGTGCCCAGCACAACGCATGGTGATTTTATCGTTAAAAACATACCCTCTCCGATTCAGAACTTTTATATTTTATATTTTGCACCTGCTTTCGATTTGCTGTCCACATATGATTTATTTTTGCTTTTTTTCTTTGTGTATTTGGCATGCCGTTATCGTTTCCATTTTGATGCACTGAAAAACGAATATGTTGGACCCTGTCATGATTGATGGTACAGGCCTCAGGCAAAGCCGTACCTTAATTTCCCTCTCTTCCCCTTTTTTAAAAATTACAGTTATTCCCTAAAATTTATTCAGTCGAACGATTTCTTTCTCAGTTTTTCTGACAATTTTGATGCCTTCGGAAGTGCGCCCTCTTTGGTATGTTTATCAAAATCTAAACGAAGAGCTACGCAACAACTCGAAACCACTGACTTACTGCGATCGGACAGATCTTATTTACATACACGAGTAAATGAAAGGAGCCTTCATAATCCATTGAAAAAGAACAAAAAGACAATAATACCATTCAGCGTGAGGTGAGAAAGTATAAGACAAAAATAACAAAAGTACGCTTAATATCATGCTTAAGATTTCTACTCGTGACCTTTATTATTGAAACATATATTTCGATATTTTTCGGTGCAATATATCACCACTTTAAACATAAATATCCAATTATCTTTGATTGCTTATTGATATTTTACCGATGTCATCGTTGGTGGCGCTACACCCTTATTCAGACATGGCAGCCTGTGGGCAGATTTTCTTTCCGCGCGATCTGTACGAAATAAGCATTTTTTAATGTGACCGCGTAAAATTACTATATTTGCTCTGAAATACGACCTTTTCAACGTTTTAAGAAAAATGCAAATGTTTGAAGTGTATTCATCGGCATCGATCGCAGCGGTTTCATCATGGGGAATTCTTCCTTTTAACACGGTTCCTTAAAACACATGATGTAAAGTGTTGCTTTTTAGCAAACGCCTTGAAAAACTTAAACTTTTACTCATCTTTTCATAGTAAAACTTTGAACCATTCATTTTCGAAAAAAAGGCGTCACCATGCAAAATAAGGTACTAGTGAAATAAGATCGCCAACATATACAGACACTTGAAAATGAAAATGGCTGCTATCCGTGTTGTAACCACATGGGAAAAAGAAAACTTTTCAATTTTCACAAAATGAGCAGTTGAAAGCTTTTATTATTCCATAAACTTTAAAATCCACAAGTTGTAGACCAGACAAGTATTGTTAAAGTTTGAGAGAAGGAATATCTGTCCCAAAGGCGTTTGCATAAAAATATTCTTCACGTCCAAGAGGCGGAAACTAATCCCCCACACCTATCATCTATTAATACATCCTGGCGACGTCATGCAAGAGTCTTCAAGATTATTAAACCAAATCCCTGTAAGTTGAAAACGCTTGGCAATGTCAGATTCATTTTGCTAGATTGATTGATATCTGTGGTTCATTTGTACAGAGGCATTCGTCAAATTAGTGCTACTTTAATGACACTCTTCACGTTGTTGGAGAGAAATTTTAAACATTTGTTATAATAAAAAATTGCATGATCAGTAAGAGATAACGAAATACATAGTCCATGATTACGCTACTTGCCATTTCAAGAGTGAACTTTGGTGAATTAGTAGAGCGTGAAAAACGCAAGCAAAACATATTGCATGCCCATTTTAACATCACTCTTTATTCTCCCTGTCACCAATATACATAGATACATAGACGGATACACATATGCATAGATAAATACATAGATACATAGATACATAGATACATACATAGATACATAGATACATAGATACATAGATACATAGATACATACATACATACATACATACATACATACATACATACACACATACATACATACACATACATACATTTAAACATGTTTTGAAACATAATCATTTTGTCCATGATTATGCCACTTTCGGTTTGAGAAGTGGACCTTGGCGAGCTAAAACTAGCGTGAAAAAAAGTCACCTTTACATTTTATTTTAAGTTATTTACTATCCTTCTCCATTTTAATAACGATCTTTCGAGAACTCAAACAGCATAAAGGCGTTGAAAACTGTCAATCGTTGTACATCTATAAAGGGTACATGTTAATATCCTGCCAATATTCTTTATGTCAATAAAGTGACAGTTCACTTTGTAGTATTGAATAGCTTGATTTTTGATAAAAGATATTTCAAAGTCCTCCTCTTCATCATAGGTGTTGATTAGCTTCAATAATTGTAGCCCACGAGCCTTTATTTGACGTGTTGGCTGTTCAGCCCCGGCCGGTAGGCCAACAGCTAACGCGGCAAATAAAGGCCCGCGGGCTATAATTATTGCAGCTAAGGTGTTGATAACCTCGCCTTTTGCAAAGGTTTATCCATGAAAGGATTAGAATATCACTTAAAAAATATAGTATTTTATGTTACACGTACAGCCACTTCAGCGCTAAGCTGAAAATGTGACTATTTAATTATGACATCATCATGAACACTCTTTTTCCAGAAGTTGTCTTGTTGCCCCAGACTGTAATAGTGGTCAGCTGTTAGACAACACACAAAGACTACATTAATGTGTCAAGACAATATCATTGGTGTATATAACATTATAAAATTGACATGGTTGTAAAAGTATTTACAATTATCTCACTGACTCTTAGATTAAATACATTAGGTAGGTTTCCGGTTTCTATTTCTCCTATATTTTTCACAATTATGAGGGTGTCTTTTTGTTGAAAATCCCAGATACCAGTAAGGAGTGTTTTGAAATTTTGCGGAACAAGCATGGATACCTAGCTTTTCCTGTAAGTGCCAAGACCGCGTCCGGAGTTGATATCAATCGCCTCGTGTATGCCAACATGGTCCGCTATCTACGAGTCAATAAATTTGAAACCAAACAAAAGCCTGGGAATCTCCTTTTCTGTTGTTACGATTATCGATCAAAGCTCCAACCTATTGTCAGGACCTGGTTGGGATGGGGGAAACAGTGTATCAACGTTTAAAGTGACGCAGACTTTCTATGCAATTCAACCCCCGGGCCAAGGACCATTTGAACCCAACTACTCACAATTAATGTTTCACTTCTTTACGACTGCATGGTGTAGCTGTTCACCCCTAATGCATCCTCCCTTGCTATGTAAATGAGCAAAAATGAGTTACAATATTTCAAAATATTACTTCACAAATTAATTGATACTTAACTATGCAACCCACATCCTCTAAAACCTAACCAGATCCAATTTACATTTAATTATTCTGTATACCAAATTACGTGACATTTGGTGAAGAACTTTAAGAGATATCAATAAATTATTGTATTTTTATATCGATGAAAAGAAAAAGCGCCTTTTCAATGTATGTATTAAGATAAGGAAAAATGTGTGACAAACTGGATATTTGGAGATCACGTGGCTTGCCGAATAGAGGACAAGTGACACCGGCAAGAGTTTTTGGAGCCTAAAATCTACTGTACATTATGAATTCCATTTCTATTCCAGATGATTGTATTAAGAGAGCGAGAGCGTATTTATTCTACTATTTATGGAAGGGGAAAAGGCATTTCATTAAAATTAGTACTCTGATAGACGACCTCGATAGATTTGAAACTTCAGAAAAAAGCTTTCAAATTAGCTTGGACGGAATGAATTATCAAAACAAACTTACCTTGGGGATCTATCGGCAAAAGCTGTTTTTGTAGATTGGGCGGGGGGCGCTAAAATTTTGGCTTTCTTGTAATTATAGCATAAACAAAATGAATCTTGTAATTCCTTCAGTTTATAAAGATGTCTTAAAATGTTGGAAAGTATTGTACATCTATATTGCACGAACTGATTTTAAGAAGTTATTTCAGAAATACTATGGATCAATGACAACATTCTGATAGGTGGTAAAACTGTTTGCTATAATGACTGGCTCAAAAAAGGAGTCAAGCACATTGCTGATTTATTAGATGATATGGTGAATTTATTTCCGATTTTATGAACGTTTTACAGATAAATGCCATATAATTACTGATTTGGTTTCATATGGTTGCATAAATGCAATAGCAAATTTATGGAAACGCATCATTCGTGACAACAATAGTGAATGCAGAGTACCTTTTATTGAGAGAAATAGAATCGATAAAGGAAAAGGTGATACAAGGGACTTTTACAAGCTTTTTGTAAAAAATATATCTGTGCGTGCTACTTCGGAATCAAAATGCTTTAACTACAGTGACGATCACCCTGAGGTAAATTGGAAACAAGTGTAGGGGCTTCCATACAAATCAACAATAGAAGAAAAAAATTATTGTAATTTAAAATTCTTCACCGAATCTTGCCCACAAATTTATTTTTATTTTGAAATCAAATCAAATCAGATAGCAATTGTAAATATTGTGGTCAAGAGGAGACACTTGAACACCTTTTCTGCTATGTAAAAATGAGCATCATTTTTGGTAAGGCTTCCTGTTATACAAGACTAGGTGGTAATAAACTTTCACTGTCATTTTAAACAGTGCTTTTTGGCGTTCATGATAACCATAAACAATTCTCTAAAATCATCAGCTCACAGGTGTTAATATTGCTGCGACATGAGCCGACGTGTCTGAACACGTGAGTTAATAATAATGCTTTACTCAGCGCAAAACAAATGGTAACTTCAGGGTTGGGAGCGTAAAGAGGCGCAATGAATAACAAGAAAATATGTCTGTTGGCATTCCTCAGAGGAATAAGTGATTCAAGTATAGACAATTCGTTCGGGAACTATCTAAATAGAAGTAAATATCTTCACGTGACAAATATTTACTAGATACAGTATTTTTTTCAAAACGATGCGAAACGGCGTACGCTAATCTAGGCTCAAGGTTTGTGTCTACATATGTTACATATAAGTTAACAACGCTAAGTATGCACAAATTTACACTCACTTCATTTGTACTCTCATGTGCTTTCGAAGCGTGCACTTTAAAAAAATACGTGAGTTTCATTCGCGAGAAAAAAAACAAACAATTTGAGTATGCGCCACACAAGATAGAAATTATGAGAGCAAACTTTTATTCTCGGCTTTTTGCTCGGCCAATTTATTCTCGTGTTTAGGCAATTTTTCGTGAGTTTCTTCTTTTTGTGTCGTTTAGCAAAGATCCAACGTGCTTTGTTCCTCAGTGGAACTCTAGTCCAATTATCAGGCGCTAAATGACGTAAGGTCTTCATCCTCTAAGAATGGTGACTAAAAAGAGGAAATTGGCTTTGCAAAAAAACCTCGAATGAGGCAGGATTCAGTTACTGTTCCGCTCTTGCCAGGTATTGACACTTAAGAAATGATTACCGGCGTCCAACAATACACACCAAGTTTCAAGGAAACCGTGGAGACAATAGCAAAATAATTTTAACGATATTGCCATTTGAATCCAAATCCCAGACCGGTTGCAACTTAGAATCTTTCAACCGGCTGCCACGGGCACATTGGTGACATTCACCTACATGTATTGTATGCTCACCTGTTTAATAATGCCGTGTATGTGACCGGTGCGTTTTACACGTAACTTTGCTCGATTTTGCGAACCTTGAACGTCCTGGCTTAATCAGACTACAGAGCAAGAAGGTTCAAGTAATTCAGAACATACAGACTATATTGCATGTCAAATCGGAGTTTACACGCAATGCCTGTTATTTTATCCCCACTCAAAAAAAACCACTTAAGAGCGGAAACATGTGCACTTTCGGCGATGGCGTTATCATGACGAGAAATTGACTTAGATATAACGTGATTCTGATAACATGTCTTTCGTACTAGAGGTAGGCACAGTGTTAATCTAAATTTTCCCGTAGTACCTCTAAGAGACATTCAAATCACACCTGCAGCTGAGACCAGTTCCTTTACAACGTCTTGTTGGCTTCCATCGGTTGATGCTGCTATGCCATACTTGCCATAGTGTACATTGTAACATTTAATTGTGGCAACTGTGTTGTGCTGATGCATCTTGTGTCCCGATAGACTCAATATTTTAGTCATTTGTATAAATATCGATCTGAAAGGATTTAACAGCCCGTGAATGTAGCTATGAACCGGAGGGTGCCAATGGAAAAGCTATGTTGTTCCAAACACATTTTTTACGTTACTATACTTACGTAAATGCAAGGAGATGTTAGAAAAGTTTCCGGTCAAGGTCAAATAGAACCCGAATTGTACGGCATATTAGGTTGCAAAGCAAGCTACAATCATCATGTAAAAAGCCATTCAGCTAATGTATAAACGTTAACGATTGTGAGGAGGTCGAGAATGAAACCATTGCTGCTTATGATGATGGCGATGGCGGTGGTTGTGGTAATTTGGATGGCGGTAGTAATGATGATGATGATGACGACGACGACAACGACGACGACGACGATGATGATGATTATGATGAGAACGATATCATCATCATCATCATCACCATCATCAACATCACCATCGACATAATAATAAAATTATAATAATTAATATAATTAATATAAGTATATATAGAATTATATTATATCATGCTACCATGCGCCATTCTGATTGGACGAGAGCGATGCTAAAATATTGTTTTAGCACTGATAGCGGTGGTAAAACGGGCCCCTAAACCAGCATTTTTGAAAATTGCCCGGTCGGTGCATTTGAACGATATGGCTCTGACCGAGTTCGAATTTCGATACAGAGATAAAGTATGGTTCTGTAACTCACCTCTTGGTGAAAATAAGCGGTCTATGATGAAAGAAATCTCCGAAGCAACACATTTATTTTGGTATGATGATGTACAAAATTGTATAGGGTAACAGCGCACTGTGTAGTTTGCTTGATCGATTCAGCAGGAGTCGAGACGCGACATACCGCTCTTTAAAACGAAGCTACTACTAGTATTCGTTCATCCACAAATAAATTGAAACTTCCTCACTGTAACGGTACGTCAGATATTCCTTCCTAGAGTTTGGGCTGTAACAGACCAGGGTGTTCTAACGTAGTAGCCCAAGAACTTGAAGAAGTTCAAAATAACAATGCGATGATTCCTGGCGACTGCGACGAAAATCGCTGTGTCAGCGTCCAGCTCTCGCTGAATCGGGCAACACACTCTGCTCGCATATTACAACTGTTCATACAGTCGCCGTAATCCATGTCTGGATTATTTCAAAATTGCACGTTTTCTGGCACAAATTATCCATCCAAAATATCCATCAAAAATAGAACCTGTAACCCCACTGCACCACCTCCTCTGTCTGAATGTTACGACGGTTGGCGCACACCGGACTGACAGTGAATGAGACAAATCTATTTTTAGTGTACTACGCCAAAAAAAGCCAGCGCTATTGTTTTTATGTAAATTTACGAAAAAAATTGTTACTTTTTCTTTTGCTTTGAACTCTTGACCCATTTCTGTGTCTGAAGCAGTTCGTGTTGCATGTAAATATTAATGAAATTTTGATGAACGTAATGCGTATGTTATCGTAGGATATTGTGTTCGTGTGTTGTCAACATAATCCGAACTTATCGGTCTCGGGCGATGATTTTCCGACGTTCGATCTCTCAGACGTCAGTTTCTGCATTTTGGGCTGAAAACTGACGAAAATGCCGAACCAAGACGACAAAGACACACAAGTTGATATAATATAATAGCAATAACCCCCTTCGCAGTCGGGTATACACTCGATTTTGGTACAATTCGCTCCATATAGCACTCGCCTATCGGCTCGTGCTATATGTCGCGCATTGTACCAAAATCTCGTGTATACCCTCCTGCGGCGGGGGTTATTGCTTAAATAATACCGCGAATAATAATAGGTTCAATTTCCGTGAAAATTTCACCATAAGGGTATTTTGGGTCGAAAAGACCAAATATGATATCGATTTCACTGCCCCATGTTTCCATGGTAACCATTTTAGGGGTTGAAAATTTCAGTTTTTCTAATATCCCATGAAAAGTTACTTTGATTGATATGAAAATTACCTAGTGGGGGAGTTCGGGTCAGAGAACACAAAAACCAGACTTATTTTAATGTTTCGAGTTGCCATGGTAACTATTTTGGGATTGAAAATGTTACTTTTTCCCTAATTCCTATTAAAGAACTATTGATTGATGTAAAAAATTGATAATAAGGGTTTTTCTTGTTAGCACACCAAAAAAAATCACACTCATTTTAATGTGAGATGTTTCCATGGTAACCATTCAGGAGTAAAAATTACCAGTTTTTCAAAGATTCCACCTAAAATCCAGTAACCAACAGAATATGTTATATCAAAGGGATATTTTGGGTTAGAAAGACCAAATATCCAGTGTAAAAATCCAGTAATCAACAGACCTATTATACCAAAGGGATATATTGGGTTAGAAAGACAAAACATGATATCCATTTTTACTGCCTTGTGTTTCCATAGTAACCTATTTGCATTTCAAAATTTCAAAGTTTTTCCAAATTTCATTAAAAGTAACCCCAGTTACTATGCAAACGCTCTCCTAAGTGTATTTATCGTAGCATGAACTCCATGTTCATTTTTGTTTCATGTTGCCATGTTAAACATTTAGGTAACCACAGTTTTTAATTTAAAACCATGCATATTTTAGATCAGGGGTATCTTTTTTCGTTAACCAGACAAGAAAAGGCTATATTACGAGATTGTGCCCATGAAGTGAATTTTCTAGTCTTTTGATGTGTATACTTGCACACCTTTAATACCCAAGGAAACAGGTATAATGGACGACAGTGGACTCAAAAGTTTTGTGACCTATTTACAACCCGTTTCACTCTCAGAGTTGAATGCAGATTTAAAAGTCGCCATGACAACCTGACAACAACATGGCCTTTTCAGCACTGAGACATACTGTAGCAGGGCTAAAAATTGGCGATGGCCCTCCTGCCGGGAGGCGGCATAATTCTGTGTCATTGTGATTGATACATTATCAAAATGCAACGAGAATGCGTTTTTATTGGCCATCGTTTCCTGTGCCTGTCATTCAAGTACGTCAGTTCAGATATTGAAACTTTGTTGCAAAGTTCCACCGCACGGCCGGTCGTCTTCGTAATTTCCGGAACAAAGTCACATTATGTGCCCAGCTGGGTTTGACTGCATTTATCTACCTCGTCCCAAAGTGACGGACGGATCTTTCAACCTTTCAGCTTGGTTAATGGGTGATTATGGCTTTGCTATAATCATTGTTAACGTCTGGGAGGACACGGGGAGAAGGGTTTAGACCTTGACATATGTGGGTCACCATGCGCCACCTACTACCACTAGCTGGATGCACTTATGACGTAACCTATCTACACAACTGCCCCCTTCACCGTTATCTAAACAATTTGCGTCACCCTCTCCACGTCACTATCCATGCGCATATCAGTGTGAGCAAAGCTATAGCTCGTCCATTTCAACTTCTGCCACGCTCAAGTTCACACCACAAAATCCCCGCCCACCCACCGCAAAAGAAAAAATAAATAAATAAATAAATAAAGCCTCGCTGCAGGCTAGCAGCTCACAATAAAAGATATTGTACGTCTTTATACTGCTTACTTTATACAATAAAGTTCCAGGGGGGTACTGTCATGGGTCTGCTGCGGGCGGCGGTAACACGTTGCCGATGCACGGTAGCCAGAGCCCGGTACCGCCATTCAGGCCGCTATGACGCCTCGTCGCCCCTGCCATGGCAGTGCATGCATAACCCCGGATTTCGGCCAAACACTTGTCTCCGTGTCATTCCTTTGCGTTAAAAACGCATTTATTGATTCGCCAAAGGCCTGTGGATTCGCTTATTTTTGCACAAGCTAGTGCTACATGGACATAGGAAAAAGTTCGACTCACCCTAGCCCTCTCGATTGTTGAATACAACCATGGTCCATGATGAGAGTTCTCGAATCAAACACTGTAGCTCGGCTCGAATACAAATGTCTTCTCATTAAATTACGTCATTCTTGATATACAAGAGTTAGCATTCCAAATCTGTCACCCTGTTTTTTTCAAAGTTTGGAGAAGGGCGGCATTTCCATCTGAATGATTGAACGACGTGAAACGCAAAATTCCATCGCATATTATCCGGCAATATGTACACTGTACAGTAGAAATACTGTATCCGCTCCAGGTACGTATAACTATAAGCTTATACTCCACAAAATGGCCACAGGCGGCGTGAACTTTCTGAAAGGATTTCCTAAATGTCCTACTTGTTACCTTAGAGACTCACATGTGATGTCCTGAAAAGTATTCTCTGCAGTAATTCCAGTTTCTGTCAACATGCAAAGCTGAACGATATGATTATAGCACGAGACGTAGTGTAAAGACTACACATTCCCGCGCACGTTAACTCAATTTCGCATGCTCATATTGGCAGACTACACTGGCAAAAGAATGCGCATGCATAAAGTTATATTTGTAGCACAGATCTCGCGGAAACTCATGCCTTTGCTCTATTTCCATCCCAAAACTTCCTTGATTGCTTACATTTAATGGACATGAACAAAATAAAACCAATAAGGTCAACATAGGGTGGGGGGGAGAAGGGTATTTTTGGTCGAAAAGACCCAATATGATATCAATTTCACTGCCCATGTTTCCATGGTAACCATTTAGGGGTTAAATTTTCAGTTTTTCTAATATCCAATGAAAAGTTACTTTGATTGATATGAAAATTATCTAGCGGGGGAAGTTGGGGTCAGAGAACACAAAAAACAGACTTATTTTAATGTTTTGAGTTGCCATGGTAACTATTATTGAATTGAAAATGTTACTTTTTCCCTAATTCCTATTAAAGAACTATTGATTGATGTAAAAATTGATAATAGGGGTTTTTTTGGTTAGAACACCAAAAAAATTACACTCATTTTAATGTGAGATGTTTCCATGGCAACCATTCAGGAGTTAAAATTACCAGTATTTCAAAGATTCCACCTAAAATCCAGGAATCAACAGAATGTTATATCAAAGGGATATTTTGGGTTAGAAAGACCAAATATCCAGTGTAAAAAATCCAGTAATCAACAGAAATATTATACCAAAGGGTTGTTTCGGGTTAGAAAGACAAAATATGATATCCATTTTACTGCTCTGTTTTTCCATAGTAACCTATTTGCGTTTTAAAATTTCAATTTTGTCCAAAGTCCATTAAATTCGGATAGTTTTCAATCGGATTCGAACCCACAACATACGGCATCAGTCGCCTAAAGTAATCCCAGTTACTATGCAAATGCTCTCCTAAGTGTATTTATAACAGTATGAACTCCATGTTCATTTTTGTTAAATGTTACCATAGTAACCATTTCGGTTACCACAGCTTTTTATTTAAAACCATGCATATTTTAGATCAGGGGTACCTTTTCGCGTTAACCAGACAAGAAAAGGCTACTTTACGAGATTGTGCCCATGAAGTGAATTTTCTAGTCTTTTGATGTGTATACTTGCACACCTTTAATACCCTAGGAAACAGGAATAATGGACGACAGTGGGACTCAAAAGTTCTGTGACCTATAACCCGTTTCACTCTCAGAGTTGTATGTAAATTTTAAAAGTCGCCATGACAACCTGACAACAACATGGCCTTTTCAGCACTGAGACATACTGTAGCAGGGCTAAAAATTGGCCATGGCCCTTCTGCCGGGAGGAGGCATAATTTCTGTGTCATTGTGATTGATACATTATTATCATTGTTTCCTGTGCCAGTCATTCAAGTACGTCAGTACAGATATTGAAACTTTGTTGCAAAGTTCCATCGCACGTCGTCTTCGTAATTTCCAGAACAAAGTCACATTATTTGCCCAGCTGGGTTGACTGCATTTATCTAGCTCGTCCCAAAGTGACGGACGGATCTTTCAACCTTTCAGCTTGGTGAAAAACGCATTTATTGATTCGCCAAAGGCCTGTGGATTCGCTTATTTTGCACAAGTGCTACATGGACATAGGAAAAAGTTGGACTCACCGTTGCCCTCTCGATTGTTGAATACAACCACGGTCCATCATGATGAGAGTTCTCGAATCAAAAACTGTAGCCGTGCTCGAATACAAATGTCTTTCATTAAATTACGTCATTCTTGATATACAATTGTTAGCATTCCAAATCTGTCACCCTGTTTTTTTCAAAGTTTGGAGCAGGGCACCATTCCCATCTGAATGATTGAACGACGTGAAACGCAAAATTCCATCGCAT
Source organism: Ptychodera flava (assembly GCF_041260155.1). NCBI lineage: Eukaryota > Metazoa > Hemichordata > Enteropneusta > Ptychoderidae > Ptychodera > Ptychodera flava. Next base: position 38,427,700 of record NC_091935.1, read on the forward strand.
ATTATCCGGCAATATGTACACTGTACAGAAGAAATACTGTATACGCTCCAGGTATGTATAACTATAAGCTTATACTCCACAAAATGGCCACAGGCGGCGTGAACTTTCTGAAAGATTTCCCAAAAGTCCTACTTGTTACCTTAGAGACTCACATGTGATGTCCTGAAAAGTATTCTCTGCAGTAATTCCAGTTTCTGTCAACATGCAAAGCTGAATGACACGAGACGTAGTGTGCAGACTACACATTCACGAGCACGTTCACTCAACTGCGCACGCTCATATTGGCAGATTACACTGGCAAACGAACGAGTGCGCATGCGTAAAGTTATATTTGTAGCACAGATCTCATGGAAGCTCATGCCTTTGCTCTATTTCCATCCCAAAACTTCCTTGATTCTTTACAGTTAATGCACATGAACAAAATAAAACCAACAACGTCAGCATAGGGAGAGGGTTTATGGTTTTCGCCACAACTACAAATGCCACGCTGAAGGTACGTTTACAAGGCCAATTACACTGGCATAGACTCTCCACAGTCGATGTGCCTTGTTTTCTACATGCCCACGACTGCCACGATGGGCCTGCATTCGAAGCCTACGCTGTGCAGCTCAGCAGCTGCGTGTGAGCAGGCGCTGCCAGACACAGCGACTGTCAGTTTTTGCAAGTATATGAATATTCATAAGGGTAGTGATGTCAAAAGGAACACCTAACTGGGCGGAGAGAATATATGTACGACAATTAGAAGTCACCCCTATTGACAAAATTAAAATAAACAACACCTCTTTTTCAGAATTCCCACAGCTTCAATGAACTGTTATTAGATTTCTATATAATACTTATAGCCCCTAAACTTGTAATAATAATAATAATAATAATAATAATAATAATAATAATAATAATAATAATTAATATAAGTATTATATAGAAATAATAATGCGAATAATAATAGGTTCAATTTCCGTGAAAATTTCACCATAATGGTATTTTGGGTCGAAAAGACCAAATATGATATCAATTTCACTGCCCCATGTTTCCATGGTAACCATTTTAGGGGTTGAAAATTTCAGTTTTGCTAATATCCCATGAAAAGTTACTTTGATTGATATGAAAATTATCTAGTGGGAGAGTTCGGTCAGAGAACACAAAAACCAGACTTATCTTAATGTTTCGAGTTGCCATGGTAACTATTCTGGAATACAAATTACCAGTTTTTCAAAGATTCCACCTTTTGATGTGTATACTTGCACACCATTAATAACCCAAGGAAACAGGTATAATGGACGACAGTGGGACTCAAAAGTTTTGTGACCTATTAACAACCCGTTGCAAATTTTAAAAGTCGCCATGACAACCTGGCAAACAACATGGCCTTTTCAGCACTGAGACATACTGTAGCAGGGCTAAAAATTGGCGACGGCCCTTCTGCCGGAGGAGGCATAATTTCTGTGTCATTGTGATTGATACATTATTATCAAAATGCAACGAGAATGCGTTTTATTGGCCAATGTTTCCTGTGCCTGTCATTCACGTAGTCAGTTCAGATATTGAAACTTTGTTGCAAAGTTCCACCGCACGGCCGGTCGTCTTCGTAATTTCCAGAACAAAGTCACATTATGTGCCCAGCTGGGTTTGACTGCATTTATCTACCTCGTCCCAAAGTGACGGACGCATCTTTCAACCTTTCAGCTTGGTGAAAAACGCATTTATGATTCGCCAAAGGCCTGTGGATTCGGTTATTTTTGCACAAGTGCTACATGGACATAGGAAAAAGTTCGACTCACCTAACCCTCTCGATTGTTGAATACAACCACGGTCCATGATGAGAGTTTTCGAATCAAAAACTGTAGCCGTGCTCGAATACAAATGTCTTCTCATTAAATTACGTCATTCTTGATATACAATTGTTAGCATTCCAAATCTGTCACCCTGTTTTTTCAAAGTTTTGAGAAGGGCGGTATTTCCATCTGAATGATTGAACGACGTGAAACGCAAAATTCCATCGCATATTATCCGGCAATATGTGCACTGTACAGTAGAAATACTGTATACGCTGCAGCCAGTGCAGGTACGTATTTTACGGTATAAGCTTATACTCCACAAAATGGCCACAGACGGCGTGAACTTTCTGAAAGGATTTCCTAAACGTCCTCCTTGGTACCTTAGAGACTTACATGTGATGTCCTGGAAAGTATTCTCTGCAGTAATTCCAGTTTCTGTTAACATGCACACACTGTTTATAGCTCAACGATATGATAGCGCGAGACAGTTCTACGGTACTATACACATTCTCGCGCTCCCAGGCTCAATTGCGCATGCTCATACTGGCAGACTACGTCACCTGTGTTTTGCTTCCGGCGCGGCCGACTTGGCAACTTAGGTTGAGCAAACAAATAACGAACAGCCGAACGCACTCTCAGTGATGGCGGCCATCGTATTGTGTGCATACCGAGACGATCGCTCGCCGTGCGCGTGTTGTTCCTCGAATTCTGACCCATAAACATTTAAAAAATGCATTCAAATGTGATAGTGAAAGCTGTTCTCAAGTGGCATACTCAGCATAGCTGGATGTTTATCGCTAGTTTACCTTGACCTCGCGACATTTGCAGGAGAAGTTTCTCAGCACGGACAACTTGATAACATAAAGCATGACGGTCTGTAGTATTTTCATTAATGTGTTGTGTAATTTACGAGGTTCAGATTTTAAGTGAATCAATTTTAACAAGATTGAAACCGATTAAACCGTGTCCGCAGTGATTTAATCTGTACATTTCATGGCGTGATTTGTCATGGGTTATTTTTTATGCGTGTGGGTTTTTTATTTACGTCCATATGTGCGTTGCAGTTGAGCATAGTTTTTCGGACCATCACGCATGTCTACTCGGCTGAAGCTAGCAGCCAAAACCTAGCAGCCAAAACTATGGTGTGGAAGCTAGCAGCCAAAACTTGCAAGCCACTTTCCTCCTATGTTTTGAAGTCAAGTGGACATCAATCTAACATACAAGGTTCTTTATACATGTATCAACACAAACACATCATTTACTTATTAATTTCTTTGCATACATTATCTCCATTCTAATTAGCACCTGGTATCCCAGCTAGCCTATGGCTATAAAGCACAATCCATTGTCTGCTGGAATGAAAGAAAGAGTGTGCACCCATTACACCTAGCATGTCTTACTCATATACATCCATACTAACAAACTACACTTGTCTCATTTCTTAATTAATTTCTTTGCATAAATTATCTCAGCTTTAATTATAACCCATATGCTAACCTATGGCCATACAGCAGAATATAGTGTCTGCTTGAATAAAGGAAAGAGTGTGCATCCATTTCACCTAGCATGTCTTACTCATATACATCCATACTAACAAACTACACTTGTCTCATTTCTTAATTAATTTCTTTGCATAAATTATCTCTGTTTTAATTATCACCTATAGCCAATGGCCACAAGAATATAGTGTCTGCATGAATGAAAGAAAGAGTGTGCACCCATTGCACCTACCATGTCTTACTAATATACATCCATACTAACAAACTACACTTGTCTCATTTCTTAATTAATTTCTTTGCATAAATTATCTCAGCTTATATTATAACCCATATGCTAACCTATGGCCATACAGCAGAATATAGTGTCTGCTTGAATAAAGGAAAGAGTGTGCACCCATTACACCTAGCATGTCTTACTCATATACATCCATACTAACAAACTACACTTGTCTCATTTCTTAATTAATTTCTTTGCATAAATTATCTCCATTCTAATTAGCATCTATATGCTAGCCTATGGCTATAAAGCACAATCCATTGTCTGCTGGAATGAAAGAAAGAGTGTGCACCCATTACACCTAGCATGTCTTACTCATATACATCCATACTAACAAACTACACTTGTCTCATTTCTTAATTAATTTCTTTGCATAAATTATCTCAGCTTTAATTATAACCCATATGCTAACCTATGGCCATACAGCAGAATATAGTGTCTGCTTGAATAAAGGAAAGAGTGTGCATCCATTTCACCTAGCATGTCTTACTCATATACATCCATACTAACAAACTACACTTGTCTCATTTCTTAATTAATTTCTTTGCATAAATTATCTCTGTTTTAATTATCACCTATAGCCAATGGCCACAAGAATATAGTGTCTGCATGAATGAAAGAAAGAGTGTGCACCCATTACACCTACCATGTCTTACTCATATACATCCATACTAACAAACTACACTTGTCTCATTTCTTAATTAATTTCTTTGCATAAATTATCTCCATTCTAATTAGCATCTATATGCTAGCCTATGGCTATAAAGCACAATCCATTGTCTGCTGGAATGAAAGAAAGAGTGTGCACCATTACACCTAGCATGTCTTACTCATATACATCCATACTAACAAACTACACTTGTCTCATTTCTTAATTAATTTCTTTGCATAAATTATCTCAGCTTTAATTATAACCCATATGCTAACCTATGGCCATACAGCAGAATATAGTGTCTGCTTGAATAAAGGAAAGAGTCTGCATCCATTTCACCTAGCATGTCTTACTCATATACATCCATACTAACAAACTACACTTGTCTCATTTCTTAATTAATTTCTTTGCATAAATTATCTCTGTTTTAATTATCACTATAGCCAATGGCCACAAGAATATAGTGTCTGCATGAATGAAAGAAAGAGTGTGCACCCATTGCACCTACCATGTCTTACTAATATACATCCATACTAACAAACTACACTTGTCTCATTTCTTAATTAATTTCTTTGCATAAATTATCTCAGCTTTAATTATCACCTATATGCTAGCCTATGGCCATACAGCAGAATATAGTGTCTGCTTGAATAAAGGAAAGAGTGTGCATCCATTTCACCTAGCATGTCTTACACATATACATCCATACTAACAAACTACACTTGTCTCATTTCTTAATTAATTTCTTTGCATAAATTATCTCTGTTTTAATTATCACCTATAGCCAATGGCCACAAGAATATAGTGTCTGCATGAATGAAAGAAAGAGTGTGCACCCATTACACCTACCATGTCTTACTCATATACATCCATACTAACAAACTACACTTGTCTCATTTCTTAATTAATTTCTTTGCATAAATTATCTCCATTCTAATTAGCATCTATATGCTAGCCTATGGCTATAAAGCACAATCCATTGTCTGCTGGAATGAAAGAAAGAGTGTGCACCCATTACACCTAGCATGTCTTACTCATATACATCCATACTAACAAACTACACTTGTCTCATTTCTTAATTAATTTCTTTGCATAAATTATCTCTGTTTTAATTATCACCTATAGCCAATGGCCACAAGAATATAGTGTCTGCATGAATGAAAGAAAGAGTGTGCACCCATTTCACCTAGCATGTCTTACTCATATACATCCATACTAACAAACTGCACTTGTCTCATTTCTTAATTAATTTCTTTGCATAAATTATCTCTGCTTTAATTATCACCTATATGCTAGCCTATGGCCATACAGCAGAATATAGTGTCTGCTTGAATAAAGAAAGAGTGTGCATCCATTTCACCTAGCATGTCTTACTCATATACATCCATACTAACAAACTACACTTGTCTCATTTCTTAATTAATTTCTTTGCATAAATTATCTCTGTTTTAATTATCACCTATAGCCAATGGCCACAAGAATATAGTGTCTGCATGAATGAAAGAAAGAGTGTGCATCCATTACACCTACCATGTCTTACTCATATACATCCATACTAACAAACTACACTTGTCTCATTTCTTAATTAATTTCTTTGCATAAATTATCTCTGCTTTAATTATCACCTATATGCTAGCCTATGGCCATACAGAAGAATATAGTGTTTGCCTGAATGAAAGAAAGAGTGTGCATCCATTTCACCTAGCATGTCTTACACATATACATCCATACTAACAAACTACACTTGTCCCATTTCTTAATTAATTTCTTTGCATAAATTATCTCTGTTTTCATTATCACCTATATGCTAACCTATGGCCATACAGCAGAATGCATTGTCTCCTTGAGTCAGAGAAAGAGTGTGCACCCATTACACCTAGCATGTCTTACTCATATACATCCATATTAACAAACTACACTTGTCCTATTTCTTAATTAATTTCTTTGCATAAATTATCTCTGCTTTAATTATCACCTATATGCTAGCCTATGGCCATACAGAAGATCATAGTGTCTGCCTGAATGAAAGAAAGAGTGTGCATCTATTTCACCTAGCATGTCTTACACATATACATCCATACTAGCAAACTACACTTGTCTTATTTCTTAATTAATTTCTTTGCATAAATTATCTCTATTATAATGAGCATGTGCATGCTGGCTAATTGCTGTAGAAGTGAATGCATGGTCTGCTGGAACAAAAGAAAGAGTGTGCATCCATTTCACCGCCCTGTTTTCTGCACGTACATCAATACTTACAGACTTCATATACCTCAACTCTTCAATTATGTCTTTTGAATAAATTATTTCTATTGTAATTAGCATCTTTATACTGGCTTGAAATGAAAGAAAGAATGTGCATCCATTTCACCTACCCAGTCTTATACATATGCATCTATACTAACAGACTACTCTTCTTCCATTTCTTAAATAATTTCTTTGCATAAATTATCTCAACTATAATTGGGATGTATATATGCTACTTTATGGCTGTAGAACAGAGTGCATAGTCTGCTGTGAAGTTTGTTAGTATAGATCTAAAGACACAGGACAGGCTAAGTGAAAAGGATGCACACTCTATCTTTCCAGTAGACACTGCATACTATGTATAGCCATAGGCTAGCGATTATGTGGTAATTAAAATGGAGATAATTTATGCAAAGAAATTAATTAAGAAATGCGAAAAGCCTTATTTGTTAGTATGGATGTATATCTGTAAGACATTGGTAGGTGAAATGGATGCACTCTCTTTCTTTCTTTCCTGTGGACAATTGTGCATTCTCTTGTATAAGCATAAAGGTGAAAATTAAATTAGAGATAATTTATGCAAGGGAAATAATTAAGAAATGAGACAAGTCTTAGTTCTTAATATGGATGTCTATGTGTAAGACAGGCTGGGTGAAAAAGATGCACACTCTTTCTTTCATTCCAGCAGACAATGCACTCTGCTGTATAGCCATAGGTTAGCATATATATGTTAATTAAATGGAGATAATTTATGCAAAGAAATTAATTAAGAAATGAGACAAGTGTAGTTTGTTAGTATGGATGTATATGTGTAAGACATGCTAGTGTAATGGGTGCACACTCTTTCTTTCCTTCCAGCAGACAATGCATTGTGCTTTATAGCCATAGGCTAGCATATATATGCTAATTAGAATGGAGATAATTTATGCAAATAAATTAATTAAGAAATGAGACAAGTCTAGTTTGTTAGTATGGATGTATATGTGTAAGATATGCTAGGTGTATTGGATGCACACTCTTTCTTTCATTCCAGCAGACAATGCATTGTGCTTTATAGCCATAGGCTAGCATAAAGATTCCAATTAGAATGGAGATAATTTATGCAAAGAAATTAATTAAGAAATGAGACAAGTGTAGTTTGTTAGTATGGATGTATATGTGTAAGACATGCTAGGTGTAATGGGTGCACACTCTTTCTTTCATTACAGCAGACAATGCATTCTGCTTTATAGCCATAGCATATCTATGCTAATTAGAATGAAGATAATTTATGCAAAGAAATTAATTAAGAAATGAGACAAGTGTAGTTTGTTAGTATGGATGTATATGTGTAAGACGTGCTAGGTGTAATGGGTGCACACTCTTTCTTTTATTCCAGCAGACAATGCATTGTGCTTTATAGCCATAGGCTAGCATATAGATGCTAATTAGAATGGAGATAATTTATGCAAAGAAATTAATTAAGAAATGAGACAAGTCTAGTTTGTTAGTATGGATGTATATGTGTAAGACATGCTAGGTGTAATGGGTGCACACTCTTTCTTTCATTCCAGTAGACAATGCATTGTGCTTTATAGCCATAGGCTAGCTGGGATACCAGGTGCTAATTAGAATGGAGATAATTTATGCAAAGAAATTAATTATTAAATGATGTGTTTGTGTTGATACATGTATAAAGAGCCTTGTATGTTAGATTGATGTCCACTTGACTTCAAAATATAGGAGGAAAGTGACTTGCAAGTTTTGGCTGCTAGCTTCCACACCATAGTTTTGGCTGCTAGGTTTTGGCTGCTAGCTTCAGCCGAGTCGCATGTCTCCCTGGTAACGGGTTTGTTTACACACTGGCATATTTTCTGGCGCTTTTTTCAATCGTCTGTTGGCCAAGACTGTGAAAATGTCATTCGAATTTCATGCTCGTGTGCTAAAAAACCGGTGTCGTATTTGTGCACGGAAAATAAATGGCACAAGTTATCCATGCTCCAATTTGATCGTGGAGTTAAAGAATTTTTGAGAGTACAGTTTTAGTGAAGACATTCTGATGTTCACCCGTCCAATTTTTGTTGTCACTGTAAGAGAGTCATTGCTCCATGGCAGCAGGCAGAAAGCAATAACAAAACCTATCGGCCAGGGACACACGTAGTGAAATGGTCCAGACACTGTAGAGTACGGATATGTGCGGTGTGTGATGCATTGTGTAAGGCAGGAAAGAAAAAGAAAGACAGTAAAAACAGGGGCAGACCGAGTCAATACCAAGGCAGTGACATTTCTGGTATCACTTACAAGGAGACAGGAGAGACGGGGAAACTGCAGAGTGAAACTCATGCAGTACAAATCTAACAGCAGCTGTAAAACAGAGGGCAGGAAAAAAGATGAGAAGATTCATTCCCTTGCAGAGACAGAGGTTCAATGATCTCATTGAAGAAATGGAGTGTCCCATTTGCAAAGACATAATAGATGGACCAATACAACTTTTGTGTGATGGACCACATGTGTTTTGTGCTGAATGTTTGTGTCAGTGGTTGCAAGTTTCTTCATCCTGTCCTGTGTGCCGTCTCTCTATTATGTGTGAATCTATTGTAAGTCCCCCCATTGCCTTTGCAAACATGCTATCAAATGCCACAGTCACATGTGATTATGGGAATGTCGGTTGTAAGTCAGTTGTGCCACTGCAAGATCTGCAACACAACACAGAACGGTGTGTTTACCAGTCCATTGCTGGAGACCACTGCTTCTCGTCAGTGAGCCCATTTCCCATCAGAAGCCACCATACTCCAGTCCCCATTCCTGACCAAATCAATACCGAGACATCAAATGATGAAACATCAAGGGATAGGCAGAACAATATATGTGCAGTGAAGGCCGCAGAAATTGTGATGCAGAATGTATTGATCAGCGGTGCATATGCTGCTACAGTATGAAGAAATGGCAACAACACTTGTCAAGAAAAAAATAGAAGCAAACAGAAGTGATGATAGTTCGATAAAGATTAAAACCAAGGGCCAGGTGAGTTTTTTACCAGCATTACTCTTGCTGATCTATACCCACATATCAATATACAGTTAGATTTTGGAGTAAATTCTTCTGATAAAGCTATCATGGAATATGATAATTTGTAAATTTGTATTTGTAATAACATTTATTTGGTTTTGTAGTACATGTGTGACCTGGTAGTGGTTCAACAAATTAATTTCATCAAGTAATGAGCTAGTCCAATTTCATGAATTTATCACCCACATATACTTTTGAAAGATAAATTTGGTTTTTTCAATTTTTGGTGTAATTTCAGCCATTGTGTTTAACATATACACCAAAGCCACGAAAAACAACCTCAGAAGCTAGCACTGGGACAAGACGTCAGTGGGTGTTGCAGTTAAGTCAGAGGAGAGACATTGTCAGTGGTGGTGATGCGATGCTGCAGCTGAGTGAGAGGAGGTGAGACACCAACAAAAGGACAAGAAGGAAAATCCTCCAGATCTTGGGACTCACTCCTGACATACCTCCAGGTGCTAGCCTTCATTTGGAAGTTGCTATGGGAACAACATGGGCTGCCAAGAGGAAATTACGGCGTTACTTCAAGGCACGGCATGTGAATATTGGAAGTGAGGTATGTTATGCAGGTCATCTTCCCCCACAATCATCAAGTTCACTGTCCTTCTTGACCTCACAACCATGAATTTAATCAGTCATGTTTGGAATTTTCTGGAAATTTAATTAGTTGTGTAAGAGAGAGAATTTTAGAACAGTAATTAGCATGTCAATAAAAGTTCTAGATTGTTCTTATATGCTCTTATACCGGTATAAGCACATGAGTATAATATTGGGACAGCAGGCTTGCAGTCAGACTTTTGGGATTGTGTGCAAACTCTATTATGATCATGTAGAGAAAGACTGTGGATAAGTAATCTTGTTATCACATATTACTGGATATATGTGTTACTGTTGTTTTTGCATCTTGTTCATATTTGTCTTCAGGTCTAGCAAACTTACCTGGCATGGTACAATACCTACCAGTGAAATTTGGATAAAGTTAGGTGGGGACAAGAGTAAGGGAACCATGAGAATGGTTTACCAAGTTGCTAACATCAGTAATCCAAATGTAGCAGATAATACAGTGATTTGGAGTACATTTGCAGCACCTGCTTCCTATTACAATTTAGAAATAGCTTTAGCTGTTAACAGAGGTCAGGTAGACAAACTGGATGGTACAAAGTGGAAGTAAGTCTAAACATGCATACCGTACTGTGTTTTACTAAACAATGAACAGATTGTACCATATATTTATTTTGGTACAATATTTGGAACTTAAGATACATACATATTGGTTATCCAAGTTTAATACATGCATTATACTGCTGATCCAAAAATCCGAAAAACAATGTGCAAATCTGACCAAACTTATGCAGCATAATGATACCTACATTAAATAGTACAAAAGGCAAAGTTGTTTTCTTGCATGTACAAAATGTATTGATGTGTAGAAACATTGGTGTGGACAATTGTCTTACATTCCACTTTGATTTATTTCAGGGACAAGACACTATTAGCACGGATGATGGGAGATAATGAGTATCTGGCCAAGAGTTATGGATTGTCTGGACCAAATGGTATGAAATGTATACTTGCATCATGATTTATACATAAGAAAAATTGAGGCACTGACAGGACAGGCAGTTTATTGTGTACACTTCAGTTTTACCTATGATTTACATGTGTACGTCCTTGACCTATCAGTTTGCAATATGTGCGACTGTTAATAATCAGCATGCATTGTGTATGATATGCTGTAGAACACAATTATGATAATTTGTTGTAGTTTTTCGTTGACTTAAGACATTCACAGCTAACATTGATTAGTCAGATAAATTTAAAGGAAGGGGTATACAGTGGGTCAGATCTTGATAAATGTTTGCAAGCTATTGACAAATGATTGTTTTCCTCTGTAGAAATTCTTGTGTTTATTTCTCAATTTAATTCTTACACATAGTATTAATATGTATACTGGCAATGCAAAATGTAGTAACCATGAATTTCTTTGAAATAAATATTTAAATTGATAAGTTTGCATATTACAGGTACATGTACATCCTCTCCAAGAGTTCACACATGCACATCAAATTGACTTCATGAACACCAGTCATGTCTATACCTACTAAGGTTTTTAAGTAATTATGTCAGTTTTTGTTCCTTGTCTTCCTCACATTGAAATATTTTAGGGAAATATTTTTGCGTATGCTGTGTGATCAGCAAGGAACAAGCACAGTTGCCGAAGGAGGAACAACCATTGTCATCAATGAAGAAGAGAACCCTTGATGATATCAGAAAATGTCACAGTGAATTTCTTTCAACTGGTGGAAACCTAAGGCATGCCATGCAGCACTACAATAGTGTCAGAAAGCCACTTTTCAATGTACCACTGCACAGAGTATGTACTAATCAATTAAATCCACTATGTTGTTTGCTTCCATTGACCAACTAAACATATAGCTGTGTTGTGTTTCAATCAGTTCACTTTACCTTTCTCTGAACAGTTCAACAGACCACACTGTGACCTATCTACATGTATGCATGCCACTATGTCCATAACGGTGTGCACAATAGAAGTTTATTAGTGAAGCTATATGCGAAAACAAGTTGACAATGAAGCCAGCACATATGTCAGCATTTGTGATCAATCTAGTTGTTGTATATTTGTATGTAGTGTTTTCTTCATAAATAGGTAGGTATGAACGTTACAAGATATTGTCATACATTAAAAGTAAAAGATACATGTGCTAACCCTTATATTTTATCTCAGGTTGCAGTCCCAGGGTTGCACATCAGTCCTGGCTTGTTTTGAAAGTTTTTCACCATGATGGAAGCTAGCTGTGCAGTACTGGATATCAAGATCATCACGACTCTGGAGAGAGATGATGACATTGATGAATCCGTGCTGAAGCCTGCTGGATTTGACACATATGTAGCCATGTTGAAACAAGTCGAGACATAACAGTGTGAAGCGAAAGAACTCCAAGAAGAAGCTAAGACCTTGGCTGATAGTGTTGAAAAGGCTCTCCTTGCTGATGATGACTGTGACGATGATGATGATGACGACGACAACAGTGAAGATGATGGCAGACCGCCACTAATGACCTTGGGCAAAGTTAAAAAAGCCCAGGAGAAAGTGCAGGAACTCAGTGAAGAAGCTGACAGGAAGGTTAGTATTTACGAATAGAAGACTACATTAACAAAATAAAAATACATAATTTTGTGATAATTTTGAAATCTTGTGAGACACAATTAATTTCAGTGGCAGTGAGTTGCTAGCCAAGTCAAACTTTTTATCAAACTGGAATAGTTGCCATGTTAAATAAACATGTAATGTTTGTTTAGCATGGTGTTAAATTTCCTGTATCATGTGAGAACACCCACAGATAACCTGTCTAGCAGCCTGAGATCTCAGAGGGTCTCCTTCATCTTTGAAAATGGCATATTGATACCAGAAGTAAGATCATTTTTGTGATGATAAGCAATAACATTGTAAATCTCAAGTGCACAGTCATGTCTATGCTGCATTTTCAGAATTTTGGCTTGTGCACATTTGTAGTGCAGTCATTTCCAGACAACACAGTGTTTATCTTTGTTTTCTTAGATATCTGAAGCTACAGACGTAAAAGCGAAACTGCCAAAACAATGTGGTTTTGTAGTCTGCGGTATTGACCAAGCTCTGCAGTCATTTGGTGTTGGACGTCATTCTTACCACGGGCAGGCATTCATCGGAAATCATGTGAACAAGTGCTGTAAAGTATGTGTTTTACAACTGTACACTGTTTTGTTGCTAAAGTCATTAAAAGGTTCAGTATTCTGCTTGTCATCAAGCTTTCAGTGTCAGATTTATTGTGTGTTATATATATACTACAGAAGATGTATTTCGTCTACATTTTTTGACCTACTTTCAGTGAAACAACTCTGTTTGCTTCTTTGAAAGAAAGTTATCATATCCTTTTTTTATTTTTTTGTGTTTCAGGAAGAAAACATTCAAAAGTTGTGCAAGAGCGTCATCGGGACCACAGCAAGAATATGCCCATAGCTGAATGAACAGGCTGCACACATTTGTGGTCCGTATAAGCCAATCTTTTCAAAATTTGCAGCCTGCCATAATCTTTACAGTACAAGCAATAAAATATCAGATGAAGATATTAGCATTCCCACGTATCACATTAAATGGCATATTACAGAGAACACTTTCCTAATTAAAGTGTATCCCCAAAATGCATGTAAGAAGATCATGTCATCCCTCAGATTGAAAACACAGGGTTTGGGACAGGGTGTATAGAGTATCCATCATGAGATTAGGAAGGGAATGGACCGGTATAGTAAAGTACCTGGCCATAATGGTTTAAAGAAATTAGAACTTATGGTAAGGGAGCATAATGTGATGACCAATCCCAGTCATGTGAAAGTGCCAAAAACACAAAGGGATTCATACAGAACCAAATAAGGAACGTGAAATAATGATGGCCATAGTGATAAAAGTAAGATAAATAATGATAAAATAAACATGTAAAGAACAAATTAAGTCAATAACAAACCAATATGTAAATAAAAACATTGAAATCGGGTTCTTTCTATGAATCATATTTTACTAAATTGATGCTTGTATTTTTAGTCCCCAAGATACCGTCCGGGGGACTTATAGGTTTGGTCATGTCCGAGCGTGTGTCAGTGTGTGCGTTTGTCCGTCCATGCATCCGTCTGTTCACGCAGATATCTCAGAGATACACGGAGCAATTTCATTCAAACTTGGTACAAGGATTACTTGATATGTCATACATATGCACGTCGCTTTGTTTTGTGATATGATCCAATGTGGCCGCCATGCGGCCATTTTATTACAAATTTTTTATGTACAGAGCCATAACTCCGACATGTTTCAACCGATTTTATTGAAAGTTAGTACAAGGACATTGACCTTCATCATACATATGCACATCAATTTGTTTCACAACATTATCCAATATGGCTGCCATGCGGCAATCTTATTACAATTTTGTCATGTACGGAGCCATAACTCAGGCATATCTCAACCGATTTTATTTAAAGTTGGTACAAGGACATTGACCTATGTCATACATATGCATGTCAATCTGTTTCATGATATGATTCAATATGGCCGCATGGCAGCCATTTTGTTACAATTTTTTCATGTCCTTAGCCATAACTCAGGCCCGTCTAAATGGATTTTATTCAAACTTTGTACAAGGACTTTGACCTATGTCATACATATGAACACGATATGGCTACCATGCCACCATTTTGTTACAATTTTTTCATGTACTGAGCAATTACTCAATCATATCTCAACCGATTTTATTCAAAGTTGTTACAAGGACATTAACTCATGTTATACATATGTATGTCGATTTGTTTCACGATATGATCCAATATGACCACATGGCGGCCATTTTGTTATGTTTTTTTTTCATGTCGAAAGCCATAACTCTGGCAAGTCTCAACTGATTTTATTCAAAGTTGGTACATGGACATTGACTTATGTCATACATATGCATATAGATTTTTTAGACAGTAAGATTAAATATGGCTGCATGGCGGCCATTTTGTTACGATCTTTTCATGTACAGAGCCATAACTCAGACATCTTTCCACCAGTATCATTCAAAGTTGGTATAAGGACATTGACCTATGTCATACATATGCACATTGATTTGTTTAACGGCATGTAGCAGTATCATGTCAATTACCTAAGTTTCATAATTAGACTGATATGTCGAGAAATACTGCATCACATTTCATGAAACTTGGTAGAGATGTTAACGTAGCTTGCGGGTAACGCGAATATTCGTACTGCGCGTCGTATCTGCGCACGCGTACGAACGTTCTTTCTGCAAGCGTTCTTTCCGGAAGTGGTCTTTTTGTCGCGATATAGCATAATTACTTTGAGGTGCGACTTTCAAATTTGGTTTGTCAAAAGAGTTCACACCAAGATAGCAAACTTTGTGTAACAGGCCCGTTTTAAGTGTGACAAATGTGGGATTATTTGCAGTACTTGAGTGAACTAAACTTTATTTCATAACTATTAAAACAAGTTTTGAATGTCATATTAAACAGGGATCTGTCGCTAGAGGGTGCTTCAGTGTAGCATTTTTTGTATTAAAAAAGCCCATATCTTAAAAAATTGTGCGGTGACCCCCATTTTTTTCGTTTGATTCGCTATCCATATATTGTTGGGCTTAATTTACGAGAGTTTCAAGAAAACGTAGATTTCAGATCATGACATTTGTAATGAAAATATCAAAATTTGGCCAAACTTTGCTCTTTTTATAAAAGCACTATTTCATGGAAACGTTGCTATATTTTCTGATATTTTCAAAAGCAGATCACAAAACTAATACAATACAATACGGGGACATGTGTTGTATAAAATCTGTTAAATTGTTTTACTATATTTCAGTTTTATTATTTAATAACACTAGATAATCGAATAATACAACATTTTAACCAATTTCAGCAAATGTTTTCGCGGGACAACATAAAGGGCGCCATATCTCCCAAAATTTGCATGGGGACCCCATCTTTTTTTCTCATTTTTTAACATTTCATCTCACCCTAGACATCTCCTGAAAGTTTCAGAAAAATCCTGATTAACGTCACTGTTACCCGCATTCCACCTTAAGCTTACATTGCTTGAACAATAAAAAGGCATTTATCAGTTTCATTTTAATTAATTTGTAATTGCTTATTTAATGAACTTTCCTAATTAGAGTTATATGTCCACAAATACTGCGTCAAAATTTGATGAAACTCGGTACAGATGTTGATCTCATAGTTTGTAAATACTGCATCAAACTTTACCGGTACCGGTGATAATCTATTAGTGTTAGGATAGTAAGCAAAAATGTTCGGCAACATCCTGTTGATTCATTACTAATTGACTCATTTAATGACCTTTTGTAATTAGGATGGCGGCCTACATTGGTTTTATGTTTTCACCACCGTGGAGCTCATTCTTGGCCATTTAGCGCCATCTGTATCACAGTATTTTTATCATAGACCTAATTAATGAAGAGGACTCTATCCTCTCTGAGGACTTGTAATTAAAGTACCAATGAACAAGTGGGAACTGTGTCATCAACGACTTGTTCAATTTAAAATTGATGCTTGAAAAGTCATCATTATGGTGAGTCCAGTATATGTAATGATGAATTAAATGTTAACTTACCATTTTCGGATGTTTTCACATGTTCCAATGAAACTTCCTTCAGTTTTATCTTACATGAAATATCATTGGAAAAGTTAAATTTTTAGCATGAAAATAAGAATGAAATACTTCTAAATGCTTTCATTATGATTTAGTATATATACTAACAAGTACAGATGTAAATAACCTTGTTTTGCTTATCTATTTACAGAATACAACGACCCTGGAAGTTGCAAGTGTCCATTTTATTTCAAGTATTTCTCATTTTTTAATTTTGTTTGTATTTTTCAGATTGTATTTAAAATAAAGGTATTTGATCATTTCAATTTGTATTTTTTCAGTTTCTGTGTACCTTTCCTTTTCGTTTCCTATATTTTTTGTTTAGCTCTTTATTTGTCCCTTTTTTAAAATGCAACTTTGTGGGATAAGTTACTTTTGATATTCAGAGAGTTTGTAAAAGATGTTTGCCCGAAACTTTGTTACCGGTACATGTAATTTATTTGAGTCTTGTCACTTCAAGAAATAAAAAAAATGTTTTATTCTATATGCACGTGCCTGTTTTGATCATTTATGTTATGGTTTGAAGTAATTTTTAATAACATTACAGTTAATTTGCCATTGTGCTGTTAAAACAATCACCGTACAATACAAATAAGGCAATAATACATTGATTTCTGCCTATATGATGAAAAAGGTGCCTCTCTAATTTTTGCCGTTTGTGGCGCTGTTCTGTGGCTTCCGATTGAATGTGTATCCATAAAGTTCGCACACAAGTTAAAAGTCTGGGCCTGCTGGGTATCGCTTTAAACTGCTTAGTGTCACTTTTCCGACAAGCATTTAATTACTCCTTGGCCTAATGATGTCCCTCTCTCCGTACAGTATTATGTACAATTCTGCGCTGCACGTACAACAATTAGAAGTCTCCCCTTTTGACAAAATTAAAATAAACAACACCTCTTTTTCAGAATTCCCAGAGCTTCATTGAACTAGTGTTATTACATTTCTATATAATACTTATAGCCCCTAAACTTGTAATAATAATAATAATAATAATAATAATAATAATTATTATTATTATTATTATTATTATTATTATTATTATTATTGTACTTGGGCCTCAGCCCAAGTACATTTGTTTTCATTCCGTGGGAAAAAACTCTGTAAGGTATAACCATTTCTGGCTGAGACCAGGGAGGGCAAAATGTCTTGGCGTCATCTTTCTTGGCATAATAAATGGCGTAATGATGTTAACTGAATGGAAGTGCTGCTCTCAGCCAGTCTTGAATAAGTGAGATGTGAATATTAATGCTTCTCTATCTGAGTTTTTGCCACAAAATCTTCTGAATATAATCAAAATGTGCATCGAAATGCAACAATTAATGCACCCTCCGTTTCCTAGGCGATGGCACGACCCTTGCTACACCCACTGGACCAGCCAAAGTGGGAGGGGTAATTTCAGTTTGGTCGAACAAGAGGGCTCGAGACCAGAATTTAACATTTAAACTTGTAACATGTTTAATCGCTGACAAGATGTGGACTAGTGTTAATTAAAGTAAAATTGTGAAAAGGAAAGGTTTTATATCCCGGACACAATGAAAAACATTACGACTGGAAACTGTACCCCCAGTTGAGAATAGTAATGCCCACAGCGATGGAGAACACTTATCCTTGAGCTGAGAAAACCAGACCATCATTTCGAAATAGAGCTGCAGATTCGAGAAGCTCGTTCAAAATAGCTAGGTACACCCCATAAAGGGGTGGTTTCGAGTTTTGAGGGCAAATTTCGCCTCCTTCATATAGAAATTGAACGTTTGTTTTTCCAGGAGAACACACCATTTGACACAAAATTTGCATGTAAAGGGGTCTCCAGTAACCACGTTGTCAAATCTGGCATAAGAAACAATATTAAATGTTGGGTAAAGCCAGTCCAAAATAAACTGATTTGAACTTTTGTGTTTTGTAATTTATACCACTGCAGTAACATCACCTTTTTTGACAACATCACACAATGTAATACGTTTTGAAACTGAATACTCCGACGTATTCTGTGTCTCCTTTGCTAAAAAATACGGTATGCCGATTACCATGTAAGGAGATGATGACGTCAAGATAGATTTGTAGTGCGTTTGGTCCTTGATGGTGCACAAAGTTTTGTCAAGGTAGCTTGTGTATTTATTTCCTAAATGGGAGAGATTAGGGTCGATCTAAACGAAGGCCGAAGAATGTTATGATACTCTAAGCGAGCTGAACTCTAACGCGAATGGTTGGATAATTTGGAGGATGTTTAGAATGATCTCATCTCATTAAGATTATTTGGCGGTCAGTATTGAATTTCAACTGCGTCACAAGTTTGCGAAATGAGTATTCCGTCGAACGGTCAACGAACGATATTTTAGAAATCTGGAGACATGGCACATTGCATTTTTATTTTAGTATTTTATATTTTACAATAGATTTACGAAGCAATGATTTTGTCGAAAATTCTGAAAAAAATATAGGAAGATTTGATCGCGAACACGTTTTCACTTGGGGTCAACTAGCCCTGCGTACGATGCTGTGTGTTCCGCTACAGCTAATCGCCCCGCTCACCACAGCCCTGCAAAGACCCGTACGTAGGGTCGGTGACTTCAAATCCATTTTGGGACTTAACGTAAAAAGCCAAATTACTGCCGAAATTCAGCGTTCTTGGGCCCAAGTCGTATCCCAGCCTACCTCAGCTACTCGATCGCTTCCAAAAATGACAGTCTTTTATTCACTTCTCGTAAATAACCGTCGATGTCGGCAACTCTCTCGCTAGCCCTGCGTACGATGCTGTGTGTTAGCTGTAGCACATAGCATCGTACGCAGGGCTAGGGGTCAACATGGGGTCGCAGCCATGTATGTTGCCTCAAAACTTATTTCTGTCTGCACTCAAAACTCAAAAATGTCGGATATGAACCTGAAAAATCGATGCAATTTTGTCAAACTTCGGCGAAATTTCAGCCTATACAAAATTTCATCTAGGTAAGGTAAATTTACTGAAATTTGATCGACAAATAATCCTGAGCTTGAACGTGACAGCTCGCCTTCTCCGGGAAGTCAAGTATCCAGCTGCCCATACACAGTTGCCCATATGGCCAGGTTTATGAGATTGTTTTCAAGCGACGGCGGCAGACCGTACGGGGTTCTGGATATGAACCTACCGTCGATGTAGCTGTAATAACTGTTGTGTTGTTTTTAGTGCCCACGGACGAAGTCCTGGGGGAGTTATAGGTTTGGTCATGTCAGTCCGTCCGTCCGTCCGTTCACGCAGATATCTCAGACATGCCCTGGTCAATTTCTTTCAAACTTTGCAGTACAAGAATAGTACCCAACCCCATACAGATGCACGTCGATTTGTTTCACAATGCGATCGAATTTGGCCGTGTTAGAGGACTTTTTAGTTTACACCTCCATAGACTCCCATGTATAAGGCAGTTCTCCATAGACTCCAATGTATAAGGCCAAGAAAAATAAAAATTTAGTTTCTCATCGTATTCATATTGCCTAAAGGATGCAGTGACACAGTTTTTAGTCCCCACGGATAAAGTCCAGGGGACTTATAGATTGGGTCATATCCGTCCGTGAGTCCATCAGTGAGTCCATCAGTTCACGCAATATCTCAGACATTTTGACAAAATATCATGTGACCTTGGTGACCTTTGACCTCAAATATACATATTTGTCCATAACTCAGTAACCACAAGTGTTAAACCTTTCATATTTGGTATGATGGGACACCTTATGACGCCACATATTGTACCATTAATTATGCGCATATCTAATTTTGAGCGAGCCAATAGAGCTAGAGGTCTGATTTTTGGTATATACGGATAAGTTAACAATATAATTTGTTTGACAAAACGTCACGTGACCTCAATGACCTTTGACCTCAAATATACATATTTGTCCACAACTCAGTAACCACAAGTGCTACACCCTTCATATTTGGTATGATAGGACACCTTATGACACCATATATTGTACCTAATTAATTATGCTCATATCTTATTTTGAGCGAGCCAATAGAGCTAGAGGTCTGATTTTGGTATGTAGGAATAACTTAGCTATACAATTATTATGACAAAATGGGACGTGACCTGAGTGACCTTTGACCTCAAATATATATTTGTCCACAAATCAGTAACCACAAGTGCTACATCCTTCATATTTGGTATGATGGGACACCTTATGACACCACATATTGTACCTCATTAATTATGCGCATATCTAATTCTGAGCAAGCCAATAGAGCTGGATGTCCGATTTTTGGTATATAGGGATAACTACAGGGTAGAAATCTAAATATGCCCATCTAAATATTAGACATCTACCATCGAGAACAAAAGAAATTTGCAGTAATTTGAATATTTAAGGAGTTTAAGCAATTTCCACTATAAATAAAGAACCCCTGCCTCAAACTCCACAAAAGTTGCTAGACATATTTTGCCGTTGTCATGCCATTGCTTCGTTTAATAACCAGTTAATCAAATGCCTAACTGACAGGAGGAAATTCAAGACCATATTTGAATAGTAGTATATATTGTCCTCAAAATTACTCTATCATGGCCCAAGTACTCATTGCCTTCAGCAATACTGCCTTGTTTTCATTATTATTATTGTTATTATCACATGTACAAGCCAAGTTTGTCGTCTCCGAACAAAAAATACTGAAGTTATTCTCTGGTCGTTCCGACAACTCGAGTGTATGTCATCAATTCTAGTGCGTCGGATCATTTTTTGCGTCGATCTTCGGTGTGCTCGTCAAAGTAAACAAACAACATGGCGGCCGGTATTTCTCCCACGATTAAAATGTTTCTGACGTGAAAATATCGTAAAAATTAGTCATGTTTAGAGTTTGACCAAATACATCCAAAAGCCAAATTTTTAGTCCTTGTGTTTTAGTTTTCTGGCCAAGATGGGGTTCGTATTCGTAAAGACCCCGCCAACGCCTGAATTTTCGACGCTCTGTGTGCTTTCATGCGGTAGACATACGGCTACCACTGCAACAAGGGGGTCAAGTGCGGTGTCCAGGCCTCCAAAAGTCAAGTAATGAAATCGATATTTTCATAGACTACGACAATAATAATCCGGGCAATGAAAACACAATAGCGTACCGCCTGTATATTCCTCAGGAATATTAATTACGTGAATTATTTGCGGAAATAACGAACTTGAAGCTGGTCCTGTTACCGTTGGTTCCGTATACATTGTAACCAGGGACAGGCTCGACGAATACATAGTGTTCGTGCCGTCGAGATTCAGTCGATTTTTGTCCTCGACAAATAACGTATCTTTGTCTGCGGTAAATTTCTAGGCCTATGCTGTCTTTGAAATAGTGTAGACCTTTGCGGAAGGTACGTGTAGACCGAGAGGTCGCTCCATACACGAACGAACGTGAACGCCGTGTTCCTCGCTCACGCGACGGACGACTGGAAATGATTGACAACTTGCCACGGCGTATTATTATTCCTAAAATAGTTCAAAAGTTTAAACGCGAAACCTTCAGCGAAAACTTCTATTTTGCTTGTGCATTTGATAAGTATAATATTCCCTTATATTTTTCTTCGTTCAGTGAAGGAAAATACTTGTGACGTAATGACCGTGTCACCACTCGTCTTCGACTCGTGGGACACGGTCATTACGTCACCGTATTTTCCTTCACTGAACGAAGAAAAAATATAGGGAATAATATCTAATCATCATCATCATCATCCTCATTGGATCATGTTACACTGTTAACTGTCTTATTGTAAAACTTAATGCATTGAGCAAATCAAAACAGTAAATAAGTGTTAGGATGAAATTCTATGTATCAGGTAAGATAAAACACACACACACACATTATTTTTTAACCTCTCGTGTTTCACAAGGAAGTTAATGTATTTTATTTCTTGCTATGATGACCTACGTCACGCTAGATTTGGATTCAGATTCTACTCAATCCCGTTTTGGTTGTCCCTCTCTTCGTTCTTGGCGTGCTTGCCAAAACGAGTTAGAGTTTTCTGGATCGTTCCTTCGGTGACATTTATCATGTTGTATCAAACACTATTAAATACCATTCTGGGAATCATTTTGTGGTATTTGAGAGAGAAAGATGATACGTCTGTTAGTTTGAAATGCCAAGAGTGGGTCACATTACTGGAACTAAAGTCTATCTGCTCAACACTTAATTAAAAAAAAGCCTTTGGAAATCGAATTTTAGAGTATCCTTTACAATGCATGATGTCAGCTAAAAATACTTGTTTTTAGTGTTTTTGGTCTGTATGGTTTGCAAAGTTAAGGTTCCAAGACAAGAAATGTGACCTTTTTAATCTAACAATTCTCTAACGGTTAATAAACTCAGAACCCCTGTAAAGTATACATTTTCTGAAAGCCTACATATATGGGAACATTTTGGTAACCACAGTGTCACCATTGTTTACATAACTATCACGTGACAAGATAATTTGCATAACCTTTCAAAAGTCGGTTTTCCCTATGTTTTGTCTCAATACTTCAAACTATCTGACTCAAACTTGCTGGAATGCAAGCTGTCACAATGCTTTTTCAAAGCGTGTCTCAGATTTTTTATATCTTGCTTAGTTTTTTTGGAGCATAATTTTAAAGAAATCAACTATGGTAAAATTCACTACTCTGGAAGTTTTTCTGGCATAAAAACTGTTTAAGAAAGTTTAGAAAAACTCTGAGACATACTTTTGAAGACCTGTAGAATAGCTTGCACTCATATGACTTTCAGCCACATATCTCAAAGCATTGAAACAAAACATAGGGAAAACCGATTTTTGAAAGGTTATGCAAATTACCTGTCACATGATAGTTATGTAAACAATGGTGACACTATGGTAACCAAAATGTTCCCCTATATCTACGCTTTCCGAAATATACAATTTACGGGGGTTCTGAGCTTAATAAACACCAGAGAATTGTTAGTTTAAAATGGTCAATTTCTTGTCTTGGAACCTTAATGCGTATTTTCACAAATAATGATTCTGTTGTCATTTAGGGACTGGACACAAATTGCAGGGGGGGTGGGCCGGTGTTTTTTGGGGTGGGTCGCCATTTTTCGCGCAAGCATTTTGAAGGGTCATAAAATTTTGTGCAAGCCTATGGGGGAGGGTCACCTTTTTTCATGCATCAAAGCTGAAATTGCATGTGCACGTTATGGAATACTGAAAAAAGAAAAAATACCTCCTGGCACTTTCATTTTCTGCCATTACCATTTTCGGCGCGCCCTTCGGGCGCAAATTTCAGGTATAATAAACAATGTATGATGATTCAAGCAGCCACATTGATTTAAGTTGTCATGATTTCTACTTATTCAACACTATTGTGCATAACTGTCCCCTATAATAACTCTTTCAATAACAATTTGGGAGATTACTTATTTGACATCATTCTCCCATTGACAATACATTGGGTATAGGTCGGTGTCAAACGTTCATGTCGCTGTATGTACATTTTTAATTTTTTGAGGACATTGACAGAATACAAACTGTTCAGAATAGTGCATAGTGTCATCAATAACAACTGGAAGCTTCAGGTCGAACAACTTTTGAATAACAATTTAGGATCAGATAACCTATGAGTTATTTGTAGTTTCCTCATAGCCTACAATGTATAGTGAATCAACATTTGGTGAAATTCCAAAATCAAATTTCTTGCACAACCATTGACTTGAAACCACTCTAGTCTAATCATGAATATTAATACTAATAATTAGGTGTACATAAATGCACAGGTTACCAAGTTTTGTATTGGAAAAAATTATTCATAGTTTCATCATAGACTGCCATGTATAGTGAATGGACATTTCAGTGAAATTCCAAAATCAAATTCTTGCACACCCATTGACTTGAAACTACTCTAGTCTGATCATGAACATTAATACCAATAATCAAGTGTACATAAATGCACAGATTTTCCTATTTTTTTATTGGAAAAAAATTATTCATAGTTTCATCATAGACTGCCATGTATAGTGAATTGACATTTAAGTGATATGCCAAAATCAAATTTCTTGCACAACCATTGACTTGAAACCACTCTAGTCTATCATGAACATTAGTACCAATAATTCAGTGTACATAAATGCACAGATTTACCTATTTTTGTATTGGAAAAAAATTATTCATAGGTTTCACCATAGACTGCTATGTATAGTGAATCAACATTTCGGTGAAATTCCAAAATCAAATTTCTTACACACACACGGACTTGTAACCACTCTAGTCTAATCAAGAACATAAATATCAATAATCAAGCATACATAAATACACAGATTTGCCAAGTTTTGTATTTAAAAAAAATTATTCATAGTTTCTTCATAAACTACAATGTATAATGGATCCACATTTCATGCGAAATTCCAAAAACAAAGTTATTGTACACAGATGCACGTGTTACCACCCTCTTCTAATCAAGCACAATTATGTCAATTATTCAGGGTCATATATACACAAATAGTGCATATTTTAATTCTGAAAATTTTTTTTACAGTTTTGTCATAGACTCCCATGTATAGTGGATCAACATTTTATGCGAAATTCCAAAAACAAAGTTATTGTACACAGATGCACATTTTACCACCCTCTTCTAATCAAGCACAATTATGTCAATTATTGAGGGTCCATATATGCACAAATAGTGCAAATTTTTAATTCTGAAAATTTTTTGACAGTGTTGTCATAGACTCCCATGTATAGTTTTGTCATAGACTCCCATGTATAGTGGATCAACATTTTGACAGAAATTCCAAAATCAAATATCTTGTTCACATGTGCACTTGTAACAACCCATGCTAATCAAGTATATCTATATCAGTTATTAAACATCTGTATATGAACAGATATAGCTAGTTTTATACTGGAAAATACACGTTCGTAGTTTTCTTATAGTCGACTACATGTATAGCGAATCAACATTATCGATAAAATCTAAAAATTACATTTTTTGTACAGGCATGCACTTTTTACCTGCCACTTCAAGCAAAGTACATTTACATGAATTATCACACACATATGATTTGATATTTCTTGGACAACGCGTTATATCGGCCACATTTTGCCTTCCTTTTGGGATGGCGACTTAAAAAGTATAGCAAGTCAGAAGGGGGTCTTTAACACATTGCGGGGTTTTTTTTGGGGGGGTATTGAGTAACAGGGGAGGGTCACTTATTTTCATGCACGGATAAGGGGGAGGGTCACTAATTTTTGTGCATGAACTTTTGAAGGGTCACTATTTTTTACGCAGCGGTTTTTCGAAAAACACCGGCCCCACCCCCCCTGTAATTATGTCCAGTCCCTTATAATCAAAGTAGGTGCATCAGATTTTTTAAAAAATTCTCAGTAAACACATAGACCTATGATATCTCAGAGATGATGAGTGAAGTCAATTAGAGGATTACGTAGTTTGATGAATACGGAGTGTACCAGATTCGATGAACTTGCTGATGATACTTATCTGACAGACACACATGATTGGTACTAGTAACTTGAAAGTGGTAATCACGGATATTGTGATTACGTTGTACTTCGCAAATTGAAACTGACAAAAGCTGTTCTATAAGTCAAGGGCGTCTTCCTCTTCCTCTCCTCTCCAAGAGTGTTGAAACATGAAGTATTAGCCTTCCAAACGCAATGCAATGGGTTCGTTATGCAATGACATATACGTAGATATGATGAGCGTATATCAAGCTGTTTGCCCAGTGATTGTCGAGAATAAATTCTGGACTTTAGAAAATTGGAACTGTTTGACTAGGTAATTAACTCAGAGCTTATAGCCATTTTGAATTTCAAATGTTACTTTTTTTGTATTTATCCCTATAATCTTAAACTTTACATGATGAAACCTAATAATGACTGTGATGATAAGTGTTTTAAAGCTTCCCTGGGTAGTGGTATCCTCTACATATTTCACAAAGTATGCTTATTAAGCTTGATTTATACTGAATGGCTTTCAGGAGCTAGGCCTTTGTTGGCAAAATTGAGCCCACATCTGCGGGTTACAATGTTACATAAACCTAACCTGCTTGTGAAACAGGAAGATTACAAAATTCACATATGTAACACCCTATTTTTAACGTAATCTTCAACTTAACCCTGGAGCACGTGCCGTCATACAGTTCACGTTTCATCCATAACTCACTCAGACATGACAACATAGGAAAGCCAAAGCAAGAAACCAGTGTTTTAACTGTACTGGTGTACCATGCGTACATAGTGAAGGTTACGCAAGCATGTAATACATCCTAATTTCCTTCCGAAAATAATGTCCTATATGAAACAATGCTATTTGACGTTATGTTTGAAACAATCGATATCACCTCATTTTCATGTCATTGCTGTTCGTATCTAGAAAGGGACCCGATTGCCCAATTACGTCTGATTTACTTCGGGGCATTTCCGGTGACTTACTAATTTCCTGAAAAGATGTACGCTGTTCTATTGATTCAAAAGCAATGATAATCTTTTGAGAAGAAAGATGATCTCATATCCTCTTTTCAGTATGCATGGCAACTCCATGAATGATTCCTCCTTTCCCTCAAGCGCTATTTCTTGCAATAAAAAATCATAAATTTTATGGCTACTTTGGTCTCTGGAAGTTCTCATTGTCCACGATGCTTACATGTTCGCTGTATGACTATAATATGTATTGCCAATAAAGATTTTTGCTACCAATCTCCGGTGTCTTAGTCTCATCCTAGCTCTGTTTTTTTAAAGATTTCTTTTTCTCCTTCACCGTTTCATTTGTTTGTCCTTTGGCAATCTTACTAGGAATTTTATCACTGTGTGACTTCAATTATCTGACGTAACAGTCTTTTGAGTTGACATGTACAGCACTCTGTCACAGACATAGACAGACTTGAAACCCGTTACGAGTCTGTCTATGTTCGTCTTTTGAGTTGACATGTACAGCACTCTGTCACAGCAGACTTGTAACCCGTTACAAGTCTGTCTATGTTTGTCAGTGACTCTGTGTACAATCTGACCTGTATAAAGCTTATGATGTCAGTCGATTGCTACGGGCCGCGTGCGCATTACGAGCCCGCGAACGATGCGACTTGAGAGGGAAACGATTGTAGTTTAAATGCTGAAGTAGGGCCATAAGTTTCGCTTTCAACGCTGACCCGAAATTGGTCCGTACGTCACCAGCTTTTCCTAAGGACTTTTACATGGCTGTGGGAACTCAGCATCGTATCATCATGGAGATAATGTAACATGTACTCTCCGAGTAATGTGATACAGTGAAGAAATCGAATTCGTCATACAAATTAAAAGAAATATTAGCTTTCATGACTTGAGCCCTTTAAAGGCAGGGGGAGCCTATAAATACCCCATATCTCCCTGGGCGTTCATTATTGAATATGAGTGGCATATGAAAGCAGCGTAAACGAATGCTCCCGAAAATCTGGATCTTCAAGAACCACGGTGTAAATTTAAGTCCAACATATCACGTTTTGTAAATACTTGTGGCATCACCTTGTTGGCGAAATTCTCTCAATTTTTCCTTTTCAAGTTGTTTTTATGCCACAACTGCTTCCATGCTGTTTTCGAAGCCTCCGAAGATCAATAGATGAGATCATTCAAACAGCCGCCAATCACGACGGGGACGAGGAAAGGTGAAACGATCAAACGTGGAATCTCTTCACCATCCACATCGTAACGAACAAGATTAAAACTTCACCTTAGTGACTATA
The DNA here is from genome assembly GCF_041260155.1 of Ptychodera flava. NCBI lineage: Eukaryota > Metazoa > Hemichordata > Enteropneusta > Ptychoderidae > Ptychodera > Ptychodera flava. The sequence continues at coordinate 38,456,064 of NC_091935.1, forward strand.
AGGCACACATTGGTTCTTGTAGTGCTCACACCAATTAACGCCCCAATTAATCGATCTTTCCACATGTAGATGTTTTTGAAAATACTGCATCTGTGCCAAAATGTCTTTGCAGAATCTTCATGACTTAAAATTTATTTATTTTATTTATTTATTTATTTATTTATTTATTAAGATTTATCCAACGTTAACTAAAAAGGTCTACCTTATAGGATTTGGTGACCAAAACAGGTGCAAAACACTACAAAGTCAGTCCCCAATAACACGCTACACAACAAATACAAGGAAGAGCTGACGTAAAATATTTATAGTAAGAAAACAATGAAAAACATTGAAAAAACACAAATTTACATAGGTCTACATTTACAACAAAAGCAGTGGCTTGTCATTGTACAAGTGTTCTGAGGATCAAATGAACAATGAAATTTTTTCCAATACCACTTTTTATTGCCCGAGCAGTAAGTTATGCGCAATCTCAACGTCAAACAGGTCAATATGGATAAGCTTTCCTCCAGGTGATGACGATATACTACTAATTTTCAGTTTAAGGCTCTATTATTTTGATTCTGGAAGGGATAATCAAGATAATAAAAAGTTCCATACGTATATATCTAGAGATAAATATTTGCAGCCTCTCTGATTTATGAAATAGAGTAGCATTCTGTAAAACGCATGCATGCTGCGCAAACATGGCAACTAAAAAGTAATACATTTTGAACGCATTACTGACACCGCCCTTATTTTGAGATTGAACCTCTTACTCTTCAGTTCGTGACTCCAGGTGATTTCTCGCGAGATTATGAAGTACATTGCTGGCTCGTGGTGGTTACGTGTTTTTGTCGAAGGGGACAGTCCTTTCTATGGCTGACTTCTACCGCTTTTTTCCACCCTTGGTGCTAAAAGTAGAATTGATCTGTTTGACGTTGAGATTGCGTACAGCTTACTGAGAGGCTTCAGTATCAGGATATGTAAATTACTCCCAACATCACTACAGAACTGGAAGAGACATGTCCAAACTACTGCGGTCAATCAATTACTGGTAGTGTTAAATGGCCTACCTAAACCTTGCGACCGGACAGTCAAACTTAATGGCAATATTTTATAGTGAAGTCTCATAAGTATAGATTGAGAGCAGTAATTAATCATGTGACCCATGCGTACAGACATGGGTGGGTAACACTCAAACCAAACGTACCACAATAGTCGTACTAGAGACATTTCGCCGCGGAGCTTGTCTGAACGCAGCCGACCTATGTTGCATTTTTTATTCAATCTGTCATCCAACAAGCGAATGCCCAATTACAGGATGAGGTACCCATAACCCACTACCCCATAGAGCAATGAGGAGTAAAGTGCCTTGCTCAGGGCATAACACCCTGCTGGAGTCTCAAACTCACCACCGTCCGACAATGAGTAGGTTACTCTTGACACAACGGGTTCCGAACTCAACGGTACCATCCTCGTACAGTGAGTCCGGAACCAAACCACTGGTCCAGTGCCTCCTCAAAGGTATTAAAGGCAGAATGCGCCATTGGGGCAGATATTTGGACTCTCAAGCTTTTCCCATTCTTTTCTGATCTACCACTTGCGGGGATTTATTCTGAAGCCCTTTGAATGCGAAAAATTTTTTAAGGTTTTTGAAAGTCGAAAATTTATGTTTCTGCAGAGTGTTAACACAGAAATGGAGGCAAGTTTTGAAACAAATATCGACAAGTCTTGCGTTATATGTTTCTCAGGTACCAAATTTGCACGGTGACCCCGGTTTTTGAAAGAAAATGGTTGAAAGATTCCGCGAGGAAAAATTTGAGCAAATGTTGACGTCATTCACTTTTGTAGGCGCATACTACCTTTTAATGAATACCTTAGACCTTCAAATGGTAAGCAGGTATCATTGTCACTTTCCAGTCATCTACTGTAACTGTTTCTTGAAGCAGACACTTCAGGAAAATGCTGAATTTCTCAGTTTTAAAATGGAACTAAGCGTATTTCTTAGATTTCTCCTTGCTTAAGATACGTATACTATAATTCTTGGCTATCAACGTAGAATCTTATTTTCTTATTAGTGTGAACAAAATAACACAGCAATTTTATGATAATTTATTTGAATCAGTCGTGTATTATTTGTATATGGGGCGTCTCTGGAGAAGTGGACTATTATGAAAATTCACGGCTACTTTGTGATCATTTGATGGAATCAGTCCTTCACAATTTGGACATAGGATGTCCCTTGAGTAATGGAGAGTATAATGGAACATTCATTCGATTATATGGAATCAGTTTTTTGTCAGATGCGTTGTAAAGGTTGATATAAATATTTGCATTGTCTGAGGTAAAATGGGCCTGCTTTCCACAAATCCCAGTCTAACAAGCATCAACGTCGAAGGATATAATCCGATTCGGGTTTGTGATGTAGATATTACGATCATGAAGTCACATTATGAAGACTGCTTTACTGCATCGGCCGTGAAAATTAACATTTTGTAACACGCGATTTGAGTTTAAGAAATGAGCAGGATTTAAATGAAAACCCGGCGACGAAGACAAAATTCCCTACAGCTTAAGAATGTTACAATGCTACAAAGGTTTTCACAGGACCTGGACTAGATATACCATGTAATGGCGCACGCTCAAAGCAATATTATCGATGATGATATAAACGGTTCGAACGTCTAATTTTTTAGTCATACACGCGCATGCGTAAAGTATTGCCCATAGTTGAAATCAACTCCTTATTAGTTGTATGCACACCAATCAAAACAGATAGTACAAGATGTTAGCGTGAACTGTAAACTCAACTAATGTTGTCGTATAGATCAGATCATTCGTCATTTTTTTTTATCACTCCTCCATTTGTAGAATACAAAGCACAATGTCCTCGATCGTCGGCGACTTGCCGCCCGACTACATTTCGCCGAGTAATTCTCGTTTTCGCGGTCGCCCCAGCTTTGGTATTGCGAAGATCGGTCCGTTATCGCAGTCGGTGGAGCTGGTGACGGACGGCAGCAAGGAGTCGCGGATGCGCCGTGAGCGTATGGTGAAAATGATGGCTATCTTGCTGGTTCCAATTTCCGTCATTCTTGTACAGACCGGACTCGAAGTGAAATCTGCTATCGACAGACGAGGGGAGGCGGAGCAAACACGGCTGGAAATCGATGGCAGCATCCAAACAGGTGCATTGGTCACTGAAATGCAAGAGGAGCGTGGAATGACATCGGTATACGTGAGCAGCACAGCAGCGATGCGCTGATAACGCTCCTCGGTTTCTATGAAAAGACTGACGCTGCCATAGCTGCCTTGCAATATTGGCCCGGCTCATCTACCGACGGTGAAGTTTTTACAACAAAGGAAACCTTCCAAAAGTACTTGGACGACCATCGCGCTGAAGTTAGACCGGGACATATTTCAAAGACGAGCTCGATTTTTACACCAGCCACAATCACATAATCATCGACTGGGTAATAAATCGCATCAAAATTAGCGCAGATTGGACAATGTTGCAAGCGCTAGTTGCGTACGACGCGATACTTCGTTCTAAAGATGCCGTTGGGATAGAGCGAGCCATGGGTGGAACATTTTACGGGAAAGGCGGGTTCACCCAAGAAGAGTATCGGTGGTTTTTGCGAGACATCTGCTGCGGGAGAAACATTGATGAATCTTTGCATGGAACGTTACAGACCGGTAAAAGATGAATTTGAGGAAATCATGTAGAGAAATTACTCTCGCCATTTAAGAGCCCACCTGGATGAGTTGAAGCAGACAGTGCACCAGAACAACCTGACAGAAGCTGACGTTGAGCTGGGTTTGTACTGGTTTCAAAACATGACTACTTACATCTCGATAATCGGTCACTTGGAAGATGTAATCACTACCAACATCGATCAGATGCTGAACGAGGAAGCTGATCGTGCCTTGCGAAGAGTTGCGATTAGCCTTGCGGTCCTGTCGGCAATCTTGTTCACGTGTCCGTTGATGAGCGCCTGGTACGTGATGTCTGTTAACCGTATGACAAGTGCTATAAAACAGTATGTCATGGACCTGACAAAGAAAACATTGGCGCTAAATATTGAGAAAAGGAGGTCTAAGAGGCTCCTCTACCAAATGTTGCCTCCTTCAGTCGCAGAGAGTCCTTGATGAGAGACAAGACGGTCAATGCTGAGTACTTTGAATCTGTGACTATATTCTTCAGCGATATCGTCGGTTTTACAGAAATGGCGAGCCGAAGTACACCCCTCCAGGTGAGAAAACCTACCTTCGCACGACATGTTTCCAATAAATTAAGATGAATTAAGTTAGTTGTAGAACAGTGTTCAACAAACACAGAACGATGACGGGTCTTTGTCTAAAATTAAATTGTAGATCGAATAACACTTTGGCGTATCATTTTGTTCACCTGTAGCGCCTCAAAAATAGATATTGAAATGCTGAAAATTTTACAATCTTGCAAGTATTGTATTGTATTTTACATTATTGCACTGGTGCGCTGCTTGTGTGGACTGGTGAAGCTTGTGAATTGGATGAAGTTTTGACCACCATTTTTTTTGTGAACATCAAAATTTAATTTCTACTATAGGATAATGGTATAATGAATTTCAAATTTCTGTAAATTTTAGGTCATGTTGTTCTCTTGTACCAAATTATTCGATGTGATTGTTGATATGTATTCTTTAAAGTGAAGAAAGATGGTTTAATTTTTCTTGTGGGGAGTGAAAAGTATGAGCCAAAGCTCAATTTTGTCAGTTTCGATGTCGAAGGACAGTAGCTGAAGGCGTTATTCATGAAGTTGGCATTATAAGTTGTGGTAATCATGGCAAGCGTTATGGGGGACTCATAGACATTAATATCAAAACACCACGAGCAAATCATGAAGAATCTTTCATCAACAAAGCCGTGTATGAGTATAAAACTTTTGGGATACGTTTGAAATCTTAAATTCAAAGACAAGCTATTGAGCATGTCATTGTTTCTATCCAAGATAAGTAGCTACTCAGGCGTATCCTATAGAGATGTATCTTTGTTTAATTAATGATATAATTATTATGAATTTTTTTCCTGTTCTTTTTAAAATTCTCGTCATAACGCCAGCTGGCAGCTACATACAGACAGGTCAAAATATGATGTATTAAAAATAATTCTATTAAAAGACAAAATTGAAAATGATAAACTACATACAAGAGACATACGACAGAAAGATTAAAAATCACACAGACAAGACCGCAAAGATGTTTGTTTTGTAAGGTTGCATTGAATTGGCAAAGATGTCAATAATACTAGTACTGTTGAGTGAATTAAATAAGCGGGCGATGCGACCAATGAACCCCCTTTTTGTAACGTCGACTCTATTATAAGGTATAAAAATAAGGTCTCTTCGTCTTGCACTCAAACGAGGAACATTGAGATCAAAGATAGATACACTATCTGTATGATTAAAATGTGACAACAGACATCTACATAGGAATACACAATCAAAAATATCCCTCCGAACATGGAAATGTGGAATGTTGTAAAAATTGCAGAATAAGTCAGTCACAATTACATCATACACTGCTGTCCTTGTGAAAACCATGTTTGACATGTAAAAAACGGAGAAAGCGTTTTTGATTGATTCAATTCTCATTGCTTGGTGCTTTAAGATAGAATTAAAAATAACAGCGTTCTATTCTAAAATCGTACGAAAAATTATTACGAACAACGACGAAGAGCAGGAGCATTGTCAATAAGATTAAAATTACGCTTAATAAAACTAACAATGCGATTTGCCTTGACAACAATATGGTCTACATGTTTGTTAAAAAAAAGTTTTGTGTTAAGTACGATGCCAAGGTCTTTCTGATGATTAAGCCTGGCAAGAGATTTGTTACTGATGTGATAGTCGTACACAATGGGTTCTTTTTCAAAGAAATTATCATTGTGCCACATTTGTCAATATTTAGTGGCAATTTCAAAGCATTTGACCTGTGTACAAGATTGTCTGATATTGACTGCAAATTGTAACAGTCTTCAAAATTATAAACTTTACTATAAAGTTTTGTATCATCTGCAAATAGTAAAGAAATTATTTGTGATTTGCAGATGATACCAAATTCAATTGTTCTGTAGAGTAAGGGGTAAATCCTTAACGTATAAAACAAACAAAGGGGGGGGGGGGAGGACCTAAGATGGATCCTCATGGTACATCAGACGTTATGTCACACCACGAAGACGAGGTACCATTAATAAGTACCCTTTGCCTTCTGCTAGTAAGTGACTACGAAACGACTTTAATAGATCCTTATGAAAACAGTAATATTGTAACTTGTGAAGCAAGAGAGCGTGACTTACTTTATCAAACGCTTTGCTGAAATCAGTGTAAATGTCATCTAATTGTGCTCTATTGTCAATGGCATCGTATGCACTTTCAAGGAGAATAGTATTCAAAAATAGCAAATGCTGACAAATCAAAACAGACAAATAAGACCGTTGCATTTATATCCAAATATAGACACGCGAACATTATATCTGTCGAACGTCTGGCCAGCAAGTGACAGCAGACGAATGACTCAAGTGATGTACATGATGTATATAATTGTTTTCTGTAAAACAGAAGATCACTACGATATTATTGTGGACTAAATCGAAGAGAACTTCAATTTGATGATGATGGTGATGATAAGATGATGATGATGATGATGATAATGGCAATGATGATGATGATGATGATGATGATGATGATCGTCATTACCACCACCATTGTCATCATTAGGAAGTTAAGGGACAGCGAGTATATTATGCATCAAACTATTCAATGTGTAATTATGGCTGCAAAACTCATCGTGATGTTGCTTCCTTCGAAATGAGCATATATCTATTGTCAATGGCTTCTTTTGTCTTTTAGCGGTCGTCATGAACAGAATAATGCAAACTCATTTCCTTTTTTGAAAAGTACAATGAAAAACTCATTTCCTTTTATGGCCACTTTCTTCAACACTTCGGATGCAGAGCATGTGATTTGAAAGATGATAACTACGTCGTTAATTATAAGGTAGAGTCATTAAATGCCTATTATCCAGTTAAAACCGCCAAGTACGCCCTTATAATCTGAATTAACCACAATTTGATGCCAATCCATTCTGTTTAAGTGTTAAACAATTTACTGACTGAATGCCATGTTTAATGAGATAGGAATCAGGAGCAGTTTGGAAAAGTAATAATCAAGATTATTTTCCGCGTCACGTAAAGTTGGTCCCATTTTTCTCTGAAACACGGTCGTTATCTGCGTCAGTTTCAATTTAGAATTTGGGATTTGAGCTCCGCTATCCTCCGACTCCCCAATATCTACAGCCATCAGGGTTCTTGACTCCCTAATTGTCCCAAAACAGAGTGAGGCCAAGGCATTACGAGTATTCTCAATAACGTTTAACCATAGATTCTAGGGTCTATGATTCATTTGAAAAACCAACAAACAAAAAAAAATATCCAATCGAGATTGCAACCAAATCTGAACTCATACCTGTACCCAGTGTATGCGATACAAGATCCACTGGTGAAAAGTGTTTTGGGGATTTATTCCTATTAAGAAAAAATCAAAAACGTCTCGATGCAAGTTTCGGGTATTGTTAAAGTTTGAAGACAAAGTTGTAATATTCACATCACTTACGCAAACACAATTGGACCATCAAACCTATACAGGCATAACGTTTAGTAGTTGTGATGATATTTTGAGATATACCATTGACCCTCGAGAGTTTTACTTGAAGGTCTATGGACATATACAAAATGTTTATCTAACAGTCTCGATTTATCGGCATTAATTATTTGTAATTTTAGTGATAAACAACAATTGAACATCTTAGTCTTGTAACAGTAGCCTTGTTGCCATGTATTCATCCACATGATAATCTTGAACGACAGTATCTCTGTAGTGAAGGCGTTATTTACCAAGTTGGCATTACCATTATAAATATTGCAATAAGGGCCAGCGATAAAGGCATGAGTATACTATTGTACTTATATTAAATGCTGACTAATCAACACTGATAAATAAGACTACTGCATTTATCTCCAAATGTAGACACGTCAACAAATTTACCTGTCGAACTTCTGACAAGCCTGTGGCTCGATCGAGTTATGGGCATGCGTATTATTGATTGTTTTCTATATAAGTGAGGTCGGTTTTGCACAGGCAATCCCTCCATGGCATGCAATCAAGTAAACTATACTTGACTTTATTTTGACAACATATGGAAGAAACTGTAAGTACAGATTTCACAGAATATTTTGTTCGATACAGGCGAACACTTCTAGCATATTAAGCCTTGAATTGTAGCGTGTAGCGTTACTTTAGTTTCGCTACACTTTGGCACGCGTGTTCTCATTTGCATACAACTTCCCATCTCGCTTCTTGAATTAAATGTGATAGTTTTTTTTCCTGTAATAAATTACAAAATCTACGGGCGATGAAATCATTTATCTGCTTGCTAATTCATAGATTTGGTTAAGTCTATTTTAGATTCGGCAGGTTCTGCAATGTCAGGCTGGGTTTTGCCACTTTTCGAAACAATTTTCTGTTTAGAAGGTACAGGTATTCGTAGATCGCCTAGTCTCAGAGACTGGAGGGCATAGACGTATATAGAAACAAGAAACCAAGATGACACACTAAATAGTCTTTTCAAGTCTAATGACGCGACAATTACAATTCCTTGAAAAGCACTTTAGTCAAAGGCATATAAAGGAAATCCCAAACACGAATTGAAGGGTATTACCAAGGCTTATCAATGCACAAATTTCAACCAGAAATCGTGCAGCGTGTTCGTTAAAGGGAGGATTAACCGATTTTGGAAAATTCAGCAAAATGCTTGTCACGTGACTATTACGCAAATGAGCGGGATTTCCCAATATCAGGGCTTTCAGAAAATATGTTCTTTATTTGGGTTGGGACTTCTATAACTGAGAAAAATAACACTCTGAAATTCCTATAAGGTATGTAGCTACCTTGAGTTCCGTTTGTTAATGGCTCTTTCCTTCATTTTTTTCCAGATTGTTGACTTGCTGAACGCCCTCTACACTGCTTTCGATGACTGCATAGACAAATATGATGTTTACAAAGTTGAAACAATTGGTGACGCTTACATGGTGGCAAGCGGTGTACCTCACGTTAATGGAATCCGCCATGCTGGTGAGATAGCAACCCTATCTTTGGATTTACTAATATTAATTCAAGACTTCCGGATTCCTCACTTTCCGGATAAACGTATTCAACTAAGGATTGGGATTCATTCAGGTGCGGTTTGTTTCTTATCAGTGTTCGTCGTTTATGATTGCGTTTTTGTCGTTATATAATAAATTATTGAGAGTATCATGGCTCACCGATGCGTCAGAATCCGTGGCTTTCGTTGAACACATTAATAGCAAATACATTTTCCCAATCTGTAAACGCCTTGCTTGTGTATAGCGTAAGTCCATGGTCTTACATATTTATGGCGATACTGGATAATGGCGGCATGCCATTGCTTCGATAAACGGACAATTTTTCTCTTCTTGATGCATTATGTAATAAATAAATAAATAAATAAATAAATAAATAAATAAATAAATAAATAAATAAATAAACAATGACAGTCCTTGCTCATAGAGTCAATTACTGTTCATACAGGTTCGTGCGTGGCTGGAGTGGTCGGCGCCAAAATGCCGCGATACTGTTTATTTGGCGATAGCGTAAACACCGCTTCCCGTATGGAATCAACAGGTAAACGTAAGTATTTAGACCGGGTCAAATTCAAGACTTCGCTTCTTCTCTATTGATTTATGTTTTCGAAAAATGTCTCAAAATCAGCAGAAAATACATGTATCATAACGATAAATCAAGCTCTATCACGTGTCATTACATCATAAAAAACATGTGTATGAATCACTAATTGTTGTTTAATATTCATCTAATCACAAATTATTTCATTATTGACTGGGAATTAAATCCATCCAAATTTTCAAGAAACATACTTGTTCTCATAGAGAATATACATAAGAGCCTTGAAATTTGTGCGTAACTTCATTGTCAGTAAAATCAGGGAATATTATATTCCCTCTAGGCTTGCCTTTAGAAAGATATTCTACGCATGCTATAAAAACTAATAGGATTGTTCTTTGAGCAGATCATTCCAGTGTAATGTAAAGATTTCTCAATGGCTCTGATCACTTGAGCTTTGATCAACAAATGCCATTAGAGATATGAACCTAGAACGCCTGTACTGGCCATGACGACGATGATACGGCGGCTTGGTAATTGGTAGTCCTTCTGCTCTGCAAAATCTTAGATTCTTTAACAAAATAATACGGATGCCTCATATCATATCTGTCGCTGTAGAATGTATCAAGCATGCTGCAAACATATTGTATCGTTAAATAGTGAGATCCCAACTTTATGAGTGATTGTAGGTCAGGTATATTAGGTATTCCGTTTCGACAAATTTTAAATTTATCCAAAGTGGCATTATCTTTCTCGTAAATGTTTTTATGTACGTTATTTTAAAGTGGCACTCCCACTTGGTAACATTTTTAAAACACATTTTTTTAATGCCAACGGTCGATATTTGACGTGGCGACTGCGCGCGGATCACGAGATATCGATAAAAACATGTCCTCAAAAAAGTAAAAGTTTGAATTCCGGTGGCCCACCTAAATTCAGCTTCCGAACATCAAACGTTCGGCACTTGGGCCGTTGCCAACTAAACTATGGAGTACAAGTCTACGCTGACGCTGCTGTACGTCACAGTACCACTCGCGTCGGTGATCGGTCATGCCCCTTTGGAGGAAGCCGAGTCTTACTGACTCGGAGAAAAAACGGAAAACAAAGTTTGATGATTCCACCAGAATTCGCATAGGTGACTGGCACAGTAGGCCTAATTGTTACGTTTGGTTGATTCATAGCGGTCGCCGCGTGGTATGCATAGACGCTTACCACGCGGCGGCCGCTATGTATGTATCGAACCACACGTAACTGTTTGGCAGACGACAAAATGTAGTCATCAGAGGCGGCTAATATTTTACACGTAAAAACTGATACCTATGTGGTATTGGTTAAAATTATAACACAACTGATTGAGAATAATGAAAACTACAAAAACTACGGAGAAGTTTTAAAAAAACTTACCCGAGGTAAAGGCATAATGCTGTATATAAAGTCTTCGCAGTGGTAGGTAAATTAATTGCGTTGTTCGAACTTATTATGGACTCCCTATAGAACATCGTCAATCAGCACATTAACGAACCTTCGGGGGATTTCGGGTCATAATTAGAAATGATCGTAAAACTTCGGGATGTGGAAAATACGTTCGGGAAATGACATGTTTCTATCGATATCTCGCGATCCGCGCGCAGTCGCCAAGTCAAATATCGACCGTTGGCATTAAAAAGACATGTTTTAAAAATATTACCAAGTGGGAGTGCCTCTTTAATACAAACTATCGATATTTCATACTGCACTCAGGTTCAAATCGTGCGAAATCGAAATGAGTTCGAAATTCAGAAAAATGAACGTTCGTCAATATTACTTTTGTGAACTTAGCTTAGTTGGCGCATGGTATGGTACCTTGGGTCGTTTAGAAAATCGATACTAATCTCCGGAGCGCTTTCGATAAAATTCGAAAATGGTCGTGAACGTTAGACTCAAAGGGTTGAACACTGGAATCATACAATATTTCTCAATTTTGCTATTTCAATACATAATGCGGGGTCAAATATCGACCAATGACATTGAAATAAAATTTCTACAGACGTCACAAAAATAGTTTGTGAAGTAAAGATTAAGGAGGTTTTAAAGAACCATGCAAGTTACATCACATCGTGACAAAACTTAGTGTAATGAAAAAATCCTGATAAATGTAGAAAGAACAGAAAGATTCAGGAGTAGTCTAATAGGGACAACTAAGAAAGGGATTTCTAAAAGAACTAATTTAGCCCCAGAGGCAAAATACCATAAATTGCAATCGACTGAAATAGTTTACAAAGAAATCTAACATGAACTGTAAATTCCAAAAAATGATATAGACAAAAGTGAGTGCCATTGCAGTAAATACAGTCATAAGAATAAAGATTAAAAGAATCAATATTGATGAGAAGTACAATTTCATGATATTAACTAAATAGCGAGATCAGTTTGGTTTGCACAACGAAATCTATTCAGTCGATTTTGTCAACACAATAGAAGATACTCACCCAAGAAAGTTAAAAGATGCAGTTTCTGCGATCGATTTGTGTTTAATTCAGCTTTCTTTCTCATCACTCATTGAATTTTAATATTCTCTCTCTCTCTCTCTCTCTCTCTCTCTCTCTCTCTCTCTCTCTCTCTCTCTCTCTCTCTCTCTCTCTCTCTCTCTCTCTCTCTCTCTCTCTCTCAGCATTGCGAATTCACGTAAGCATCCACACAAAATATTGCCTAGATCTCCTCGGTGGATTCATTCTCGATCAACGCGGGGTCTTGGACATCAAGGTTAGTATACGCATTTGCGTAAAAATATTGCGTAATATATCGCGTAAAAAAACATATGCGTACCGCAATGAAACGTCACATAACGGATCCAGGTGAAAACTAAGGGTACCATTGCACTGCAAATTTCCCTGAAGGGAGCCTGTTCTTGACAGGAGATTGAGTCGCATGTTACAGTCGTTGTCGCAAGAGGTGAAATTTTATTTAGGAGGTGTATGTGCACGGTTTCAGGATGGTCACCCCTTCGGCATTAACCTCCCGATAAGTTCCATTTGTACACCGATCATTTTAGATAGGATGAAGGTAGGGTCAGGATAAGCATACGGTAAGATATTCTAAAGACAGGATCTGGATATCATTACGATAGGATAGGTAGGGTCAGGGTAGGATCACCATGGTGTTAGAATAGGGTTTGGATAGGACATAGGATAGGGCTAGGACAGGTCAGCAGAGGGTTAGAGTTAGTGTCCAAAGAGTAAATGATTAGGGGATAGGCTACCTAGAAGTGCGTGTGAGCGCGCATAAATGGCCTTTTAATGTAATTTGTTTGTATTGCCTTGAGATAAACTAAGTCCAACTTTCCTTACCACTTTACCATAATCTTCACAATAGACCTAACTTTTTCGCAGTAACCTGTCCTGTACCAGTATCGGGATTATTCCTCTGTTGAGTCGATAAGAAGTACAATTTAGTATACGTACAAATATTACATTGTACTGGAAAGTGTGTTGCTACTGAGTTGTACATATGTATTGCTCATGTTCATTTTGCTGATTGGTCCATTTTACATTTCCAGGGAAAAGGAATGATGAAGACGTTCTGGTTGATCGGAAAACAGCGGGAGGAGACCGTTATCTCGAGTGATAAATCGGTTATCGTTGGGAACAACAATCCCATCGCGGTTACTGACGTTTTTTGCTAACTTAATAATGTACCACTCTGTGGTTAGCAACCGTCAAGTGTAGAATTCCTCCCTCCTGACAACCCACCTGTCACTCTTGCAGAAACAGGAAGTGCGAGAGGGAAACGAGATGAACATAGCCCTTTTGGCGGTATATTCTACTACGAATAGTGAATATTTTAGTTAGCATTCACTTTAGAACCTCCTTTATTATACCATGGAGGTATTCTCTTTTTAGCAACATGGTGATACAGATAGAAGACCATTAACAAAAATAAACATTTTATTATCTTGTAAATATTCTTATACCTGACCCTCCGACTGAACTAAAATCACAGGGCTAAATAAATTGAATGAATTGTTTATTCAACCAGATAAACGGACAATTACAAGAAAAATATTACAGTCACTGTGAAAGTATGACTTTATCTGGTTCGGACCATAGAAATAGTCCATAAGGACTAGTCGAGTCCATGGCCCACTACTCAGCTAATAACTGCAAACGATGATGCCATAAAGGGCTCAAGTAAAACAAAAATACATATCGGAGATAAAGAGGAAATAAAATACATTAGATACATGAACAACTCAAGAAAAAAGATACATATTGTTATATGTTCATTAAGTAGTTTCTTAATTCTACTTTGAACCTTTGTCTACACGTTATTTGCTTAAATGAAGAAGGTAGAGAATGCCAATGTTTAATTGCTGCATACTTAATGTTGTATTGTGTGACTGTAAGCCTTGTTTTAGGAATACAATAATTGCTATGCTCTACTGATCGTGTAGAGTACCCATGGCGAGGAAGTTCAAAACAATTGTTGATAGTGATTGGAAAACCGTTATTTTTGAAATCAAAAACAAAAAGGAGGTATGTAAGACCCCAAAAATTGACAAAGTGAGCGTCAAAGTGCTCGATCGAGCACTTTGTGAAAAATGACAAACTGAGCGTCAAACTGAGCGTCAAACCGAGCGATCGAGCACTTTGTGGAAAATGTTAAACTGACGTCAAAGTGAGCGTCAAACTGAGCGTGATGGCGCCTCCAACGATAGTGATGTGGTATAATTAATTTTGCCATCAGCTGTGAGATCGCGTCCCGCCAGGTCGATGTTATACATTCACTATGGCGGTACCCAACGAACTCCGTTAGTCGTTAATCCCGCTGATGATTTGGCATGAGTTGACATTTCCTGTTACTGTTGCCCTGTTTCGGGTAGATAATCTTTCCGAACAGATTTCGCTTCATGGCCATGACAATTATCATTTTATTATATCATGCTACCATGCGCCATTCTGATTGGACGAGAGCGATGCTAAAATATTGTTTTAGCACTGATAGCAGTGGTAAAACGGGCCCCTGAACCAGCATTTTTGAAAATTGCCCGGTCGGGCATTTGAACGATGTGGCTCTGAACTTAATCCGAAACAGTCCGCTTTGTTTCAAAGACCGAGTTCGAATTTCGATACAGAGATAAAGTATGGTCTGTAACTCACCTCTTGGTCTATGATGAAAGAAATCTCTGAAGCACCACATATATTTGGTATGATGATGTACAAAATTGTATAGGGTCACAGCGCAATGTGTAGTTTGCTTGATCGATTCAGCAGGAGTCGAGACGCGCGTACCGCTCTTTAAAACGAAGCTACTATTCGTTCATACACAGGGTACACAGCTTGTTGTTTATTTGTGTTTGTTTGTTTGTTTGTGTGTATGTTTTGTGTTTGTTATTTGTTATTTTTAATAAAATAACAGCGAAAAGCTGTTTTGTTAATATTTGTCAATAAAGAGCAGTTTATTTATTTATTTGTTTGTTATTTATTTATTTATTGTTTGTTTGTTGTTTGTTGATACGTATTTCTGATGGTTAGGGTTAGGGTTAGGCTTAAGTTAGGGTTAGGGTTAGGGTTAGGGTTAAGTTAGGGTTAGGGTTAGGGTTAGGCTTATTCACTCCCTCTATATATGGAGACAAGGGGAGCAAGTGGGATTCCAACATCTGTATTTTCAAGTCAAGAAAAACACACCAAATAAATGCCGGACAATTGAAATATTGGGTTTGTGGCAGCATCATGTCCTGTACTTACCACACCTATCCTTTAATTCGATGGAAAGGGCAAAAATCGGCGATATTTAGCATCTTTCTCCTTTGATTCGTACAGTTTGTACGGCAAAACGTAAGTGTCACACTTTGGCGGGTTAGTACGTCAGAGAAATTCAAATCGGACCAATCAGGCAGCTTGTTAGACTCACAGCAGTATACGCGAACGCCAGTTCTCAAGCGACTATACCACAGCAAGATGCAGTCGTGCCTGTGACTAATACGTGTTCGCAGATATCGAGAATGCAACAAAAAAGTCGTTGATTCACTGTTCATGACAACGGATCATACTTTAACCATTAAAAGATGTAAAAACAATGGGAAACTCGAGTTCCCTTGACAGCAACGTAAGGAAAATGACACGTTTTTCCAGTACTTTCTTGATTCTTTGACCCTGCTCACCCCGTCGCCTAAATAGAATAGTCTCACACACGGCCACGATGTCTGTTTTCATGTGAACATGCAGTTGCTTTTGTTTGAAGCAATTATCCTTTCATTTGTGAAGCTTTTTTTCCTGGTGACTATTACAATCACTGCTATGTTGTTGTTTTCACAAGATGTATACGGTTTGATACAGGAATATTGAGTTGCCTTTCCGTGTAGGCAATATGCATGCCATGCCAGTTCACATACACTCAGATCAGCAGCATACATGTACATGACGTCTTTGTTTCAAGTTTGAGGTTTTTTCGACGCTGAAATTTTACCAAAATGTCACTTCTGTATTCAGAGATTGTGTAATCAATACCTTTGGATAAAGTTGATTTGGAAAGCGATAGACACATCCAGAGGAGTTGAAAAAAATCGTGCATAAAATTAGCATAAGTTAAGCGACCGTGGCAGAAAAAAATGGGATGCTCGAGTATGGCAAGCCAAACGTTGCAATATTCTAGAAAAAAACTACTTTCTTTTTATACAAAACATTTTCTTTGTGCAAACAACCTATTTTCGTTTAGTGAATATACATTTTCTTTGCGTTATAACCTATTTTCTTTGCATGAAAACCTATTTACATTGTGTAAAATCCATTTTCTTTGTGTAAAAACCATTTCTTTATATGAAAACCTATTTTCTTTGTCTAAAAACCCATTTTGTTCGTGTGAAAACCTATTTTCTTTATGCAAAAAAAACATTTTCTTTTTAAAAAAAAACCATTTTCTTTTCGTACAAAACATTTTCTTTTTGTAAAAAACATTTTCTTTTTGTAAAACCTATTTTCTTTTTGTTCAAAACATTTTCTTTTTGTACAGACCTATTTTCTTTTTGTACAAACCTATTTCCTTGTTGCACAGCCTTCATGTTGCAAAACGTATTTTTTTGTTGCACAACCTTCATTCATGTTGCAGAGCCCATCCTAGTATTCCAAAGCGACCATTCGTATTGGTCACGTGTCACATCTGTTTGTGCTTGTTCAACTCACGTTTCTCTTTCAAAATTTGTTATTTTTATTTGAAATATCTTCTTCTATATTAATAAAATAACATACGCAAGTTTGTAAAACTTTCATTCCTGTAAGTATAACCTATGCTTGTATTCCAAACACGGTCATTCGTATAGGGTCATGTAACCTTCGAACTATGGCGTTTTGGTCAAAGGTTATTTGCAGACGCCACAAGTTATGTGCTATCTGTATTACCGCAGTACTGGTTGGCTCTTCTATGCGCATCTTCGCTTGCCAAGGTCTCGTGTCAGGGCAGCTGGATGCTCTCCGATGAGGTTGTTATTGGGAGACGCTAGTAGTAGTCGAAGTAACGCACCCGTGCGAGCGGACGATGTGTTACGCGTGGTCAAGGTTTCGTGTGTTCCCTGCCACAGTGGCTAGAGGGACTGTGTCCGTGCACACCGTTCGGTGCATGCACGGTATAATTATTTCTTTTAGCGTCATTATTTAACTTTTTGCGAGAATTTCGTCTCATCACAGATGTTGAAGTCCAATGACTGTATCATTACGTTGAAAGAGATAGTTTCACAGTGGGACATGTCAGAAAGAAGGCTGTCTTCACGAGGCTTCGGCAGCATGATTATTGTTTTTTCAACCATGTCAGCGATTTGATAAAGCCTATAGGAGGTGTGTGGTTGGCGCAACACGGTCCCTCCTCTTGTGGACCGTGGCAGTGGGACCGTGGCTTATACGACACTGTCATTTAAGGCCGCGTTCAAAAAAAATGGTTAGGGGGGGGGGGGGGCTGGAGGAATCGCGATTGAAATCTTATTTTTTTTCAGATCCCCCCCTCAATACCCTCAAAAATTTTCAAGTCCCCCCCTCGATACCCTCAAAAATTTTCAAGTCCCCCCCCCCCAAATTACCATATAGCCACATATTTATTAGGAATGCACACAGAGTAAAAAAAACATATAATGTGTCGTTCTGCACGCAAATGTTCAACACTACCTCTTATCAGCAGGTTGTAGAGCCATATACCTAGGGCAAGTTCTTAAATTGATTTATTTTTAAATGCATCAGTGAACTTTTTGGATTTCTCAGTCTAAGCCGACTTGAGTTTATCCAACTCTGGCCAGTTCAATGGCACCAGCTGAAAAGCACACAAAATGACAATCATGAGAGAGTATGAAAATTGTGTATTCCTAGCTACGTTTAACCGAATTGTGAAAAAATGAGCATAGTAATCTACCGCATTTTTTTTTCAAAAGTACAAGACATATACAACTTAGATGCCACTTATGTTTTACAAAATTGACAATACTGGGAGGTTAAAATATTCCATGAAATTAATGTTTTAATCTCAGATATTTTGGGTGTAATAATGGCAAATTTGATAAAAAAATAAATGATTCAATTTAGTCATACATTTTTCCATTTGAATTAGAGTCTTTACTGTTCAAAGTTTTACTTTTGTGTTATTGGTACAATGAGATGTGAAAATTTCATTCACTGCATGAACTTGAAATGAATGGTATTATATATTGATTTTAAGTGATTTTAGAAAAACTGACTTTTCATCGTAGATTTGTATAAGATCAAATATGGTGACCCCATCTTTTTTCTCTAATATTTGATTGTTCTCATATGCCAGAATTCAAAAATCCATGGTAACTGTTAGTCCCCTAGTCTTCTATGTGTACAAGTAGATGTGTGTGTCACTGTCAATTGAGTGTCCTATGACCAAAACTCTTCTTAAACTACATCAGAGTCAGAGCTACATGTATCACTGTCACTGCCAGTATGTAGTAGCAGGGCAGTAGTTGTATTAACTTTTTATTTTGACAATAATTTGTTCAGTTTATACAATTGTGTTCTTGTTCTACTCCCTACAGAATGTTGAGCTATCCAGTACTCAGCTTGCCAACACAGCCTACGGTACCGTGCATTTGCATCATTTAATTATCACCAATATTTAAACAAACGGGCTTTGTGACAAACTGAATATTGTGTTTTTCAGCAGCATGCTATAGAGAGACACCAAGAAACTGTGTTTGATACATTGCATAGAAATATTGAAAAATTATCAACAGTTGTAGCTCCTGCCCCATTACAAGGCCAACTTGTTCTGCGAAAATTTAATGGCATTCATACATTTTTAGACTTTTTCGAGATTAAAGACATAAAATATGACAAAACGGTTCTAGATTTTGTTTAATTATTACTAACATTAGAACCATTGGACGACATCAAAATGTTGGGAGTCAAAATATTTTCAGGTCCCCCCCCCTATAGGCAGAGCAAAACTTTCAAGTCCCCCCCTCAACTACCCCAAAAATTTTCAAATCCCCCCTGAATTCCTCCAGCCCCCCCCCCTCACCACTTTTTTTGAACGCGGCCTAATGCTCTGACCTCGCGTAGCTAGAGCCGCTAGACTTACCAAAAGTCAGTGGGCTTGATAATGGCGTAATAATATAAAATACATTCCAGCAAAATTTGTCTTGATTTAATTTTACGTGAGAAGTGCCATTGCGTAAAGCTGCGTTCACAAATAATGGGGGGGGGGGGGGGGGGGCGAAGGAACCGCGATTGAAATCTTTTTCAGTCTCCTCAATATCCTCATAAAAAAATTTCAAGTCCCCTCATCTGCATGTATAATGTATATGGTCAGAATTTTTCAAGTCACCCTCAAATTATCATCTAGCCGTATATTTATTAGGGATGTACGCCCAGACAAAATAAACATTTGCGCAGTTCCGCCTGCTGATGCTCGACACCGCCTGATATCAGCAGTTTGTAGAGCCATATTCCTATGGCAAGTGCAAATTGATTCATTTTCGAATGCATTAGTGGACTTTTGGATTTATCAATCTTGGCTGACCTGAGTTACTGGCACTGGCCAGGTCAATGACACCTGAAGAGCACACAAGAGAGAGGCAAACTGTGAATTCCTGGCTACATTTTGCCAAATTATGAAAATACTGAGCATAGGGACCTACCCAGTGACCTATTTTTTTTCAAAAGTGCCAGACATGTATGACTGAGATGCTACTTAAAAAAGCTTGTATGAAATCGACAATACTGGAAGGTTAAAATAGTACATCAAATTAACGATTTCATCTCTGAAATTTTGGATGTGATAATGGCAAATTTGTTAAAATGATTCCATTTAGTCACACATCTTTTCATTTAAATTAGAGTCTTTACTTTTCAAAGTTTTACTTTTGTCATTGTACGATGAGAATGTGAAACTTTCATTCACAGCATGATCTTGCAATGAATGGTTTTATATATTGCTTTACGCGAATTCATGAAAAACAATTACTTTTCATCGTACATTTCAAGTGTAAAAGTCAAGCATGGTGACCATCTTTTTCTTTAGTATTTTATTATTCTAGTATGCCAGAATTCAAAAATCCGTGATAAATAAGGACCCAGTCAAAGTCGTCATAAAGTATCGTCCAGTTTGAATACTTACACGATACTAGATGATAGTATCGGATAGTATCGATATTAATCATAAATCGTTTTATGTAACGAGTTCTAAGCGGTCATATTAAACTATACTAGACTCTAAGATCGATATTTTCTAGCATCGATACATATCAAATATCGTATAGATGTGCATGTCGCTCTGCCCTCGCGCTAGGTAGGCTCTGCGCTTAGATCGTGGGGTGAAGCAAGTCTACTGTAGGTGGGAGTGACCGTACGCGTCATTCTCAGGCTCCAAAGCGGTGTCCCTCGATCATGTGACCTGGTAAACTATATCCACAACGTAGATTAAAACAGTTAATACGAATAGGGGACAATTAATTACTCAATAAGTTGAAAAATATTCATTTAAAAGTCAAAAACAAAGATCTAAGCGACTGGTGGGCTAATCTACTCGTGGCATCTGCAAATACCTTTGACCAGAGCACATTTCACTAGAGCGCCATCTTTATTCGAAGGTTATGTGAACAATACAACATGAATGAAGGTTGTGCAACAAGAAAATACGTTTTGCAACATGAATGGAGGTTTTGCAATAAGAAAATAGGTTTTGCAATATGAATGAAGGTTGTGCAAAAAGAAAATAGGTTTGTACAAAAAGAAAATAGGTTTGTACAAAAAGAAAATAGGTTTGTACAAAAAGAAAATGTTTTGTACAAAAAAATAGGTTTTACAAAAAGAAATTTTTTTTTTTACGAAAAGAAAATGTTCTTTTAACAAAAAATGTTTTTTTACACAAAGAAAATGGATTTTTCAAAACGAAAATAGGTTTTTATGCAAGGAAAATAGATTTTTACACAAAGAAAATGGACCATTACAAAAAGAAAATGGTTTTCTACACAAAGAAAATGTTTTATGCAAAAAGAAAATAGGTTTTCAAGAATATTGCAACGTTTGGCTTGCCATACTCGAGCCCCTCCACAGTTTTTACCACCGTTCAGTGTTGCCGAACCGGGGGCTTATAGTATACTCGGACGAGTACAGTATTGTTCGTAGTTGGAAGGTTACTGCCCGTAGTTTACTTTCGATAGCTAGAAAACTATTAGAATTGAACCAATACCAAGAACAACTTTTCCAGCCGCGGAAATTCAACCGTGGCGTGGCGACGGTCTCTCTGTATTTGTTTACTTCCGGGTTTACGCTCATGTTTTTTTCCATTTAGGCTCGTATATCTCACGAACTGATTGGAAATGAGTGCGTTTCGCACAGATGTATAGTTGAAGTACTCTAGTGGAACCTTCTTCTCATAAGACCAAAGTGAATGTTGCGGCATACAAAGTTGTCGACGATTCGTAAAGGGAAAATGAACATGGCAAAATGCGCCAAAGTAAAATCATCCTGGTTCGAGCCCCACAACGGTAACGTCTCCAGTTCGGGCCAAGGCAGGGCTAACAAGCTATCTGATTGGTCAGATTTGAATTTCACTGACGTACTAACCCGCCAAAGTGTGACACTTACGTTTCGCCGTACAAACTGTACGAATCAAAGGAGAAAATGCTAAATATCGCCGATTTTTGCCCTTTCCATCGAATTAAAGGATAGGTGTGGTAAGTACAGGACATGATGCTGCCACAAACCCAATATTTCAATTGTCCGGCATTTATTTGGTGTGTTTTTTCTTGACTTGAAAATACAGATGTTGGAATCCCACTTGCTCCCCTTGTCTCCATATATAGAGGGAGTGAATAAGCCTAACCCTAACCCTAACCCTAACTTAAGCCTAACCCTAACCCTAACCCTAACCCTAACCCTAACTTAAGCCTAACCCTAACCCTAACCATCGGAAATACGTATCAACAAACAAACAAACAAACAAATAAATAAATAAACAAACAAATAAACAAATAAACTGCTCTTTATTGACAAATATTAACAAAACAGCTTTTCGCTGTTATTTTATTAAAAATAACAAATAAACAAACACAAACAAACAAACACAAACAAACAAACACAAATAAACAAGCCTGTGTACCCTGTGGTTCATACACAAAAAAATTGAAACTTCCTCATAGTAACAGTACGTCAGATATTCCTTCCTAAAGTTTGGGCTGTAACAGACCAGGGTGTTCGTACGGTGGTAGTTGTAGCCTAAGAACTTGAAAAGGTTAAAAATAACAATGCGATCATTCCTGGCAACTGCGACGAAAATCGCTGTGTCAGCGTCCAGCTCTCGCTGAATCGGGCAACACACTCTGCTCGCATATTACAACTGTTCATACAGTCGCCGTAATCCATGTCTGGATTATTTCAAAACTGCACGTTTTCTGGCACAAATTATCCATCCAAAATATCCATCAAAAATAGAACCTGTAACCCCACACTGCACCACCTCCTCTGTCTGAATGTTACGACGGTTGGCGCACACCGGACTGACAGTGAATGAGACAAATCTATTTTTAGTGTACTACGCCAAAAAAGTCAGCGCTATTGTTTTTATGTAAATTTACGAAAAAATTGTTACTTTTTCTTTTGCTTTGAACTCTTGACCCATTTCTGTGTCTGAAGCAGTTCGTGTTGCATGTAAATATTAATGAAATTTTGATGAACGTAATGCGTATGTTATCGTAGGATATTGTGTTCGTGTGTTTGTCAACGTAATCCAACTTATAAAAATGCTCGGTCTCGGGCGATGATTTTCCGACGTTCGATCTCTCAGACGTCCGTTTTCTGCATTTCGGGCTAAAACTGACGAAAATGCCGGACCAAGACGACAAAGACACACAAGTTGATATAATATAATAGCAATAACCCCCTTCGCAGTCGGGTATACACTCGATTTTGGTACAATTCGCTCCATATAGCACTCGCCTATCGGCTCGTGCTATATGTCGCGCATTGTACCAAAATCTCGTGTATACCCTCCTGCGGCGGGGGTTATCGCTTAATTTTATACCCGATTACCGCTGCTCAGAGACTGAATATTCATGAGAAAGTCATTTTACCACGGACTGGAAGTGAAACATTCACACCTCTTCCACTCCTAACGATCGCGGTAATACCGCAGGCACAACGGTATACCGTATGGCATGAACGGCTACAGTTTGCAGTATTTTTTTTTTTTTTTTTTTTTTTTTTTTTTTTTTTTGAGAGAGAGAGAGAGAGAGAGAGAGAGAGAGAGAGAGCATGTACGTCTTGGTCAAATAAACTAGTACGTTGTCACTGTTGTGTATGTTCACTTCCGTCTGTAAAATATTGCAAACTAAATACCTAACAAAAGGTGCAATTCATGAACACCCCTAACATGTCTTAGGTGTAATCGATGTCAAAAATAGTTGACGATTTATCAAATGTAACGTTCAAGTTAATTACGACACCCAAATTTTGTTCAATTTGTGCGAGATCGGGAAGTAAAACTCTGGTCATACATCGGTTGTAGAGCCATTCCATGATAGCAAATATCGACATCGCATCTGGGGACAATTTGTCGTGTCTATTTTTTATCTATATTTGATAGCAGCATGAATGTCCTTGTACTCAATAAAGAAAGCACTGAAATTACCAGTTAAAATTGGCTAACTACTACGATGGATGGGTTGCGACTTTCAGCCACATCGTTCACCCCTACTATAGCTATCACCAACCCGACATGCGAACATCCGGGTAGGCGAAGTTTATTCCTTAAATTTATGTCATTTTGATATTTATACGCCTACAGACTTGAAGCAAGTTTACGATCAAGTTTATCATCACTTCATAAACACGTTCAATAAGAAAGCATTCTGCTATAAAGCTCGTGTCAATAAAATATGCTGCTGGTATAATTGTTTTGAAGTCCGAAGCTCTGCATTCAAGATTACAGTATGGTAGTAGTTGTTTGATCTTTGAGCAAACAGAACGATGAATGTAAGCAAGGAATAAACTAGAAATATTTATGTGTTTATCACACGACACCAATGTTATGTCTTGTGTTGATAGCATCGTAGTTTTTTTTACAGAGTGATAGAGATATTGCAAATCTAGTTGGCGCGATCACTATGAAATAATCAAGAAAATATAAATTGACCGACATATCGACATAGTACGGCTCTGCACGCATCGATAACCATAGTCGCGACGGGGCCTGGGGTATGTGCCGCTACGGACCACGCTTCTCTAGATAAAAATCGCTCTGCATTTTGATGATTTTGAATGAATGTCTGTGCCAGGACTATTGTGGCTGCACAGTAAATTTCAAAGATCATCTTTCTGCGCTGATCGCCATAAAATGCCGACGTATTGTCAAGCGACGCCGCTCACCGGTACCATTTTTTGTATATCCATGACGGTGATTTTTCCCAACAAAATTTTTGGGGGAGATTTTACCAATTTTCATGAATTTTCCTGTCATTTTTTTATAATTATACACTGTTTAAGTGTATGAAGAGAGTGTACGCGTTAGCAGATAGTTGTATCGGGCCAAGTAATGATAGTGTCCTTGTAGCGTTTCTTATGACATCTACGTTACGCTTGAAACATTAACAACAACACAACAGTTATGTTCGTTGAATTGTATTGGTCAACAACAACAACACGACTAATAAACATAAACAACAATACAAACAACAACAACAACAACAACAACCAGACTTCTGGGATCCCTATGCTCAGAGGGTTGAGCCCACTGCAGCACTGAAAATTCCGTGAACTTGATTTGTTTGAAGTCCTGTCAGCGAGGCTAAACTTGACTGACGTACAGTTCGCGTATGTTCAATAATGATTCTACATAAATCAGACTTGTTATCCAAAGACTCTTGATGTTGAAAGGTCAATTCAGACTTGCCTGAATAAACACATCGTCTGGAAATCGTTTGCTGAACGTGACACTCTATGCGATGATCGTTTTTTGGACGTGGGATTCTGTGCATGTGATGACTGTGATTTTCTATCCATTTGACATCACGATTGCCGAACAATGTCTTATCATGACAAATGTTTCAGAATTAAAGCAATGTGAAAGAACATCTTTCACCCGAAAAATGAAAGTTACAGTAATTTTTTCGGCTTCAGGCGTAAGCTTATATTGGCTCAAAACTTTTCAGTCTCAGTCAACACATAGAGAAGGACGTAATTTGACCTCACTCTGCCTGCCATTTGTCAACTCCCGTACATGCACACTACAGATAGTGATTGACATTGCTCCATCGAGGTCCGTCAACTGCAGGACCTTGACTCCTATCTCTTATTCTTTTTGACTACGAAGAGTAAACTGTAATTAATTGTAATTATGACACCAATATTGCGCGCATCATCGTAAACACGTTTTTATTAGCCGACTGGCAAATCGTGTACTATCCAGTACGCGCTAACTGAGCACCCATCATGCAAGCTATATTTCGCATATTCGCTACGTTTTAGCACTCTTACTAAGTTCAACGCTCAGTTCTTTTTTTCGCCCAGTTTGACGCTTGCTTCGTATTCAACGCTGTTTGTCACTCACTTTGTCAGTTTCCAACGCTCAGTTCGACGCTCAGTTCGACGCTCACTTTGCCATTTCCAACGCTCAGTTCGACGCTCACTTTGTCATTTTCCATGCCCAGTTTGACGCTCACTTTGTCATTTTCCACGCTCAGTTTGACGCTCACTTTGTCTTTTGCCACGCTCAGTTCGACGCTCACTTTGTCGAATTTGGGACCCTTACATACCTGGCAAAAGGCAAGAACAGTAATTACTTAATTTAAAAATATGAAGGATGTTTCGTTGACGAAAGAGGGGATTTGAGTGGGCATGAAAATCAGAAAAAGTAATCAAACGGACAATTTTCTTTTGTAGGCGGTAAATAGGTTCAAGGAAAGTGGTGTAAGTATTTCCCCATATTTCTAAGCAGTACGTTAAGTGTGGTAGAATGAAGGCATTGTAGAGTTGAAGTAGGATAAACTTTGGAACGAAATGTCGAAGACGTGAGATAATTCCAACTTTGGGGGTTATTTTATTTATCACATTCTTAATGTGTGGTTTCCAGGAAAGGGAACTGTCAATTGTCACACCAAGATAACTAGCTGATGAAACTTCCTTAATCTGTTGATTTCCAAGGTATAAATTACCGTGTAAAGTTACACGTTTTTGACGTGTTTTAACTACCATGTAATTAGTTTTTTCTGCATTAACAGTCGCATATGGATGCATAAATTTGCGATCTACAAGGTGATATTCGCGAGGTATACACACAATATACGTTGTTTATATCTTCGTATTAGGAACGTCACCATATATTGGTCTACAACTTTGCATATCTCTGCACACTTACAGTATACAAATGTGTATACTTAGCGTAGATCTGCGCCACACTGACGTATCATTTCGCGGTAAACATAGCAAGGCAGTCGAAGCTAAGTGGACAGCGATCAGGGGTCATGAGGTCGATTACCTAGGGAGCAGCCATTAGGCCGTGGGCCAGTTTCTGGGTCGTTATCCCTGGGATTTGAACTTAAGTTGACGAGAGAAAGTACATGTAAAATAGAGAAATTATTCAAAAGCTTCGAAGCAAGAACATGCCGTTTGAACCGTTCGCGCGTCTCTCGCAGTGGCCACTGCAAATTCTGTATTGGGAATAGCTTTGCCGCATGTTTCGTAAATATCGATGATTTCACAGACTCGGCATGGCACGATGAATGCGCTGAAGGGAAATCACGGGGGTCGAAGGAAGAATATAGGCAAGCTTGACCGATCCAAGAACATGTCCTTTGAACTTTTTCGTCATCGCACGGTTACAATGGCCCTTGCAAATGCTGTAGATGAAATCACTACGCTGTATGCCACGCTATATACCAGATAATTGTCGTGGACAACACAGACTCAGCCTGACAAAATGAATGTGGTGTAGGGAAATTCCAACGGTCGCGGGAAGAATACATATAAGCGAGCATTCGTTATTTACGGGGAGGGGGGGGGTCGGTGGAAATCAGGGGGGTTGACTTTTACAAAACCGCTTTTCAGGGGGGTCAAATTTTACAATCAATGATTGAAGGGGGGGTCAAATTTTACAAAGGTTTGTGTTGAGTTATGGAAAACAAAATTGACTTTGGAATTTCACCGAAATGTTGCTTGTGTAACCGATGTTTCGAGACGGCAGAATAATAACCGACCGAAGCTCAGCCAAATTTATTTCTCTAGCAGGGCCAACAAGTCCGAGACTGGCATTAACCTCTCTAGAGCAGCAACAGAGCATGTAGCCCTGAGTACAGGTCTGTGTGTTCCTGGCGTATACGGCCTCCACCACGCTGCCCTGCAACGGTCTGTGGAGATAACTGGGGTCTCTGCAGCGAGATTCAAAATGGGGATCGCCATGGGTAAACAACTTGTCGAGTATGTTATGTTTCAGAAAATGAGCGGTTTTGGACGTTAGGAGAAGTCAATCGCATCTTTTCTGGGATTGGTTAGGAGGTAAAGGTAGGCAGGGAAAGGATTTTGCCCCAATAGAGCAGAATTTCGGCCAAAAAGACCGTTTAGTCTTCATTGCGGTCCAGATCCAGGCCGCAGAGACCTCAAGTCTGTTCAAAGACCATTGCAGGGCTGTGGTAGAGGCCATATAATGCTGGGAACACACGTGCACACACCTGTACGCAGGGCTACACAGCATGGGGCATGAAAAATTGCCAAATGAGGGCACACAGTCCATGTAGCCGACAATGAGATGCAAATGATATGCGGTCAAGGTCTCCTCAACTAACTTTCAGCTGGTTCTTCACTTTCTACTATTTTTTTAGTATTTTTTACAAAGGCACAGACTTATTCTACCTGCAACTTAAAACTGATAGTGATTTTGTAGCTCATTCTTTACTATTTTTCATAGTTTTTGATAGCCGGTAACACACACTTCGTGTTCGTGTCGGCTACATGGACGATCTGCCGAAATGAGGAACCAACACACAGTCATATAATGTAACAAACAACTTCTGTATATATTGTGTCAAATATCGGGGTCTACATATAAAATAGTAAAACCGTACCCAAAACTATAAATATTACTCCATGGTAACAGTAACCGTACTGATCGACCTCCCGACGGCAGGAGTCGAACACACTTTCAGAACAAACTCTGTTCCACCCTTTCTAAATGCTTAAAGGCCCGTGAGCTGTAACTTTTAACATTTTATTTACCCTAAAACAACACCCAAATGTCTCTAATATTGGTTGAATTCTTCCAATTAAGCGATATACCCTTCAACTAACATACTAGGACAGTCATTTACAACACAGAACGCAAGGAAATTCACGCGATATCGCCGCATTTTAAATTTCCCGCCATTTCGCAAAAGCAGTCATGTGACAAAGAACGCTGCAAATGCAACGTCACACGGAGGACGAGAGCGGGATCTTACTGTGTGATACTTCGTGATCGCATCTCGACAATGGAGTCTACACATGAGGTAATGTATGTCTACTTTGTAAACAAACTCACGTGTTTTCTGCCTCCTCAAACCTTGTTTTTTAGTGCTGATTATTCTCCAGTTCGATATTTCATTTGAACAAAGAGGATGTTCCAACAGTTTTAGGCATAAACGATCAAATGACAAGGAACGAGAGCTTGTTTGTTGCCGGCCCGGCCCGGCGGCCGCCGGTCGCAGTCCAGTCATGCCTACGGGTAACGGCCCATGGCGTACGCTACTCTTGATGTGGTCGTGGTTTCACATGGATTTTCCGGAACTAGTAATTGGTTTTGAATCTGGATTTACCCAAAATGGTTGTCAGTTAGCTGTACGCCGTTCGGATTTTGTAATTACGAACGTATTCGCGTATTTTATGACTTGAGCGAGTCGTGCGGTTGAACATCGACCAAATCACGGTCCCTCCACACCGTGACCAAATCAATCGATCTTATTTCCGAACACTGTCAATTTCCGAGTCATTTTGATACGGACCACTTACTTTTACACAGATTCGGAATTGCTCTGTCAATAACCTTGAGTTTAACAATGCCGTTCGTGTATTTTAGTCAGCACTAACCGAACTGCTGAGACATACGACTCTGATCCTACTTCCATTTTTGAGAGGACGAGTTTAGCATGGAGGTAGCAGCTAGCTCCATGAGTTTAGCAATCCTGGTGATGGTGATACGGTAGCATTTTTACAACCATGATGGAGGTAGAAAGATAGGTACAACAAGGCTGTGCGATGTGTACTACTGTCTTGTGCCAACTCGTTTTAGAGAGTTTTATATTCAAAGTGATGAACTTTGAGCATGGAAAAAGCGCATTATAACGTCGCTATGGTGATACCAAAACGAGGACAAACAGCTGTTTTTATTG
This sequence comes from Ptychodera flava, assembly GCF_041260155.1. Lineage (NCBI taxonomy): Eukaryota > Metazoa > Hemichordata > Enteropneusta > Ptychoderidae > Ptychodera > Ptychodera flava. The sequence goes on from NC_091935.1 coordinate 38,485,613, forward strand.
TGATTTGTATTTTAGCCATGGATTTGGATTGAAGTGTAATGGCTTGGAAATTTGATGGGTAAACAACACCTTTTTAGTGGATATAACATAAATGGCAAAGGTGGTCCCCTTTTATGCCGTACGGCTTTGAAAATTGTCCAATGTATATGTTATCCATCCAAAGCATTTTCCTTCCAATATTTTTATAATCTGAATTTACACATCTTAAATTTCCACCAAGAGTTTAACCTACACTTTACTTGCCATGTTATGGTCAAGAATTAAAATAAAGTGTTGAGTATTTACTCGGCTTTGTTTAGAAGAGAATATTGTAACAAAGAAAAACTCAACACTGATCAGTGACTATGGCTATAGTGCAGTATATTACATTTGAATCTACTTTGTAATAATTTTTGATTCATTCATTTTCAGACATCACCGACCGATTCTACTGATAGTTCTGTAATTACTAAATCCCAAGCAAGAAGAGGGAGGCAGAGGGGTAGGGGGAGTGGCAGAGGGAGAGGACAGGGACGCAGAGGTCGGGGCAGAGGAAGAGGTGCTAGCAGAGGTGGAAGGCTTGGGACAAGAGCAGACGAGGCATTGAGAGATGTGCAGCAAAGGAAAAATATTCTTCGTGTAAGTAAAATTTTTGCTTTGTATACACACCGTGATAATGGGGCATAGAGACTGACATCAGCAAATAGCCATCACAATAATATCATCTTTATTTTCAGGAGATGCTGCAGAAAATGACACCAGAACAGATGCATGATCTGCTGTTGCAGGTGGTTGAGAGGGACATAAGTTTAATATTTGACTTGGCAGTCCCATCTGAACAGGCTGGAGGATACCATCCTGGACCTTCACAAAGCAGTCAAGATTGGTGTGTCTGTCAAAACTGTCGGCAGATGCCAACCCTTGCTGAGAGAAAATGTTGTGGGAAGATGCCTGAGTTCTGTATCTCCAGATTACCAGTAAGGGAGCGTTCAGTTTTTACGGCTGGGGGGGGCGGCAAAATCTTGTCGCGGTGTTCAAAAAATATAGACCCCCCCCTGCATTTTTCGTGAAAAAAAGATGACCCCCCCTTTGTCAGACGAAAAAAATTGATGACCCCCCCCCCCCCCCCCCCCCCCCCCCCCCCGCTTAAAAATAACTAAAACCCATATGTCAAATTTATCCGCATGGTTTGGATTTGAACTCCGGTACGCCGCGCACTTTATTCGTGTAGCAGAGATGCCAGTGCACAAACTTCTCAGCCACATCCATTGAAACGTCTGTTAATTAGGACGACTGTAAGGCAATTTTTAACTTCATTTCCATAGACAACTCTTGTCCATGGACATTGTATAAAGTGAACTTTATTGGAGTGGTTCGCCAAAGGCAGCCCTCCGGTTAAGAGGGTCATGGGCCATTACATAAAGTAAACTTTATTCTAGTGGGCCACCAAAGGTGGCCCGCGGTAAAGAGGGTCGATCATGGCTATTGCATAAAGTAGACTTTACTGGACAGGGCCGCTGAAGGTGCACGACCATTAAGATTGCCGTGGGGTATTACATAAAGTCAATTTATTGGAGTGGGCCGCCGCAGGCGGCCCGCCGGTAAAGAGGGTCGATCATGGCCATTGCATGAAGTAAACCTAATTGGAGTGGGCCGCCAAAGGCGTCTGCCTGTTAAGAGGGTCATGGGTAATACATAATGTATATTTATTGTAGTGGGCCGCCGAAGGCGGCCCGCCGGTAAAGAGGGTCGATCATGGCAATGGCATAAAGTGAACTTTATTGTTGGTATTATGTTTTTGAAAATGTGGTGACCCCCCCTTTCCTACCAGTGAAAAAGCGATGACCCCCCCTTTGCGGATTCCAAAATTTTGATGACCCCCCCCCTGGATTTTGCCGGCCGCCCCCCCCCCCCCCCCCCCCCCCCCCCCCCGGCCGTAAAACTGAACGGCAAAAACTAATAAGTATGTTTGTGAACTGAATGCAAACAAGCAGAAATTTGCTATGAAACTTTTCTAAGAAAATCATCATACAGCACATTAGGGTATTACTGCTTTAACCAAATTGTCACTACTCATGATCTTTTGTGGACTGAATTGTCAATTCAAGGCAATAAATCCAATCAACCTTTTCCTCTTGAGAATTTTCAATAGAGTACATTGTATGAAGATCATCAGGTATTAAACAGCTGGACTGAACTTTGAAAATATTGGGTACACTCTCCGATGTTAGAGAACTTTTTGGCTAGAAAACATTACCATATGCATATACAGAAATAAGGAAAACATTGACATTTTGGAGATATTTTGATCACACGGTTAATAGTCTCCACATGTGAAAACATAATATTTAGCAATTTTACGTTTTCACACAATTCCTTTTAGAGTGTAATGTTTCTGCAAGTCATCCTTTGCTTTTAGATCAGACCTGGTAAACAGTCTTGATGCATTTGTAATAATTGTTCTAAATGTGATGAATACCAACTAAGTGAGATGGAAAGCCATGTGTGCTGGGCACTTTATTTATGTAATCACTTTTGGACACGTAATGCTCTTGAGTGTCAAGAATGCACTGACATGGTCACAGCGGAAGTAATGAAAGAAACTAAAACGTAAGACGAGACTGTCACATGTGAACAAAAAAATCCTATTATTGGTATTTCAAAGAAGATAGTCTCTCAGAAGATCAGCACTACAGTGTTACTGTTCTTCGAATTTTTTTTTTGAGACAAGCAAACTAGTACCAAACTCAGAACTTTGGGAGAGGAAGTAGAGATCAATGAGAATTTACACAAAGACAAGACATATTGAAACAAATATCATATTTTTTCAGGATTTCAGAGTTATCTGCCTTGATGAAGGAGTCCTTGCAGTTGCTAGAGCCTATCGGATGGATATGATGGCCACCAATGACTTTGATGACTACCACAAGTGCAACTGGCATGCTGCATACCAGCAATTTATTTTGTGGCAGCATGGGAAACTTGGTGCAGGAAACCGTAGAGTGATACCAGGCTGCTGTGTTTGGGCAATAAGAGATAAATATCCTGATCAGTTTGGTCAATATACAGGGTTCATTCCAACACGTTTTGCATAAAGGGAATTGCACGCATCATTTTACAAGTGGTATAGCCACAAACTGATGACGTCAAAATCAGCATACACAATACACAGTGCCTCAACTTTCAAGGCGTCTGTGTTTTGTGTATACAGTGATTTGACGTAATCAGTTTGTGGCTATACCACTTGTAAAATGATGCATAATTGTGAAAAGACATATAGCTCATATATAGCTGATTTAACCCAAACACAGCAGCTTGATTAGCTCCCATTTGGCACAGTACTTGAGATTTTCCAAAATTAATCATGATTTATAAGCTCGGAGATTCCTCAGCGAAATCTACCCAGTCTCCCATGTGTACACAAATTCACAGACTAGTTACTTTAATTCTGAAAACGTACTTTTAAGGACACCATTCTTCTAAATTGCTATTTTAAATGACTCTGAAAATTATGCTTGATTGAGAGAGGAAATAGCATTTTCGTAAATTTCCACTGATTGTGTCCTCAGCCATAAGTGATGGATAGTAGGAAGACAAATTTCACCAGTTCATGAAACAAAAGGATATTGGTTTCCCCTCCAACAGAAAGACAAAAGAAATTTACATGCTGACTTTTCTTTCTTAGAGAATGACATCTTCAGTTTGTCATAACTTGCTCAGCAAAAGTATGGCATTTGTAGTACCTGCAGAATGTGACTTTTATGATTGTTTATGGTTTATTTGAAATTTATACTGAATATCTAAACATACTTTTATCTGATATAATTAATCAATTATATGAGGGTTTGCATTATTGCTTTCAGGCAGAACTGAAAAAGTTAAAAAAATTTTAATGCTGTGTGTACAAATCAAACCGAATTGTGGGAAATTTATTGTACACCATACTGTGTGGTGTAACTGTGTGGTGTATGTATATATACCAGAGGGAAGTCTCATGAACTGTGCTAATTTTTTGACCTCAACATATCATGTTTACCGTCCATTTTAACTGTTGTGTGTCAAGTAGTTGTGGAGTACAGTTGGCTTTGGCCAAACAACTGTATCACCCTTTCATGGTGATATGTATTGGTGTGCCATATTTCCCATTTCATTTACAAATTTGAATGGCTGCTTCCATCAAACTCATCAACGGCTATCTTCATGTCCACGGAGCAACTGATGTGAAGTTTTTACGTAAAGTTTTACATTTACACTGATTGTTGTACACGTTTATTTGCAATCCATACATGTCATGTATTTACAGAGACACTCGTCCAATAACCAGGTTTTTGCAAGTCCTGGGGACAGACATTCCTCAATGTGACAAGACATTCAGTGCAATCATTGTCCTTATTTTTTTTATTTATTTCCTGCCTGAGTTCCTAGTGAAGTATCCGAATTCATCCTATGAATATGGGAGTTCGACCTGAAAGGGATTTACCTTAACTCATTTTACATGAATAGTTTTCTTATTTTGAATGTTTTATCTTGCATGCTTACTGTTTTGCAAGCTTACTGTCTCATTTACTGTAAAAAAGGTGGAAGCTTTTTTTGAGATTGAAAACAGTTATGATGTTTGTTGAATAAAAGATTACGTTTTAAAATGTACACAATTGTTATGTTTTTTTATGAAAGTTTACATCTCTACTAAAAGGGAAAATGGTAAGTATAAATGTATCCATATAGAGTACTTTCTGTACATCACAACTTGGGCAGCTACAGCATACTGAAGACACCATTCAATTCACAACAGTGGTCTCCCCAGAGCTATTATAGAGTGGTGCCGCCACTCTATATTTTTGGTAAACAATAGAAACTCATTACCATAACAATTACATTTATTGTTATGCAAATTAGCCACCACTCTATCAGAAAATCCTGGGGAGATCACTGCACCATTCAATTCACAACATTGCACCGTATATTGCAAAACCTGAAAATGACAGGAATTATAACAAAATCACTTGTAAATGTGAACAGAACTGAATGATGGAAATCGAAGCACAGGCTGAACAATCTAAACATCTGGCATTATCAGTTTTATGCTTGTCACCATGACCAAATGACTAAGTCCGTTCACAATCGACTGACCCTTGTTAGTACTAGGGAAAGACACAACACGTAATATGCACATGATATCTAATCAGGTACTTCAACACACAGATGACTACTGGCGTCTGGATATAGTATCTTGGACAATTGTCGCAGTTGGTGGTGGAGGAATGGCTGCCAGGTGCCTAGATATCCTTCGTGGATCTGTTGCTTCCAGTGGTCTACTTTTCTGCATTCCCTGATGATCTTGTAAACGTCTGTCAAGTACTATCCTTTTGATGTCAGTAACATGTTCGTAGGTTTTCGCCACTTTTTCTCCATACACACTCCATCTGTTGCTTTTTTTGTGAAATTGCCTATGAAACCTGCATAAAGTATAATTTTATATTATGGGTCATTCAAATTTGCTTGGAAATGTGACAATAGCTACTTTACCTCATAAAAACAAGATACAATAAATAGGAACTACTGATTTTTCCATCTGACAAAACGACAGACTTGGTCGAAACATGAACACATATGATGTTAGAAATGTGATAAAACTGACTAATGACCTAACATGACCCCAAATGATGTGATTTCAGAGGTATGTGGTATTTCCATTTCAACAGCAAAGTTCAAAGGACATGTTGACAAGTAAGTTAAAAGACCAATTCAACACTGAATACAGGGATTATACAACATGATACAGTCTGTTTAGGTCTTTTTTATGAAGGCAATTTTTGAAAAAAGAAAATACCAGGATGTTACAATAACAAATACAATGATCAAACAACATCAAGCACGCAAACTGAAGCAATCTAAAGTGTTCTCATGCATAAAGTAAAACCCCCATCAGTAAGAAAAATATTAACTTACACGACTTCACCCTTCTTGTTCTTCTTGATTGGCCTACCATTGTGAACATTGTGGTCAATGGCAGCCAGCCTATTCCTCGCTCTGTACACTGGTGGTGTGTAGGCAAACCTCTTTCCCGAATACATTAAAATATTCTGTTGGAAGGATTCAAGTTCTGCGGTATGCCTGAAAAAATTGAACAATGTTCACAAACAAGCACAGCTGGTTAGCAAGTTTTTTACATGATCAGCGGCCACTTTTTGGCCAAATTGGTGACAAAATAAAAAGGATAAAATATAATAGTCATGTAAAATGGATGTGACTGAAGTTAATATTGGCCAAATCATGTCTGGGAAACACTACAACACATGGACAAACAGCCAATATAAACATCATTTATCATGACTTCATAAGAATGACATATAAAATTACTTGACTCTTTACCTAAAGTTAATCAAGTATTCCACTTTGTTGAGGAACTGTTTATTCATAACTATTTTGACCAGGGCATTGTGTGCTGGACTGCCTTTTTGGAGCCACTCTCTGTCCCTGTCTGCGGTTTGTGCCAGTGGGCCATGATCACATTCACTGACCCCTTGACAGTAGGGCAGTACCCATGAATGCTCATTTACCACATGGTGAATAACACCACACCAAAGTCCCTGTAAATAACATAAAAACAGCTTGGCTTGCTACTGGTACTTTGTTTTGGCTTTCTTGAATACATGTGTTGGGATACAGCTCTGATAACCAACAGTTCAATGTGTGTGTAAGAAACCATGTCAAAAGACTATGACCAGTTGAATGTTTCTCTAAATTTTAAAGCATTTGGCCTTGAATAATAATTTCTTTCCAGTGAAATAGTTCTGTAAACCAAAATCTCACTATTGCTGAATGCAGCAGATTATCTTGCAACTTGTAGTATATTTATCAATACAATGCAGGATACCATCATCAGTTGACTTGTGAGATTCACAGCTGTAGCACTGTGTACAGTAGGTAGAATTATTGCATTAGTGATAAGTTGATCTTGTCATGTTTTATCTTCAAAAACAGTCATAGAAATTTCCAATTTCTCCAGTGTATTTCCTTGGGAAGCCATTTATACAGCAAATGACAGGTAACTTACCTTAAACTCATCACAAGAAGTAGCCTTGCCACAGCAGTACCAAAAATGAGTGGCAATGTGTCTGCTCCACTGAAGAAGAGCTCTGCAATCTTTCTGCTGACCAGCCTGAAAAAAGGGAAAAACATGGAGCTTCACAGCAACTAATAAATCAATGGAAGAAAAGCCAATGAGTGTTATATTTTAATGAGCAGGTCATAGACATATCTTCTAAAGCAATTTGTTATAGAAAGCATTATAACTTCTTTTGTTTTTGACATAAATCCCAAATATCAAAGTTAGGCATTATTTTGAACAAGCGTATATCCCTTGGAATCTGAATAACACTGTCAGACAAATCTGTCAACTTGTAAAACTGCTGCAGAAGATTAATTGTATGTCATATGTATATAGGTCAATTAGCCTATCACGTAAGCTGTGTATTATGACAGCAGACCTCATAGTTCTAGCAAAATAATTCAACTTCGAAAACAAACGGCATTTTCTACAAGTATGTAGCAAGCATGGCTGTACTGTAATCAATCTAATTCACTCACCGTGGTTATCTTCTTTCCCAGATTTTTGGCAGCATGCCACACGTCAAGGGAATGTTTGATGTTGCCATACCTTGTTTCTATAAAAATATGACAAACACAGAGATTTATGTGATGTGCCAAACAAGTGGCATGTACTTTCTCTATATATACATGGAATAACAAGAGAGTCAAAAACATTTTACAAAACAAAAAGGTTGTGTTATGAAGCTAATGTTCAACCTGCATCATGCTGTAAGGAGTCAAAAAAGAAACTGCTTTCAAGTTACAGTTAGTTGAGTTTTAAACTTACTCATCAAAGATGTAATCTGTGGGTGGGAATCTGTTGCCACTTCCTTCACTGTAGCTCCTTGGTCCAACAGATGATCCAAGGACTGTTGAAACGCCACCTTCTCCATTATTGTTGATTTTCTGTCTGTCTGTCTTTTATCAATTGTGATGATATCAAGTATATCTTTCGACTCATACTCCATAAAAGTATAAGAACAATATTGGGCACAAAATCCTGGCGAGTCCATCCTACCATCACCTTTCAAAATGTAAGGAAACACATATTTGAGTATCATGGTTTTCAACACTACTGAGTATACCACATGTATAGAAACATTCTGCCAACTGATTCCTATTTGGCATTAAAGACAATACCTTATGTAAAGAAAGAAGTGCACATGTATCTACTTTGGGGTTAAATAGTATATTACATGTCTATACTGTAAAAATGGAAATGGCCTGACTTTGAGATAATAATGTGTTTCAATGGGTGTCATACACACTGTACATCGCAGGAATGAGATTTTCTAACAATGTCACAACAACCTTATGAACCAATGCTGATACATACAGATACAGTAATTGAAATGGGAGATTCTCTAACATGTTTGGTGCAATGATTTAGTTACCTAAAAGCATGGTACTTACCTATTATCACAAGTTCTTTTTCTGCATGTTTCCTTACAATTTCCTGCTGATGAGTCTCCCAGTATTGATCAACACTTGGCACCAGGTAATGCCTCTGAATCTTCAAATAAGTACTGGAACTGACAATTTTCAGGTTAAGCATTCTGGCAAACAATGCTGTTTTACTGTAGCTGTTGCCTGACATGAGTATAGCAGCTGATGTCAGTAAATCTCCACTATGTAGTCGTCTGTTCAGGAGAGGTTGAGAACACCACTTATATGCTATGTGGCCAGATGGGCAAACCTAAAAAAATATATCACACATTATATTAATATGACGTCTTTTGTACTATTATGGACAACTAAAGACTACTTATCTGTATAAATCCACAGATGATGGTTATAAAGGTACTGTAACTATTCAACTACATTTTGTAAGGAATTTGTGAGCTTAGAACCTCATGCATGTATTGGACAATAGCAATATTAACATATAAAATGTACACATACCCAAGATAAATATAGAGCTGACCCAACAGACTCAGTTGAAATTGTCAAGGTTTCACTGCACTTTCCATAATTACAGGTGGAAGGTATTGTTGTTTTGGCTAACAAGAGTAGTTGCTGAAGTGTTATCAGATAAAACTTTTCCTGAAGGAGGCTGTCAACATCTGTGCCCATTTCAATTCTCACAATACCAGGAAATATTGTTTCTTCTTGATGGTCTGTATCTTCAGTGTCCTCCTGGTCATCATCACTGTCATCCTCAATCTCTGAGTTATCAGATGCCAGGTCTTCCAAGTCAATTCCCCGGGGTCTGTAAAATTTAGTTTAAGGCCAAAGGGAAAAAAATTGTGTAGCTCCGATAACATGCATTTCAAAAAGAGGGTAGTTAGTCAAGGAATTTTGGTTATTGTTCTGATTTTTAAAAATTTCTGTTGCAGGTTTTGAAGGTGTCAAAATATTACTAAGCTTTGATCAGCTATTTCATAACACCAAGTATGGCAATGATGTCATCGTAACACCTTTCACTCTCTAGATTTGTGAAATTCTTTCTTTCTCATGCTACTTTTCATGTAAATCCTGATTTTCACATAGTTCCACTGTTATTTAGCTCTAAACTGTTTAGGGTTGGTGGATATAAATTAGGGTAGGTTAGGTTGCCTGAACCAAACAATTCATTTTTGGGGGGCTAATAATATAGCATTAGCACCTTTTCAACTCTAGCAAAGCCCTGGTTATTCTGTATTGAATTTTAGAGACTGAATAATGCATGATATACTCAGTAGGTTGATGCCAAGATATTTAAGTTCCATAAGTAAACACCAAATTACAATATGTTACTTTTGTCCAACGAGTGAGCCCATGTGAGATTATATCAGGGACACCTGACACCATGAGATTTTGTATCCGCAAACATATCGTATATGCACACACACCAACACAAACCATAGTGTGAAAATGAGACTTCTGAAGATGACAATACTCACTGTATGGTTAAATCTATGCTTGGTTCATAGTCCGGGTCCTCCTCTTCTTCATCGTCACTATATTCAGCACCTCTGTCACCACCCCAATCCAAGTCTCCTGTTATATCTATAGTCACACTGGGGATTATGATAAGATATATATGGATGAAAACATGAATAGGAAAGCAAAGAAAATAAACTTCATGCTAAAATTTTCAAGTCCCAGTAACACTAAATTATAGATATTTGTTCAAAATTTTGTTCCTTGTATAAAGTCTATATTCCCATTGTACTCCCTACAGTGTGATGAATTGCCAAGTTTCTCAACACAGTCTTTACATGTACAATCAGCAATACTGTTGGTGAAAATTGAATTAAAGTTGAGATTTGAATTCATCTATAAACAATAACAATAGCAAACTGCTAAAATACAGACTGTGTTGGGATTACAAATACTGCGTATTCCATTATGCTATGCAGTATAGAATGGAAATTTGGAGTTGACACGCAAAACAAAAAATACTGGAAAATGCCCAAATGTTAGTGACACTGGAGCTACATCTACCTCTACATTGTAGTAAATTATATTGTACAATTTTTACAGCCTGTACATAATAAAATTAACAGTAAATGAATGGTAGAACTAAATGTGGTTTATCATTATCACATATTACCTTTGTTCCATTTCAATATTATGATGCAATGAGGGGCTGAGCAAATGTTTTAGATATCACTTGTCCAAATCCTCAGTACATGCTCATGCACACTTACAATGTCAGTGTTAAAATCACTTGCCCATCGCTAGGACAAGTCAGGGGAAAAGAATACCAACCTGGTTAAAGACACCAACAGCTCACAGGGCATAAACTCCGTCAACTATAAAAAATCACTTCACTCAAAGAAACTTGTTTCTTGGTACAATGTAAATAATAGAGCTGTCTCACAGCATATTGACTAATCTTCAAATGACACCAATTACAAATAATACATACTGTTTGTCTTTGTTGGGGATAAAATCTAGTATGATCAATGTGAAAAAAATTCAAATATATACTTACTCAAATGGATCTACAAATGATTCAGACATCGTGCTCTTTCTTCCTCTAGTTCTCTCACTATAAAACAAACAATATTATTGTTATGATACCATAGTAAACGTATCAGTCAGATGTCAAAAAAATACCATCAAGGAGAGTGTGCTCATATTTGGTTTGAATTGGTCCATTCAAGAAATATTAAACCAGAAAAACAAGAATGACAAAAGTAAATAAGGTCTGAAATTTTAGGTACTGGAGGTCAACTTTAGGAACAGGCTTAGCACAGGAATGTTTCAACAGAGTCCTTCATGGTTTCAGCAGGTCTGCCAATATGTATTAGTTCATGAACAATGACAGGAAATGACTCAAGGTCAGTGGAGTAGCCTTTTTCAGTCACTGTTACCACTCCTACACATAATAGGTACACTGCATAAAAATAGGTTAGAGATTACAGAATCTAAAACTCTGATGTGTGAGCTGTTTCAGTTAATGCCACCACTCCCACACATTTGCAGGATTTCCCCTTTTTCTTACCTCATTTGCATATTTTTGACACTGACATGTTCATTTGAACAACTTCACATCTCAACCCCTGGGTCTACCTGTATACCAAATACTGTGATGGTAGGTGCGGTAGTTTGGGAGCTTTTGTATGTGATGGACATACATTCGCACATACATACATACAGACATATAGACGCCACCAACTCACCATATAAGCTCTTTTTGGTATTTATATACCTACCAAATATGAGCTAATAAAAAACATACATACATATATACATACATACAGACATGCAAATCGGATGCAAATGAACTGATTCAGCTTATATGATAACCTCACATTGGTATACCAAATGTGAGCTAAAAAGTGCTTTTAATGTTGACAACACAATACAGAAAGTTTTTACATACCTTGTTACATCTTGTTGTTTGGTTGGGCCAGACAATGCAGATAGTTCTTCTACTCCTGACATTGGATGATCACTGAAAAAAGTTTTAAAAATTAACACAATTTTAAAACAGGTTTGTTTGCTTTGCAAATAAAAACTTGAAACCAGAATTATAATACCCAGAGTTGTAGCATGGTTGTAGCCTAGGGGATCTTTTATACTAGCAGACTAGAAGGTTCCCAAACCTGTATAATGCTACTCAGTCAAAATGAAATACTTTTACAGCAAGGTACTGTATTATTCAAACAACAAAATATTGTGGTTTTTATAAAGCTATAGTGTTGCCAAGTATACTCACTGTTGTTGAGTGACCATGCTATAAATTACTCAGTAATCACATCGGCAACAATAAGTAAATATAAAATCAGTATATAAATTTGTCCAGTCATAAAGGCTTTTACCACTGGCTCTATGACCATTAAATTGTCACACTGTCTTGTCAACACTTTTTCAGTCAGTCATGGACCAGAGGGTGAACACAACCAGAGGTACAAGGCTTGCAAATAGCAAATTTGTAGGTAGGGCCCTCAATAGATAAATGATCAATAATAATAATTAATGAATGATTAATAATAATATCAAATGAATATTTATAATTTAATTAATTAATTATTTATTTATTTATTTTATTAATCAATCTTACCCTTGATCAGTTGACACAATTGACGACATCTCTGACATCTCAGATATTTTAACAGTATGTTGCTGCCCTGCAGTTGGCGTTGAACTCGTAGGCTGTTTGGAGAGAAGTTTCCTTTGAAAAGACACATTGAAATAACGCTATTTTAGATTATATTGTAATGCAATCATGAGGCTTGAGTGTCCATTGATAAATAGAACAGGGTTACTTGACCAACATGTTTATATTGCGGATCAAGACAGCTACACTTGTAAAGCAAATGGGAATTTTTACTTTGCTTGAAAGGATTGGTAGTTACATGTTGAATACAAATCTTAAATCGCCGCTTCCTACTACTGACAAGTATTTTCTGAGTCAATAAGCAAAGATATATCCATAGTTCGGACGATTTATACAGAAAGGTTACACAACAGGATAAAATGATTTCTTACCCATGACCAGATTGAACTGATGATGTGAACGAAATTTCTTGCTGCAGTGGTTCAACACATATTTCACGAGGCGATGTTTGCCAACTCGTGCTTGCGCTTGGAACTGGAGGTAAAACAGTAGCACTAGCAGTCGCTCGGCCTGGGGAGGGCAGCGACTGTTTCCCTCGGTTCTTGTTGTAACTGCGACAAGATGATAAATCGAAAACTGTTTTGATGTCGAACAATTTATACAGTGATTTGACAAAGGTGAACAAAACACAACGGGGGTTTATGATTCGAACGAAGTGAGAAACGATTTGGTGTGTAAACGTTGTACACAAACACAGTCGTTGAGCTGCGTACCGTACGCGATTTCTATTCAAGCTATGGTATTTCCTAACATTTGGAGAGTCAAAAGTTGATATTTCAAAGGCCAAAACGTGTCCTTCGTTGAATATTAATACATGTATCAAGGCATCGATGCACTATAACCGATGGTGCAGGGTGCCGTGCGTCAAGCACTAGTTACACTGTGCAGCCACTGGCTGTCCGGTCGGTCAGACTTACCAATCAATTAACAATTTCTATGAAAAACTTAACGGTACCGCAGAGATACCTCAGACTTGACGACGCGGCTGGGAAACACAAATAGTTCACACGCGACTTTAACTAATGTTCGATGATGAGCACAATTGTAAGTCCCGTGTAATGTCTGCACATGAAAGTCGGCGACAACACACGCAATTCACTGCTAAGCAGCGTCCAGTTCAGCTACCACGGGAGCAGCCATCTTACTAATATTCTTAGATCTTTTGTTTACTTCCGGTCGGGACATGCCGAACTAATCTGAAGTCTTACTCTGCTAACTCCGCGCATCGACAAAAGTTCAGTGGAACAATCATAAATAATGTTCTCATGACAATCTCAGACATCTGACTGAACTCATAAACGGAATAAAGTTCACAGTTAACACACAATTTGCTGCAGAAAGATCAGCTTTCAACTTGTGGTGATATTATCATCTTAGCAGTGCGTATATTGCAAATATACGGCACGGCTTTCACTTGTGTGAGCAATGTTCGTTCCATCGACTAAAGTAGAGCATGGCGTAGGGTTTAAATAAACTGTCCGATCCGCACAAAATTCGATCTCTGCCACTCACCGGTTTCTTTACATATCTGCTGACTTGAGTAAGACTCAAAATAGAGAAATATCTGACTTAAAAAGCACACGCTGACACTCAAGCCTTCCAGTGCCAGTGCAGCATGCACCCGGGAGCATGCAACGTAAAACACTCTCTGGAAAGTTCCCGTCTTGGACTCCCTAGGTATACAGTGATAACACACAAGAACTCCCAGGCAAAATAGAAAATACACAGGTCCTCCATACATAATCTATGAGAAGCTATGAATAATTTCTTTTAAATACAAAACTAGCTAAATCTGTGTATTTATAGATTCTTGATTATTGATATTAATGTACTTGATAAGACTAGGGTAGTTACCAGTGCATGTGTGAGCAAGAAATATGATTTGGAATTTCACCGAATTGTTAATTCACTATCTTGTCAGAGGAAACTATGAATAATTTTTTTCCATAACATAACTAGTTAAATCTGTGTATTTATGTACGCTTGATTATTGATATTAATTTACTTGATTAGACTAGGGTGGTAACAAGTGGATGTTTGTGCAAGAAATTTGATTTTGGAATGTCACCGAAATGTTGATTCACTATCTTGTATATATGGAAACTATGAATAATTTTTTTCCAATATAAACTAGGTAAATCTGTGTATTTATGTACTCTTGATTATTGATATTAGTGTACTTGATTAGACTACAGCGATTACAAGTTCATGTGTGTGCAAAAATTTGATTTTGGCATTTCACCAAAAATGTTGATTCTCTAGTATGTGAGGAAACTTTTTCAGCCCGGGGCCACAGGGTGCGAAGGGTTAATGAATCAAATCTGATGAATTTTTTTTTTCATGGGGGGGGGGGGGGTCACATTTTACAATTGATGAATTGAGGGGGGGTCAAATTTTAGAAATTTGATTTGGAGAGGGGGGTCGCTTTTTACGTTTCATTTGTCGCTCAAATTCCACCGGCCCCCCCCTCCCCGTAAATAACGAATGCTCCATAAGCTGGCTGTTGTCGGTTCCACTTCATGAGGGCCTATGGACTTATAACTGCAATGTATTTCCACAAAAGTCTTATAAAAGTGTTAACACATGTAGGAATTAAAATGCCACAAAGGTACAAAGTCACTGTTGATTGCACTAGTGGGGTTTGAAGGGGGGTACCGTGGGGCAATGGTCTGGGTACCGAGACCACTATCAAAGGACAGTGAGTTCAAGACCCGGTAAGTTCAGAGTAACGGACTCACAGTCGGAGGATGGTGAATTCGAGACTCCAGCACGGTAGTAGCTAATGTGTACCTAACACTGTAACTGGGCGTTCTCCCGTTGGAGGTTGGATCGAATATAACAATGTAAATTATGAAGGCTAAGGATGCATTAATTAGAACAATAACAGTCAAGTATGCATAAAATATCTTAACAATAATCTGTCGTACCTGGTTGCCTGGTCATGCTTTTTTCTGAACAGCATTATTCTTTGGTTACGAAAGTAGAACGTGCTGCTGCAACACTTACAAATGTGAAATCATATATGTACTGTATCTTGAATATGGACACACAGAACGAGAGTGTTTAAACTCATTGGAATGTAGAAGATGTGGTTGAGTAGAACACATACAAACACTGTGTCTCGCCGACCAGCACCGAGTAGTCGGTTCAATAAAACCGATTATATGATTATGAACACCTATCCATCTGCGGCCCGCATAATTGTTTCCGACGTATCCAATCAAATCTGTCAGACACCTGAACAACCTGCTCCAAATATGTATGGTAAAGTGAATAACCCCGATAAGTCACCCAGCAAAGCACATTGCGTTGCAGAAAACAGACAGCGTCCGAGAACAATATCCAGGTACGTGATAAAAGGGCCACTAACATTACCACAACATTCAACTTCTAGAAGCCCCTGTAACCTCTGCAGAAATACATAAGCAGTTGTGAAAAAAGTTTTCATTCTCAAGAGTAGAGCTTCGGTCAGTCTTCCAGATGACGTCAAAAGAAAAAGAGGCAGGAAGAAGGAATAAAAACTTCTAACTTCAACACTTTTTAACATATCTACACCAACATCAGAAAGACCAATGCCAGTGTCACAATGTGTCGCTAAAAGATGATTCAAAATTAAGTAAAGATACAGCTAAGAATAAGATGATGAAGACACATGAAGAAAAGCGAAGGAAATTTTGGCATTGGTTCAGAAAACAAAGGAGTCAATATCGCTTGTATTCAGGACAGACATGCATCAATTATAACTTTGGTATGAATGTCAATATTTTCTTTTCCAACTGCAGCACAAACAATCGGGTGCAATATTGCTAATTTTGAATTACAAAAATTTTTCTGTCAAAAGTTATTCCAGTGATGAAGTGACGACGGCAGTTTTATTTTGATAATTTGTAAACTAGCTATAGAGTATTTCTCAATATAGCGTGTATTTATGCATCAAATTACGATCTTATCAGTCTGTACCTTTTACCCCGTGTTGCCAGTTTGTCTTCACTACTTATGAATGTGGAACTCCTAATTGTGGAAGTATCTCGTCGACAGTCATATTTGGACGCGACTGCACATGGATGCCGTAAAATTGTATTGGATGAAGTGTAATGGACTCACAGTGTTAATGGTTCAAACAATCAGAGGCCTGGACCGGCAACGATCTGCATTTACACATAACTTAGCTTTATATAGAAAGACAAAAATTAGAAGGCGTTCGTCAAAATGTAAAATACTTTACAGGAAATAAACTATCATGGGCCAAAAAGAAGAAAAATACGTGACTGGATGACATATCAAATCTTACATTGGATGTAATTCTAACATTTATCATGTGACGTCAAGCCACACTTGTTAGTATTTACGATATGCTTTTGAAGTTGATGCCGAAATCTAAAACAATAGCACTGTTAAGTTCATCTAATATGCAGTTACATTATGACGAATTGTGGTGACAAAAATATCACAAATATATATAGCCATTGTGCAACCTTGTCTATGAAGTGTCAATTGAATTGAAGTACCAGTTCCACAGTAATGGCAATAAAGTTCTCTTTGTTTGTTGTTAATGAATCGTTAACTTGTCGTTTTTACCATTTTATTTTAAAATGGAAGACCGGTATAGCTGTATAATATTGTATTGAACGCACCGGTCGATATGCTTTCGTTAAAGGTATACTGTCACCTGCTCCAATTTTGCCACAGTTACCATGGAAAGAGAAAATCTAACCAATCACAGATTTTAGGCGGGTGGCCGCTTTCTAAAAACAGCGCCCTCACATGGGCATTTTGAATATCAAGGAACACCCCTTTGACCATATATGGGCATATTTAGATTACAGGTGACTGTATACCTTTAAACAACGGAAAGTAAAATGTTTACCACAGAGGGGCCCAGGTAAACCTTTACGGTTTTACCGACCATGAAAGTCTTTTGACACAGTATTGATTCATAAAAGTTAAAATATTAAATTTGTAACCACACGTATTGGATAGAAGTTTGTCGTAAAAAATACAACCTTAACACTCCCCTTCTTCAAAGAAAAAGTCCCAGTCTTAAAAACAAACATACCACAACATTTTGAATAAATTTGAAGAGCACATTTCGAGTTGCCTGTCCGTTGTTTGAAAACCATCATGTGACAATTGACCTATAAGAATGCTCCATTCGGAAGTCTTTATCTATTCATGAGGCCATAATGAATAGATAAAGACTTCCGAATGGATTATTCTGATAGGTCAATTGTCACACGATGGTTTTTTAAGCAACGGACAGGCAACTTGAAATGTGCTATTCAAATTTATTCGTGTCTACCATAATGCGAATCGCAATAGTGGGAGAGCACTGAAGTACAGGGAAAATGTGGGTAAACTCTACAAAAAAAGAACTGAATTAATAAAATGCTTTATTTATAACCTTAGAAATACGTGACAGATATTCATTACGAGGCAGCGACTTTTTATATAAAGCTTAACGTCCTTCAATTTTGTTCATCGAGAATTCGCCAACTTGTGACGAAGGCCGTGCCATTTTTGTCTGAAATATTAAAATCAAAACGTCAAAAATTGTCTCTTAAATGCTGTAAGAGCCTACATGCCAGCTGGTAAAGTGAATTTGGTATCATACACTTCTCGTCATTACGCTTACGGACTTCCAAAGAGAAATACTGCTGTTAAAGTTCAGTTCAGAGGCACCCAGCTCACTGAAATCAGTATGAAGTCTGTCATATTGTAAAACTGAAACACCTCGAGAAATTTTGTTTTCAGCCGAATCTTTCCAACGTCAGCTGCCCATTTTTTGTAACTGTGTTGTTTTTAGTACTCTCGTTTTCGCGAATATCTGAAAATCACTTTCGCTTTAAATCACATAAACAAAGGCGCCGAAGGCCTTTTTTGTGTCAACTTTTGTTCCTTTTTGTTTTAATACCAGTAGCATATGAAGTCTTAACAATCATGGCATAACAGAAAAATATACAAAGAAAAGAAATATACGTTGACACGTGAAGTTTCCTGATAATATACTCTGAAGTGAATTTGATGGCAAGCGAACTCTTCTTTTTAATTAAGAGACCATTTCACAAGTTTCGACTACAGACTGGGACTGGAAAATTGCTCATGGAACATTTATTCTTTGGTAGACGAGCATTATTACAATAATGCTAATAATGATGTAAGCTTACACTATTAAAAACCACTATATTAGCACAGGTAAACATGCAACTTCAGGTGTCATAGTAACATGGGTAAATAACATTAAATACACAAATATCATCTTAATTGTCTTTAGACGTCAATGATCAATGTTAGTGAAGTGAAATGAAAAAACAAAGTCCTTTTTATAGCCATTTGCCCTGTATATAATTTACTTATCTGTACACTTCTTCGCAAAACGTAATTAATTACAAAAGTGTAATTTTCATTCTGGAAGACAATATATTCTCTTTAAAGAGAACGGTTCACATTTACAGGGCTGCTGATTCTTCTTAAGTTATAGCTGAATACTCTGAAAGAGTATTAATTGCCATTGTAGGACTTGTGGTTTCTATGCTGCAGATTTTCCTCCAATTCTATACGCAACTACCTTCGAAAGGTAAACAGCACATCTGTTGACGTAAAGAGTGCTTTATAATTCATAGAGCAACGTTACTGCCAAAACATTTTTAATTTCTTGCACGGAGATAATTTGGGAGGTCCAGCGATCTTCTTGAAACGTCATGTTTGCGAAGTGGATCTGAAAAGTACGAAAAGACGTATTGCACGAAGTGAAGAGAAAAAACTCCCGGGCAATCTCTCCTGTCGATATTTGCCACTTCAATCTCACCACGTAGTCTTCTGAACTGCTCCCAGACAGCCAGATTGTTAAGACAAACGACACCACCGCCGCGCGTTCTCTGACTTACCTGAGAAAATGATGAATACAAGAATTTGAAGAAGATTTGTTTGGCTCACAAGTGTATGAGTCAAGAACGCGTAATAAATATATCCCAAACCATGCCGACATGGATTGTAACTGTTCACAGCATGTCTTGTAAAAGATTTTGAAAACATTTATACAATTTAGTATGGTTCTACTAAATTTGGGTCATAATAATTTGCCACAAAACTTGGACCTTATTATGCAAGCTATTCATCTCAAATAGGGCAACGTATCATGATCCTAAATTTTACGTTTTGTATAAATGGATAGAGCTTCTGCATTTACTTATCCCGATGCATCAAAATAATAATGGATCGATTCGCATATCCAGCGAATTCTCTATAGCGAAGGCATCGCATTCAAAACCACTCGGCTAGATCTCAACCCATAGAAAGAGGAATGGCAAACCTTATCAAATGAGATAGACCTATGCAAAC
This sequence comes from Ptychodera flava, assembly GCF_041260155.1. NCBI lineage: Eukaryota > Metazoa > Hemichordata > Enteropneusta > Ptychoderidae > Ptychodera > Ptychodera flava. Next base: position 38,505,573 of record NC_091935.1, read on the forward strand.
CACGCCTTTAATATTGTAATGTTACTTGCACAACGTACCATTTTCAAGGATAAAGTGCAAAACATTGAGCTGTATTTATATTTGTAAGATATGTGACGTATATGCAAATCGATAATAATTAGTTCCAGAGACCAGCTCTGGAACTCTTAGTTTTTGCTCACTTTCCTTCTTTCTTTCTTTCTTTCATTCTTTCTCTATTTCCGGTATTACTACCATAGAACATGCTGAACACAAATTTTACCTTAATTACCCAGAATGCATTTCGACACGCTTATGACGTCATCGCTCAGCTCGGACGGATTTTACGGGCATTTCTTGTTTGTTTATGTATTTATTTTTTATTTTGCATTGCACAACTATCATATTACGTTCAGCTATTAATAATTCTAGCTTTCTTTCGCTTTGTTTTTTGTTGCTTTTTGCTTTTTATTTTTCTCTAAAAACTCGCCGTACTTGGCGCTATACTGTTATGTCATACGCCTTCCATATGGTTTAGACCGCTGGTTTTCACCCGGGTGCTCATGGGTTGAATGAGATTAACAATGGCGGCGGATACGAACGCTTCCCTCGCATAGAGAGAGAAAAGTAGGCTTTGCGTAAGTTTACAAGCGCGGCTGGGCACATCGTGTACCTAGGCGAGGTGGATGTGCTCGAAAACGAAGATCAATGCAAGTTTTGGACTCAAAATCGGCTGCTTTCGGCCGATAAAGTGCCCGCAGTATTTCCGAGGAGCCACCAGCGGGTTTTTTCTATATCAGTCTGCAGTGCTGTGGTGGGAGGCCGTTTAACGCCGGTAACACACAGCCCTGCCATGCAGAGCTAGGCATAGCATAGTGAACTGTCTGTCACCATACCGGCATGCGTTGGCTGCACGTAAAAGCAAACTCAACTTTCCAAGATCAAACGGTCAGTATCTTGTGAAAACAGCGACATAGCAATGAAAATTGTTTTAGTTAGTGCTTTTAATCAAATGAAAATGCATGTAGCCTCGGTTTTCAAGTTCAATGGCCTAGGTCCGATGTCTCCTCTCGTCTGATATACATTTCCGTGCTTTGTCGCCCCCGTATGTATCTGTTGCGTTTTTACCGTACATGTAGGCATTTGTAATCTATGTACTGTAATTCCCCGGACTGCCTTGCTTTTAGTTGTGTTTTGTTGTTATTGCTGACAACATTTTATTTGAACGATCAAAATTCCTATCACAGTTCAACTGTCGTGATGTCACTTCGGAACTCGAAATTATATGCATTAGTCGTACATAACACATCTCTTGCAAGGTTTAAAGGCCAAAGTTTGCGCCTGACTATACAATTTTGTTGAAATTCGTCTAGAACTCATTGATACAAAATTCGGTGGTCAGTTCACACATACATGTGGTGGAATACGTATAGGAGTGCTAAGAATAAACAAAATATTGCAGTCGTTTTGTTCAGGCATATTTGCGGAAAAAAAACAACATTATGGAGTTCCCGAACTTGAATCGCTTACAGTTGACTGATCAAGCATACTGTCATCCAGCAGTTTGAGTTGTTTGTTGTTTACAAACGCTAGTAAACCTTGTCCGACAAGCCCTCTCTCGTCTATACGTTATCTGCTACGCTTGCCGTGAGTCATACCTGTAGCATATACAACAGCGTTGTTGACGTAAAAAATTGTGTATCAGGATGAAATCTTCCTTGTACTGTTTTCAACACTTTGAGTAGAATGATCTGGGCAATATGTACATATCTTAGATTCGCATAACTCATATTAAGTATTCAGCCAAACAAGGAGGGTAAAATTAAACCACACTGAGAAAAAACCTACACTCACCATCCTATTGAGATCTCCGATGCAAACCCACGGCCTGCTACGATCATCTGAAACACACCACTTTGAGTGATCCTTTGTGCGTTCATATGTGATAGTACCACCATTGGGAGACGGAAATTGTAAGGTATCTATATTTTCAACTGAGTATTTTCCAGTGAACGTGTACTTCGTCTGACCAGTGCATGATGCTAGTTTTTCACCCATACCATTTCTCCATGTCTGCACGTCAAAGCCTGTTACACGAAGACGTTCGGCCACGTATTCATAAATATCTACAGCAATAAATATAGGTGAACATGGTATGAGGAAGGAACAAAACCGTTCAGAAGTGTTGGATCTATGTTAGGTCGAGAGCTGATGAAATTTTCGTTTGGTCAGGTCCATCGCAGTTTTGAGCTTGCGATGAAATGGCGCCATTAGAGGTATTTTTGCATGGGTCCAAGCCTATTGCTATAATTTCAGTAGGCCCTTCAACATCCTATTCGATGGAATGCCTCTGACATTCTAATGTTGAGAAGAAAATATTTGGATTTGAAAACAAATAGCTAAAACATCAATAATTCATGATATGGCGTCACAAAATTATCATGTACGACAAGCAGACATGCTTTTGTACCTCTAAAACACTTACGAGTAAGAGGGCGCTCGGATAAATGTGGTTACACAGAGTAATTTATGTGACATTTCGCAGAAGCTAATATTGATGAAGCTATCATTTTTCATGGCCACAGTAGGTGAGCAACTGCGCCCTCACACCACTTCTGCGAGATCTTAATGAACAGGAAAATACCACCGTTTGGCTCAATATCAGGCAACATTGTAGTTTTGTGATATATCTTGATATAAATTGTCAAAGTTTGACGTTTAAATGGTCTGCCGATGTCACGAACTCAATGGGAAACGCTGGCTTTTCAAAACAGGTTTGCATGTCGACTGCAAACTGCACTTTTAATTCCTGTGATTGGAGGTCAGTAGGCTGGTATAAGTGTAATCTGAACTATATTTTAATTTTGCATTTGGAACAATAACCCAAAGTAGGTAAGAACAGAAGCCCCAGAAAACAGGTAATTTGCATAAATATGTATCCTTTTACGTTTCTCTCTCACCCAACTTACACCGGCTTCAAGTGCAAAATATGTAACGCGTACTGTGAACTATTGTATGGTCAACAAAGTACTGAAAATGGAATGATTTCTTTTGTAAAAAGGTGATAAATAAGAAAAATAACGACGTGTAAAATGCAACATTCCTTAGAGCTATATTTACTCTACGTTTTGTAATTTTTTCCTATAAGATCGATGGTTTGAAATCAGCTGCAACTTATCTTAAGTGTGACCATGACATTTTTTTTTCAAATCACAACAAATGCAAAATTTTTGGACAACTAAGTAATTGTCGAGTAACAACTTGCGCCAGAATTTAATCGACCGAATCCATCACCACCAAAAAGACAAAATCATCCCTCCGAAGATTGGATGGCATTTTTGTAATAAGTAAAATGCAAAAAGATAAAGCTAATTGGACTGTAAGGCAGGGATTGAATAGGCAAATTGTGTCTTTTAAGGTAGAACGCACCTCGGGGACAGATATTCGGGCCTTCAAATTTTATCAATTTTCTTCTGACCTACCACTTGTGGGGGCTCATTTTGAAGCTCTTGGCGAAAGAAAAGTTTTCACCGTCTTAGTTTTTCGAAAATCGAAAATTTTATTTTTTTCCATAGAGTTAACACAGGGATGGCGGCCATTTTGAATTTCAAATATCGAGAAATCGCAAGTTATTTGTCTCTCTAGTGCCAAAGTTTGCACGGTGACCCCTGATTTTTATTTTTGCTTCGGTAAGAGAACGGTTGAAAGTTTCACTGAGGAAAGTTTGAGCAAAAGTTGAAGTCTTTCACTTTCGAGGTGCATATTACCTTAAAGAAATATTCATCTTACACGTGGTTTAACCCCTCTTTGTATGGTTCGTTCAATTTGATTCGATTTCCTGTATCCGTACCATTTTCATAATTGGAGGTTAGATTGGAAGAATGTGTATGTATTTTGCAGTAACGGTATCATAAAATTCTTTATACTACTGTAACAAATGTTCTCGCTGAAACATTACAAAATGCCCATAAACTAATGTTTTCCTAATAAAGGTCAAATAATGAACATTACTTATGTGTTATTGTCTATTTTAGCAATAAGCCACCAAAAGCAACGGGCATACCACGAGATTTTGACCAGTTTATAACGCACAAACGACATTGAGCTATCATATATGATGTCACCTTGATCATGACAGAGTGGTATACCCGTTACTGAGGTGGGTTAAATTTTATCATAATAGTATTTTGTAATTCTGAAATGATATGGTAAAAGTTTTATTCGCTGAATGAGAGTTGGCGCATGTTATGTTCGTGCTATATAGCTACTGTAGCAATATTATTCTCATATCTAGACCAATCAGACCGCTCTTTTTGCACGACACCTTGACAACATGCTAGCTGGTTTAATATAATAGTTGTACAATCCTACAATCGGTAATTTGGCACAAAATTTATGCGTAATTTTATATCAAAATAGCTCTATTGCTTACCCAAGTCATGTCCGTCTTGCTTCGCGATCGAAAGAAACTGACGGTCTTTCAACGTCACCAATGAAATCGGTGATGTCGATCCGTCAGCGCTCTGTGCTGCACTCGGCAGTGACAGTCCACTAGGCTGTGGATGACGGCTGTAAATATTAGGCTTGTAGAACAAAATTTGGTTTTCTGTAATGAAGAATATTGTCAATATTGATAGTCAAATGAATGGAAATTTAAATATGATATACATGAATGGCAAATTGTTTGACCAATAATTTTCACCACATAGACTGTACAGAAGATTTGCGAGAAGAGACGCACGACTGATATGATCAAGACCAACTTGCTCTATGAAGCGAATTGTGTCGACAATAACATCTCCTCATACTGGCCCTGTTTACATGAGCACATCTTATCAACAAATCCGTGTAAAGTATCGAAAATGTTATCTCTTGTGCCAATAACTTATTGACTTATTAAGGTTTCGTTATTAATATGCAAAAAATAACAAATCACTGGGTTGAAAGGTGCATATGCACCATGTCTACGTACTTATTGTATCCAATTCTTGACGGGGATATGTTACGCATAGAAATACTTGTCCATTGATATAACCATTTTCAGGCCATATATATTTCATAGATGGGTCGGCAGGAAATCTTGGCAAGGAATGGACCATCCAAAACCCCTCACTGCTATCAAATAAAAGAGCACCTGGAAAATGGGAAATATGGGAAAAGTACATAATAGACGTTTGCTGTAACGGGCTCGTAACCTTAACATAATGCTGTACTATCTTTGACAAGGATTTAAAGTTGAAGGTTGAGCGGCATCATTTAAAGTTTTGTAGACGTTTCACGTTAGTTCTCTATTAAGCTCCCACGGAAGACATAAATTCATATATCACGCAGAACGGTAGTTATTGCACAATGGCAAGCATTCATCGAAATTTAGAAAAAAAGTAAGAAGAGACTGAACTCAACAAGATGCAAATGTGGTATCGATATATTGATGTATCATAAACGTATGGCAAGTGCTCTTTTGGAAAAAAACGCCATTTTATTGATTTAATTGAAATATACTAGTATTAACCTTTTGCGTGAGCGGTGTGACTACTGCCACCATCTGGTTCCTGGTCACTGTACAACATATACTCAACATTACTCTGAAATAACCACAAAAATTACAGTTATGCCTACATTACCTTACACGTAATTTGTTTTAACACTGCAAGATCCGAGGTGCAAACTTTTTATAGACTACCCCTCGCTACGTATTTAAGTGTTGCGAGTGTAGCGAAGGCTAGGAAAAGAAGTCTAATTACAGAGAAATATATCAATGCGCAGCCTGTTTTAGATGGGACTATTTTCACATAGGGGTCTTGTATGGAACAGTTCGATCTTCCCATCGATTTACATATCGTGAATAATTATTCCTTTCATAAGAGAAAGAAAGTTTAGAGTAGTAAAATAGACAGGGTCAACGGAACTTTGTTTAAAGGACCAGGGACCCCTACGAATAATATAAAAACTATACTAGGGTACGTTGGCGATGGATGAAAGCTTAAACATGATAATTTTCAAGATATGTTGAGGTGATGTATGTAGATATTCAGTATGGAATACAGCATTCAAGTTGTAAAAGAGCAGTCGCGTCGTTAATTGCCAGAGAGACACCAATCTTGTAGCGTAGTTAAGAACGTGTAGCGAGGTGTAACCAAGTCTAGGAGTAAAATTTTGTGAAAATTGGAGAAGGGGGTGTAGCGAACGTAACGAAGTGTAGCGAGGTGTAAGGGGCTGTAAGATGGTCACTTTTTACTCGCCAGAGAGACACCAATCTTGTAGCGTAGTTAAGAACGTGTAGCGAGGTGTAACCAAGTCTAGGAGTAAAATTTTGTGAAAATTGGAGAAGGGGGTGTAGCGAACGTAACTAAGTGTAGCGAGGTGTAAGGGGCTGTAAGATGGTCACTTTTTACTCGCCAGAGAGACACCAATCTTGTAGCGTAGTTAAGAACGTGTAGCGAGGTGTAACCAAGTCTGGGAGTAAAATTTTTGTGAAAATTGGAGAAGGGGGTGTAGCGAACGTAACTAAGTGTAGCGAGGTGTAAGGGGCTGTAAGATGGTCACTTTTTACTCGCCAGAGAGACACCAATCTTGTAGCGTAGTTAAGAACGTTGTAGCGAGGTGTAACCAAGTCTAGGAGTAAATTTTGTGAAAATTGGAGAGGGGGTGTAGCGAACGTAACGAAGTGTAGCGAGGTGTAAGGGGCTGTAAGATGGTCACTTTTTACTCGCCAGAGAGACACCAATCTTGTAGCGTAGTTAAGAACGTGTAGCGAGGTGTAACCAAGTCTAGGAGTAAAATTTTGTGAAAATTCGAGAAGGGGGTGTAGCGAACGTAACGAAGTGTAGCGAGGTGTAAGGGGCTGTAAGATGGTCACTTTTTACTCGCCAGAGAGACACCAATCTTGTAGCGTAGTTAAGAACGTGTAGCGAGGTGTAACCAAGTCTAGGAGTAAAATTTTGTGAAAATTGGAGAGGGGGTGTAGCGAACGTAACTAAGTGTAGCGAGGTGTAAGGGGCTGTAAGATGGTCACTTTTACTCGCCAGAGAGACACCAATCTTGTAGCGTAGTTAAGAACGTGTAGCGAGGTGTAACCAAGTCTAGGAGTCAAATTTTGTGAAAATTGGAGAAGGGGGTGTAGCGAACGTAACGAAGTGTAGCGAGGTGTAAGGGGCTGTAAGATGGTCACTTTTTACTCGCCAGAGAGACACCAATCTTGTAGCGTAGTTAAGAACGTGTAGCGAGGTGTAACCAAGTCTAGGAGTAAAATTTTGTTAAAAATTGGAGAAGGGGGTGTAGCGAACGTAACTAAGTGTAGCGAGGTGTAAGGGGCTGTAAGATGGTCACTTTTTACTCGCCAGAGAGACACCAATCTTGTAGCGTAGTTAAGAGGTGTAGCGAGGTGTAACCAAGTCTAGGAGTAAAATTTTGTTAAAATTGGAGAGGGGGGTGTAGCGAACGTAACTAAGTGTAGCGAGGTGTAAGGGGCTGTAAGATGGTCACTTTTTACTCGCCAGAGAGACACCAATCTTGTAGCGTAGTTAAGAACGTGTAGCGAGGTGTAACCAAGTCTAGGAGTAAAATTTTGTGAAAATTGGAGAAGGGGGTGTAGCGAACGTAACGAAGTGTAGCGAGGTGTAAGGGGCTGTAAGATGGTCACTTTTTACTCGCCAGAGAGACACCAATCTTGTAGCGTAGTTAAGAACGTGTAGCGAGGTGTAACCAAGTCTAGGAGTAAAATTTTGTGAAAATTGGAGAAGGGGGTGTAGCGAACGTAACGAAGTGTAGCGAGGTGTAAGGGGCTGTAAGATGGTCACTTTTTACTCGCCAGAGAGACACCAATCTTGTAGCGTAGTTAAGAACGTGTAGCGAGGTGTAACCAAGTCTAGGAGTAAAATTTGTGAAAATTCGAGAAGGGGGTGTAGCGAACGTAACGAAGTGTAGCGAGGTGTAAGGGGCTGTAAGTGGTCACTTTTTACTCGCCAGAGAGACACCAATCTTGTAGCGTAGTTAAGAACGTGTAGCGAGGTGTAACCAAGTCTAGGAGTAAAATTTTGTGAAAATGGAGAAGGGGGTGTAGCGAACGTAACTAAGTGTAGCGAGGTGTAAGGGGCTGTAAGATGGTCACTTTTTACTCGCCAGAGAGACACCAATCTTGTAGCGTAGTTAAGAACGTGTAGCGAGGTGTAACCAAGTCTAGGAGTAAAATTTTGTGAAAATTGGAGAAGGGGGTGTAGCGAACGTAACGAAGTGTAGCGAGGTGTAAGGGGCTGTAAGATGGTCACTTTTTACTCGCCAGAGACACCAATCTTGTAGCGTAGTTAAGAACGTGTAGCGAGTGTAACCAAGTCTAGGAGTAAAATTTTGTGAAAATTGGAGAAGGGGGTGTAGCGAACGTAACGAAGTGTAGCGAGGTGTAAGGGGCTGTAAGATGGTCACTTTTTACTCGCCAGAGAGACACCAATCTTGTAGCGTAGTTAAGAACGTGTAGCGAGGTGTAACCAAGTCTAGGAGTAAAATTTTGTGAAAATTGGAGAAGGGGGGTGTAGCGAACGTAACGAAGTGTAGCGAGGTGTAAGGGGCTGTAAGATGGTCACTTTATGGAGGGAGAGGGGGTTTAAGAATGTAGCTGCGTTTGCATGATGTTAATTCAAGTAATACAACAAAAAGTTACAGAGTGTTGTTAAAAATGTTTACAAATTACTCGAACATATTTAATTTCAAAAATTGTCACTTGTATAGTGCCCTGTAGCCTCTATAGAGAACCTTTTCAGATTATTCAAATAACAGAAAATTCCCCAAAACGTCATTCTTTCTTCTTCGACCAAAACCCTCGATCTTAGGTAAATTCTGTAACCTTCGTACGGAGCTATTTAACCTCTCGAAGGCATGGCAATGTGAAGCTCACCGAGCACTCGCACATGCGTAATTATTAACAAAAACACTTCATATAGTACGCAAATACAAACACAGCAACTAACTTATACATCCGTAAATTGTGAAACAGATAGCCTTCCGACAGTAAGTGCATAAATTGGTTCTTAAGTATCGATGCCCTTATATTATCAGGAAGAGCATTTTCAATAAGGCATATTTTTGTCAAAAAACACTGATAGTTTCATCAAAATTTGTGACATAGAGCAGCTTTTGAAAAGGATATTATTGTATTATTGCTCTGTGACAGTGATTAACTTGCAGAGGATAAAATCATCAAAGTAAACCGCGTATATAAAGAAATGGCATCTTTATCAAGAACAACAAGTGGAACTGAATTAAAGCGCAGTGGTCGTCGCACTGCGCATGCTCCTGAGGGGTCCCCCCCCCCCCCCCCCCCCCCTTGTTGACAACATATCCGAGAATGCCGCATGAGGTTACGGGTTGATTATTATGTTTGCGATATTGTCGATAATATGGCGGCTGATTTGTCACAAGCATACCACCTTTCCAAATCTAACACGCAATAAAAGGTCAATTAATCTGAGTTAAATATCTTCTGAATATTGAACAGTAATTACACGCTGGATTGAGATCACATTTGATCATGATTTCCTTGAATCAGTTGAACGGGCCTCGCTCGAGCCATGGAGCTGAGTGTATGTCAACGCGGTGACCTTCTCCATTATCGAAGCAACAACACCTCCCTTGTGCTGCTCTGGCTTGCCGATCATGGTCTTGAGTGTAATTTTTGTGTTTAGGCATTGTGCTTGTTCCTGGTCTTCATATATATACAATGTTGATCATTTTAGTGATGCATTTTTACTGTGCTGTACATAGCATTGTGTACAACCAGCGTGACCGCGTGATCAAACCCATTTGTTCACTGTGACTGCGTGCAGTAAACTCGGCGACATAATGTGCAGAGTGTCTCAATGTTCGTAGCCTTACATGAGTTTATAGATAGAAATACACCACTGAAGTTCGTTTCCGATCTTAATATTTTACTATTGCATGATGTTGAGTCTTACAAAGGCGTTAACAAAGTGAGGGACCGCCCCCATCTCACTCCAATTGAAGTTGGCAAGACTTCTGTTTACAAACATTTATGTTTATCAACAAAAAAATCGCGCACGGGCAGCGCGACGACCACTGCGCTTTAAATTTCCTAAATACCACTCATACGTCATGAATCGGCTCTTCAATATATTTCATTTGCAATTTACTCAAACAATGACAATGAGAATGCAACATCGACGATGGACAGAGAGACAGACACTGAACAAATTAGGAAAATACATGTACAGCTGTTTTGCAGTAAAACAACGAAAACATCAAGAAGCCTCAGATCAGAGTGCCATGCACCAAAAGATGAAACTTCTCTATAAAATCATAAACATTGCGGAAGGTGGTACACGGATCGGTATTAGCTGTTCAGTGTTTCCTTACCTGCCCAGTGTCTGTTTTCTCTGAAACAACAGCACTCAATAGCTTGAAATTTAATTTTAAAGTGTACATGCAGGTTTGGTCTATGACAGTTTTTCTGAGATATTAATGTTATAGCTCAAGAAATATGAAATTGAGTTCGAACAAGAAAAGAATTAATAAAAAAAGCCAAAACTACCCGACCAAGATTTGTTTACATTTCCCAAAAATATAGCCTTACTGGGTGGCAAACCTAAGTTGTTTAAGGAAAAGCCAAGTTGATCAATTGGTATACAAATAAACATAGGGAGTGATCGCTCTATGACTTTAAAATTTTGTCATTTGTTTTTATGTTGTTGTTGTGCTAGTTTGCTGAACCAAGTTGATGACATAACTAATAGGCAATTGTACAAACATAATCCTAATAGTAATAAAAAATTCTAAAATAAGAAAGTATTTTCGCTGTAGTCTTATAATAATGTCGTATGAGCAAACTGTCGTTGCAAACAGCATTTTCATCTTTTTGTGTCCAAAAAATTTAGTTTGATCCTGAAAGGGGCTGAAAACATACTCAATTCAACTCAATACAACTTGAAATTATAAAGGTGGGTTGATCATGTCAAATGAGGGAATGGAAGGGATAGGAACAGGAATACCCGTGGTGTGCCGAATATGACTCCGTTCTACGACTAGGGCGATGTTCGGCCTCTGAAATAAACCATTTCATAGACAGATTGAAATATATGTGAGATGACAACTTTCACACCTCGGGTAGCATTCATTGATTAACCGATCGACCGGTAAGTTATAGGGTTGACCAGCTTCTTTGATAATGAGTCATGCTGTCGAGCGTCTGCAATGTCGCATTTGTCGTAGAAAAGGCGATACAATCTATACAAATAGAAGAAAGAAATTAGGCTAATCATCAATTTTCAAACGTTTCTTCACGTTGATGAAGCGCGCTTTGGCCCTTTTCGAAATGAACAAGTTTTCAACGCCGGTGAAACTATGAGAAATTGGTAAAAACTCTTGTGAAGATGGTACTTTGCGGACAGTCAGTATTTTCATATACAAATGTCATTGTAAATGATAGTTATCTTAGAAAAATGCCTATTTTCATTGATGTTAGGTAACTTGTGTGATGCCGATCACCTTTCAAAACTGCAGGTGGGAATTGGCGACTGCAACCTTATTTCCAATTTGCCATTTTCCGACTTCCTATTTGAGTTTAGGCGTGGTCTATGCTAAGAAGAGGCGGAGCACGAGACGAGTTATCATGACAACTAGATTGATGTCTAAGCATTCCCGCGAATATTACGATTAAGCTAATCACAATTTCATGAATGTTTCATCGTTACATTCCTGGCACTTCGCCACCTAATTATGAATCAGCCTATTCCCGACAGTGTACATATTTGGAAGTATATCCGATATAAATGAAAGGATTGACATGATTGAATTGTTCATTTTCGCCACCGGTATGCTCATGCAACTTCTCCGGTGCAAAATTAATATATGAAGTTGATCAACGGGCCGCGCTCTATCATTTCGTTAAAATACTAGCGCTCCTTTCGTACCTTATTACTGTGATGAGGGAACTAATAAATTGTACATATTTTAGAAATATATTTTTTACTATAACCCAAATGGGATTCGAACCCCCACACACTCACGGCAACATCGCCTAGCTGCTAGGCCTCACACAAAACCAGTCGGCTACCGTTTCCAAGAACATTAATTTAAATAATTTTATTCAGCCACAGGAAGTTTTTCCTATATCTTGAAATGCCATGACGGTCAAGATATTTAACATCGGGACTGTAAAGATGTTCACCTTGACTGAGTTCCTGCTGCTCCTCCCGGTTTACGTTGAACCGTTGGCTGTCGAAATTGAGATGCCAACACTCCGCTGTTATCATCTGCTGAGCCGTAATATCCACTAAACAATCAAATCTGCGAAAGTTGAAACATTAATTGACTTGCGGGAGGTCAGATCCAAGCACATCTGATAGCCACGACACTGGTTGATAATATTAGTGATATATGTCAACGTCACTGTTTGGTTCATTGTTTTGATTGATTTCGAGGTGTCCATTATTTACGTTCCGGAGGGAATTCCCAATAGACCACGCCTAAACTCTAATAGAAATTAGGATATGGTTGACTTTTGGAAAGTAAGAAAATAATCGGGTGTTAGCTAAGCAGCATTTTGAAAAAGATATGATTTTCAAATATTGAATGAAGTTTTCCAAGCAAAATTCTGATTTGCCGCAATGTACCATCCTCACCAATCCTTTTCCCTATTTCTCACACTTTAACTTGTGGCAAAATTTAATATATTTAGAAAAAGGCTGAAATGCTCTTCATCTGCTCGCCTAAAATATTTTAAATTAAATTTTGATAATTACCCTTCATTTTATTTTTAATTGAATAGCTACATTAGAAAATGAACTCACTGCAAAGTTCCACGGATTCGATACTCGGCGCGCTTGCCCTTTTTCTTTCTTTCGTTTAACACGATACACAGTAAACCGGCCGTTACAATTTCCATTTGCACTTTTAAATGGTTTTCAAACCTATACACTCAGAGTCTAGTCTTGCGTTTAGCCGAGCGTTGTCAGTGGGTTAGAAAAACGAAGTATGGTCTCCGTTCTTTCGAGTTGACAAGCAACCTTGCTATTTTAGTTGTACAATAAAACGGCTTTTGTTCCGTTTTTTCATGTAAGATTTACACCCTCAGATACGCATCGTGTGTAAGGGATAAGGCGAATATAATATTTCGTTTCTTGCGTTATTCAAGTTGGAGGATATAGCCCCAATGTTTTCGCCCATAAAAGCATCAATGTTTCTGTAACGTTGGCTCAAGCAACGAGTTTTCATTCATCTGTTCAACTGTCAGGACTCAACGGGTTTATTTATAGAATGAAATGCGTCTATTTCCTTTGTAAATTCATGGAACCTCACTTGAGATTATTCTTGTTACAGAAGAGGAATAGGAGAAAGATGGACTATTGCAACTTTTAATTTCCTACTGTACTTACTTATTGTTGTACTGTTACAGTATGGGAAATAAACGACGTACTGTTATACAAACTTGAGAAGAGAGCTGGGAGGGTTATATTGGTAGTACATGTTACGGTGTCTTCTCGCTTCCTTCTTTCACGTCAATGGGCTATCTATGGATTTACTTATTAATTATTTTGTCGCTGTTCAGACATTTAAATAATGAATGGCTTTTCACCTGATTATTTACAGTTTCCACGTTTTTAGATGTATCATTTCAATACTTGAAGTTCTGGCAACGCTGATTTGTACATTCCAACTTTTCAGACAGCAGCTAGATATGTAGTTTGTACTTCTACAATTGGATATAGTATTCCTTCGTCTATATAGGAATACCGAAAGTTTGCCACAGTTCAAAGCGCAGTTACGTAGTTTTGTAAATGATAAGTTTAAGAAAAAAGGCTTCGATTAGATTTCATTTGTTATTGTTAACTTTCGTATTTATATTAAATAAAGTCAAATTTGTATTTTCCTTATTTTTGCACTCGGAAGTCTCTGATGTAAATTATGATTTCAAATGGCAGAAAATGTAAAATATGTAAACTATTTACAACCTTGATACACATAAACATCGATCTCGTCATCCCGACAGAGAGGAGAGAGAGAGAGAGAGAGAGAGAGAGAGAGAGAGAGAGAGAGAGAGAGAGAGAATTGAAAAGCCTATGGAATATACTTGTTGGAGACCAAACCTGCTAAAATCACCTTCAGCTTTGCTATTTCAATACCAAATACAGTTTTAAATTACCATAGAAAATGCTTACTAAATAACCACATTGTATACTCTATGTTCCTGAAGGTATAAAATAAGAACAAGTTTTTTCACAGTATTTATTAATTTTGTTCACGTCATCACAATCTGAATATATAATGGTACTGAACTCAATGGAACTTTCATGCCAAATTTCAACCAGCATCGGAAGTGATTGTTGTAGGGATATTTTTACCAAGATCGACAAAGAAAAATAATAAAAATATCAGAATTGTTTATCTCATTCTAACATGCAATGTATGTATGACAACATTTGTAGGGATTTACAAACCTAATTTCCAATCAATACAAGGAACTATTTCTGTATTTTTTCCCGTCAAAAATTCCGAAAAAAACTTCACAAAAACACAAAATTGAAGATATTTCTCTGAAGCTAGAGCCTCTTGTGTTATATAGAGAACTTTCTGTGACATATGTGTTGATGAAGGAGGACATCTTTGACAACCATTCCAGGCTAGCCTGACCAAAAATGGCAAAAGTAGCTGCAAAAATACTTGATTACATATGTCATCATAATTTTGACATATTAAATTAAGATCATCCATGGGAATATGTCTACCGAATATCAAAGTTATCAGACGAGTACTTTTTGAGAAACAATTATTTAAACCCAAAAATGACAAAAATTTTCCCCAAAATACAAAATTGTGGATATCATCAGACTTTCAATACATCACATTTCGATTAAGCTTATGAACTATTATACCAAATATCAAAGCTATCATATGAGTAGTTTTTTGACCAAAAATTTTGAGAAAATGCCCAAATATTACCAACAAGAGATTTCACTACAATTTGGATAAACTTGACTATAGTCATCCCATGGAACATGGATACCAACTTTCAAAGCAATCGGACAAGCCGTCTCAGGGAAAATTTTTTGACTAAACACTGAAAAAAGCAAGTCATTGACAATGACATAGTCCCCACTTGTAATAGGAGTATTAGTCTTGATGGGGCAGGGAAATGTGGTCATTAAGAAGTATCACTGGAGTGTATATGTTGAGATCTATGGGCACATAGGTCTATGTCGTTGTTCCCAATTTGAAACACATGAGGCATGTCTAAGTTGTGGTTCTAAATCGGGAAAAAAGATCAGACCTCTAGCTGTATTGGCCAAGCAAGAAATACATATGTGCTTAAAAATGAGGTACAAGATGTGACATCTGAAGGTCTAACATCCTATCAAAATTGGAGGGTATAGAACTTGTGTGTATATATATATATATATATATATATATATATATATATATATATATATATATATATATATATATATATATATATATGTATATGTATATATAATCAAGGTCAAAGGTCATTGAGGTCACGTGACATTTTCAAAAAAAATTGTATTGCTAATTAATCCCTACATGCCAAAAATCAGACCTCTAGCTCTATTCGCTTGCCAAGAATTAGATATGTGCATAATTAATGAGGTACAGTATGTGCCGTCATAAGGTCTCCCATCATACCAAATATGAAGAGTGTACCACGTGTGGTTACTGAGTTATGGACAAATATGTATATTTCAGGTCAAAGGTCATTGAGGTCACATGACGTTTTGTCAAAAAAATTGTATTGCTAAGTTATCCCTTTATACCAAAAATCAGACATCCAGCTCTATTGGCTCGCTCAAAATTAGATATGCACATAATTAATGAGGTACAATAGGTGGCGTCATAAGGTGTCCCATTACACCATATATGAAGGGTGTAGCACTTGTGGTTACTAAGTTATGGACAAATATGTATATTTCAGGTCAAAGGTCACTGAGGTCACGTGACATTTTGTCAAAATATCTGAGATATCTGCGTGAACGGATGGACGAACAGATGGAGGAACGGACTGACATGACCCAATCTATAAGCCCCTTGACTTCATCCAGGGGGACTAAAAACTGTGTCACTCCATCCTTTTTGCAATATGAATACGATGAGAAATGGAGTTTTAAACAAAAAAGTCCTCTAACACGGCCAAATTTGATCGCATTGTGAAACAAATCGACGTGCATCTGTATGGGGTAGGGTACTGTCCTTGTGCAAAGTTTGAAAGAAATTGACCAGGGCATGTCTGAGATATCTGTGTTAACAGACGGACGCACAGACGCACGGACGGACGCACTGACAGACTGACGGACAGACATGACCCAATCTATAAGTCCCCCGGACTTCGTCCGTGGGGACTAATAACCCCAAAAATGCAAACATACATATTTCACCTCAATTTGTACACTCCTTACTCTGTAACTTACTTAGTATACCTAAAGGAACCTGCGTACACCACGTTTCAACCCAATATGACCTAAGGTTACAGAGTTTTAGCAAGCTGCCGCATTTTTCCTTTATTCCCCTAATTTGCATATTTTTGGCACCGACATTTGAACAAATTCTCAACTACACCCCTGGGTGCACCTGTACTTGAAATGCTAAGATGGTAGGTGCTGCGGTTTAGGAGTTTCTAATCTTAATTGACATACATACACACACACACGCACACACACACACGCATGCACACATACAGACATACATACATACATACATACACAGATATGCAAATGAACTGATTCATCTTATAAGATAGCCTCTCACTGATTTTGTACATATACCAAATGTGAGGTAAAAATGTTTCTGTTTCCTGAAAACCATGGCTTTCTGAAAATCTTAGAGAAATTGCAATAAATTTGCCTGTTTCCATTGAAAAATTCTACAAGTGAAATTCCACACTGAAAGATCTACATCTGTACATCATTTTTAGGAACTGTGCTATGACGTGTTATCAAATTTGATGCAGTATTTCTTAACGTATTACGATTATAAGTAAATTTCATTAAATATGCAAATTAGACCTTAATTATCATGATACTGGTAAATGTCTTTGCACACTATTACAGGACTAGATTTTGTAAACTTTGCAGAATTTCTATACACATCTTAATTATGAAAATTCATCAAATATGCAAATTAGCAATTAATTGACTTAACACTGCTAAATGCCATTGCACACTATGGTGGTCCTGGGAGATCAACATCTGTACCACATTAGTCAAATTTGATGCAGGATTCCTTACATTACACTTATCATAAATATTCATTAAATATGCAAATTAGCAATAAATTGACAAAATACTCATGTAAATCTTTGTCTGTTATCAGAGTTGTGTGACCAACACCAGTACTAAATTTCATCACCATCTTTCTAGAAACCTAGCTTTTTCAAAATTCACTAATCATGCAATTTAGTACTAATTATTCACGCCACGCCAAAAATAATGGTTTTGCATATGTATTTCATAGTTTTATGTCCTTGTACCAAGTATGAAAAGAATTGGCTCAGGCATGTCTGAGATACCTGCATGCACAAATGCACAGACTCATGCAACCATAAGTCCCTCACTGAACTTACCTCCGTGGGGACTAAATGTGTGTACACAATGCAACAAGACCTCTAATATGTGATATTTCTTTGAAAAAATATCATATAGAAAATATAGTTTTACTGTACATAGAAAGGTAACTGATTTTTTTTTTGGAGAATATACATTTTCATGACACGTAAACGTTTACTTAAATTTTTCTTGAAAACATTAATGCTTTCTATGATAAAATATGCATAATATCTCTGACACATTGAAATTTGTGGGATTCAAGATTGATCAACTTGCCATTTGGCACAGTGTATGAATGTGATATTCAAGATGGCTTACATCTATTTGAATATATTCCAATACATTTTAAAAAACACTAGAGAAACACATACCCGGTAGATCATCCTACGATATGACAGAGACAGAAATACATGTTATGCTGTATAAAAGCTTGTTAGGAGGTTTTATTTACCATTAAAATATCTGTATTACATTGTAAAAGAGTGATACACAATCAACCAAGTGTTCTTACATATGCAGGCCTTGGAAAAAACTAACATATATTTTCCTTAATTACAAAGGTTACAAATGCAATGTAATTTGAACTACTGGAGGAATCAATTAAATCTTACATACGTGAGGAAGTTTCAAGTATACATGTACATCAGTGTACAGCTGATACAATGTCAATCCTGCCAATTGGGGATGAGATCATTATCCCATGTAAATCAGCATGCAGTATTGTGATAAAAGTCTTTACTGTGTAACAAGAGAATTTCACAATACACAGCTTTAATACTTGGCTGCATATTTTTACAGGCATACCAATGGGAACATAAAGCCTAAGACTGACCATTGTACATAATCTGAAATATTCTGAGGAAAATGATGCATCATACCTATAGCTGCATAAAACAGGTTCACAAAGTTTTCTATTCTCAAATATGTTGCTTCTAACCAACTGAACTGGGGTCCACTAGACCTATTCAAAGTATTGGTTGTTATGTTGTAAAGTTGGTTGTAAAGTGACCTAGTGACTGACAGAGCCCTGCTGTGGAGTCCAGAGAATAACTATGTGTGACAAATTTGTTGGTATGTACCTGTCGGTTTCAGTGAGTGTTTTTCCAAGGATTTGGAAAGGTGGGACACTGTGATCTATGATGGTTAAAATAGGGGGGGGGGGGGGGGGGGGGGTCACTGAGTGAGTGAAGCACAGCAAAGTCACTGAGGAAGAAATGTAGTGGAGGCTTTTTCCAATTGACAATGATGTCATGAATACATTCATTTCTAAACAACATGGAAACTCTCTTTTAATGGTTTGTGACATATTGGTAGCATTAAAAGTTCTCATTTGTAAGCAAGTGAATGGCAGCGGATAGAGCTCAACTGTATTATGTAGAGTGTAGAGACTATTTCTGACACTTATTGATGAAGAGGGTGGAAATCTTTGCTAGCTCATTTCAGGACAGCTGTAAAAATTCACAATGTCACATTAAGATCATCCCTAAGAACATGTCTGCCAAATATCAAAGCTATCAGATGAGTAACTTTTGAAACACAAATATTTTGACCAAAAATGGCAAAAATTGACCAAAAAATACGAAAATTGAAGATTTCATCAAATTTCAATATATCACACTAAGACAACCCCTAGGAACCTGTATACCTAATATCAAAGGCATCAGACAAGTAGTTTTGAGAAACACATTTTTTGACCAAAAATGGCAAAAATAGCACCAAAAAACAAAATTGCAGATTTCGTCATATATTCAATATATCATATCAAGTTTATCTGTAGGAACCTGTATACTAAATATCAAAGCTGTCAGATGAGCGGTTTGATGAAATAAAGTTTTGACCAAAAATGACAAAAAAATTCCTTAAAAATACAGATTTGCACATATCATCACAATTTGAACAAATCTAAGTTGGGCTATCCCTTGGGATCTGTATACCAAATAATAAAGCTGTCTGACCAGCGGTTATGAAGAAGAAGATTTTTTACCAAAAACGCCTTTTTTGGCACTAATTTGGATATTTTCAACAATATCAAAAAATTGAAAAAATTGGTTCTCAAAATCATATAAATCATCTACACAACAAATATCAAATCAGTAAGTATGGCGTTTCTCAAGATATTTGAGAGGACGGACGCCTCACAATTAGACATACATACATATACATACATACATACATACATACATACATACATACAGACAGACGCCGGACGGATACCCATCCCAATAGCTTCTATAGACTATAGTAGCTAAAAATAAGCTCATTCACACTAACTGCAGAGCTAAAATAGAATTTAACCATTTGATTCCATGTCTGTTCTTTTTAAAGTTATATTCCTTGGAATACAAGTAACAAGTACTGATAACATATATACTTGTAAATATCTATTTTTCATAAGCTTGTCAGACTGCTAAAGGTGTGCTTGTGATTTCTGATAACATGAATTTTTACTTATTGCAAGCAATAGTTTTGATCTCCAAAGCAAGTTTCAGATGTAGTTTTGAGCTTTTGCTCTTGATAATGGAATGGGACTTCATGTACTGTATTCACGAGTTAGTCCAATTTGCAATAATCTGCAACATAAATCTCTGTACCCTGTCCACAAGTTGACATTGCCTGAAATCCATATCGCACAAGCTTGAAGATATGTCTCCTTGGAAGCCATCATTGTTTACAGCCTGGGGGGGGGGGGGGGGGGGGGTGTCAGAGGAATGTGAAGGGGGTCACTCAAAATATTGAAAGCTATAAGGGGGGGGGGGGGTTACTCAAAATGTTGAGAGAAAGAAGGCGGTTACTCAATTTTTGGTGCAAAATGTATTGAAACACGTACCTCTCAGATTGCACCACTTCACACATCAATTTCTACAAATTTTTACTCAGTAAAATTACACATTGAAAACACCCCTGAGATTACGCCAAACTGCACCAATGCACACTACAATTTCTCAAATTTTTCCATGCAAGGGAGAGGAGCAAGCCCGTCGGACACTTTCCCCATCAGCCTTCCGCATGTTCTTCAATCAGTACTTTCAAAGTCTACCCTATCAGATATCCCAGTGAGGACCCTGTCATGATACCCATCCATATTAAACAATACTGTATGTAGTTGTATACTGGTTATAGTGTGACCTTTGACATCTATGTTTTGTTGTGACTTTGAATTTCATTTTGTTGGTTTCACCTTTTTCAACCGTCATGAGATAACCAATGATTATCTAGCAGGGTACACTAGGATTTGAATGGTCTTTACTATTGCTGTATTTATGTAAATTATAGAAATACATGTATTGAAATTAACCCTTTTCCTGCCAAGTCCATTTTTCACCGCCAGGTCAAGATGGTTAAAATTAATGAAACACAACGTATTCCATATGATGTATTTTAACATAATACTGTACATTTGAAGGCTGTTGAAAACATCATACTGTGAAGTTGATTTTTTTGGACAAAAGATGCTATAACATACCAAGCCAAGTGGGTGAAAATACGTCATTTTTTTGCTCAATACCACTTTTTACTGACTTGGCTGATGGGGAAGTGATACAGTTATTACCGTCTGGCAGGAAAAGGGTTAAGTTTTCAAAAGTGAGTGTGGGGGGGGGGGGGGTCAGTCAAAATTTCCATGTAAGAGAGAGGGGGTTACTCAAATCATCATGGTTTGGGGGGGGCGGGTACTTGAAATTTTAGAGTTTCCAACAAAATTCCTCCAACATCCCCCCCCCCCCCCCAGGCTGTAAATAATGACAGCTCCCAATGAAATTTGGGCTGCAGTGTAGCTGTATCTTTTGATGAATTTTCACAATTTTTTTAATATCAACTCTAGTTTCTTGTTCTTCTTCTGAAAGCTTATGGGAAACAAGTACCTATATATATCATACATGTGCACATTGCAATGTTATTGACCAGTATATGTAAATCTGGGTCCTGATTGACATGTACACCTCTGGAGCAGAAAAAGTGATAATGGAATGTTTATAAACAATCATCACAAGTGACAATTACCTACAGGTTGTTATTATACTACAGAGATCACCATGATACTGAGGGGAGGCATGAAATAATAATTGTGTTTTCTCAGTGCTCTGAAAGTTGAATTTTTCCTCTCTTTGAGCTGGACTACCTTAAACAGTTCTGTGTACAAGCTGTAATATGATGATGCTTAGTATTGCGGGTTATATCTGTTAAGTTGCCCACTGTTCGTCTGTGGTAGGTGTAGTGGTTTAGGAGTTTTTGATCCTAACATACATGTACATACAATCTGTGTGCTGAGCAGTGTAAGGGTTACGTCTGTCCACCATACTGACTAATAGGAAATCCTCTACCAAATGGAGGTGCAATCCACTGTCTTCATCTTGAGAAAACTGTCCCTGGTAGCTGGTTCCTTTCTTTGCGGTAAAATGCTGCCTTAAAGTCGGTTTTGGATTTATCTTGCTTCCTCTTCTGCATGGATATACACACCTGTTCCCTAACATAGTAATAATAATAAACTCATGGAAGACAATCATGGACCAATCATGGAACATAAAACATATAATTTCTCTTCACAAAAAGTTAGTTTATTTGTGTGTTAAATATCAAAGAATTCTTGTGTAAAAAAAAAACAAATAAATTTATTTTTCTCTCCGCTATATACATATTTCTCTAACGTAGACATCTCAACCACACCGTTTTCTTCTTGCTCAACCAATGTCCTGCGCAGTTTAAGAATGAGAATTGCTGTAACATGTATGCTGTGTATAGTATCTGGATGGATTAGTGTTAAGCTGATGACCTACATAGTTGCTGCTGGCAATGTCAATTAAAATACAGAAATGTATCAGTGAACCTGTGTTTCTAATTAGTATTCTTGTAATCGTAAACATGCTAGCTATATAAAGACAATTAAAATACAGAAATGTATCAGTGAACCTGTGTTTCTAATTAGTATTCTTGTAATCGTAAACATGCTAGCTATATAAAGACAACTAATATAAAACACTTTGTGCAAGTTACAAGATACCAGTTCCAGCACATCTTTGCAACAACCACTTGTGTATATATTCTTGGGAGTAAGGACTGAAAAGGAAAAAACTTACCTGTTGTTTGATCATTTCCATTCATCTTTCATTGTAAATGTCATGACAAAGTCCTATTCAAAGCCCTCCACTTTGTTCTTTACTGCTCTTTGTCAAGGCAATGGTATTTCTCATCCTTGACATTGCAGCATTCACTGCTGATCCTGAATTGTAAACACATAGACTCATGATTACTAACTCTTTAAATGACAATGATAACCTGAATGATTAAAATACATTTGATGATGGGATGTTAATGAATTTCAAACACTCATAATGTCCTTAACCCTAATGATGATAAGCATTACACACATGTAAACATTCTAAATAAGATGACCCAGGTCTATCCACAATACAATTACTCAGCATCGCAGGTGACCCCGGTCAACCATCAACAAATACATGTACACGCTATGGAGATGATCCTGGGCAATCCAGAATACAAATACAGGTACACATTATTGAAGATGACCCAGGCCTATCCTGAATACAATTACAAATACAGGTACAGTGTTTTTATTGAAGATGACCCAGGCCTTTCCTGAATACAATACAATACAATACAGGTAAACATTGTTGAAGATGACCCAGGCCTATCCTGAATACAATACAATAAAATACAGGTAAACATTAATTGTTGAAGATGACCCAGGCCTATCATGAATACAAATACAGATACACATTATTGAAGATGATACAGGCCTATCCTGAATACAATACAGGTACAGACTGTTTGTATTGATGATAGACATTGGTCATCTCCCATTATGTATTCTACATAGGCCTGAGTCATCTTACATATACATACTGTGTGCATGTATGCGTATTGTGGATTGGCCTAGGTCATCTTCCGTTGCATATATTATGTGTATTTTGGATATGTCTGTGCCATCTTCCATACCATGTGAATGCATTTGGATTGAGGATAGGCCTGGGACATATTCCATATCGTGTGCATGTAGGCCTGGGTCATCTTCCATACCGTGTACATGTATTTGTGGATAGGCAGCGGTCACCTTCTGTCATGATGTGTACCAGTACTGAGTAACACTGTATTGTGGATAGGCATAGGTCATAATATTTGCATGAAGATATTGCCCAGGATATTGTCCAGTTGAATGTTTACCATGCTGAACAACAAGCAGCACACTGCGACATGCTAAGTCGTGTTCGATTGCAAGTAAGCAAAAACGATAATTGCACAGGTTGTCCGCAGAGTTGCAGGGTAGGACTAGTTACAAAAAATGAAAGTGTACCAGGAATAGTTTGCTGAATTTCCATGGCTAGTGTTTGAATAAGAGACGAATCAGTTTTTTTTTCTGTAAGACATCAAGTGGCCATTATAGGAAAAAATTGTGAGACTGGAACGAGAGTGACGCTTTCTCACAATTGGTGAGAATCTCTTAATTGCCATTCTCACTGCTATCGGTGAGAATAGTTTAATTCTCACCATTGAGCACTGAGAAATGCACTTCTTGATGAGATAATAGATTCTCACCGATGGGAATGGAAATTCTCTCTAAGCACTGTGAGAATGGTAATTTTTACAGTGAGAATCAACCAGACTAATCATTCACTGGTGAGAATCAACCAGACTCATTGTTCACTTGCGAGAATTAACCAGATTGTTTCACACCAGTTAACAACAAGTCTGATTCTCACCAATGAATGGTGAGTCTGGTTCATTCTCACCTTAAAAATTACCATTCTCACAGTGCTTAGTGAGAATTTCCATTCTAACTGGTGAGAATCTATTATCTCACCAAAGAGTACATTTCTCACTACTCATCGGTGAGAACTTTTGAATTCTCACTGGTAGCTGTGAGAATTGACAAGAGATTCTCACAAATTGCGGGAAAGCGTCACTTTCTCTCTCCAGTCTCGCAATTTATTCCTATACACCCAGTTTGATTTTGAAATTAAAGCATTCATTGTTTGGACTACCAATAGAAAGAGGCGACTGTTTACACCTAGTGTACAAAATGTGATTATCTGCAGTACACCTTCTCAAAGTGAACAGTTGGTTTAAAAATTAGACTCTGTGATTGGAGAACTGAAAGCACTTGATGACTGAGGCAGAAGGGAAAGGGTAGAAAGGAAACATCTTGAAGTTACCCTGTAAATAATGCAATACTTATGATACGTCTTGATACATTAAGTGCAAGTCACATAAGTGTGAAGCACACGGGAAATAAAATTTGTTGTGAATCTTATAAAGAAAGCAGTTTGTTCCATAAAAAATAGTTGTTTATTTTCATTGCCACTAACTATCTGTGGTTCAGGATGGTCCTACTTAAATTTGAAAATCACAAATGTCCCATGGACCTGGTAATGTATTACTTTGAATGGAAATGATTATGGGACCAGTTTAATGTCATATTGTTACTGTAGCAACTGATAGGACCTGAGTATACAGCTGTCAGTTGGCCAAAATCACAGATGAAATTATATGTAATTTGGATGGCTATAGTTCTAGCTAGTCAACGTTGGTCTCAATTAGCCAGAATGGCTTAGTGGTAAATTTAGCCAGTGGAAACACTGAACAGGATATATGTAAGTACAAACCTGTGCCACAGCAAGGACCCACTGCCTTAGGAAAGTAAATATATTGATGAAAAAACTCCCTCAATTCCATGGGTTTTTGCACTGCATTGATGACAACACCACCATCTCTGTTCAGTGTTGGCTGTTTGCATAGCCACACACTGTGTATTTGCTTTGCAATGGAGGATGGTATTGTCACCATGTTGTTTTCACCAGGTTGTCAGACCAGTATCCAATGACAATGGGACGCACTGCCTCAGTAAGGGATCTCGAATCTGACTGGGTGAAAAGAAAACATTAACAAGGATGTAATGTAAATATTATCTCCTGCACATTGCTGACATTACTTTACACATCAGTTCATTCTAAAACATGGCTTTTATATTCATTAAGATAAGAAAACTTGATTGTTTATGACTTCTGTAATTTTAATTAAACCTTTCATCACTGGTATAACTTTGCACCAAACCCATTGTAATCACTGATGATTGTGCACCTTTTTAAAGAAAACTATAATGTAGGTCAAGACGTGCATTCAAGCAAGTAGCAATAAATTCATTTATACATTTATTTCAAGGGAAGACCTGGAACAGGCTCCATAAAATATACATAAAAATATGAATGCATGAAGTACAATAAAACAATAAACAACACACAACAAACTATGTGAAACTATTAAAAATATGTACAAATTTAGGCATGACATTCTGACCAGGCATCTGAAACTTTGACAAGATAATGTGTTGTCAATGGCAGGGTTGGAAATGCACACATCAAAGTAGCCATACATCTTTGAAGAGCCAAGTACCTAAAACCATTGAGTTTTATACTGTGAGTCTAAAAAACAGTGCGAGTTCTAGTATTTGTAGTTTACTGAGGAACATCAAATTTAACATGAAACATGATTGGGGACAATCATACATATTATTAAAATATTCATATAAAAATATAGTATGTAAAAACAATCTTCGATGATAAGGTTAAAACGCTTGCAGAATTCTTCATAATTATTTCAGCTGTTAGGATGCTATGTTTGAAACAAAGGAACTTCATGAATTTCATTTGCACTTGCTCAATTTTTTCCTGTTGATTTTTTTGCCAAGGAGACTACAGTACAGACACATATTCTAACATGTATTATATAAGTTATGTACAGAGCGTCAAGGGAGTTGATGTTGAAGAAAGAACTACAACTCCGCCAAATATAACCGAGCATGCGAAAAGCTTAACTGATAATGAACAAGATGTGCAGGAAATTAAAAATAAAAAAATGACTAAAAATTTAAAACAAATCTTACCTGATGAAGCATTTGTAAAAGATCAGTTGTCAATCTTTTGATTCTTGTTCCTTCTACGTTCCACATACATATACCTCTGAGGCTTTACGACCAGGTTACATGAGGTATACTAACAGCTGTAGACAAATGTCAATGAATACAATTAGAATCTTGAGATAGTCCTATTTCTCACTGTCTGTACAATGGATACTCAACTTTATAATCATGGATATGTGTCAAAAGATTAGTAAAATCATACACTCATTCATTATGTATTACCATGCCACAAATACACAGTAATCATGGTTTGCTTTTATGTCCGTGAATATGAATAATAATGCTAACATTGAAACTTTTCAGCAAAAATGTAAATAGTCAATTGTACAACGATCATAATCAATCACAAAAACAAAATGAAGTGCTTGTGGGCCAAATTATACACTTTTTAAAAAATCTCCAGATTTGCCAAATTTTTAGGGTGGGCATGACTGTGCATCAATGCTTATTACATGCCTTGATGTGGGTGCAAATCAGTGAATTGATTTGAAAAGAACATCGGGGAGTTAGCGGGTCGGTGTGAACATAATGTACTGACTGGTTTTAATGGTTACCCCCATCTTCGCTTGCCAAGGTCTCCGCTCCGGGCAGCTGGATGCTTCCCGAAATCAGACCTTGGCTGATAGACCCCCTAAATCGTGTTTTTTAAAGCGCCACCACACGACTGTATGTGACCAGTAAATAGCCAATCAGATAATCGGTTACTACCAATGTAGTAGTATAGGTCTTTTCCACTTTTTTCTCGGTGTTACATTTACAAGTATTCGTGGTCACTGTTTACATTTCATGCTACTGAAATCTACTGCTGAAATAACCGATGTGTTCAAAACGTCAAAACAAAGGCCCAACTGCCAGCGCGTCGTACCGCAAGATATTCCCAGCTGTCGCTCAACTTGTAAGGTGAAAACATCAACCCGCCAAACTCAAAAGATCGCGGCGCGAAATAGAAAAGTTCTACCCGCCGAAGTAAATCTGTTAAACCACTCCTCCAATTTTGACCTCAAAATTTCACGATGAACCCATTACTCAGACGTTGTTCAGACATTGTGGTCCTTTCAACTGGCGCGGCCGACAGCTATTCTGTTGTTCATATCTTTGGAAAATTGTAAACATACGATGTTTGTGAGACGATGAACAGGATTTACCAGAACAGAACATCGACACGCCGCGGGAGAAACAACTACAAGCATGGCTCGAAAACATGGACTATGACTTTCTGAAATATGCTAGAACTGGAAATCAAAGAACCGGATTTTGTTTGGGTGTTGTTCAAAAAAAATTGACCTATTCATCTCAGCAAGCAATATACTCATCGGTGAATTTTTCATAGACAACAAACGTCAGTTTTTCAAAGTCATCTTCTGCACTATCACCATATTTATTCGTCGATTTTTTTTCTTTGGGAGATATCTAACGCTTCACACGATACAAAGCATTGCCATACATTTCGTAACCCTCGATCACTGAAACAGAACTTTTCGCCACCTCTCTGAATGACGACAAAATCGCCCGTAACTTTATCCCCACCACGCAGTAAGATTTCCCCATGCATGACAATTAAATCCTGTATTAAACTCGGGCAAGATTGCCTTCCCACTCCTAAATCTCCGTTTGAGCCATTAGGGTGTCACAGGACGAAGGTAAACCAGAGACTTGGTTCAAGTCGGTGAATTTTCAAAAAATAAAATGATTTGTAAAAGTTCCTCGTGTAAAATTTGGTAGCGATCGAACGCGTTTTTATTTAGTCTGTGCAGCTATAGCAGTAGTGAGTTAGTTTGTGCCGGGTAAAATTCCCCTGTATCGCGTTCACCCCACTCAACGCGTTCACATAATCCTACTCACACATTTCACATGAAAACAGAACACAGATCATTGCATTCCAGACGTTCACACAACTCACATGCTCACAATCACGCACTTGAACCAAGTCTAGTAAACCAGTGAGTAAATCGAGAGAAAAGCTGTGCACAAACAGTGCGGTGGTCGGCGTTTGGAAGGTAGGCGTGGTTTTCTCTTTGAGTGTAACGCGTGCTCTGATTGGTCCCGCCTGATTTTCTAATTCCATCAAACTCCTTAACGCAAAATAGTTGGGGTATCCCGCACGGCGTGGTTAGTGGAAGACTCCTGTCTGCTAACGAGCCGTGCGAGCGGACGATGTGGTTACCCGGGCAAGTGAAGCCCTTCAACGTTTTTAACATCCAAGTAGACACTTAATGAATAGATGTAAAATATACATGTGCACACTTCTATTTTGACTTTTGTTAAAATCCTTTCAATGCTGGTCGATAATGGTAAAATTGTTTGAAAATGTCCTGCATATATACGTATGTAACTAAATGTGATACAGCATTTATAACCATGAAGATATTGTTGCCTGAATACATGGGTTTATGTCTGACTATTGCCCTCGCAGCAGGTTGATAATATCATGGAAATAACAGACTCTGCTCTGACCATTAACATTTATCTATAGGCTTGGGCAAGACTGAAAGCCAAAATAAGCATGCTCGCCAAGCCTTGTTAATTTTGGATTTTCCTCTTGCCCTTGGCCATAAATTAATGATAATGGTCAGGGCTTCTCCCATTTTTTCTATAATATTAATTTCATTTATTAAGGGTTAAAATAAGTGTGATAAGGCCATTTGTGTACAAGAAATTAAATTTTGGAATTTCAGCAAATGCACTATTCATGTATGTACACAAGGCTGCCAAAGGAACAAGGAACAATTTTTTTCCAATACAAAACTGACAACATTTTTGCACTCTTTAGACTTTCGCCAAGTCTGTGGGCATGTAAATATCAAAAATGAATACATTGAAGCAATGAACTTCGCAGACTGGCAGGCTAGGTGGTTGGCTGGTGCTCAGATAGTGGGGTGAATGCCATTCCCTACAGACTTGTGAACCTTGCAGGGTTTCAGTAGCTATAAATAATTCATATGACATCAGGTAATAAATATGCATGACTAATCTTAATCTTAATCAAGCATAATTTTCCAACTCATTTAAAGTTGGAATAGAGAAGAATAGTGAGTATAAATATGTTTTCAGAATTTTTAAAACAGTCTGTGAATCTTTCTAAACATGGGGGATATTTTGCCTTCCCTGGGGAATCGCAGCGGTACAATTATCACAATGAATCATGGTAATCTCCAGTCCTATGAAGTATCAGTAAATTTCACAATTGCAATCACCTTCCCTGATTTTTGTACCCATCACAGCTCTGCTCGGCTCCATACCCAAACCGGGTATTTGATTCCGCTCTTGCTGAAAAATTGTAATTTTTCAATAACATTGTTTCCAGAGAATGTTATCGTAGGAATTATAACAAAAGATGATTCATTCACTGGCAATTTTTTAGTAATTCTGGGTAAGAAATACATATATGATTGCAGAAGATGGCATAGAATACCAAGGATTCGACAATTTACAATAAGGGTACAAGAAAGAATAACGGTAGAAAAACATTATTTTAAGATTCAGCGGTGAGAATAAGAACAGATTCTAACTAATTGCGAGAAAGCGTCATTTTCTCGCTCGCGTCTCACAATTTTTCCCTATGATGCTGTACGTGTTGAGGCTTACAGACCACAGACGTTCTGTTGAGTGGATAGTTTGTAAAAGTGGAGTTTCCGCTACGTTCCGACGTTCTCCTCCGTAGCCTTATCACCATTTGAAGAAAAGGCTACAGAACAGAACGTCCGAACGTAGCATAAACTACACTTTTACAAACTACCCACTCAACAGAACGTCTGTGTTACAGACAAGCTGCAGTACAGTAGCTCGCGCTCGAGGTATTTGGGTCGGACGGCAAAACGTGACCTCGAGCCACTGTGCAGTTACACACACTGCCACACCAGCAGTGCCACGCAGAGCTAAAGCGGCAGCATACTGATACCATGGAGGTAGATACTTACGTGGAAGAGAGGACTTCGCCAGTCGACGAAAATACGTGATCATCAGCTGCTCCCCTACAATGGTGAGACTTGGCTGCAGTACGATGTACGGCTGAGTCGCCCCACGATGTAACAAACACAACTCATACGCGATCGCGTGGCCGCGCATTGAAGTGACTTGGGGATTCCTCGTACAGCCTCCGGTCACCGGGGTGACCCAGGCCTGGGGGTGACCGGGCGTTTGTGACAATAGGGCCGCTTTACACAGGCATATCCTTCCATGACAAGCAATCAAGTACGCCATTCATGGCTTTATTTTGACAATACATCAAAGAAACTCGATGTACAAATTTAACAGAATGCTTTATAAAATATAAACCAACACTCCTAACACATTACGCTTTCAAGTGTAGTGTTAATTTAGCTTCGCTACACTCTCGCTACACTTGTTCTCATTGCATACAACTTCCCACCTCCCTTCTTGAATTAGATGATTTGTTTTGAAAGAAGGGGTAGTGTACTTGGGTTTAGTTTCAAAGGTGCGAATGTGACAAAATATGTAAGAGGAATAAAGGTCAATCAATCTGTGACGTGCCCGCCATTTGTAGTTACAGACTATTATCAACTTAGAGCTTGTTCTGCCACATTGCACATTACTATCAAACAATGTCGAGTATTCAGTTGACCTGAATTTTGAATGAAAAGCCGTCTTTCAATGACTTGTAGGAGAATCAAAAGTTTGCATTTATTTAAGAAAGGAATTCGATGGCATTGTCGATTGTCGATTGTTCACTTTCGCTTGAATAGAGGATGCTGACGAAGGAGTAACGGTCGACCTAAATAAGACCAAATTTAAGGTGACAATAGAGTATTTAGTCCTCGCGAATTCGTGAGGTTGATCTATAAAGTGTAAGTACAGAGAAGCATTTATAATCAGGTCATCCTTTGGAAAGTAGTATGGAATGCTGATTTCGATTGACAAATTTCGAAATCATTGGCTCAGCACCAGATGTACGATTGAAGGAGTACGGTGATTTGTTTATTGAAGATGGCTATTGCAACACTATTATAAATCTTTTGCCGTTGCTAACAAACAAAAACAACTAAGGTATCCGAATAAGAGGGAGGGGACGCACATCATAGAAGGGGCTTGACTGAAAGAACGGATAGAAAAGCGTTCAAACTGAACAATATGAAAATGGTCTCAAAAGATCCTTCGAGCTTTCAATATGGACGGCGTTTGATTTTACTGTAATGTCAATGCTATGAAGACATACACACCCGCATTAGCATATTATGTTTATACCAGCGGTTTTCGTACACCGGACGTTTCTAATAATTTATTTATATCGATTACCCGAAAGTTATTGGCGTACATTTGTCCAAGTGTGTAGCTTATCGCATTATCATTGTCTATGGCGGTATTCTGCAATGTCCAGGTGGGATTATTTGCATCCAAGTAGCAGAAACCACGTCCATGTCTTAGGAGAGAGCCATCAGGTTGATCTGTCAATATTGGTAACTTGTACACAATAAACCTTAGGGAAGAAATGAGAAACACACAAAATTCAAGAATGCTATTCTTCGCTTGTAGAATTTTATTTCCTTATGTGTGTCGTTCATATTGTACGTGGCATCATATAAATTATGCATATTGTCGACTGGTATGAACCATTTTGTTCGAGTCATTCATAGAACTTAGAACACATTTGAATGATTCCGGGGTTGTTGTGACACTGACCTTCTTTACTTATCCTAAATTCTCCTGAGACCTCTAACGTTGAAGAGATATATTTAGATCTGCTATGGAACGACAATCAGTGTTCGACGTTTACAAACTTCATTTTCAAGGTATTCTACGTAATTAGTATTTTTGTGATCTTAAATGGCGTGATTATTACCGAGTCGGTAATTGAAGCTTTCGTCTCTTTCACTAGTTTAGTGATCGCATACTTTTGGCACAATCATGTAACGAGAATATGTGATGAAAGCGTAATAGGTGAAACAAAATGGTCATGCTTTAAAATTTAGCAATAAATAAATAAACACGTAACTAAAACTATCTATATCTAACCAGTGATTTTGCAGCTGAAATGACTCACCAGTCTACATTCTGCTGATTATTGTTTTTACAAGAGAAGCCATCAACCAAACCAAGTCGGAACGCTCCGCAGATGAAAATTAATGCGTTGAAAATGGCTGAACTGTCTGATACCATTATGACAATGTGCAAAGTGAACCTGTGGTACGGTGCTTGGTGGTCGTCACTTTAACTCCTAGGAACCAGCCTTTAGCATATTCATTAGGCAGTTATGAGTAGCAAGTACGTCACAAAAGTTTAACTCACAACGCGTGAATGCACGTCTAGTAGCTGTGTGGGCTATAGAAGACATGTGGGCATTGAAAACTCGTTATTGGAATTTTGTCTCTCGGCCTGACCAATGACATTGCGCTTTGAGGTCCCGCCTACCGAAGACAATAGCGGCAATACTCAGAACGTTTTTGTGTCTAACATAAACTCCATCTCGGAGTCCTTGCGGTATCGAAGGCAAGCGACTTTACAATATGAGGTGTCAGTAAATCAGCGCCTTTACATCCCCATATGTCTTCATCGTTATTTTACATAGAAACTTATCTTGGTTCTTAAGATGTAGGCCATCTTGTACATGTGCACTGGCGCTGTACGTATTTTGTAGTGATGGCACAATTCAAATTACTGTTTTCTCCATGTTTACACAAAAAGTCTGTAATAAATATTTAATAATTTTAAGTCGTCAGGGGCGGCACTAAATTGTGGATGCGTTTGATACATTTGTGCGGTGACATAACGGGCGCATTATTAACTATTAAACCCACAACAGAAGCGTTTGAACAATATTTCAGCATCACAGCTTTATGAATATCCCAACGTAGACACGCAATCCTTATTCCGTTTGATCTATTGGTAGTCGATATTTAGGCATTGATTGTTTGTACAGTATAATCGTAGCGCTATATTGAAGTTATATATATACTCGCCTTTATATGCTAACTCTTTTGTCTCAATATGTATTACAGTACTGTACATTTACCAATGATTTTGACGATGAGATACAGCTGGATATTGATACACTACCTAATTAGGTTTGTCAGTTTCTCTAGAATTTACCCTTTTAGTGGTCAACTTTTATAACTTTGCGCCAACATCAGACAGACTAAAACAGCAGGTGACGCAGCAAGATGTCTGTAAACTAATTTACTATGTATGTTTATATCTTTACAGCAGCTATCAGTTTCAATGGTGACACACACAGAGACTGGTTGCCAAGTTTTACAAGCAGTTCAAATTCATGGAGAGGTGGTAAAAGAACGACGTTACTGCAAATTTAGACTCAGAGGACAGTGTTCTTTGTAGTTGAATATCAATAAAGTTCATGACTTCAAACAAAATCTAACACTAACTGTCTGGAAGTCAGGGCTTTGAGTCAGCAACCAGTCTCTGTGTGTGTCACCATTGAAACTGATAGCTGCAGTAAAGATATAAACATACTAAATAGTAAATTAGTTTACAGACATCTTGCTGCGTCACCTGCTGTTTTAGTCTGTCTGATGTTGGCGCAAAGTTGTAAAAGTTGACCACTAAAAGGGTAAATTCAAGAGCAAACTGACAAACCTAATTAGGTAGTGTATCAATATCCAGCTGTATCTCATCGTCAAAATCATTGGTAAATGTACTGTAATTGCATTAAGATGATTCAGAGAGATTAGAAGCATAACACATGATTAACAATTAATCAATACTGTGACTGATGCACAGACAAACTGGTGAAGTGACTAGTATCATCCTTCTTTACCCTGCTACAGTTAAAACAACGTTACACAACTGATGTCTGACCATAGAATATGTGGTACCTATACCCATACTTACAGGAGCTCGTGTCAGCCACTGGCTTACAAAATAAGTAGTCAACTATAGTAGACCGTACGGGCTTTTCGGATGCTGTCTCTCTGACTTGTCTAATGATAAGCGACCTAGAACAATAATTCCAACAGAGGTTACAACACAGTCCAATGAAAATTGAAATGATATCGATTATAAAATGAAGAAGACATATCAATATTTGAGAAAGATACTGTGAAAGGATGTCATATGAACCTGTTTAAATGCCAGATCCGATTCTGTCGATTTCTAGTAATGATATCGACTGGGAATATAATGTGAAATGTTGGTCTTGCCAAAAGACTGACACAGTCTTCCTTCGGTGGCCGAAGGTCAGTTAAAACGATTAGTCACGCGTGGTTTGTGAAATATGTCTTCTATCACTAAGACAGGACAAAAGTCAACAATGGAAGTGTTCCCGTGCAACTCTCAGTCACTTTATTACAGTCTGAAGTCGACAATCGGCGTTTTGTCCCTATTTACTTATGAACAGGGCTTTCTCCAGAACAATATTCAATTGTTTGTAATCAGGTGGTGTGATTTCAGCAAAATAAACAAAACTCTTAAAGTGCTATCTGAGTTCGCAGTAACTTTTTGATAGGTATTCTCAGCATGACCTCTTTATTGTTTACGATAGCAATGTGAAAATTGCACTTGCGCGACACTTTACCACTCATTGATGTTTACTATCATTTGTGTATATCTCAATAAAAAAGGCAGATTTTAATAATATTTTGCCTTCCGGTTGCACAAGCGTCTATAAAGAGATTCGAGAAAATCATGAAAAATTTTCATTTACCAACTTGTGTCGTCAGGTATAATGAATTTACATTGATTTGGACACAGTATATTTTTATTTGCATGTACGTTCCCCACAATATTATTTAGAACTGGCAATTAATTCTACGTTCCCATAACAATACCAAAATTGGTATGCCCTTGTTGATTTTGGTTATTATTAATATTTTACTTCAAACCAAGGACGACAATTTTTGAGCGGGATGAAGCGTGCTCGATTTATATGTCTTGAACAGTGCCATCTTTCCCGAAAGCAATTCATATTTATTTAAATGTAGTAAGTACGTCCATCGGGAAAGTATACGGCCACCCATAGAAAGTACAAATTGTAATGATTTTTAGGCACAGGGAATTCAAGAGTAATGGGGTTTTGGTTGAACAATATTGGAAAGTATGGTATACTGTCACTTCGATGCAACAGATTGTCTGACAAAAAATCTGAAAGCGCCCTTTGTAGTGGGCTTTGTAGGCATGCAAAAGCTGCAATAGCCTGTGACGACCACAGAACACAAAGAAGAATCCTTCCATTCTATCAGACACAAAGGGACTACCGTGTCAAAGTCTGAAAGGGTCTTCAAAATGTGTTCCCATCTGTCAGAGGAATTCATAGTTTTCATAGATCGTCATTTCACACACACAAACTTGCTGCAGAGTTATCAGTCACCCACCGGTAGTTTACACAAAGAAATCAGCTACACACAGGATAGGATAATAGTGTAATTGAAGTATATTTCACTTTCAAGATAAGGTGAAACTGAAATGTTGAATCAGTGAAACAGCATTCGATGGCGCAAATAAGGAATATTAGGTATGTCGAATACTGAAAACTGCATGTTGACACAAGACAATGACAACACATTGACTTTGCAGAACAATGCTGTGACCAGTGTGTACGCGGGACGAAATGAAGCCAACAAATCATGCCGGAAAATAATCAGGTGTTAGGAATTGATAAACCAAGTACCAAAATTTGCTGTAGTCCATTCAAGAACATGGTTTCCCTTCAATATAGAAATGAATGAATATACTCTACGCTTCGCGGTGGAAATTTCGGTACCAGAGAAACAAATTACCTAATACTAACCGATATCTAAAGTGGCCACCATCCATTAACTCTACAAGGAAAAGTAAACTTTTCTATTTTCGAAAAAAACTAAAACAGCGAAAATCTTACTCAGAGAGCTTTAAAATCAGCCCCACAAGTGGTAGATCAGAAAAGAATTGTAAAAATTTAAGAGTCTGAATATCTGTCCCAGAAGCGCATTTTAATTCAATTAAACAAGTTTAAAGGCGCTCGCATATTCTAATTTATTCACTTCCAACGTACAAATTTTCTTTCCGCAATGGTGCATGAGATTCCGTCACAAGCAAATCGAATTCAAAAAAATCCCCTAATGTGTCTTTTTTGTCTGAGGACCACAGCTAATGAATGTGTTACAAATTACACGACAACCACTTAGAAGTTGCGTTGGAAGATGACAAGTTAGAGATCCGTCTTTGTAAATGGATTAAATACGACCAACCATAAATGACTATTCAGGAAAACACATCAAGAAATGAAAATGTCGATTAATAATGAAAAGGGTGTTTGAACTCCTTGGTGTAGTTTTGTACTTGTTATACTGCAAAAAATTCAGCTTGCTATATGCATGAAGAATTTGCAACGCAAGCGTAATGGCTAGGAGCACTTCCTTCGCGCATTCAATTAAAACAGCTTGATGTGTGGACAAAGGAATTCACTATGAGAAACCTCATTCATTCGTGCCTCAAATTAGCTTATTGTGTTTATTGTTTATTGTTTTGTTCCCGATGGTATATCTAACCAACATGTTTATTCAGGAGGGAAGGAAAATGTGCCCTAGAGAGTAACCTCGAATGGGTTAGCCCACTCTATTTGGTTTTCAGAGACATTTCATCGCAGTAATCAGAAATGAAAAAAACACATTATTGGCTACTTCACAATGACATCACGCATTAGCTATATTATCTCAATCGGAAAATAATGACTAGATTCTGCGGCGTTTTAGGATTAGACAGATAGCGTTCCTCTCAAATCAAACCTTTCACACCCCATTGAAGGAGTTAAAACCATGAGGTTGGCCAAAATTCCGTGATGCACCCTTTTCTTAAGTAACAAAGTTTAAGGCAAAGTCAGTTTCATCGTTAAATAAATGAAAATGGCGGACGTCCTCATCAAACCCTGCATTTTATTGATGCGGGAAAATTAACATGAGATTCAGTCTATAAACAGAATAGGTGTAGAAAGTAAATTACGAGGTAATCTCGAAAATAAAAATTAAATAAGAGATATTTCCAACACAGATTCATAGAATTATTATTGAAATCTTTTCTATCGGTGACAACAACGCTGTTGTCATTTGTCTCCATTTGATATTTTAAGTTCTGTACAAATGTGAAGCAATATCTAAAATTAACTGCCCGTACTCTACTCGTGTTACTACCGGCATTTCCAGAGGGTTTGACCTGTAGGCCTTAAAGTTGAGGGTGGAGGTGTCGGCCTATTTCCCAAAGATTCCTTTCAACTTATCTCACAACACAAATATTTATCCCCGAAGCGCATTTTAAATCAATTAAACAAGTTTAAACGCACTCGCGTATTCTGCTTCATTGAATAACAATATGAGATTTTCTTTCCGCAATGGTGCATGAGGCTCCCTCTCCCACGCAAAGCGAATAAAAACAAATCCGCTCATATTTCTTTTTTCTCTGAGGACCACATCTGATAAATTTGCCACAAGTTACACACAACTACCACTTAGAAGTTGGTTTGGAAAAAGGCAAGTTAGAGACACATTTTTGTAAATGGGTTTAAATACAACCAATGATACATGATGATTGAGGAAAACTCTTCAAGGAATGAAAATATTGAAAATATTTGTTTACCTATACTGTATTGGATGTTGTAATCACCAACATTATATTTATGGGAATAAAGAATTCAAAATATCGATTTAACAATACAGGAGTGTTTGAACTCCTTGTTGTAGTTTTAGAGGCTGATTGCAAAGAATTTAGCTTGCCATGCATGAAGAACTTGCAATGCATGCGCAATGTCTACCAGCACTGAGGACGCCCTACGCGCGTATTTTAACTTGTTTTATTGACAAGTGAGGTCACTATGAGGAACCTCATTTATTCCTGCCTCAAATTAGCGTATTGCGTTTTGTTGTTTGCAAATGTCTTTCCGAAAACGTCTGTGTGTAATATGCCGTGCATCTGTTCTGTTCCCGATGGTATACTAATCAACATGTGTATTCGGACGGGAAGGAAAATGAGAGTAACCTCGAACAGGACAGCCCACTCTATTTGGTTTTCGGAGACAGTTATTGCAGTAAGCGCAAATAAAACCACATTTCATTTTAATTCCTTACATTGCCTAGTTCATAATAACAGTGATATGGCGCATTAGCTCTAAAATCTCAATTGGAAAAAATGACCGGATTCTGCGGCGTTTTGGGAGTAGATAGGCCGCGTTCCTCTCACATCAAACATTTAACACTCCAATGAAGGTCTCGAAGCCAAGAGGTTGGCCAAAGTCCGTGATGCACATTTTCCGTAAGTAACGAAGTCAAGTAAAGAAGCAAAGTCAGTTTCACCGTTAAATAAGTGAAGTGGTGGACTTCCTCACCAACCGTCCATTTTATTGATGCAAGAAAATTTAAATGACATTCAGTATATACACAGAATAGGTGTAGAAAGTAAATTGCGAGGTATTTTAGAAAATAGAACTTAAATAATAGATATTTCCATTACACATTCAGTCTTTTCTTTCGGTGACAACAACGCTGTTGTCATCGTGTTTCTCCATTTGATATTTTGAGTTCTGTGATGATGTGAAGCAATTTAGAACTGCCTGTGCTCTATTCGTGTTAATACCGGCGTTTCCATAGGGTTTGACCTGCAAGGCCTTAAATTTGACATGAGAAAGATGAGGGCGGAGGTCCGTGGCCTATTTTCCAAAGATTCCTTTCAACTCATCTCATAAACCGAATATTTATCCCCGAAGCGAATTTTAAGTCAATTAAACAAGTTTAAACGCATTCGCGTATGCTGCTTTATTGATTAAAAACATGGGCATTTTCTTTCCGCAATGGTGCATGAAACTCTGTCTCACGAAAAGCGAATTCAAACAAATCCACTCCTATTTCTTGTTTTTCTATGAGGACCAAGCTGATACATTTGTCACCAGTGACAAACAGTGACTCATAACTTGCTTTGGAAAAAGTCTAGTGAGAGGCACACTTTGGAAATGGATTTAAATACAACCATCGATAAATTATAATTTAGAAAAAATGTCTGTGTGAAATACGCCGTGCATATGTTTTTCCCCGATGGTATATTTAACCAACATGTGTATTTAGATGGGAAGGAAAATGTGCCCTAGAGAGAAACCTCGAACAGGACAGCCCACTCTATTTGGTTTTCAGAGACATTCATAGAATTATTATAGCAGTCTTTTCTTTCGGTGACAACAACACAGTTGTCATCGTGTTTCTCCATTTGATATTTTGAGTTCTGTGATGAAGTGAAGCAATATTAGAACTGCCTGTGCTCTATTCGTTCTTTGACCCTTTGCAGGTCAAACCTTTCACACTTCATTGAAGCACGGTCCCTCCACATTTTGTGGAGGGACCGTGATTGAAGGTCTCAAAACCAAGCGGTTGGCCAAAGTTCTGTAATGCACCTCTGCCGTAAAGAATGAGGTTTAAAGCACAGAGACATTTCATCGCAGTGAGCTCAAATAAAAACACATTTCATTTTAAAATCTTACTTTACCAAGTTCACAATAAAAATTATATCACGTATTAGCTCTTTATCTCAATTGTAAAAACATAACTATATTAGCGGCGTTTTTGACTTAGACAGGCAACGTTCCTCTTAGACTCTCTCACAGCCCCTCGCTGGCTTCACCTGAGATCATAATCGCTTGTTAGAAAGACCGTTGAGGGCGCATAACTGCGTAGCCAACGAAGGGGCTGTGAGAGAGTCTACGTTCCTCTCACATTAAACCTTTCACACTCCATTGAAGCACGGTCCCTCCACATTTTGTGGAAGGACCGTGATTGAAGGTCTCAAACCCAAGAGGGTGGCCAAAGTTCTGTAATGCACCCCTTCCGTAAAGAATGAGGTTTAAAGCACTGTCAGTTTCACCCTTAAATAAGTGAAAATGAAGGAGTCGTCATCAAAATTCCACTTTATTGATTAGGGAAAAATTACATGAGATTCATTATATACACATAATTTCTGAATTCAGGTAAGCTCTCTTCCGACTGCTGGTGAACTGCTTGATGATACTCCTCACGAGTAATTCCCCTACGGAAACAATCAGTCTCAGTCTACCCGGTATCTAATCAGGCTTTTGTCACAAAAATATGTTGTCTCCGTTCATTTTGCACTTAGCTCTCTCTTTCTGTTAAATTTGGATTTTCAAGACTCAAGTACTTTGGTGATATCTCTTCATTAGAGGCTTTATGGAGACAATTGTCTCATAGTTCGCTATTTTAGTCGTCAGTTTGACATGTAAATGTGTAAAAGTCAGTATTTTTACTATTAACATTGATGATAACTTATCGCAGTGATATACCTGATCACAAGACATTTTAGTCATGTAACATGCCATGCCTCATCAAAACATCGCTTCTCGTTACATTGCCTCTTATTGTGTTGTCTTGTGAAGTGATTTGGTGTGGTGACACGATATAATGCGATGTGACATGATGCGTTTTTTTAGACCCGATTGAAAACACCATATTTTGCCATTTTGTTGCATCTGTTGGTTAGCGTTGTGTGTCATGATCTAAACATATCGACATAATTAGTAGAATCTCATATTACGTTGCTCCAATATAGCGAGGCCAATGAATGAATGAAGAATTTCAATAAAAAAGAAAAGTAATTGTCAGTCCATTGTCAGACGTGGTAGAATAATAACGTTGAAGTAGATGAAAATGTTACAGCTACTCTTTGGAACAGAATAGATAAATAGTAATATCTGCATCTAACAGTAATTATTATTCCTTCCTTACAGATGTCAAGGATTGCATTTGGAGCTTTAAATGGCAGTGGCAACTCCCTGGATAAGAAAACGTGTAGTAGACTACATATTTCGAACCGATGCCGAGTTTTCTGCTCTAGCTTTTGAATAATAATTACTTGCAAATATCTTTTCTTTCATAATTTTGCGAAATGACATCATTTATTATCAGACACAAACTGTTCTCCGATTCAAGAAGACGTCTTTTGACACTTGTTTGCGTTTTAAGACAAGAACCACAAACTCTAAAAGATATTTCAGGT
Organism: Ptychodera flava; assembly: GCF_041260155.1. Lineage (NCBI taxonomy): Eukaryota > Metazoa > Hemichordata > Enteropneusta > Ptychoderidae > Ptychodera > Ptychodera flava. The sequence goes on from NC_091935.1 coordinate 38,546,952, forward strand.
CAAATGCCTTTCAAATCATTTTATTAACCGAAGTACGTCAATTTATTCAAGTCGAAATGAAAGTTTCGAAGCGAAATTCACAGCATTTTAGGTAAAAGACTGTGCATTCACTGTCACTTGGATCATGTAACAACGGTACAGTGTTGTCAAGCAGACAATAAAACAGATCAAGAGAATTCAAAGTTTTCAACATCTGTAAAATGCGTATAAAAAAAATTAAAGTGATGAATGTATTTCGTATTTCCCTTTTCAACAACCTGACTTCTGGCGATCTCTTTTGCTTGAACCCCGTACAAAGGGCCTTCTGGCACCAAATGATTTGGAAACTTGTCTGCTATGAAGCATTGAACAACATTGCATGTATTGTGACAAGAGGAAAGTCGCAGGGAAAATCCCATCCTCACTTCATCAACTAAGTATAAGAAGTACATACTCCTATTCATGACTGTTGCGATTCGAAGCCAATAATTGACAAGGTTTGGGCAATGCATATATTGTTCACACGTAACTCTGTATTGGGTCAAAGTGTATCATAAATGTTTGTTTTGTTGCTTCGCATGGTATTGGTTCCGGCTCAAACAGTACTGTTCTTTCTTCCACTTTGACGTTGGATTCTAATTGCACCATGCTTGCCTGTAATGTAGGAAATCACAGCCTAAAATATAATAATCTATTGGAAGACAGACCAGCTTATCGCCTGTGACTCATTCTATTGGTATCTGCCGTATATTTCTGTCCTGACTTCGAAGTCATTTCGCGCGGAAGCATTCTTAAAATAGCTCGTTATTCGTAGAATACAGAATCCACAGTTTTTTATTTACCTAACGTGACAGGTATTCTTTCAGTCAGTTGATTTTAATCGTGAGTCAGAACCTCGAGAGGCTCAACGGTTAAAGTTTAGTGGAAGATTTTGTAACAGAATAGGTGCAATAAGCGCACGTATTTGGATTCAGATTGACGGATTTTTTATCGTCAGAAAATCACAGGTGAGTTTCATTGCGAGAATTTAATTCCTTGTATACGTTTCCGGCTGACTGATGAATTAAGAAGGAAATGGTATGTATGTACGCTTTACTGCTGAGAATTTCTAAGAGAACTTTACAGATTGAATTCTTCTCTATTATCGACTAGATCTTTAGGTAATTTTTTGTTCTTGACATGCTTAACAACATAGTACTCGATACAACAGTAGATAAATCTTGACTACAGTTTGAGGTTAGACGTAAAGTGGCACGATTTCAGCAACTCACCCCGAAGTACAGTGATATGTTCGTTATACACTTTGAGGGCGGCTTTAATAATATCCTGGTCTATTTTGCAGTACAAAAAACCGAGTTATAAATACAGTGCCTTCTCGTAGAATGTCTGCCTGTTACGAATTATTACACTATCAAGGCACGTTTGAGGTTTGAGGTTTTCTACCGATTGCTGAACAATTGTATGGAACATGTGATTTGATTTTAGAAAAAGAAACCAAATCGTTCTTCAGTATGTGTTTACCCTGTATATTTTCGACGAATACTAATTTTAGTATCAGACGTAGGAAAACAAATTCAACCGTGTGCCAGGTATGTACAGGTACTAAAGATGCCATCTGGGACCACAAACTGGGACTCCCAGTTTACTAAAAATTTAATCTGCGACCTGTCCCAGATTGGGGTTTTCCGCCACCTGGACATCTGGGACCCCTAGTCCCAGACCATGTTTTTTAAATGGAGAGACAGTGGCTTCTGGCCGTCACACATTGTATGTTGTTCTGTGAACTTTTCTAAATAGATTAAATGGATTTTGTTGGTGGTTTGATTATTACATAGAATGATATAGTGTGTTTCAGGAGAATTACTCCTACATATATCCTTTCATTTTAGCGACAAGTTTGCTTCATCATTCATGGTGTTTGCGCATAAACATGGCACTGTTTAAGACTTCGGTTGTTCATTTTCTTTCTATATGAGGGCATATTCCCTATAGTTGGTTTCATTTTGACCATCTGTATGATGAAGTCAACTGTATTCAGATATGCGTTTCCCACTCATGCACCAAATTATTTGCTATGAATGTTGTATCAAGAGCTGGAGCTGGCGTTTTTAGACCGTTTGCCTGAAGCATGGCATTACAAGTCTTGCTTGTACCTCCACGCTTGCAAGTTGTTAAAACCACGGTCCCACTGTGATAGAGGGATCGTGTTAAAACAGATCTAGAGCTCCTTGAACAGTAGTGGGAGATGCCATTGTGGTGTCTGTGTTTGGCTGGAGGGATATATTTGTATATGTTGCAGTAAATATATTTATTTTTGTATGTGTAATTATGCATGATGTATAATCTGCTGTTTGTATATTTGTCATTATTTCACAATTATGTAAACCTTTGTATCAAGGAACAATGATAGTTTTGACTGTTTTGTTGGCTATTCTTTCAGACATTTTATTTTCTGTTGAAAAAGGCGAGATTGGTAATTTCTAATTTTGTAAAGCTAGCACAGGAGAGTGTTCAAAGGTGTTTTTCTGTTGTTGTGTTAATGGTATTGCTGCTTGAAGATGATTTTTCTTTAAATATTTGCATCATTTATACAAGTCTGATTTAACTGTTATAGCCTTCGAAAGTCGTTTTCTGTTTGCAGTTGTGGTTTCAGGGAGGTTATCATGTCAGTTTCAGTCTTTTAGAGCATGGAAAGTGTCAAGGAAGAAGAACAGGACCTTGGCAATACATAGTCATTTCACTTTATTCATTACTTATAATAACAATAAACTACCGATAAACCTAAGACTGTTTGTTAGTAATTACTTTTAGAAAAGGTGTTAGTTACAAGTGACAGGTTGAATTTTTTTACTTTTTTCAGACAGAAAAATTAAAGATCGATAAACGAACAAAGCTTCAAGAAGTTGCATTTAAGGTTCTTTTTGTGCACAAATCAGATATACTGTGAAATATTAATTTTTGTGGATTTCAGGAACAAACTAGTCTAGCACTGTCAGATATTTTGTTTAGTCAGATCACAGTCCCTCTAGGACTGTGGTCAGAACATAGAGCTAAAACTTTTTTGGGTAAACAATGTCTACTCTCCATAATTTCTGCCTTTGCACTCAAACTGCCGTCCATGCACTTTGACATGAACCTAAGGAGGAACTTGTCCCTAAAGCGAACGTTATGACTTATCCATCAAGAATGCAGAACGCACAACTGTCCCAGTCCCAGATAGCCAAAAAAACCCAATCTGGGACCGGTCCCAGATTGCAAAGTGGGAGTCCCAGTTGGCTGTCGCAGACTGCATTTTTAGTATCCGTACGTACCCCCGTGTGTGGGCGCTAAGTGACACATCCTCTTCTTTGGAGCTCCAGCATATGTCACATCTTCAGTTTTGTATTGACATTAGCACAACATACATCGATGTCGCCTTTCAAGAAATTAACATGAAAACCTTAGGTCGTTCAAAAACACTTGAAGATAGCATGATGCTGTATTGTATAAATTCCAGTCTAGAAGCATTCAACAAATACCTTATCCAAGTACGTGTCGGAAACGAAACCCGTTATGACGACGTCGTGTTTGATTTCAAGTGAGAATATCAGAAAATTAACACCACACAAGGGACGTCATTTTGGTATCAGCACATTCTACCATTGTATGATAAATTTACATGTCTCTCCTTTATATTTTACTTGTATCATAGAGACACAACCAACATTTATGATCCATGCAGTGGATCTCTTAGGAGTCGATGATCAATATATACCATATTAATATGTCAATAGTCATTCAATGGTTTCATCAAACGTACCCCAGATTTATTTTTTACGTAAATTTAATGACTTCTTGAAAGTTCAGGCAAGATCGGCCTCATCACTTTTCAAACACTGACTCTACCCCTGATTTTATATAGGATTCTAGAAGAACATAATCGGCATTACATTTATTGCATTTTCGCGAGAAACTATCAGCTGTTGAAATTACACATCTCTGCATTACCTGGTAGAACGAAAGTTTTGCGAAATGTTGGACGCTAAATATTGATTTAATCATTGTAACAAAATTTGAACAGGTGTATTAACTCTCAAATATACCAATTTTCCACCTGTAATTGCATGAATTTCTTTCAGAAACAAAACGTCGGTTCCGTTATCGGTTTAGCTTTTTTGTACTTTATATAAACGAAATCTCAAAACTTTGTCACGACTTGAACCTTGACTATTCCTTTTCCTTTTATCAGACGATGGCAGGCTTCATGGCTGAAATGAGAGGAGAGTATGTTGAAGCTATACAAGCAGTGATGGCAGAGTACGATGTTGATCCAGTTAGTGTGCCCTCAAAATACAGATATCAAAGCGTACACGGCAGATGCCGCTCTGGGTGCAGAAGATGCAAGAAATCGTGGGGTTCTCATCTTGGCTGGCTTACAATTGATTTTAGAAGACAATGCGTTGCAAAATTCTGGCGTCAGAAATGCAGAGGTTGTAAAGATAGTAAAATTATGATATTCGATGACAGTACCAAGATAAGGATGATAGAAATAGCTCTAATTAGGTAAGCTTTAGCAAACGCACTTACCGGTAATATATATTATAGATGGCTACAATGACTTCGATATGAAGCCAAATAAAATCAAAGTGAGACTTGAGTGGACACCGTGGGTCACCAGTATGTATTAGGGAGATGGTGCAGTGGCAAAGAATGTGAAATTTTCAGAAGAGTTACTTTCAGAATGGGCTTAGGAATACAATTCAGAATAAAATTCAGACACTCACTATGTGAGATAATATTCTGTATATTCCAGAAAAGTCCTTTCAGAATGTGCTTTGGAATACAATTCAGAATAATATTCAGACACTCACTATGTGAGATAATATTCTGTATATTCCAGAAGAGTCCTTTCAGAATGTGCTTTGGAATACAATTCAGAATAATATTCAGACACTCACTATGTGAGATAATATTCTGTATAGAAGTAACAAGTCATTGACATTGACATAGTCCCCACTTGTAATAGGAGTATTAGTCTTGATGGGGCAGGGAAATGAGGTCATTAAGAAGTATCACTGGAGTGTATATGTTCAGATCTATTAAGTTATGCATATATATGCATATTCAAGGTCAAAGGTCATCAAGGTCACGTGACATTTTGGAAAAAAACCCCCATTGTATTGCTAATTAATCCATATATGCCAAAATTCAGACCTCTAGCTCTATTGGCTTGCCCACAATTATATATGGGCATAATTATCGAGGTAAAGCATGTGTTGTCATAAGGTCTCCCATCCTACTAAATATAAAGGACATAGCACTTGTGGTTACTTATTTATTGACATAATCGTGTATTTTACGTAAAAGGTTATCGAGGTCACATGACATTTTGTCAAAAATTTCTATCCTATAGTCTGTCCCTATATACTAAAAATCAAACATTTACCTCTAGTCGCTTGCTCAAAATTAGATATGCACATAATTAATGAGGTACAATATGTGGCGTCATAAGGTGTCCCATCATACCAAATATGAAGGGTGTAGCACTTGTGGTTCCTGAGTTATGGACAAATATGTATATTTGAGGTCAAAGGTCATTGAGGTCACGTGACATTTTTCAAAAAAATTGTATTGCTAAGTTATTCCTACATACCAAAAATCAGACCTCTTGCTCTATTAGCTCGCTCAAAATTAGATATGTGCATAATTAATGAGGTACAATATGTGGCGTCATAAGGTGTCCCATCATACCAAATATGAAGGGTGTAGCACTTGTGGTTACTGAGTTTTGGACAAATATGTATATTTGAGGTCAAAGGTCACCGAGGTCACGTGACATTTTGTCAAAATAATTGTATTGCTAAGTTATCCCTATATGCAAAAAATCAGACCTCTAGCTCTATTGGCTCGCTCAAAATTAGATATGTGCATAATTAATGAGGTACAATATGTGGCGTCATAAGGTGTCCCATCATACCAAATATGAAGGGTGTAGCCTTGTGGTTACTGAGTTATGGACAAATATGTATATTTGAGGTCAAAGGTCACCAAGGTCACATGACATTTTGTCAAAAAAATTGTATTGCTAAGTTATCCCTATATACCAAAAATCAGACCTCTAGCTCTTTTGGCTCGCTCAAAATTAGATATGTGCATAATTAATGAGGTACAATATGTGGCGTCATAAGGTGTCCAATCATACCAAATATCAAGGGTGTAGCACTTGTGGTTACTGAGTTATGGACAAATATGTATATTTGAGGTCAAAGGTCACCGAGGTCACGTGACATTTTGTCAAAATAATTGTATTGCTAAGTTATCCCTATTACAAAAACTAGACCTTAGCTCTATTGGCTCGCTCAAAATTAGATATGTGCATAATTAATGAGGTACAATATGTGGCGTCATAAGGTGTCCAATCATACCAAATATCAAGGGTGTAGCACTTGTGGTTACTGAGTTATGGACAAATATGTATATTTGAGGTCAAAGGTCACCGAGGTCACGTGACATTTTGTCAAAATAATTGTATTGCTAAGTTATCCCTATATACCATAAATCAGACCTCTGGCTCTATTGGCTGGCTCAAAATTAGATATGCACATAATTAATGAGGAACAATATGTGGCGTCATAAGGTGTCCCATCATACCAAATATGAAGGGTGTAGCATTAGTGATTACTGAGTTATGGACAAATATGTATATTTGAGGTCAAAGGTCACCAAGGTCACATGACATTTTGTCAAAAAAATTGTATTGCTAAGTTATCCATACATACCAAAAATCAGACCTCTAGCTCTATTGGCTTGCTCAAAATTAGATATGCACATAATTAATGAGGTACAATATGTGGCATCATAGGGTGTCCCATCATACCATATATGAAAGGTTTAGCACTTGTGGTTACCGAGTTATGGACAAATATGTATATTTGAGGTCAAAGGTCACGTGACATTTTGTCAAAGCGTCTGAGATATCTGCGTGAACGGATGGACTCACATGGATGGACTGACGGACTGACATGACCCAATCTATGAGCCCCCTGGACTTTATCTGTGGGGACTAAAAACTGTGTCACTGCATCCTTTTTGCAATATGAATACGATGAGAAACTAAATTTTTATTTTTCTTGGCCTTATACATGGGAGTCTATGGACTGCCTTATACATGGGAGTCTATGGACTGTCTTATACATGGGAGTCTATGGACTGCCTTATACATGGGAGTCTATGGACTGCCTTATACATGGGAGTCTATGGACTGCCTTATACATGGGAGTCTATGGACTGCCTTATACATGGGAGTCTATGGACTGCCTTAAACATGGGAGTCTATGGATTGCCTTATACATGGGAGTCTATGGATTGCCTTATACATGGGAGTCTATGGACTGCCTTATACATGGGAGTCTATGGACTGCCTTATACATGGGAGTCTATGGACTGCCTTATACATGGGAGTCTATGGATTGCCTTATACATGGGAGTCTATGGACTGCCTTATACATGGGAGTCTATAGACTTCCTTATACATGGGAGTCTATGGATTGCCTTATACATGGGAGTCTATGGATTGCCTTATACATGGGAGTCTATGGATTGCCTTATACATGGGAGTCTATGGATTGCCTTATACAGGGGAGTCTATGGAGGCGAAAACTAAAAAGTCCTCTAACACGGCCAAATTTGATCGCATTGTGAAACAACTCAACGTGCATCTGTATGAGGTAGAGTACTATCCTTTTACCAAGTTTGAACGAAATCGCTCCAGGCGTCTCTGAGATATCTGCGTGAGCGAAAAAAGTCATAAAATATGCAAATGAGCAATTAATTAATAAGTCACACCCACCAAAATCTAATCAGATCTAAGTCTCATCATGATAATACCAAATACCCAATTGCATGACATTGGACCTAAGGGTTCTTAAGTTATGAGTGGAACAAAATCTGTCTACGGACGGACGGACAGACGGACAGACGGACGGACAGACGGACGGACGGACGGACGGACGGACAGACGGACACACACACAGACATTGTGGCGACATAGGACACCTTTGGTGCTTCGCACCACGGTGTCCAAAAATGATGTTTCCGGTGACATGCATTCGAAAATTTTGGTAGGTAGGATTGGAGGAAATTACGTTTATTAAAATTTGGCCTGACGGTGGGTATCATTTGTGTTACGCAATGCGTATGAAAAGGTACATATGGAGAGAGAGAGAGAGAGAGAGAGAGAGAGAGAGAGAGAGAGAGAGAATAAATGTGTACTTTGTTTGCCCTTGTCAATCAACGATATTTCTGTCAAAAACATGTATTTATGTATTTGCTACCAACAGTCTCTTCTCCCTTTACTTACATAAAGAGACGTATTGCTTGATGTGGGACACCTTTTGTACTTGTTGATATGTGCGCTATGTAAGAATGTAAGAGCCCGTTATACGAACCTATTATATATATATATATATATATATATATATATATATATATATATATATATATATATATATATATATATATATATATATATATATATATATATATTATATATATATATATATATATATATATATATTTATATATATATATATATATATATATATATATATATATATATATATATATATATATATATATATATATATATATATATATATATATATTTATACCTATCTAATTCATACCATAAAAATATTTTTCCCGTTGACTCCTTAAGCCCATAGGCAATACATGCCTCTTTAAACACTTGCAATCCTCTATCACTCAACCACACACCGCAATTATCAGCCTACAAACATTGACTAAGGGCAGCACCTGTTGACCTTATCATATATTACACCGTCATATATCAGAGGATTGAATCACTAGGTTGACATCATGCGGTATGCTATTTAGGTGTCTTTGCACCACATTAGTATATCGTGAATTGTTGCGCGATAAGATTGACCCAAAAATGTCACAGATTGCTTTAATAACCTGCAAGTGTCAATTGTCTGTTAATCGTTATATTACGAGTTGGTTATTACTTCATTACTCAATCTTATTATTGCATTGCCCCTTAATAGGTTAGTTCGGTTTATGACCGGTGAACATCAATTGGAGACAGGTGATGAAGGTGACTACGATCCACCAATAGATAACGGTGAAGATGAAGAGGACGATGATGAACCTCATGAAAGAATGTTATGCGAGAAATGTAGATGGGGAAGACAGCGTTGTCGGAGACGAAGACGTTAACTGTTAATGCTACATCGCTTTTCTTCAAGACATGAACAACGCTCCTTTGTGAAGAGAACATCGTATCCGGTTGTAACATTTACCGTCTCTGACGTTCAAATATGTGGAACGTCCTTTTTGAAAGCTACTTATTTGTTTGATTTTGAGTTTCAAGGGTAACAAAGAAATGACATTAATTTGTTGTTGCGATGAATAATTGTAAGTGCCACCGCACAGAGTTGAGAGGCAAAAAGACGACTTATTTACCTGCTAAGTCTTTTGCAAATGGCTGTGGAGAAATATTAGAGTACGAAGAAATTATTTTCTTCGAAAAGAATAACATTGTAAGTCCCGTACACATTCAACTGACACACCGTTTAACTTTGCAAATGGTTGTCGAGAAATATTAATTTATGAAGACATGCCTTTCACTGACAACTTGCAGAAGATCATCGTAAATCATTTCTCCAACAACACCACATAAGAAACTATGTGATGATCAGTACATATCCAACTAAAACACCATTAAGTAAGGCTTACATGTAAGTTTCCTTGAAAACGCACCCTTTATTTAAAATGCACAGTTAAAATGTTATTCGCAAAAAGACGACTTATTTACCTGCTAAGTCTTTTGCAAATGGCTGTGGAGAAATATTAGAGTACGAAGAAATTATTTTCTTCGAAAAGAATAACATTGTAAGTCCCGTACACATTCAACTGACACACCGTTTAACTTTGCAAATGGTTGTCGAGAAATATTAATTTATGAAGACATGCCTTTCACTGACAACTTGCAGAAGATCATCGTAAATCATTTCTCCAACAACACCACATAAGAAACTATGTGATGATCAGTACATATCCAACTAAAACACCATTAAGTAAGGCTTACATGTAAGTTTCCTTGAAAACGCACCCTTTATTTAAAATGCACAGTTAAAATGTTATTCGAAAAACCCAAAGATAATACAAGTTGCAAGTGCCAGCTTTCACAATTCCTGGTGCTTAATGAACATTTTGATCATTACAAAAATAAAACTATGAGGAGAAGGAGGAGGGGGAGAACATTAAAGCATTTAAAGAATTTAAAGAATTATGTGGACTCTTCAATGTTAAGGATATTTTACTGACGTTTTACCCAAGACCACATCGTCTGATTATGATGTAAGGTTTACACATTACTGATTGTGTTGTACTTAAAATAAAGACTTTTGGACCACATATATAAAGAAATATTGCAAAACTCTTTCGTTAATATGTGATGCTATTTATATTACATTGTTTAGAGCAACCTTCACAAATACACGAAAATCGTAGCCTTCTCAGTTTACATGTTATCTGTACGACAACCTCACATTTCTCAGGAGGATGCTGGCACTGACGCTTTCGTTGTGTATAATTGTTTCCTCTTGTTTTCATACCAGTAGAAGCAGATGTAAGATTCATGACATAATGGGAAAAACACATAAAGAGAACAAATTTACATAAACTCAAAAAGTTCACCTTTCACACTTGACGAACCGAAGCACCAGTTAGAAGGACAGCCTTAAATTTCAGGTGATATTGCTATTGTGGTCGCAACATCCCATCTGAATATCAAATGAACAGGCGACAGTAGGCATGTAGGGATTATTTTACTAGTGGTCGTTTTGGCTACAAAGTAGTTCACCATTGGACGATGAGTATTGATAATATATCGCTTTTACTGATGGATATAAGAATGAAGACAATAAGCATAGCTAAACACTCAAGTATTGAAAATAATTAATAATAATTAAAGCGTACGATGTGTGAACATCCAAAGAGTTATCGTTGCACAGGTAAACGCGCGTGAAAATTCATGTACATGGTGCTGGGTGCTGCATGTCTTCAATTTTAATGTGAGGTTAGACAAAAATTTAGTGTACATTTTCACCAAAACACGCCACTACAATAACCCTATATTTACCCTCTTATATGGCATTACGGTAGCTATCGCCACAATCCTCTATCATAAAGTTAATATTTACTGAGATGTCGTTTTTAATCAGGAAGACAGTGTATTCGCTTGATAGAGAATGGCTTATTTTCTTTTATGTAAAGAAGTTCATACCTTTTGATGTTACATGTACACTATGTGATGGGTTGTAAGCCTGGGCTAATATTTTGGGCTAAAACTTACTTTAGGCACAGAAGAAACAAAAATATTATTGCTTCATGGAAGAAAAATAATGAATATGTATTTTAAAGTTTGAGTTACATGTATCACCCGTTTACAGAATTGAATATTATTAAGCTGAACAATTTTCAACAGCATCGACTTGCAGAAGGCTGACGTTCAATAACAATGGCAATAAATTCATCGTTGTGCAGATATAGAGCATCTAATATCGCTATTATGTAAAGTGACTTTCCTTCAACAAACAGGCTACGATGACATCTTTGAGTCAGGTTGATTCGATCTTCATGTTCTCTCTTTTCCAGTGAACTGATGGACTCACGGATGGACGATCAGACGGACATGACCCAATCTAAAATTGTGTCACTGCATCCTTTTTGCAATATGAATACGATGAGAAACTAAATTTTTTTTTTCGTGGCCTTATACATGGGAGTCTACGGAGATCTGCCTTATACATGGGAGTCTATGGAGGTGTAAACTAAAAATATGCAAATTTCACCACGATTTGCCCAAATTTGGGAAAGGTCACTCATATGCACTTCCATACCAAGTTTCAAATCAATCGGACTTGTGGTTTCAGAGAAGATTTTTTTTGACCAAAAATGGGAGAAAATTACAAAAAAATTCATGAAAAATAGCAAGTCCAAGATACTGACCCAAGATGTGCACAATCATTTCATGTCATGTCAGCCCAAAGTACTTACATGCTAATTTTTCATGTAATCTGCTCAGTGGTTATTGAGTTTTTTCAATTTAATGACCGTTCTTACATTTTTTCACTTAATTTGCATATTTTTGGCAATGACAACTTCTTTTGAACAAAATCTCAGTGTTCTCCCCAGAGGGTTTTAGCGTATCGGGGCCGATAAGCTTTAATTTTGGCCGATATGCTTTCACACCGGCCGATACGCTATCCGATACACTATTTGAACCAACCGCCGTGTACAAATGACCTGCTAATGCGTAGCTGATTACCGTTCACCAGCAAGTTTATTGTCAGTGACGGACAAACAGTGTACTTCACAAGTTTATTTTTAAATAATTCACAACAAAAAAAGGTGTCAAACGTGATTTGATGTTGCATATGGGACAAAGAGATCGACATTTGGTAACAGACAGACGGTCGTCCGTAACTTTATCAAGAATGTTGACAGCTGCGTCCGGGCAGCTAGGTTTGAATTACGGTAAACACAAACCATCGACCGTTGACAAGTTTGTTTCCTGTGGCAGACATGCTAAAATAAACTCTAGGGCCTACAGTCACTATTAATTTGTAACTGAAGAAGTAAATCAAGGTTATAGGGCCACGGAAATTCAGTGGTAAAGCATAACGACATCTCTGAAGTGTCAGTGTCTCTTGTCTGTCAATTACTATTACATGCGTACGCTGTACTCTCAATTGAGCGATACATGCACACCGTCTTTCCGTCAATGATAATATACAAACAAGCCATTTACAAACCTTTTGTTCAAAGAATTCATCGTTTTTTGGTCCAAAACAACATAAAATGGATAAATGTGGCATTTTAAGTCTCAAAGTTTGACAAGAAATATCGACGGCATCCAAACAACCACATTGCAGCCGACATATTGACAGGCCATTTTACCGCGTCACAAAGGTAGACACCCTAAGATGCCGATTTGTGATTAGACTCCCCAAGTCCTGAATACGTACAGTTCAACACGAACACAGAGGAAATGACACAATACAATATATCATCTTCAGGTTTAAATTTTTTTCATGAATTTTAACGAAAATAATTAATTAAAATATTCATGACTTATTGTTATGTAAATTTATGCTAATTAGCCGATACTCTATAATTTTTTTCTGGGGAGAACACTGAAATCTCATCTACAGCCCATTATCCATGTACACACCAAATATCAAGATGAAATGTACAGCGGTTTTGGAGTTTTTGATGTTGACGGACATACATACAGACAAACATACATACAGACATTTCCCTAGCCTATAAGAATAGCTTCCATTGCCATATTTACATATGGCTATGGGAGCTAAAAATTATTGAACATCCATGATTTCATTCTCCTTACTTGCTTAATATTTGATGACTAACTGGCAACAAACTTCCACACAGGGCAATCCCAAATTAGTATTTTGTATTGATAACAATAGATTTCACTTCTTTGTTGACCCTTTGAGCACTGTAATATTTCCCACATGAATTTTAGTGCATCATTTTACCAGTTTTTATGATTTTTTTGTAATCATTTTGATAATTTTTGACTGAATGGACATCACATTTCATTGGCTACATTTCTTCAAAATTTTGGCAAAAATCTGAAAACATATGACTGGGGTTACATTTCATAAGGGACGATTCAGAATTTACTTCCAGGGGGAGGGTGGAGGATTTTCTATTTTCTCGGTGATTTTTTTCCATGGCCCCCCTAGTAAATTATAGAAAAAATCTATGGCCCCCCCCCTCATCTTTCCTGTTTTTTTTCCATGGCCCCCCCTAATATATACATGCATGCTTATACGGTACATTATAGACATATCTAGTCTAACAAGTTGCAGGAACTGTAGGGCCTAGTGGACATTAATCGATGATATAACAAATCATTTCAGGCTTATGTGACTATAAAAAGAATGATTTGCAGGGACTGCAAGTGGCACACTTTTGGAAAGGGTAGCAATAAACATATCTGGTTGTAAATTTCTGAAGAAAAGTTAATTACTAAATATGAATACTTTTTTCGTTATGTCTCACTAATACATATGATGCACACAAAGACAAGCAAAGATGTCAGTTAGAAACGGTGAACAGAAAATCAGAGGAGCAGATAATTGGCAAAGTGATATATATCTTGAAGTTTAATGGTACATCTCATTTGCAGATATCCAGATATTTCTGGAAAGTGAGATGTACATGTACATGCACACGTTCAGCATACATTTTCATTTGATGATGCTGAATATTTGCAGACTCACGGTGAAAGTTTTAAACATTAGGAATTAAAATTGGTGAAAGCCAACTTGTTTTTAATTTTCTCTTTTTTTCTAATTTGGTTGTCATAAAACTAAGTTGCTGCCACTGAAAGCAACAATGCTGAGGAATATTTTAGAACATTTCTTGAACAAAACACCTTATCCAAAACATGAATTCACATGTTATTCTGCTCATTCCATTCACAATCCAATGTTCATATTAAAATGCAGATAACCCTGTGTAAGTCAAAATTCACATTTTGTCAGCAGTATTTTTCAAAATTGACAGAGCATTCATATTTCAAATTTTTTTAACAAACTTTAATTTAGAATAGTCATGATGCGCATGTTTTCAGATGACACGAAGCAATACATGTTAATTTGTTTTTTTGCCTTTTCTGCCAGCCGCCACTGTGAAATCTTTGATTATACATATCAGAATGAATGGGACACAAAAGTAATTAGCATCAATACACAATATGTAAGCCTATCCACATTTCTCCTAGCCTCATACACACTGAGATCACTTCTTGGACTACAGCAAATTTCTTGTGTACACAATATTTCAACAATCTCGACACCATAGCATTGGTGCAGTGCCACATGATCTTCTGGATGCACATACAGGATTATTGGAAAATCAACCCTTTTGTAAATTTTTCACCATATATTTTTGACAGTAATACATAATATTTTTATTTTCAACATTAAAACCTATTCGTTGAAAAGCACCTTGAAGATGAGACGGCCATAAATTTACTTTCAAAAAAGTTTATAGTAGATGTAAGCACTGTAAAAAGTTATGTAGAACATTTAAAAAATTTAGAAAGGGTAAAATTGATGAGAATGAAACATAGAAAAAAGGAGCAGAAAAGAAGAGTAACAGTAGCAGTAGTTTACTCAAAGGATGATATGGGTGTATATTTGGGATAAAAAACCTCAATTTTTGTATTAATGATAAAAATTAATTTAAGTCGAAAACTAGACAGTATTTTCTGAAATGTAATATTTCACTTGAAAGGATAGTATTCATGTAGATAAAAACAACTATTTTACTTGGCATTATCCATCTTCATTTTAAAATTGTAGGGGTTTAAAGACTGACACTCTAATAATTGATTAAAATCATGATCAGCAAAATTAAAATGCCTCTTATTCAAAATGCCTCATTAAAAATGTAAGAGCTTTATTGCCAAACAAAACCAATTGATAGTTGTTGTGTTATATAGCATTTAAAAAACATAATGTGAAATTTCAGAAAATTTGACCCAGCCGGAGTGGAGTTAAATTCGTTGGAAATTTTGAAATTGGGAGGCAAAAGAAGCCAAGAAATCAGGTGATTTACATACATTTGCATAAATTAACACTTCTTTATCATGCAACTTTCAACTGCTTTACAAGCTACAAGGTAAACCCAACCTTAAAAGACATTTGCTGTAATTTTTAGCATTTGTTCAATGTTCATCTCTGTGTATCAGCATTTGTTTGTTATTCTATCACTACATAGAACACCCAATGCTGTATTTAGCAACATACCAGTGTGAACATAAATGACCATTGTTATTGTTGATAAATGAATTCTAGTCTGGACTTGATCTGAGATCTCTTTTCAACAAAAACAACCCTGACTGTTCACTGTATGGTTTGTATTGACACGCTAAATACTGGACATTTCATAACGCTTCAGGGAGGAGAACAAGATACTGCAGTAGATGCATAAAACAAACCACTGTGAATATTACCGAATTTTGGCAGCTAAAGGAGTTTAACTGAACATGTTGAGTTTATCTGTCACCCAGGTAGCGTCTACGGTGCTCTTTTGTAGAGATCAGAAATTCTGGGCAAATATTGAATTGATGTTTTCTTTCCTTGGCCCCCCCTAAAAGATAGGGATCCAGTCCTCGGAGCATTCGATATCACAGTTCCAGCGAGGCCGGTCGGAAGGCATGTAGTGAAGTTGCTTTTACTAGTGGTCAATGTAAGTCAGAAATTACAGATCAGCAATGTCCGAAAACTACACGGCAAATTGTTCAACGAAATCTTCAAACGCGCAACGGTTGAGACGTTGGATAATCGCGGGGTCTCACATACACATGCTATGGTGTTATTCTCACACAAGTGGATCTCGCACAGTCTCGCTCACAAGAGGGCGCATGAACGTAGGAGTACGTTCTGTACCTCTGCGGCCTAGGCTTCACTTTTTCAACTCTAAGTATTACGTATTGCTCAATAAGTTTCCTAAAACTTGTCGCATGAATCATTCCTGCGATTTTCAGCCGAAATAAACTATCACAGGAATCTCAGTACTCAGTCAACCTCACAGGCGCCCGTGGGTCGGGTAGTCTGCTAGCTCGATCGATTTCCTGCTCGATCTGTCCGCTATTGCATTTAGATTGAAGTGGTGGTTGCAGTGGTGGGCAGATCGAGCACGGGATCGATAGATCAAGTAGAAATCGATCGATTTAGCAGACTACCCAACACATGGGCGCCTGTGGCCAACCTCTTTTTTGCAGTGACGGTGTTGGCACGAACGTAGCCTGACCAAATTGCGAATTTCAACTATGTCTTTGTGCAATCATGCATTTAAAATTTTAAAAAAGTTAAAATTTCGAAGGATAGCAATAAATTTGCAGCCGATTTACATTATAATATCCATTTACGAAAATGGAATTACATAATGACATCGCATATTTTGAATGAAGCTGTAGAAAAATGTCATCATTTAGAGTAATAAAAGAGAAAACAAATAGAAAAATGTATGATGCTTTCTCAAAATTAAAACTTATAAGTAATGAGTCGATTTTATTGTTTAAAAAAAAATGAACCACTGTAAATTCAATTCTGCCACCGGCTCCCCCATCAAGTGACGTAATCTTATGACTCTTGGATCACCACCTTGCGGATGCAAATTAAATATATGAACACGCACTCATCAATTTAAATATATATACACGCACTCATCAATTCAAGAAGCACCTAAACTTAATGTACAACTTACATTTCCAAAATAGTTGGACCAAATTTAGTGAAAACCTGAAATACGAGTGTAATTACTATTTCACGGATTGCGTAAAAGTGGACCAGTGAGTGTAATTTTCAAAGCTGCCTCAACAACTTTCACAGAATTCATTTCATACTGGTTGACGTTGTTTTGCTCAATTGCAACTTGAAGGGCTTTTCTTTTGAAGCCAATCAAATCAAAGTTCACGAGAGTAATTTCCATTTGTCCATAGTATAATCTAAACCCTGGCTCGCAGCAACGTTTCAGTTGAGAAGAGGCTCAAAGCTCTGATTCAGAGTGATCATTTCGATCGCTCACAAAGCAAACGGCCTTTTTCGAGGCCACGAAATATTACAAAAAATATCTGCCTGCCATTAAAAGACGATACATGGATGCGACCTGACGTCACGTTGAACGACTTTTTCGTTTGATGACCTGCTACAAAATAGTATCCTTAATACGCTGCCTGCTTCCTGACAAATGTTCACTGCTGGACACGACGCCTTTTCTCCCGACTTTCATAATCTGACATTTTTCACCGGCGTTTAGCCCCCGGCATTTACCCTATAGTGACTTACACCGAAATGGCCGCCTGTTGATAGAGCGCCCTCTAAAGGCAATGTTGAAATTTCTTTCATAATGCATTTTTGTAAAGAAAACCATTGATTTAATCACTCATACATAGTATAAAATGCTGTTTCATAAATATTTTAAGTTTAAGAGAGCATGAAAGTCTCTAATATTTCATCTTAAATGATATAAATGATTAACCTTTATTTGAATTGTTACCCGATCTTTTCCAGTTACACACACATGCATGCATTTATACATACACAACACACATACAAGTATGAATGCATGCGTACATACATACATACATACATACATACATACATACATACATACATACATACATACATACATACATACATACATATCATGATTGGGAAACAATGCCATTCATTATCAGGCTGTAGGATAGGGCTGTGGCAAGGAATGTCATCTTATGATTTCACGGATTTGCAAAATTAAATTCCCTTTATTAGAACTGCTTAAATATTTCTGTTTTCTTCTCAACTTCATCACCTGTTTCTTATATAGTTTCCATTTCAGAATGTTGTTTTTTTAATTACAGGTGTTGCAATCCATATGCACTACTGCAAATAAATATGTAAACCTATTGCACACACTCTTTAACAGGTCATAATAAAGACATTTTCATGAATGAAGTCTTTAACTTGTATTTGTAAACATTAATTAGAACAATTATTACACAGATTTATGTAAGGGCCTGCATATTCATACAAATCTAACTCCTTATTACACAAAAATGACAAATTTCACTGTCTGAGGGCCCAAACCTCAATGAGTCCTACGTTTACTTTCTACGGTATGCAGGTGCAGCCCCCGGTTGTAGCCAACGGAGCTATTCATTGAAAAAGCTATTCCGGAATCAATTTTTGAGGGTAGGGGAAATTTTAATTTTGCTAGGGCAGGGGACATAATTTTAGGTGGCAGGGGAGCAAATTTTAGTTTTTTTGGGCAGATATTGGTTGATTGTCTTGGGGACAGGGCTTGGCGAAAAACGAGGAGAGGGGAAGCTACTTTTAAAACGGGGTCACGGGAATTTCAGCCATGGTGTTTCCGGGAATGGGGACACAGTGCAAGTACTTATACCTTTTAAAGAAAACTTAGCCTATCGATTGACCCCACATCTGTAACCTCCACAAATGTAATAATCTCCACAAATGTAATATCAACCACAATTGTAATAAAATCAACCACAAATGTGATAAAATAGTCAGCCATTAATGTAACAACCAACAACCACAAATGTAATAAACAAATTAACCATAAATGTAATAAAACTTCAACCATAAATGTAATAAACTTGAACTTGCATATGTGATCATTTGTTTATCAATGCCCTGAGTAAATTATAACTTTAATAAGACTAGTGTAATGTTATTGCATACTTTCCTGAAACTAGGTTTCCTTTCCGAAACACAGAATAGAATACTTTGAGAACGCTATCAGAAAACGGCGAGGTACTGATCAAACCGTTAGATAATGGAAGTGGAACAGCCGTTCTAGACACTGATTATTACATAATAAGGAAGCGTCAAAATAAGTAGTCAACCAGTGATACCACACAAAGTTTATGACAGATGACTCAGAACAAATAACAGAGAAATATAAAACCTTATAACAGAAACTTGCGACTCAAACATGTTGACGAGAACATATATTTCAATCTAGTAAAAAACAATACGAACACTACCTTGAACACAGTAGAACAAAATTAGACATCCTGGCATCCCTAGTGAAGGAACAAACTTCAAGTGGGACAACATAGGAATACAGACAATCTATCGATTATTCCACACAATTTATCCACTGAAGACGAATTTGAGGCGATAGATTAAGAAAGTACGGCAAGTTTCGAAAAAACGGCGTTAAAGGATCGTAGTGTTATACAGTCTTCCCCACTCTGGAGTAGAGACTGCACTGACGTTCAGATTACAGCTGTGTCTAGCCGTGGCCAATCAGTTCTGTACACAAAACAGGGAAACGTAAAATACACTTTCAAATATGCAAAACACACTTAACGCAAACCATTAAGAAATGAATATTGTGGGGAGTTGCTTTCCTTATTACATAGATCAATATTTAAGGGCTAATTCCTCTATTGCAACGACAAAATAGATTTATTACATTTATGGTTGATAAGTATTACATTTATGGGCTTTTTTATATTACATTTATGGTTACCATTTATTACATTTATGATGGTGTTTTTATTACATTTATGGTTGATTTTTGTTACATTTATGGGCGATATTACATTTATGGGTGCATTTTATTACAATTGTGGTCGATATTACATTTCTGGAAATTATTACAATTGTGGAGGTTACACACATCTCACTCTATGTACTGAAAGATGGAAACCAAATACAAGGCCACTGCAGTATGTGTGTGCATGGGAATGTTAATTTTCAGGGGAATTTCGTTCTCAGGTCAGGGGAAAATCGACATTTTTTTTTCATCACAGGGTAGGGTAGCTTCATGTCTGCAGGGAATGGAATGACAAAATTTTGAGGGGATTTTTTTCAACAGCAGGGGGAAATCGGCAAGTTTTTTTCGCCATGGGGCAGGGGAGCTTCAAACATTCACAGTGGGGAGGGGAAATAGGCAAAAATATGTGGGGAGCGGGTAAAAATGAAGTTTGAGTGCGGCAGGGTAAGTCGAAAAATTTTCAGTGGGAGGGCAAATTATGAACAGCTAATTAATTACCCTCATGACTTAAAATTAGTCAGTTCACATTACTTGTCATGTACAATATATCTTATCATAGTAAGGACCCCTTTAAAAGTGCATTCTTCGTCGGCTGCACCTGATATCTAACTAGAATTGAATGTACAGCGCTTTCATCCGCAAGATAACAACCCCAGTAATGACTCCTACGATTATCAGTGCAGAAATAGTATAGAGGGGAGACAGGACACGACCTTGCGGAGAACAAGTTGATGTCAGTAACATGTTCGATATAAAATTAACAAACACTCTTTGTGATCGTTTTATAAGAAAATGTTGAAATGAAATCTTCTGAAAGGGGATAGGTAATCAGAAATTAGCAGGAATAAACAGATGTTTTTGGCTCTTGTCGTTTTGTATGGTATGTGGCCAATAGCGATATCGTATAGATAAATCTAAATCAAGTTTTGCACTGCGAAAAATTTAAAGCAGTCGTTAGCGATAAGGTACTACAACCTAGCTATAAAGTTGCCTATAAACTGCGACAAAGTTTAACTTAATCCAATGTTGCTACATAGCCAAGTCTGGTATACTATAAGCATGTACACTAAGGCAGGTCAGTATTGTTTATTTATAGTAATATTTATTTTCTGTTTAATTCACTCAGCAACTATTCAAAAATTAACAAGTGTGTGGGCACCGCTATCCACTTTGGTGTTATTCGCCTCTGAATAGAGACGGCTTCAATCACATTTGACCTTACTGGAGAAACTCGTATTCAGATCTGCTTTTTATATAGTTGAAACTTCATCACGATTTCTGTGAGAATTTAGATGTGCAAAGGAATCGCATTCAAAAATCGGTCAGAATATGCAACTTTTGCGAGATTTTTTTATTTCGTCCTAATATGACTGCGAGCCAAATATAATCACAATATATTCCCGACAGACGTTCTTACAACAGACACAAAAATAATCTTTTTTATGATTGCATGTTTGTATTGTTCTTGAGTTATTTAGTCTGCTGGAGTTTTGTATACTGTTCTGTTTATGTGTGTATAATGTTACTAGCATACTATGGGCACAGTAATAAATCAAAACCTGAACCTTCACGTTTTTTGCTGTGGCAGACTAATTGTAGTGTCTAAAATGTCACAAAGTGTTTGACAGATAAAGACGTGGAATCTGTCACAGATAAAGACGCTGGAATCCTGTCATTGGAAACAAAAGCAATACTTTGAATATAATCCATTTATAAACTAGCTTAAAGGACCTCTATCAAAAATTGTCCAAAGTGATATATTTGATATTGTTCGTTCCTTTTGTTTACCAATACAATCAAGGGCTGAATGGCTGCATCCACATGCTACATTGAAACGTAATGCAGAGCCTGATTGCGTGGGATTCATACGTCTTGCCATGCTTTAATAAATTACAGTGTATGTGTGATGACTACCAGCACTGTGTGGACACGTGAAGTCAGCTTAAACCTCATTTATTCCTGACTTACATTAGCGCATTAAATTTATTGTTTTCAATGTTTTTCCTTTCTGTGAAACATGCCTTGCATCTACTTTACTACACGATGACTTTTTTCGCCAATATGAGTATTTTCGCAGTGGCATATGAAAGCAAACTGTGTTCAAGAGAGTAAAGTCTAACACCCTTCAACAGGAGAGTAAATTCTAGCAGGTTTTCAAGTTGGGTGGCGGTACATCCAGCTGTAAACGCAAATCAGAAATAATGACCTCGTCCTTTAGTAATTTCTGAATACATAACCAAGTTTGAGGCAAATTCAATTTCACCGGCAAATGGAGTTGAAATGATGGAAATCCTCATCAAATCCCATATTTTTTTAATTATGCAGCATGATGTACATGAGATCAATAATCTACCACGACAACAATAGGATTTTGTTTGCGCTTAAATAAAATTTAAAGCTAATTTATGATAAGATTTTAGCATTTCAGTTGATAAAACTCTCTTTCTGGCAAGTTTCTCTTTCAACGTATCCTGTGTTTCTATAATATAGTTGACCATGATTTTGATAGATAGGAATATGTCATTAGGACTGCCCTGACCTCGTTTTTGATGAAGTGTCAACTGCAAATATACCTACTATCTTATCACTTGTGGTGCACAAAAGACGGTTCGCTAGAGTCTCGGTCATTTCTTATGTAAACTGATCTTCGTAAAGAACATACCTTGTTCATATTTACTACGCTACCTTTCGTCTAAGTAAAGGCCCAAATGAAGGTCTTGTAAGTAAAATTGGCAAAATGATTGACTCAAACAGTTTCACATACTCACCATTAGGGATAGCACAATGCAATTTTTGGCAATACGGAAAATACACTCAACCATTTTTCATAGCTTTTTTGTTGCATACGTAACAGCGAAAATATATATCAGCAGCAACTAACTGACAGTGTTATATTCCTTCAAGAAATCAACAACGTTTTATTTCACATACAATTACCTCTGAATTCTTTAAAGTGACAGACTCTCACAGACAAATCTGGGACAGAAAGTCCCGGAATTTACTAACATCTCTGAATAATCTTTATTGCCTGATAGGCCTTATGCTAAATATAACGAACCCTGTGTGTAAAATTGTAAAAACAATCATAAAACCCTTGAGTCATTTGCGTCTTTGTGCACTGCCTTTTACCCGAGTTTTGACCAGAAGTGGGGATACTTGTACATCCCCTGTTCACAGCGTCAACTGCATAACGAGGGCATTGTAGATCATTAGTCATATGCACAGATTCAATTGAGTTCAAACACTTTTCACGACAATAAATTTACCGCCTTTATTTACTGCTATCACACAAGTCAATGTTTGTTACAGTATTGTTTGTACCTGAAACCTGTTACAATCTTCATTTTTTTGCGACCACTTCTTTTGATTTCAAACAACAGGTGGCGCACATATTTATCAAACATAAGGCGCACTTCAGTTATTATCCATCCAGATCGAAAGGCATTTAACTAGCTTCAACAATCTAACTTCGCACACTCTCGAATTTTTAAACTTACTTCTCACACTTTCGAATTTTTAACTCGCAACATTCTTTTACATTTATTTAACAAGTATACCTTTACGCACAACTATGTACCAGTCTACAAGTGTCAATATATTAAAAAACTAGCCGTATATTAAACCGATTCTAAAGCAGTGTGGGACGCCCCATGGCACTTCTTAACTCGAAATTGCGAAATGTATTCCACTCATTTGTTACAGGAAACTCTTGGTGAATATATACCGGAAAAGGAAAGTAATTGTCATCACTCACCAATTCTTAAAACAAGATAATGACGTTCTTTTGCATCGTTTTTAGCTCACGTGTGTAAACACGTGGGCTATTGTCATAGCGATGTCTGTCAGTCTGTCCGTGTGTGTGTGTTAGTGTGTGTATGTGTGTCTGTCTGTCTGTCTGTCTGTTTACACGATAACTCAAAAACGCCTGAACGGAATCAAGTCAGATTTGGTACACAGGTACCATATGCTACTTGCAAGAACTGATTAGATTTTGGTTAGTGTGGTTTGCATATTAATGAAGTTATGAAATATCGTTTTTTTTCCGTACAATGGTTTCCCTATGGAGACGGTAATAACAGTGTAGACATATATCAAGAAATACTGCACAAAATTTCATGAAACTTTTCACAGATGACAATCTAAGAACATTGTGATGATACTGTGAGTGTCATGTCAATTATCTTCTCATTTGCATATTTAATGAACTTTTGTTATTAGTGTCATAACTGTGAAATTCCTGCACCAAACTTGATGATACTTGCAACAAATATTGATTTGATATATATCTAATTATACTTAGAAGCATTAGGCAGTGGCAAGTTAATAAATAGCTCATTTGCATATTTTATGAAGGTTTGTAATTAGTCATATAACTCCGATATAACTTCACCAAATGTGATGAAATCTGCTGAAGATACTGATCCGACTGAGATCTAACTGTAGTGCAAAATATTTAGTTGTGTGAAGTTAATTAAGGGTTCATTTGCATATTTAATGAACTTTGTAATTAGTGATATTACTCCAAAATTACAGCGTTAAATTTGATGAAACTTGCTACAGATGTTGATCTGATAAATATTTAATTGTACTGAGAAGCACTGAGCAGTGTCAAGTTAATAATTAGCTCATTTGCATATTTCATGAAGTCTTATAATTAGTCATATAACTCCAAAATAACTGCATCAAATGTGATGAAAACTGCTGCACATACTGATACGACAGATATGTAATTGTGTTGTAAAGCATTTAGTAGTGTAAAGTTAATTAAGGGTTCATTTACATATTTAATAAACTTTGTTATTAGGTATATAACTCTGAAATTTCGGCACATAAATTTTGTGAAACGTGCTACAGATATTGATTTGATAAATATTTAATTGTGCTATGTAGTCCAGTCAAAATATGAAATGACCCACCACAAATTGCAACAGAATTTATTTTTTCACTAGTCACCTCAGAAAAACCCATAGAAAAACATATCAAAAGTCTTCCAAAATCCAAGGAGTGGAAAAGTGCCTAATTTGCATAAATCCAAAATGGCCGCGCCGGTATTAAAGGTTCAATGCTTTTGGCCACTTACTGCCCAATATTGGTCCGATTTTGGTAATTTTTTTTATTTCCATGTACCTTGTACATTTTCATCATATTTTAGACATGTTTACAAAAATTCCATTGTTTTTATTTACAAAACAGGAACATAATTGTAAAACAATGGTATTCTCACACACTATGTCTTCTAATCAATACTTGTTTCATGATTTTATAAGGTGCCAATGTCTGTAATGTTAAATAAATAAATAAATAAATAACTAAATAAGTAAATAGATAAATACACAAGGAGTGGAACAATGCCTAATTTGCATAAATCCAAAATGGCCGCCCCCGGTATTATGGAATCCACACTTATGACCACATATTACGCGATATCAGTCCGATTTGGACAATATTTTTTTATTTTCTTATAAATTATACATTCTCTTCTAATTTCCAACATTTTTAGGGCATTTCCAATTGTAGTTATTAATAAAATAGGCACACAAGTCTGAATATCAGGGTAAAACAATGGCACACAAACACACTTCACCTTCCAATCAATACTGGTCTAATTTTGCAAGATGCTAACATATATGGTGTGAAATATATTGAAAGCAATCTCAGTATAACTAATACAGAATATGTATCCATTTTGTTTTTGGCTGTTAATTTGCCAATAACCTATTCCCTATTTCACATTAAAAGCCACCGGCTGAACTTACGCATTTTTTAGAACATTCGTCCCATAAAAAGTTGGCGGTTTATTCATATCAAACACAGTCAACCTGGTTTGAAGTCTAGTTATATCTTGTGTGTTGATATTGTGTTACCAGGGTACACTGGTTGTCACCATAGTTGTGAAACTCAACATGAGGTTCAATACTAGCTGGTAATTGTAAAATTACCAGTTTCCCAAATGCTGTTTATTTTACCCAAATTGTAGATAAACAGCCGTGCCTGAATTGACAAAGTGTGCCAGCGCGGGAGAGCCGAGCAAAGGGAGAGGGGCTTTAAAGTCTCCTGGAAGGTGTACAGACCACATGGGAATTAAATAGTATTGGTAGTAAAGGGAAAGCAACTCCACATATCGTTCATATTTGGGTTGTTTGCGTTTTGTGAATGATATTGTGTATAATATAAGTGTATATCATGTTTGGCTGTTTTATGTAAAATGTTGCTCAGCCATGGCGAGACGTACCCATAATCTACGTGTCTTGTGTTAATCCGCACTGGCGCAGAGAGATTGCTGTGACACTACGATCCTTTGGCGCTACGTTTCGAAAACAGAGTTTTCTTCATCAGCCACTTAAAATTCATTTTTGATTGGTGAGCACAATTGATTGATTGTTAGATTTTTTAATTTGCTAATATGTTGTTCCACTTACGTTTGTTGTTGGGAAGCTAGAATGTCTACAGTTTGATCTCGTTGTGTTTGTGTAGGTTCGTGTGACCCTGAGTTTGAGCTATTGTAGTTTTTGTGAAGTCTGGCGCTTATAAGTGTGTCACCTATATTTCTGTTCCTTCTAATAAACATATGCGATTATAGGTTTGTTTTGTAACAGTTATTTTAGTGTTTCGTCTTTTTCAAGTTCACTCCAGTTTTCTGTCAGGGCTTGCTTGATTTTTGTCGTTTCTATGAACAGGCTATATGTTGGTGTTGTTGGTGGCGTTATTTCTTTCTTTTTGTTGTTCAAGCAGTCTTTTTCTGCTTTTATGATCTGTCTCTCTGATAATGCTTTCTATTTCATTTATTTGTATTGTCGGTCTTGTAATTTTTCACTAAATTGTGTGACTTTTTGTGTAAAATCGATTTCGTTCTTACATGTTCTGATGTATCGTAATGATTCACCTTTGATCAGACCTTTGAATGTTGCTGCCGGATGGCATAAGTTTCTTTGTAAGAATTGAAATGTATCTGTTGGCTTTGTGTGTGTGTTGATGTCGAGAATATTCTCTTTGTTGTATCGACGACCTTTGTAGATAGGTCTAAATATGTGATTTCTTGAGAGGAGCTTTCAAACGAAAAATTGAAAGTAGGATGCATTTTGTTGATGTTTGATATGAATTCATTGAGTTCGTGTTGTGTTCCGATGAAAATCAGAAAAACATCGTCCATGAACCTCAGCCAGGTCGATATTTGTTGTTTGTGTTTCTGTATTATTCTCGTTTCTGTCTCATGAAATGTAATATCTGCTATTTCTGGAGAAGACGGGGACCCCATCGAGCATCCCCATATTTTCCAGTAGAATTCATCGTTGAATTCGAATGTGTTGGTTTTTTTTAAGATTACTTCTAGCAGAGCTATCATGTGTTTCGTTGGTGGTTGCTTGATTATGTAACTGTTTGATGATCTTGTCTGATTTAATGCTCTGCCGATTGATTTAATTACCTCATCATGTGGTGTATTCGTGTACATGGAAATTACATCCAGTGTTACTTGAGTTGCTTTGGCCAGAACTTTGATTGTCTCAATTTTCCGTATAAAGTATGTTGTCTTTGCTGTATGTTGGTTCTTTCTTGACGATTTGTTTGAGAAAATGGTCTATGAATTCTGATATGTGAAATGTTGGACTGGAGCATCCACTTATGATTGGCCGTACTACGAACATAGCTCCTGGTGGCGGCACTTTGTGTATTTTCGGTAGAAGGTACCAAAGTGGCGTTCTTATTTTTCTATCGACTGGATTCAATTATTCATATGTGTGATGGTCAATGTTTTTTTCATTGTACATTTCTGTTATGAGATTGTGTACCGGTATGTCTTCTATTGTATTTTTTGTGTCATCTGTTGCCAATTTTATGTAGTATTGTTGATCGTTACGTTGACATTCCCTTATGCAATCATCAGTGTTTAAAATTGCTGTCCCCCGTCCTTTATCAAACGGTATGATGGTTATCTTCTTGTTTTTTGATAGCGTTTTGAACACTATTTGTTCTGCATGTGTCATGTTGTTTTTAGCTCACGTGTGTAAACACGTGGGCTAATGTCATAGCGATGTCTGTCTGTCTGTCCGTGTGTGTGTGTGTGTGTGTGTTAGTGTGTGTGTGTGTGTGTGTGTGTGTGTGTGTGTGTCTGTCTGTCTGTTTACACGATAACTCAAAAACGCCTTAACGGATTCAAGTCAGATTTGGTACACAGGTACCATATGCTACTTGCAAGAACTGATTAGATTTTGTTTAGTGTGGCTTGCATATTAATGAAGTTATGCAAGGTCTTTTTTCTGTACAATGGGTTCCCTATGGAGACGGTAATGACAGTGTCGGCATATATCAAGAAATACTGCACAAAATTTCATGAATCTTTTCACAGATGACAATCTAAGAACATTATGATGATACTGTGAGTTTCATGTCAATTATCTTCTCATTTGCATATTTAATGAACTTTTGTTATTAGTGAGATAACTCTGAAATTCCTACACCAAACTTGATGATACTTGCAACAAATATTTATCTGATATATATCTAATTATAGTTAGAAGCATTGGGCAGTGTCAAGTTAATAAATAGCTCATTTGCATATTTTATGAAGGTTTGTAATTAGTCATATAACTCCGATATAACTTCACCAAATGTGATGAAATCTGCTGCAGATACTGATCCGACTGATATCTAACTGTAGTGTAAAGCATTTAGTAGTGTGAAATTAATTAAGGGTTCATTTGCATATTTAATGAACTTTGTTATTAGGTATATAACTCTGAAATTACGGCACCAAAGTCAGTGAAATTGGGTACAGATATTGTTTTGATACATATCTAATTGTACTGAGAAGCATTTGGCAGTGTCAAGTTAACAAATAGGTCATTTGCATATTTTATGAAGTTTTGTAATTAGTGATATAACACCAAAATAACTGCACCAAATGTGATGAAATCTGCTGCAGATACTGATCCGACAGATATCTGATTGTGGTGTACAGCATTTAGTTGTGTGAAGTTAATTAAGGGTTCATTTGCATATTTAATGAACTTTGTAATTAGTGATATTACTCCAAAATTACAGCGGTAAATTTGATGAAACTTGCTACAGATGTTGATCTGATGAATATCCAATTGTACTGAGAAGCATTGAGCAGTGTCAAGTTAATAATTAGCTCATTTGCATATTTCACAAAGTCTTATAATTAGTCATATTACTCCGAAATAACTGCATCAAATGTGATGAAAACTGCTGCACATACTGATACGACAGATACCTAACTGTATTGTAAAGCATTTAGTAGTGTAAAGTTAATTAAGGGTTCATTAGCATATTTAATAATTTTTGTAATTAGGTATATAACTCTGAAATTTCGGCACGAAAATTTGTGAAACGTGCTACAGATATTGATTGGATAAATATTGAATTGTGCTATGAATCATTGAACAGTGTCGAGTTAATTTAGGGTTTATTTGCATATAATGAACTTTGTAATTAGTGACATTACTCTAAAATTACAGCATTAAATAAAATAAAAAGTATTACGAATGTTGATCTGATGGATATCTAATTGTCCCATAAAGCATTGAGCAGTGTCAAGTTAATGAACACCTCATTATCATATTAAATAAAGTTTGGTAATTAGTGTTTAAACTCTGAGAGTACTGTGTGAAGTTGAAAAAAAAACCTGCTTCGTACAGTGATAACATATATCTCATTGTTCTGTGAAGCGCACTACTATTAATGAACCTGTTGTAAAACACGTGAGCATATTCAGTTCATATCTGGTTTTGTGTTTCGAATAGGTGTGTTAACAATAGCCAATTTTGTTGCTTCCAAATAATTTTCTAGTTTTGTGTTCTCGGTTGTATGTGGGATCCATTTCGAGTTCATTTTGACTGGGTGTTGTACGGTCTGTGTCTCATGATATATCGGAGTCTCATTTTCGGAATGTATATTTTATGTCCCCTAACAGGTGGATTCTGTTAGGACGATTTGTTGTGGGAATGAATTTTAAGCCTTGCTAAGTACGTTGATTTCAATGTTGGTGAGTTTGTGTGTTGATAGGTTCTTAATGAATCTGAGTTGTTTGATGCAGTGCTCAATTTTGTTCAATTGTGACTTTTCGTTATTTTTGTCATTCTATGATTCTTGTTTATGTGTTTCCTTTTTTATCTTTGAACTTGGTCATACTAAGACACAATACAAAGCTCTCTCCGGCCATTCTGTCTCTCTCTAACCCGAACCTATCTCCAAGTGTGTACCCAAGAAAACTCTGTTTTCGAAACGTAGCGCCAAAGTATCGTAGTGTCACGGCAATCTCTCCGCTCCAGTGCGGATAAACACAAGACACGTAGATTACGGGTACGTCTCGCCATGGCTGAGCAACATTTTACACAACACAGCCAAACATGATATACACTCATATTATACACAATATCACAAACAAAACGCAAACAACCCAAATATGAAGTGGAGTTGTTTTCCCTTTACTAGCAAAGACGAACAACAACTGATGAATAATTTTGTCTTTCTTTTCTTTCTTTCTTTCTTATTTATTTATTTATTTATTTATTTATTTATTTATTTATTTATCTATGTATCTATCTATTTATCTCTCTATTTATCTATTTATTTATTTCACATTAGAGACATTTGTATCGTATAAAATAAAACAAGTATTGATTACAAGACATAGTGTGTGAGAATACTATTGTTTTACAGTAAAATTCGGACTCATGTCCCTATTTTGTCAATAATAACGATGGAATTATTATAAAAATGTCTAAAATATGAAGGGAATGTACAAGGTATATGGAAATAAAAAAAATTATTAAAATCGGACCAATATTGGGCAGTAAGTGGCCAAAAGCATTGAAACTATAATACCGGGGCGGCCATTTTGGATTTATGCAAATTAGGCGGTTTTCCACTCCTCGGATTTTGGAAGACTTTTGATATGTTTTTCTATGGGTTTTTCTGAGATGAATGGTGAAAAAATAAATTCTGTTGCAATTTGTGGTGGTTTACCCCCTTTTTTGTCCTAAAATGACTGGACTAATGAATCATTGAACAGTGTCAAGTTAATTTAGGGTTTATTTGCATATTCAATGAACTTCGTAATTAGTGACATTACTCTTAAATTACAGCATTAAATTAAATAAAACGTGCTACAAATGTTGATCTGATGGATATCTAATTGTCCCATAAAGCATTTAGCAGTGTCAAGTTAATTAACAGCTCATTTGCATATTAAATAAAGTTTTATAATTAGTGATTAAACTCTGAGAGTACTGTGCGAAGTTTAAAAAAACCTGCTACATATAGTGATAACATATATCTCATTGTTCTGTGAAGCGCACTACTATTAATGAACCTGGTGTAAAACACGTGAGCATATTCAGTTCATATCTGGTTTAAGATGTAAATCATTCTGTAGAAAATAGCGACAACATTTTGCCAGTTTGTAGTATGTAAAATACAATACCTTAAATGGGAAGCCGAAATCTTTGAAAAAGCGCAACAAAATCTGCCCAGGATGAATGAAAGTTTTCTGAATCACAATACGTGAAACAAAAAAATAATTGTCTGTCGTATTGCTGCTTTTCCATGATTTCGATCCCTGATGTATTGTTTTACCAGTGACGAATCTATGTATTCAAGATAATTGTAGATAACATTTTATGAAGATTAATATCCCTAAAGTTATTTGAGTCTTTGGAATTGTGGCTTCACTGTAGAGGATGGACAATCCATATTTGGAACTTGCAGCATATATTTTTGAGATTTTCAAGCTTGCACAAAAAGGCTGTCTAAGATCTTATAAAGACAGATGTAATTCGTAATTGCAGTACCAGAGGGTATAAAAGGACAATCTAAATTTTATGCAGAATGCCGGTTTCATGAGCAAACGGGTATATCATAGGAAATGAAGCTCTCATCGCACATTTAAATAACTCATGAGCTCATTACCTTTACATAATTTACCAATTGATCATCTTAGGGACAAATCTAAATTTGACAGAGTCATCATATACATTACACAATGTATTGGCATGCTGCAAAGAGATCTTTTAAAGGAGAGTCCCTATACGGCTTGGATAAAGACTATAATCTTTATAAAACTAGCCATCCCTAAACCGAATACACTTATGACAGCGATTTGTATAAGAAGCAAAACAGTTCTGGCGGGGATTCTTTTGATTTGATAACTTTTTTGCCTCGTGTACAGCAGAGTTTGTATTTGTGCTCGTCGGCCTCACATAATTAACCCTCTGTCGAGATGAAATGTGGCTCCAAGTTCGATTCTTGGTTTACTATATAACAATACTATGCGACACATCGTCTTTGACGTCTTAATGCGCTTGTCCACACCAAAATGAAAATAGAAAATAGAGTGAATTTTCTTTTCACAATTGACATCAGGCTGATAAATAAATTGGACTGTGTTTGGCTGCTACCTGCTTTCCATGAAGTACTGTTATCTTTTTCGAAACCATACATTGAAAGTAAATACATGCCATAGAATATTTAATTCTAGCAAAATCAACAGAAAACCTATTTCTGAATGAATTTGTTTATTGAAATCTCATCGGGTTAATAGCTTGTCTGTGGTTTGTCAGGATTACAAAGGTGCAAGTTTGTGACTGAGGCACTTTTACACTCATTGACACATTCAGTCTGGTATTCTACGAACACTCAAAACTAGTAAAACACAACTCATGTGTTTTACAGGCTGTACAACTGAGAAATCAATTAGCGGAAATTAGATGTAAAACATAAACATTACTATTATTGCTTGAAAGACAATGTACGTAGTTTCCTTAAATTTTGAGTCGGATACCTTATCATCTTTTCTTGTCTTTCATTTTATGGTAGCAGTCGGAAAACGATACTAGGCGTGCTCTCTCAATTTTGTACACGTTTCAACGCGATCGATTTTAGTCATCTTCAGCACGCCCTCTTGAGCTCAAGCATAACATTTTGCTTATATTTTTAGGGTTAACGTTTTCGTTGTTTAATTAAGTAACGAGTTTTCTGGGCAAATATTGTTAATAGTACAGTTAAACCCGTCTTTCATACAATTAATCTCATAAATTTTCTCATACTTTTCATTTTCTTCTGTTGCTGTTAGTAGGATATTATAGATATCTTTTGACACCAAAATGAATGGACTTGGTGACTTGTTTACGCTGTTACTCTATTCATGCATGCTCTGCGATTTGTTGCCAGGCGATAAACCACTTCATTTGTCACCACAACTGTTTAATAATCAACCATAGAAATATGCGTACACTTCAATACTCACTACCCACTTAATGACTCGTAAATTTTCAGTCGGGTTCATGTAAGAAGTCATGTAAGGCCATGTTTGTGCATAACGTTAGCGTGAGATTGGTGGGGGGGGGGGGGGGGGGGGGGGAGGTGGTACAGCAACCATTAAAATAGCAGACGAAAACAACTTCCTTGCTGTTAGTGTTAGAGTCTCAGCTGGATATGTATAAAAATGGAAATATTTCGGATAATGACATAAAAGGCTACGATAATACGATATTCTTCTTCGTCCTCGTATGATAGGGAATAACTCATTATCCATATTTTCCAATATTTTGTATCTATGAAAGGAACACTATCATTAGAATGATCCTACTTTTTAGTATTCGCACAAATTATTCTCAAAATCGTGATTGATATTTTATCTTCGTTAAAATGCGGTTATTACTTATAATTGGACGCATTATCACTTGTGCTCTAATTCAGAGATGAATTAAAACGAATTAATCTTCCCTTGTACCAAGGAGATAACATGATTGTGCATAACTAGATGAAGTAGAAATGATCAAGATTATCGTTAAGATCTTAATCATTTAAGAAAAAACTTTGAGTGCAATTCTTAAGAGAATGAAGTTTGATATATTTCGTCTTACTTTGCCGATTTCAACATTTGTAAAGAAAATGATGTTGTCGATTCGGTAATCTATAATTTTATGCTGAATGGCCACAAAATGAAATTGCGTCCCTTAACAGGTCACTCGAGTTATAAAACAACTACAGTTCGCTGTGTAGGGTAGCTCGAAGTACAGCAGAGTGCTAGTTATTACAATCATGAGCAGCTTTATTCGTTTGTATTATGTAAACTATTCCTTTTGGTGTCAATACTTCACATGACGGAGAACACGGGTACGTCACATTTACAAAGTCCCAGAAGTCCAAGGTCACGTCAAAGCTCTAAATCGATCACTACAATTGCTGCAGTCGTCGTAATTGTCATCTTGTATAGAATTGTTCTAGAAGAGTGAGTTGGGAAAACAGATGCCATTGTTTGAGTTATTTTACGACCAACACGATTGGATCTACAAATGTTATCTTATCTGCGTTTCTTTATATATTACACACTTTGTTTTTATAAGTAATATGGGATGTTGCAACATTCAGCTATATGTCACCTAACACTTTTGAAAAAATTTCAAAATGTAAAAATCCAATTATCCCAAATAAGTTCCAATCGTGTTGACCATATTATGCTTGCTATGTTAGCTTTAATGGTATTGTTGAACTCTGCCTCGCGATTAGACGCAAACAAACCGATTTTGGGAATTTGAACATCTACAGCGGTTTTGTCTTCTGTTTTCCGGTTACCTACGTCATTCAATGACTGTATTGAGTTTCAAGGGTGTTACATACGGGCCATCGTGCACTAAATATTGCATAAGCTTGTTTAGTTACTGTAGGACGCATTGATTTCAATATGGAGATTATTGATTTTCTGACATACACGGAACGTTTACTGAAATGCATCTATTTCCCTAGTTCAATGTTAATAGAACGTTATGCCCATACGTCATAACATTCGTGACATTTTTTATTCAGTATATTTGAGCGACCGCTGGGGAAAACGCCACGCTCTCCCTACAAGATTCAATCAAATGTAAGTGTAAGCATACGCATTCCTTTCCTGTTTTAACCTTGTATAACGATTTAAAGACTAGGGGTCATAACAATCACGGTCATGAGCACCATCCCTTTTACCACAATATTGTTAACGCGTGTTATTATTTAACTTTAGCATGGGCATCATTAAGTAGCATGCGCCTCGAAAGTGAAAGACTTAAACTTTTGCTTAAACTTTCCTCAAGAAAAATTTCAACCAATCTCTTTCAAAACCAAAAATAAAAATCGTACTAGAGAAACAAATCATCTAAGATTTACCGATATTTGAATTGCAAAATGTTGTGTCAAAGTGTCACAAATTAACATCAACTGGTGACGTCATGCTTCTCCGCTTTTTTACAAATAGAGAACTGACAGAAGGCGATACAGGGTTTTTAATAACGTTTACATCATTTTCACCGACGGGGATATCAGGTGTGCGAAATTCAGTGTCAAGAGTGTTCCATAGTGTCAAGTGATATGATAATAGGATGTATAACATCAGTGAGATAACGCATGCACACTAAAGTTTGATCAAGGATATAATAAACAAGCGTGACCCTTTCGTTTGACAGATCACGATTATTGCTGATACAGACAAAACATGCCAGATACACGTGGGTAGACTTTTGTATTTTTTTCAAACTATAAACAAGAAAAATACTAGTGTGAATAATAGAGCATTCTCACTGAAATAAATATTCTAAGCTAAAAACATGGATGAAACAAAATGAATGTGATTGTTTATCCATGAATTAGTCTGAATAGTATGATCAGTGGCAAAATTTCCTTTGACATCTTTCTCATGCAACTGGTGGACTCAATGCAGTTATAGTATCAATCTAAAGTCTTCTGATTAATTTTGATTACAGGCGTCAACAACTTGAGAAAATCAGCCAATGTGTCAAAGAAAAATATCCTGCGTGAAACATTATGCATGTTCAATTCCCCTCTTTAGGCCAGAGAAAAAAAAAAACTTGTTCATCGGATTTTTTGGACCAAGTCCCAGGAGCGGCGAGCTGAAATTTTTTTTTTTTTTTTTTTTTTAGGCCGAAGGTAAACGCGATCCTCTGGCATTTTTGCACAGATGCAGACAAGGCAAGATAATTGTTTCCCTTTTTACCAGAAATATCTCAGACAAGAAACACTGATACTGGTAACTGAATTCAATAGGCCTACTATATTTCCCAACAATAACATAATAGGCCATTACATTCACAGTTAGTGTTTGCACAACATATTCTGAGCATTTCAACATTCTCTCAGAATAAAACTGAAATGTACAGCAAATCACTGAAATTCAACAATTCAGTATTGTCCTTTAATATTGTCCTGGTGGGACCTAGCATCTGAGTTTTTTCATTTTACTTTGACCCCATGTTTTGGCCTCTTTACCACTGTCTATATATACACATTTTACATAATGGTCTAACAACACTGTATTGTGATCGGAGTGAAGTTATATAGTCATCCAAAGTCACTTGGTGGGCTATTCAGCTCTGGGACTATTCGACCCATAGACGAGTGTACAGAAGCGAGAAACACCCCAACTTGAGGTGTTTCTCGCTTCTGTACACTCGTCTATGGGTAGAATAGTGTTAAGTTTTGGACATGTTGTTCTTTCATCTGAAATGTACCATACCACACTCTCTGTCAGTGTGTGTTGAGTAATAAAGGATTGATTGATTGATTGAATTATAGCCCACCAAGCGACTGTGAGTCATCATTCAGATCGTACTTTAACATCGACGCAACCATGTGTTTTGTCATTGCCGTAAATTTTTATACTTTCGATGCAATTTTCATTCAATCGGATGCACCGTCCATCTGCTGTCACGATCTTGTTGAACAAATCGCCGAACGTAATATCAGGACAAACACTGCACTGAACAGCGTCTCTGCTCTGGAACTAACTGTTGGCCATCACGTCGAATATTTGCGATCAAATTAATACTCATGTGACGTGTACTAACCTTTACAAAACGAGCAAATTTCTGGCCAAATCGACCCACTTTTGCGTCGTAATTCGCCAAATTCAGACGTAACAACAACGTGTTGGCGGACAACTAAGTCCGAACACGAATGAAGTCTCATTCAAAATCCCGTGCCCGCGAAAACCCGACACAGTGTAGGGCGCCACCATCGGCAGTACTAAAAATATTTGTAATGCGGAAGTACGAATTTGCCGCGATCGAAAAAAAAAAAAATTTCCAAATATGCCAAAATAGAAGCGGCGATTCCGATGAACAATTTATTTTTTCTTCCTGGCCTTACTATGAGGTAGTCTTACTCCTCGCACTACTTGCATATTTTCGGACCTATGCTGGATTAAATGATTTTTACTGTCGACAACAATTCCGTATCGATAAGTCTATGACGTGCGATTGTAAAAGTAACTGTGGTGATAACAGTGACGAAAACTACTGCGACACATGTAAAGCTGACGTCATTTATTGTAGGTATATTTGAACAAATGTTAGTGAGTGTAGGTTTTTTCTGCATTTTTGTGGGACATGAGAATAGTCAAAAACTTTTTAAGTAAAATTAAAAATAATACACTGGTACCATAATATAATTCTAAACTTGAAATCGTTTTAACACACACACACACACACACACACACACACACACACACACACACACACACACACACACATATATATATATATATATATATATATTAGCACAAATATTTCAAGAACAAGCAATGATATCTGTTACTTTAGTTTCATACATCCTACATATTTATATATATATATATATATATATATATTATATTATATATATATATATATATATATATAATATATGTATTAGCACAAAATTACTTCAAGAACTAAGCAATGATATCTGTTACTTTAGTTTCATGCATCCTACATATATATATATATATATATATATATATATATATATATATATATATATATATATATATATATATATATATATATATATATATATATATATAAAATATACAAGCAGATCAGCAGATCAGTAGACGTGTGCAATTTTATTCATCCGCTATTACCAAACCACGCTACGAACAACACTGGGAGCTATCTGTACATCTCAAGTATACGTATATATATATATATATATATATATATATATATATATATATATATATATATATATATATATATATATATATATATATATATATATATATATATATATATATATATTAGCTCAAAATTACTTCAAGAACAAAGCAATGATATCTGTTACTTTAGTTTCATGCATCCTACAATTATCAGACAGAATAAGTGAAAGGATTCTTAACGTGACTGTCTTATATACGTATGATCGGGGCGTACCATTATATTATATTATATTATATTATATTATATTATATTATATTATATTATATTATATTATATTATATTATATTATATTATATTATATTATATTATATCATATCATATCATATCATATTATATTATATTATCTTATATTATATTATATTATATTATACTATATTTTATTTGTATGTGTAACTGTCTGTCTGTCTGTCGGATTATGTCTAATGTATGTCTGTGTGTCTGTGTTGCTAAAGAATATCTGGCCCTAGTTAAAAAGTAGTAAAATTTAGAATATTACACCACACCGGAGAATAATGAATGCAAGTTAGGAACATGGTCATAGGGGTATATTATACATATAGTTATCATGAAGGGAATTCTCGGTAGACAATTACTAATTTTTATCGGAAAGCAATATGACCCAGAGTTCTCCAGGTACTGGTTTTTCAGTCAACACATTTGATGAAGTTTGTACTAACATTTGTAACGAATTTAAATTTGTTTTCTTGACAATCAAATGTTTTCATTTTCATGACTTTTCTAGCATTAGGGTTATCAGCTGGAGCAATCGTCGGCATAGTACTGGGAGTCATTCTTTTCTCGGTCTCGTTGTCGTCGTCATCTACATCATGTACCGAAAGCACATTCTCAAGGTCAAGTATAAGTTAGTTGTTCCAGCCACGACAAATCACCACTTCGACATCACATGGCACTGTTCCTGGGGCCCAGCAATAGACTCATTTATCTAGTAATATGTTGATTTTTGTAAAACCCGTCCACTCTCGAATGCTGCTGTATATTGATGGAATGAAGCATCTCATGTTTGATATTCAACATTAAGACACTCAAGAAATATTTCTGTTACCGCTCGGCAAATAACTGTTTATGTTTCAAGTCAATCGAAATATGTGTCAATATTATATTCCCATAAAGGCATTTTGAAGTTGAAAAATCTCAACTTTTTTATGAATCGCAACTTTTTAAAGGTTTTGCATGTAACTGTTGATGTTATGCGTTTATTTTTCTACGAGCCCTGTGAGTGTAGCAAATTATG
The DNA here is from genome assembly GCF_041260155.1 of Ptychodera flava. NCBI lineage: Eukaryota > Metazoa > Hemichordata > Enteropneusta > Ptychoderidae > Ptychodera > Ptychodera flava. Next base: position 38,586,285 of record NC_091935.1, read on the forward strand.
TCGACTCACTCCTCTGAATTGCATTTAAAAGCAGTACAGTTTCATAGACAAATGTTAAATAAAATAAAAATAAAAATAAATTATTGAGAAGACAAGGCCTTGTTGTTTATTTCCTGTAAAATCAGCTGCTCAGATAAACAACCTTTTTGATAGCTACAATACCAGTCAAAGAAAATTCCAGCTGGCACAGAGGCCTATTTCATGGAATTAAAGCTGTCTATAATTCCATGAAAGTATAAGTAAAAGTCATGTTACAGCCTATCTACGCCTGTCCATCAAGTTGAGTCGTCAGCGTTAATACATTGTAACACCAGCTTATCTGTTTTCAGTTTTGCCCATTTTTTGAGTAATTTGTCGTTAAGTACGATTGAAAAAACTAATCTACAATAACGTGTTCAGGATATCTCTACCACAGTCAGCGATAGAGGTTCCTGAAGAGGGATATTTGTTTTATTTGATTGCCTTTGTTTAATGAAAGTTATTTTGACGATGATAACTCAGATGAGCGTGTTAAAGAAATATTAAATAAAAATTTCAAGGTATTTTGTGTTTTCACCGTGGATAGCTTTACTTGCCATAGAAGGGAATAGTCCAGCATATGGTAGGTGTTGTGGAAGAATGAAAATCGATTGAAATAATAAATTTTGTGCATATCCACCGTGTTTAATTTGGCAATCTCCGACCCACGCTGCATTTTCAAAGCCAATGATTCACGGAAAAAATATTGTGTAACATTTAAACACCATCGGCATTGATTGCATGTCGGGATTATACGCTGTTTTTCTTTAACGACGAAGATGAACAAATGTATTTGTGCAACGGCAAAAGTATATGAAAAGGAGCAAGAAAAATCAACTCTAAAATGTCCGAAGTTCATACAAAATATTTTAGATCAATTAATGAGAGGTATGTGATTGCACAGTTAACTTACGGAACGAAGTCATGCTACATAACGAGAAAAATGTCGATCAGAATTTATGAACACATCTGTGCCTGAAGTATGCAGTAATGAATACAATGATGACAAGCAAAGCTTTCTATGCCTGTCAGAATCTGTTTTCTGATAAAATGTTGGTTTTAAACACGATTGGAACTAATTTGGGAAAATTGGATGAGAGTAAATATTAGGAAAATGTAACGAAATCGAAATTTTTACAGCTGAAATTTTACAAAATGATAGAATAGTGTAAAATTTGAAATATTGTTCTCATCGAACAAAACAACGAAAACACAACGATTATTGCATACCTCTTTCATCGGATTCATTTTCATAAAAAAAGTTCATTTTTGTGTAAATGTACTAAAGAAATGAGACAAAATGCTTAAAATTTCTCTACTTAACGACTTTTGAGTCAGGGCACTTTTGAAATGCCCCTGACTTTTTCGTGAATTTAAGGCTTCATAAACATTAAATTGAGTCAGGGCACATTTTAAATGACCCTGACTGACTTAACTGTAAATCAATCGAAAAGCTTCATTTTGGTCGAGGAAAAGTGACAAACTGAGATTATTACTAGTGTTTCAGTAATGAAGAAACTACAGACAAACTCTCATATTTTCATTCAAATATGAATATTGTTCAAATGTTTTGAACAATATTGCATTAGATACTATCATGCACTGATTTTTACTCATAACATTTTAACAGCATCGTAAATTTTGAACAAAATTTTAAAGATGGTAAGCAAATATGGTGTAATATTAGACAAATTTCTAAAATTCTTGAGAAATGTTGCCAATCCAATTATCCCAAATTAGTTCCAATCGTGTTTGGTTTTAAACACGGAATGATAGCCATCAAATCCACCACATTATCTGTCAGAGGATTAGCTAGAAAATACCATGGATAATTTTTTTTAAACTGTCTCACTCCTATTTGTTAGTTTTAAATCCGCATAATCATGAGAATATTTGTAAATCATATCATATACAATAAATAGATCAAAGTTCGTCCTGCAGAGGCGAAAAATAAACATCAAACAACACATCACATAAAATCGATCATCTCAGGGCAACGGTAAGCTTATTATATTCTATTCAAAACGAATCAAGATGTAATATTACTTGGCCAAAGATAAAAATTAGGGCTATAGTGTCAACATATTAAGCCTTTGACAATTTATCACCGGGCGGTTTGTTATTCAAAATCGCCTGAATAGTTCACAACATATATATCAACTATTATATTACCATGCCCTGTCAAATGCGTTTTAATTGGTCGAGCTGAACCACGTGACTGCTCATAAATACACAGTAATGGTTTGTTTTCATGCCCGTGAACATGAATAATATCGTAAACATAGTAACTTTACGGCTAAAACGAAAATTGTGATTTGTACAAAGATCATAATCAACCACAAAATAAAATGGAGCATTTGTGGGCCAAGTTTAGACGCTTTTTTCAAAAAGATCTCCGGATTTGCAAAATGTTTGCAGCGCGCACTACTCACTAACAGGTTCTGGGGCTCCGTTATCGTTCGCGCGGGAAATTTTCGTAAATTTTGACTTTTTTTTGGAGGGGGGGGGTCGTTGATAATATAATTGAAATAACAGACTCCGCGCTGACCATTAACGTCTATTTATGGGCGCGGGCGAGAGGAAAGCCAAATTTAGGGCTCGGCAAGCCTCGCCCATTAATTTTTGGCTTTCCTCTCGCCCTTGCCATAAATAAACGTTAATGGTCAGCGCGTCGTCCGTTATTTCTATAATATTATACTTTGTATTTTTCGTGTAATTATTGTGAAGAGATGGCTACAATTGTTTAACGCTGTAAAAGGTAGACTACTTCATTAATATGAATATTGCTATGGTGATAGAAATCTAGGCATTTTGATGGTCATTAAAAATCCTACATTGTCTGTCACGGCATTGAATGCAAAATAATGAGGAGTAATTTTCCTGAAGTTGGTTATTCAAGGAAGTTTCATAATATGAGAGTTGCTTATAATCATTGAAACTTATGGCTTTGAATCGTTCGACAAAAGAAACCAAGATTTTTCACGGTATCTCATTACAAAGAAGGAAGGTAACATACGTCAGTCAAACAAGAATAAAACCTAGTATGGCCCAAAAGCGAAAGAAATCTCCAGCGATAAGTTTTATTGGCAAACACGTGCTTGTAACCATAACGACTTGAATAAACTAATCGTAGGTTAAGTGTCACAGTTTGTAACCGAACAAGCAATTCAAGCGTTTTAAAAATGAAGACTGCCCTGTATGGCAGGTTTGTGAGCGTGACGTTGATTTTCTTGCCGTGTGTCCTGATCACGGATGCAACAGGTCAGTACATTTGCTTTTTTATGTGTTTATGTCCCATACATTTCCTCTTGTTTTGTTAATATTTACTTCCAGGGCAGTGTACATATTTATAGTAAAGGTGACCACTTCAGCAATAAAATGCTGCTCTGCGTTCTACATCTAGCATGACCAACGTAAATAACTATTGTTCTGAGTCGAAAAAGACGACAAATTCATACACGTATATGACAGTGTTTTACGCCAGGCTCTTTGACATAACCAGCATGGTGAGTTCAGCGAAGCGTTTACTGACGCCGCTTCACCCTTGGCAACTCAGTCATGTGGTCGAACAATATTCACAAAGTTGACTTGTACACTTATGTCTTACAAGTATCGGTCAATAAATCACCTTTAATCGTGCAATTTGACAGAAAACACTTCCTACAATATTTTCCTACAATATTTTCGAAAGGGTAGTACATGAAAAGGTCTTCACCTTAAACTATACAGAAGAAGTTTAATCTGATATAGGTTACAGAATATAATTTCTGCCTCCCTTGCTAGCTTTCATACATAATTATTAGGGCCCAAGCCGACCGGCTGGGACCCTATTGTTATTGCTCAAGTTCTACTACTTCCTCTTCTTTAGGGCCCAAGCCGACCGGCTGGGACCCTATTGTTATTGCTCAAGTTCTACTACTTCCTCTTCTTCCTCTTTTTCTTCTTCTTCTTCTGCCGATTCTTTGTCCACCTAGATCTCTTAAACGGCTCAACGAAAACTTCTCAAACTTGCAGTACTAATAGGTGTCAATTAGTACTCGTGCACCTGACCCTTGAAATTTTGATTGGTCACGTGACCTGGCGGCCATATTGGATTTTCCAAAAACCTAAAGATGGCTTCTCCAGAAGACCTAGGGGTCTAGTCGATTTGAATTTTTTTGTATTGCAAGTATGACCTAAGGTCTTCATGATTTGCACATAAAATTGCATGCGGTCACGTGACCTTTGCCGCCATATTGAATTTTCTAAAATACTCATTTAATCTTTAAAAATCTTCTTCTCCAGAACGAAAACACCGATTAAGCTCAAATTTTACCCATGTCATCCTTTAAGTGATCTCTTTCAAGTTTGCAAAAATCATTCTGATCGGTCACGTGGTTTAGTCGCCATATTTGATTTTGTGAAATCACAATTTAATCTCTAAAAATCTTCTTCTCCAAAACAAATTCACCGATTCAACTAAAATTTCACATATATCATCATTAGTGTGATTTCTTTCAAGTTTGCGAAAGGCGTTTGGATCGGTCATGTGGTTTGGCCGCCATATTGGATTTTGCAAAAATCGTAATTTAATCTTTAAAAATCTACTTCTCTAGAACCAAAATACCGATTAAGCTCAAATTTTACTCAAGTCATCCTTACAGTGATCTCTTTCAAGTTTGCAAAAAACATTTCGATCGGTCACGTGGTTTGGCCGCCATATTGGATTTTGTGTAATCGCAATGCAATCTTTGAAATTCTTCTCATTCAGAACAAATACACCAATTGAACTAAAATTTCACATTTATTTTCCCTAGTGGTAGTCCTTTTAAGTTTGCGAAAGGCATTTTGATCAGTCACGTAATTTGGCCGCCATATTGGATTTTGTGTACATCGCAATTTAATCCTTAACAATCTTCTTCTCCAGAACCAATGTACAGATTGAACTAAGATTTTACACTCATTATCCCTAGTGGCAGTTCTTTTTCATTTCAGAAATGCATTTGGATCGGTCATGTGCTCTGGCCGCTATATTGGATTTTGTGAAAAATTGCAATTTCATCTTTAAAACTCTTCTTTCCAGAACAAACGCTCCGATCCAACTGAAATTTTACTTCTGTCACCCCTTAGTGTGAGCACTTTCAAGTTTGTGAAAGGCGTTGGGGTCGGTCAAGTGGTTTGTTTGCCATATTGGATATAGCGAAAATCGCAATTTCATCATTAAAACTCTTCTTCTCAAAAACCAATACACAGATTCAACTGAAATTTTACTCATACCTTTCTTAGTGCGAGCACTTTAAAGTTTGCGAAAGGCATTTGGATCGGTTAAGTCGCCACAATGTTCATAAGGCTGCAGTGTAAAACCTCGTCAGTCAGAAGATCGATCAGTGATGTATGTTATATTGTACACTTGAAAGTCAAAGACGGCACAACAGACTGCAATGCCCGCTGTCAAATTCAGCTAGCAGTCACACGAACCCTAATATCGGCCCCTTGTTTAAGGCAACTTTGGCGACCAGCTTTTGTACGCCGGGTGACTTTGTCGAGTATACTGCCACGGAAGTACTTAGAGGAGTGTGCCACTAGCTTTAAGGGGTGGCCGACTGCTGTGATTGACTGAATAAGAGCGGGACAAGGTCCCGCCAGGGCACAATTACTGGGGTCTACGCACAGCTGATATGTGAGTGTCAAGGATCATAAATGAAGCTGTTCGGGTAATTTTATATGTAGGTGTCTGAATGCACGCTCACTTGTTCATCACGAGTAAAAAAGAAAGATACATGACATTGCAAGGTGTGGTGATTTGTTTATGTTTCTCTATCTGACATGCATGGAGTGGCCCTGGTGTGTTGTGTAACTGAGAGCATGTAGCTGATTAAAAATGTAAACAAGACCACATCAAGCCCAGCTGTTAATGTCGTAAAAATCGCTGATACACATCGATTAAAACAACACCTTGTTTAATGAAGTTCTGCAGCTTGATGTAATTTCATTGTAATTTCTGTGTGCCATCGCACGCCCGATCTGTCAGATCGCCGAAATGTACCCTTTATTTATCAGCGATTCGGGGACTCTAATATCGATACTAGACAATACTAGAATGACTTGTCCTGTGCCTCGGCAGGCCCTGTGAAATTGCCGATATTTACCCGATATTTATCAGCAATTTGGGGACTCTAATATCGATACTAGACGATACTAGATTCTGTCAAAGCGCAGGTTAATATCCGATATCTATATCAGAGATTTCACCACCTTACAGTTCTGGTCAAACCCGACTTCCAAGGACTGACTCTCACTTCAATACTAGGCGATACTAGATTCTGTCAAATCGCGGGTAAATATCCGATATATATCGGAGATTTCACCACCTTACACTTCTTGTCAAACCCGACTTCCGAGGACTGACTCTAGCTTCGATACTAAATGATTCCAGATTCTGTCAAATCGCGGGTAAATATCCGATATCGGAGAAATTCACTACCTTACAGTTTTGGTCAAACCCGACTTTCAATGACTGACTCTAGCTTCGATACTAGACTATATACTTTTTGTTAAATCGCGGGTAAATATCCGGTATATATCGGAGATTTCACCACATTACAGGTTTTGCCAAACCCGACTTCAAAGGAATGACTCTAGCTTCTATAATAGACGATACTAGATTTTCTCAAATCGCGGTAAATATCCAATTTTATCCGAGATTTCACCACCTTACAGTTCTGGTCGAACCCGACTTCCAAGGACTGACTCTAGCTTCGTTAATAGACGATACTAGATTCTGTCAAATGGCGGGTAAATGTCCGATATATATCGAAGATTTTACCACCTAACAGTTCTGGTCAAACCCGACTTCCAAGGACTGACTCTAATTTTGATACTAGACGATACTAGATTTTGTCAAATGGCTGGTAAATATCCGATATATATCGGACATTTTACCACCTTACTGTTCTGGTCAAAGCCGACTTCAAAGGACTGACTCTAACTTCGATACCCGACGATATTAGATTCTGTCAAACGGCGGGTAAATATCCGATATATATCAGAGATATCACCACCTTACAGGTTTTCACAAATCCGACTTCCAAGGACTGACTCTAACTTCGATACCTGGCCAAGCGATACTAGATTCTGTCAAATCGCGGGTAAATATCCTATATACACATATACATCCATCACTTAAACACCACAAAGTTATAACTGGTTTAATGAAAACAAATTTAACAAACAATTATGAAGTCTTTTGGAAAAATTTGATCACTGATGAAAATAGTAAACTAAGAATGTATGCAAAAATAAAACGTAGTTTTAGATTAGAACCCTACTTAACACAGTTACAAGGTGAGAAAAGAAACTTGATCACCAAACTTCGCATTAGCAATCATGATCTAGCAAATGAAAAAGGGAGACACACTGTTCCAAAAACCCCAATTACTGAAAGATACTGCAATCAGTGTAACACCAACAGTATTAAAGATGAAACACACTTTTTATTAGTCTGTCAGAAATACAAAGTCCAAAGAAAGTACTTTTCAGTAAATCAATTTCTTCAACGACGATACTGAAAATCAGCTTATTTCTCTACTAACAAAACAAGAGTTATCTTTTAATGAACAACTTGCAGATTAATTTTTACTTTATATAAACAAAGAAATACCTAGTTATATTTATTATTAGCTACTAGTATTATACTGTAATTCTTTATCTTTATTGAAGAAATTTTAACTTATTTTTGTATCACACTTTTATTGCCACAAATGTGATGTAAATCCTATATTAACAAGCAAGCAATAAAAATATTATATCGGACATTTCACCACCTTACAGTACCTTACAAACCCGACTGCAAAGGACAGACTGTAACTTCGATACCAGGCGATACTAGATTCTGTCAAATCGCGGGTAAATATCCGATACATATTGGAGATTTCACCATCTTATAGATCTAGTCAAGCAAATCTAACTTCGGTATTGTATAGTCTAGTAGCCGTAAATATCGGATATCATATAAAAGTGCAATGTCGCGGTGTCCTCGGGATTCCAGGATAAACTCCTTTGTATAGCGCTCGAGCCTATCGCGTTCACCACACTCAGGTGTCTCACATTGCCTTCACCCCACTAAAACATTCACAAATCACAGTCTACGATGCGGCTAGCAGGCGGCTGCAATTACCAACTACAAATAGTTTATTGATTGTTGTCAGTTGGGAAGGAAACTAGGTTAAAATGGCTGCTGTCATTCACAGCCTGTCGGTAAAATTGCTAATCAAAGCTGGACGCTCTTGCCATAGTTCTTGGTCTAAATAGGTGTGACCATTTCAGTTGATAGTGTAGCTGTTCAGAAGAATTTTTGCACAACTTATTACAGTGGAAACACTCAGTAAACATGTACTTCCTTAAGTTGTGAGGTTTATTAGTGCAAAAGTAGCCCTGTGTTCAGGTGTGTTTGTTCCCGGCAACGGTCTGTGGTTAACTGGAGTCTCTGCGGCGAGATTCACAATGGCGATCTCCATGGGTAAATTTAAACGGCAAAAGCATACGGCTTTTTTAACAAGGTAGAGCGAATAAGGCACTCCTGAACGGCGAAAATGTTAGTGGTGTATTGCTGCCAATAAGCAAATATCCTTACTGACGTTAGAAACTTGTGTGAATTGGCTTCTTTGAAGATGAATTCGCAAGAATTTTCAGCTATTGTGACGTTATATCGGAAACAGATTTTCAGAGAAGGCGCTCGCTCGTCCGCAGAGTACAGACGACGTACTTCCGCATTCATATATTGTGCAAATGCGCAAGTCGCGATATTTGAGCATTTAACTTGATCGTCAGTGAAACAAAAAGATGTTTCTCCATATCAAAACATTATGTATTTTATATTTTAGGGTTCTGTTTAAGTAATAGACATGAACATTTGGATTTATGATCCGTGATTTCTGCGATCCGTGGCCCTGGGTCCGTGACATGATTCAAGCTGGCCGTGAATATGCACTGATTTTTTTGGTGATGACCCCTGACCCAAGTGTCATCGATACGCTGTGCGCTGTCCGAGCATCGCTTGCTAAATTCATGGAGCTCCCAAAGCTCCATGCTAAATTCAAGCGTAAAGCAAATGAATCGAAAGTCTAACATGCACATATTTGTCAAGTCTGTGAGTATTTTACTTTTGAACTGCAATGAAAATGGATGTCTAATTCGTTTGAAAAACTGGTATGCTGAAACAGGTTTCGTGATGTTAAAGCGCGATATGCACGGTACAGCAATGATAGAGATTGCAGGTTTGTTACTAAGGCTGCGTTCACAAAAACAAACGGTTGGGGGGGGGGGGGGGGGCTGGAGGAATTCAGGAAGGGGGATTCGAAAATTTGGGGGTAGTAGAGAGGGGGGACTTGAAATTTTGCTCTACCTTTAGGGGGCACTTGAAAATTTATTGGTTCTCTTTATTTTTTACATTTTCCAATTCCAAGTTTTGTGTAGGTAATTTTAATGAACAATGAATACCATTTTTATGTCATTCAAATGTTGTAATGTTAGCAATAATTTAACTGAATCTACAACCATTTTGTCACATTCCATGACTTTTATATCGAAAAAATCTAAACATTTGTGATTTGTCGTAAAAAATCAGACTTGCCAGTAACAATGTTCAGTATGTCGACAAAGCCAGTATATATAAATATGTAGGTGATAGATTAATTAGAATCCAGACTGACAGTCAGTTGTCAGCACCGAAGCATGGTACACATACACAGGCTGTGCTAGCAAGCTGAGAAAAGGACAGTTCAACATCCTGTAGAGAGTACAACAAGAACGCAGTTGTACAAACTGAACAAAAATATTGTCAACATTATCAAAGTTAATACAGGTACTGCCTATGGGCAACTCTCACTATCAGATACTGCCCTGTTACTGGTACAGTAGTGCCACTGTTACTGCATACGTGAGCAGTGACAGAGATAGCTCTGACTCTAATATACATGGTAGTTGAAGAAGAGTTTGTGTCAAATGACGCTCATGACAGTAAAACATTATACCTAAACAAGATCAGGCCAGAGTGCAACACAGGGAAGAACACAAGGAAATTTTTGAATTCTGGCATATGAATTTGTCTTTAATATTAAAGACAAAAGATGGGGTCACCCTGCTTGATTTTCTACATTTTCACATTCTTGTTATAAAAGTACACAAAAGTGAAACTTTGAACAATAAACATGAAATGAAAAAATATATGAATAAATGGAATTACAACCAAATTTGCAATTATTACACCCAAATTTCAGAGATGAATACATTAATTTGATGGAATATTTTAACCTTCAAGTATCGTAAATTTTGAGTAGCATCTATTTCATATATTCTTGTACTTTTGAAACAAATTTTTGGTAGGTCACTGTTCTCAGTTTAAGACTCCATATTTGATTTCGCAAAAAGCGCAATTTATCTCTAAAATATTATTCTCAAGAACCAAAACACTGATGGAAGTGAAATTCCACTTTTGTCATTCTTAGTGAGAACTCTTTGAAGTTTGTGAAAGGCAATTGGATCAGTCACGAGGTTTTGCCACCATATTGTATTTTGCATAAAACATACGCTTACGAATAAAACAGACAGTAAATATGAGATGATGTTCGAAATTCTTCTTTACAAGAACTTGACTGTTTTCAAGCTAAAATTTTGCACATAATATAATCAGTGCAAGAATTGGAAACCATGTTAATCGCTTGGGCCCCGCCAACGCTGCTTGCAGCTTTAATTAGGGGCCCAAGCCAACCGGCTGGGCCCCTATTGGTTTTATAGGAGTTCAATATTCTTCTTCTTCTTCTTTAGGGGCCCAAGCCGACCGGCTGGGCCCCTATTGGTTTTATAGGAGTTCAACTTTCTTCTTCTTCTACTTAGGGGCCCAAGCCGACCGGCTGGGACCCTATTGTTATTGCTCAAGTTCTACTGACTTCCTCTTCTTCTTCTGCCATTTCTTTGCTCACCTAGATCTCTCGAACGGCTGAACGAAAACTTCTCAAACTTGCAGGGGTAACAGGTGATGGGTAGTACTCGTGCACCTGACCCTTGAATTTTTAATTAGTCATGTGACCTGGCTACAATTTGAAATGAAAATGTTTTTTACTGTCCCATTTCCATAAAATTTGACCGATCCAAAATCTTTTCGCAAACTTGATAGGCAATACTACCTAGATGCTATATATGAAATTTCAAGGAAATTGACCTGGCGGTTTTTGAGAAGAAGATTTTTAAAGTATTATTTTCTGATTTTTCAATGACCTTTGACCTCCCCTATACTTCTGCAGCTAAGCTATATCAATGGCTTATTCTGGCCTATGTAAGAGTCATATCTAATTCTGGGCAATCCAATAGAGCCAGAGGTCTGATTTTTGGTATATAGGGATAACCACGAAAACAATTTTTTAATAAAATGTCACATGACTTCCATGACCTTTGACCTCAAACATACATATATGTCCATAACTAAGTAACCACAAGTGCTACAGCCTTCATATTTGGTATGATGGGAGACCTTATGACACTACATCTTGTACCTCATTAATTATGCGCATATCTAATTCTGAGCCAGCTAATAGAGCTAGAGTCTGATTTTTGGTATAGAGGCATAACTTAGCAATACAATTTTTTTGACAAAATGTCATGTGACCTTCATGACCTTTGACCTTGAATATACGTATATGTCCATAACTCAGTAACCACAAGTGCTACACCCTTCATATTTGGTATGATGGGAGACCTTATGACACCACATCCTGTACCTCATTAATTATGCGCATATCTAATTCTGAGCCAGCCAATAGAGCTAGAGGTCTGATTTTTGGTATATAGGGATAACTTAGCAATACAATTTTTTTGACAAAATATCACGTGACCTCGATGACCTTTGACCTTGATATACGTATATGTCCATAACTCAGTAACCACAAGTGCTACACCCTTCACATTTGGGATAATGGGAGACCTTATGACACCACATCCTGTACCTCATTAATTATGCGCATATCTAATTCTCAGCCAGCCAATAGAGCTAGAGGTCTGATTTTTGGTATATAGGGATAACTTAGCAATACAATTTTTTTGACAAAATGTCACGTGACCTCGATGACCTTTGACCTTGAACATACGTATATGTCCATAACTCAGTAACCACAAGTGCTACACCCTTCATATTTGGTATGATGGGAGACCTTATGACACCACATCCTGTACCTCATTAATTATGCGCATATCTAATTCTGAGCCAGCCAATAGAGCTAGAGGTCTGATTTTTGGTATATAGGGATAACTTAGCAATACAATTTTTTTGACAAAATGTCATGTGACCTCGATGACCTTTGACCTTAAATATACGTATATGTCCATAACTCAGTAACCACAAGTGCTACACCCTTCATATTTAGCATGATGGGAGACCTTATGACACCACATCCTGTACCTCATTAATTATGCGCATATCTAATTCTCAGCCAGTCAATAGAGCTAAAGGTCTGATTTTTGGTATATAGGGATAACTTAGCAATACAATTTTTTTGACAAAATGTCACGTGACCTTCATGACCTTTGACCTTGAATATACGTATATGTCCATAACTCAGTAACCACAAGTGCTACACCCTTCATATTTGGTATGATGGGAGACCTTATGACACCACATCCTGTACCTCATTAATTATGCGCATATCTAATTCTGAGCCAGCCAATAGAGCTAGAGGTCTGATTTTTAGTATATAGGGATAACTTAGCTTTACAATTTTTTTGACAAAATATCACGTGACCTCGATGACCTTTGCCCTTAAATATGAGTATATGTCAATATTCACAAACCACAAGTGCTACACCCTTCATATTTGGCCGCCATATTGGATTTTACGTAAAACATGCAATTCCCACTGACACGTACAGTAACTATGAGATGATGTTCAAAATCATACTTTTCCAAGATCGAATTTTGCACATAATATCATTAGTACAAGATCTTTCAACCATGTTATCCGCTTGGGCCCCGCCAATGCTGCTTGCAGCTTTAATTAGGGCCCAAGCCTACCGGCTGGGCCCCTATTGGTTTTATAGGAGTTCAATATTCTTCTTCTTCTTCTTCTTCTTCTTCTTTTCGTTCTTCCGCTCTTTTTTCGGCGACCTAGAACTCAAACACCGCTTACCGCAAACTTCTAAAACTTGCAGGGCTAATAGGTATCTATGAGATCTCGTGCACCTGGGTATACAAATTTCGATTGGTCACGTGACCTGGCGGCCATATTGGATTTTCGAAAAATACCGATTTAATTTTAAAAATCTTCTTCTCCAGAACCAACATACAGATTTAGCTGAAATTTTACTCATGTCATCCTTAGAGTGATCTCTTTCAAGTTTGCGAAAGACGTTTGGATCGGTCACGTGATTTGGCCGCCATCTTGGATTTTACGAAAATCGCAATTTAATCATTAAAAATCTTCTTCTCCAGAACCAAAACACCGATTTAACTGAAATTTTGCTCATGTCGTCCTTAGAGTGATCTCTTTCAAGTTTGCGAAAGACGTTTGGATCGGTCACGTGATTTGGCCGCCATCTTGGATTTTACGAAATCGCAATATAATCTTAAAAATCTTCTTCTCCAGAACCAACACATCGATTAAACTGAAATTTTACTCATGTCATCCTTAGAGTGATCTCTTTCAAGTTTGCGAAAGACGTTTGGCTCGGTCACGTGATTTGCCGCCATCTTGGATTTTACGAAAATCGCAATTTAATCATTAAAAATCTTCTTCTCCAGAACCAAAACACCGATTAAACTGAAATTTTGCTCATGTCGTCCTTAGAGTGATCTCTTTCAAGTTTGTGAAAGACGTTTGGATCGGTCACGTGATTTGGCCGCCATCTTGGATTTTACGAAATCGCAATTTAATCATTAAAAATCTTCTTCTCCAGAACCAACACACCGATTAAACTGAAATTTTACTCATGTCATCCTTAGAGTGATCTCTTTCAAGTTGGCAAAAGACGTTTGGATCGGTCACGTGATTTGGCCGCCATCTTGGATTTTACGAAAATCGCAATTTAATCATTAAAAATCTTCTTCTCCAGAACCAAAACACCGATTTAACTGAAATTTTGCTCATGTCGTCCTTAGAGTGATCTCTTTCAAGTTTGCGAAAGACGTTTGGATCGGTCACGTGATTTGGCCGCCATCTTGGATTTTACGAAAATCGCAATTTAATCATTTAAAAATCTTCTTCTCCAGAACCAACACACCGATTAAACTGAAATTTTACTCATGTCATCCTTAGAGTGATCTCTTTCAAGTTTGCGAAAGACGTTTGGATCGGTCACGTGATTTGGCCAACATCTTGGATTTTACGAAAATCGCAATTTAATCATTAAAAATCTTCTTCTCCAGAACCAAATCACCAATTTAACTGAAATTTTGCTCATGTCGTCCTTAGAGTGATCTCTTTCAAGTTTGCGAAAGACGTTTGGATCGGTCACGTGATTGGCCGCCATCTTGGATTTTACGAAAATCACAATTTAATCATTAAAAATCTTCTTCTCCAGAACCAAAACACCGATGTAATTGAAATTTTACTCATGTCGTCCTTAGAGTGATCTCTTTCAAGTTTGCGAAAGACATTTGGATCGGTCACGTGATTGGCCGCCATCTTGGATTTTACGAAAATCGCAATTTAATCATTAAAAATCTTCTTCTCCAGAACAAACACACCGATTTAACTGAAATTTTACTCATGTCATCCTTAGAGTGATCTCTTTGAAGTTTGCGAAAGACATTTGGATGGGTCACATGATTTGGCAGCCACATTGGATTTTCGAAAAATCGCAATTTAATCATTCAAAAACTTCTTCTCCAGAACTAACACCAAAATCTTTTCGCAAACTTTATAGGCCACACTACTAGATGCTATATAATAATTTCAAGGAAATTAACCAGGCAGTTTTTGAGAAGAAAATTTTTAAAGTATTATTTTTCTGATTTTTCAATGACCTTTGACCTCCCCTATACCTCTGCAGCTAAGCTATACAAATGGCATATTCTGGCCTATGTAAGAGTCATATCTAATTCTGGGCAATCTAATAGAGCAAGAGGTCAGATTTTTGGTATATAGGGATAACTACGAAAAACAATTTTTTTTAACAAAATGTCACATGACTTTGATGACCTTTGACCTCAAATATACATATACGTCCATAACTTAGGAACCACAAGTGCTACATCCTTCATATTTGGTAGGATGGGAGACCTTATGGTGCCATATCCGATACCTCATTAAATATGCACATATCTAATTCTGGGCAAGCCAATGGAGCTAGAGGTCTGATTTTTGGTATATACGCATAACTTAGCAATACAATTTTTTTGACAAAATGTCATGTGACCTCGATGACCTTTGACGTTAAATATGAGTATATGTCCATAACTCAGTAACCACAAGTGCTTCAGCTTTCATATTTGGTATGATGGGAGACCTTATGACACCACATCCTGTACCTCATTAAATATGCACATATCTAATTTTTGGCAAGCCAAAAGAGCTAGAGGTCTGATTTTTGGTATATAGGCATAACTTAGCAATACAATTTTTTTGACAAAATGTCATGTGACCTCGATGACCTTTGACCTTGAATATACGAGTATATGTCCATAACTCAGTAACCACAAGTGCTACACCCTTCATATTTGGTATGATGGGAGACCTTATGACACCACATCCTGTACCTCATTAATTATGCGCATATCTAATTCTGAGCCAGCCAATAGAGCTAGAGGTCTGATTTTTGGTATATAGGGATAACTTAGCAATACAATTTTTTTGACAAAATATCACGTGACTTCGATGATCTTTGACCTTGAATATACGTATATGTCCATAACTCAGTAACCACAAGTGCTACACCCTTCATATTTGGTATGTTGCAC
Source organism: Ptychodera flava (assembly GCF_041260155.1). Classification (NCBI taxonomy): domain Eukaryota; kingdom Metazoa; phylum Hemichordata; class Enteropneusta; family Ptychoderidae; genus Ptychodera; species Ptychodera flava. Next base: position 38,602,225 of record NC_091935.1, read on the forward strand.
GTCCTGTTCCTCATTAATTATGCGCATATCTAATTCTTAGCCAGCCAATAGAGCTAGAGGTCTGATTTTTGGTATATAGGGAAAACTTAGCATTACAATTTTTTTGACATAATGTCATGTGACCTCGATGACCTTTGACCTTAAATATGAGTATATGTCCATAACTGAGTAACCACAAGTGCTACAGCATTCATATTTGGTAAGATGGGAGACCTTATGACACCACATCCTGTACCTTATTAATTATGCGCATATCTAATTCTGAGCCGGCCAATAGAGCTGGAGGTCTGATTTTTGGTATATAGGGATACCTTAGCAATACAATTTTTTTGACATGTCACGTGACCTTCATGACCTTTGACCTTGAATATATGTATATGTCCATAACTCAGTAACCACAAGTGCCCCACCTTCATATTTGGTATGATGGGAGACCTTACAGTGATCTCTTTCAAGTTTGCAAAAGATATTTGGATTGGTCATGTAATTTCAAAAATTTTTCTTCTCCAGAACCAACACATCGATTGAGCTGTAATTGTACTCCTGTCATCCTTAGAGTGATCTCTTTAAAGTTTGCAGAAGACACTTGGATAGATCATGTGGTTTGGCCGCCATTTTGGATTTTGGGAAAATACCCAATCCTGGTTTTATGCTATACAAAACCTCTCACAGCCAAAGTTTAATTTAAAATTTTGAACGATCCTTAATTTATATTTCTCAACTGTTCACTTATACACATTTGCAAACTGCTACCATATGCAACCTTGAAAATACGTCTCTCACCATCATGCACAAATCTGATTTTTTAGAATACTGTAAATACCACACGTTTACTTCCATAACGCAATCCATATTATAAAGTCTATGAATTCATATATCAAGTTCAGTGTATGAGATAATAGAACAGGGACTGTTTCGGACGATCCTTGATGAGAGAAAGTCACTGCTTGTAAAGTATGCATTAAGTACATAGCAGGAGAAAAGATTGGATGTCAACTGATTGAGCCTTGACTAACGATGAGATTTTCACTTCATATATTAAACTTGGCGGACAGCCATATTATTAAGACTTGCAAGAATACTAACAGCACAAACTTTATTACATAAATGAGTAAAAGTTCTTTAATACCAACAATATACCATTTTATTAACAATTAATTCTACTTGAAGATTCATAATACCGTACTAATAAAAAGTACAAAACAGATGACATAAACTCTTCCTCACAGTAGACAATCATTGAGTAGCTAATAATAAACAAGACTGCAGAAAGTCATATTGCACTGTTCCAATGGCTGTAACAATTCTGACCATGAATGTTATCTCTTAAGTCAGTTCCTGTATAAGCAATAAACTACACCAAGCAACAGTATACAACAAAATTTTAAACAGTTCATGACATAAATGCACGAGAGATGTGAGTGCATATCTGATGTGATGTGGTCAAAACCCTTGGTATACCATTGCTGGATGTGATTTATTACTAATATACTATAACAGTATATTGAAACTCTGGCATGGAATGTCAAAAATGATTTCTACTTTTGTTGAAAGCCTGCAAATGTGCCAACTGTGTTATATCATGAATATACCAGTTCTTTCTATGTGTTGACTAATAAGATAGCTGCACTTGTGCCATCAATATACTTGTATGGTATAACTTGATATATAATATCGCCATGGTATTCAGCCTTTGGAAACTGTACAAAAGCACACACTTAGTATCAAGTCACACAGCCTGTTTGAACTCATCAAACATTATGTGGCATTATCTTCCTGTAGCTTTAGCCATGCTCTAGATAGTCTTGCTTTCCAGACTTTGTTTGCTGCATTGATGCAATTTAAACAATAAAGAGAAAGTGCACCATTGGCAGAACCGGGGTGGCTGTCAAGTTGAAAAGCAAAGCAACTGATGGTGTGGAGACAACCAATTCATCTCACTGTGATAATGTGAACTGGGCAGGCATAGCACAATATTCAAATACTATACATCACTGTGCCCAGGTTGAATATTCATTTATAACTAAAGCCAAAAGAAATGTACATGTCAGGTTGACTCCAGCAGCATAAGTCATGCGACATTGTGATTTCATATCAGTTACAGCCTACATGTACTTGTTAAGACTACCATCAAAGTTGAAGCCTTCCTTGAAGATATACATAGACCATAAAGCATGGTTATATATCATAACTTGACAAAAAACTGCGAAACATATAGTAAACATCAACTCTCAACAGAAAATTGACTTTGTTTTGAACTGTCGTGATCCTTTGAAGTACATGTTCACAAATACATGTGACTCTGCCATAGCACATTTACAAAACTTACATCATCAGTTCTGTTGCTGAAGTTTTAAAATTCCTGGAACCTTGGATGGTTTCAGACTTTCACAACAAACACTACAGAACATAAAGAGTCATTGATAATCCAATATCATGTGACAAAACTGTTACAATGCTCTACAAAAATGACGTCTTTCAAAGGCAACACACAATCACATAACTGACACCAGGCTAAGATGTGCACCACTTGAAAGACGCACTATAAACCAGCTGTCTTTAAAGAAGCAATACCCAAGTGACCATAGAATGTACTTAATTGATGAACATTCTGCAAATTATTTCATGATAGGGTGTAGTATGTCACAGTTTCCTGATCTCCTTATATTGAAGCAGTGACTCAGTGACACTTATAAACATCAAGTGGCAGTTTCCATCTCATGTTCTGTTTCACTGTCATATAGCATCGACCTTCTACTGTAGTCACACTGAATGTGATGTAGTCACACTGGATGTGATGTTGTAATTCTTCTTTATATGTATCGTACCAGAACTTTCCACAACCGGCCAACAAGTTTTTCCTCACAATTAAAAGGCAATTACTTCAATGTGCTTGTCTCTCAGACACTTTAACAACAGTTTTTCTCAGCAACAATCAATTGCTTTATTCAATCTTGCTGTACAGCTCCATTTATTAGTTGAACTAGCTATGGTGCTTGTCCAGTGTGAGCAATCTTCCAGTGTGTGAATAACTTTAGGGAATCCCTGGAAGTCTTCATCACTTGTGATGAATAAGTGATACATCACTTATTTTGTTACAGTAACTTGTTTCAGTTGTGATGAGTTTCTTGACACTGTGAGATTTTTCTAGTTCTCTGTTGTTGTTACAAGCACCTTGTCATGAATATGGAAAATGGTTTTGTTAATTGTCTCAATTGTCTCTCTATTACATTGGTGGGTATAAGTATCCTAAGATATGATATTGGTAGTCTCCACACCTCGCTGCTTTGCAACTCGCTCTTGTCAAAATGAATCTTGATGCTAAAGTCACACTCCAAACTGCTTGCAGTACACTTTGCTATGATATTATGTCAAAGCAATGCTGCCAAAGTCTGCAAGGCAAGACGATGCTCTAGCCAGTTGCAACATGTACAAATATTAACACTGGTACACATTTTTCTCATTAAAGGAAGTTTAACATTTGTAATCACACCCCGAACGGTGTCCGTGGGGACTAATAAATAACTAAATAATTCTACAATCAACAATGCAAAAGAATATTGTAAACTTAGAACTTTCATAAAGTATGTACAGGTATCGTTAAGTAATACAGGGCTTTCAGGTCAAATACATAAAAATCACATAACAAATGTAATATATTGGCATTCACATATTAGAATTCTCAAGTCAGCCATAGCCATATCTGAAAATGTAATTTTATTATCAAGTGCTTAACCTATAGAAAAGAAGGTGGTCAGTTTCAATCAACTGGGGATGACAAGACTTTCCATATAATATTTCTGCAATTATCCACCACATTTTATTACCAAGTAAGCTGTAACCTCCCTCAGCCTAACAATTTGTTTATCTTTTTCTCTGATATTTTTTTTGAAGATTCCAGTCTGATGCAAACTGACCATCCCATACATTACATACTTTATGAATGTCCTATAAAAAAAAGTAAAAAAAAAATTCAGTAAATAAATAAAAAAATACCGTCAATGACGCTGTACCTTCTCTAATGTGTGGCCAGGTCAGGTAATTGGTTGTTGGCATGGAGTTGTTGGCAAATAGTTGATGATATAGAGGCATGAGGTGGGATATGGACCCAAAGAACCCAAAAGATGATTAAATACATCAATCAAAAAAATTCTAAGCTACAGTATAAACTGCCTAAAGATAGTTCAATGTGGAAAAACGTTAAACAATTCAGAAATAAGAATTAACAGTCCAAAATAGTAATGACGCACTTCGTTACTGACCTGAGTGCATGTGAAATACACAACCTGGCATCTGTAAATTAAATGTATACCAAGTGATCATTTCCAGTCACTTTTAACTGTTTTTAATGGATTTTCCAAAGAGTCCTATGGAAATGATGAAAAACGCTTATCTGGTCTTGTGTTTGTATAACCTCATGGCTGATAATAGTCATAGTATTGAAAAAAAATTGAAAGTGAAGAAATTACTGTTTTTAATAGGCATATTTCCTTGAAATACATGACCGTGTAAAGAATATATGCTAAAAGTGTTTAAGAGTAAATTTCTTTTCAAAAAATAATTTAATTTGTGACCAAAGGATTTTATTCTTTGAGTTTACAAATTCAAATATTGCAATTTGTTCAATCATCTTGTGCAGTGCAAAATTTATAAAATGACTGAAAAACAAAAAAAAATGGCAGAATTACAGTCTTTGTGATGTAAAATTATGGGTTGACATCACGATAACTGTTAATCTGTTTGAAGTACTAATATACTATAATTTAAAAAAGAAAAATTCATGCAGAAACGGTAAAATATATTGTCAGCAATGTAGTGTTAATTTTGACTTTACATCAAAATATGCCTTTGCTGGATACCAAATATATAGGGCGAAATATCAGCCATGTTCAGCAAATCCACACAACAGCATTGATCCTTTTCTAATTTGATTTGATTTGCTTATGTTATCCTTGTATGACAGTCAGTACAATATGGAACTTGAACACAACACAGTGAATAAGTATGCTGTAAATGAAATGGTGTGGCTGCATCCACATGCAGCAATAGGAGTGCCTTTGTCTCTCACCCCTCATTTCCAACCTGTCCCATCCCTGAAAAAATAGTTTGGTCTTATATTTATAATGTTAATAATTTCTGTATTTGTTAAAATGTGCGCATCTCAAAAACTTTTGATCATAAACATTTTCATTGTTTTTTATAGCTGACCAATCAGTTAACCTGTTTATTTTGAATATTTGCGCATTTTTCCTCAGTATTTGACATTTTCTGAATACCTTCTTATTCAGTTTGTCATTTTCTAAAAGTTTAAATGCTCCATTGTGTGGTCAAGCTTTCCACAAGCATCAAATGTGGTACTTCATATAGGAGGGTCTGCCTCTAGAGGGCGGGCATCATAAACACTCCTGTGTTTGTTGGTTAATTCCTCCACGTAAACTTCTGATTGTACTGTAAACATTGAACATGGCCGACGTCCGATTTTCCTGTCTAAAACTTTCACTCATTTTCGTTCATATGACTCTGAAACTCCAGGAAACGATTGGGAAGAAAGGGTTATCTTGAAATATTGAGGTACTCGCCGATATTTTGCAAAATTAAATGAGAAAAAATGCAAGGAAATGCCGACAGGCTTACACAATGACAGTTTTCAGACTCGGAGGCATATGATCATCTCTGCAGATTATGCAACAGGCCCAGATCACGTGAGGCCATGAGGGGATATCCACGCAACTCTGTACCAAACACTAGCGCTCACAGAGTGAGCAAACACAAAGTGAGTACCCCTAACGTCAGCTCAGTAGTCTGTAATACAGTAGATTGTAGTCAACTAAGAAACCTTGGAGAAAGGCTTAACACTGTGGCTATGCCGCTAAGTCCCTTTTGATTTTTGTCATAGCTCAAATCGTTCTCCCACACCCCAACCTGAGCCATGAACACCCCCACCAGTTTATGATATGACCCATCACAATGGCATGACGTCCACAGATCTTGACAGACGGAAGTCTTGACAGACGGAAGTTCTTGACAGCAGCATATTGGTTTTCAACTCTAATACCTTCTCTGTCTATAAATAGACACGAGAAGGTAAAATGGGAGGCCGTCTCACTTCCCCCTCCCAAAGCTCCCGCTGCAGAGAGCTTGCTGATTTAGACGGGCAAAACTTAACTGATTTGAATCCTAATAGCTTCATGACAACTGAAATATCTTGGTATAACTTCAACCTTCACACTGTCAATGTCTTTGACATAAACATGGTCAATCAATGTGCCAAGTTCTGTTGTTTCTTGATACACATATTGCTTGAAACCATACTCTTCCATAAAAGTGACTGTTGACTTTGAATCAAATATATTTTCATTAAAATCACCCATTATTATTGTAACTCCTTTATATTTCTCCATTCTTTTATCAAAACGACTAAAAATTTTCTGAATGTATGTGCAATATATGATGCTGGTCTGTATACAATGGCCACTTTCACATTTTCATCTTTCAAACAAAATGTTATACATTCTAAATTACAGATACTTGGATGCAAAATTTCACAACTTGATGTTTTCCAATACACTCCAACACCACCATGGCACTGACACTGCAAACTGGCAGTATTCTTGTTGTAATGGTTATAAGATTTACTTCTTGGTTGATGATTAAATGTAAACTCATCTAATCCAACATCAAATTCCTGCTGATCCTGACACAACCATGTTTCTGTCAAACAAATACAGTCAGACTCCATAAACAGACTATCATTATGAATATCTTCAACATGACTACACAGCCCTTGTATGTTATGCAGTATCAGGAGAAAGAAAAACCTTCTTCAGATGTTAAACATGACTCACTGAGAGTCAAAGTCAGAGTCACACAAGTTCAACAGACATCATTTCCAGTATTTCGTGTACAAGAACTCATACATTAGCTACCACTTGCAATGTGGACTTTTAAACACACCTTATTAAATTTCTTTGCTTACTATAGGATATAGCTCTTAAATTAAATAATAAATATAAATAAATAACTAAATAACTCTACAGCCAACAAATGCAAAAGAATATTGCAAACTTGGAACATTCATAAAGTATGTACATGTATTGTTAAGTAATACAGGGCTCTAAATTACTGGCTATACAGGCCACCACTTTTCCAGTTTGGGCCAGCTATTTCAACATCAGTAGTCTTTTCCGTTTTGAATCATCTATTTCAAGAAGCAGTCGTTCAATTTGGAGCAGTAGAATGTCTACCTTTTTGACGGCACACATACTACAGACAAAATCTGTTTTAATTGTATGCAGGTCATTGTGAAAAGATCAATGGCTTGTGGACTCGGACACTCCCATGTCTCACTCATTAAGAGTAATACAAACTCATTTTTCAGATATCAATGCAGTAGGTGATCTGTAGAAGTTCATCCAGAATGTACAGTGGCTGCATTGCAACAAAACTATTGTGAATATACAACAGTTTTGCATCATCAATTATTAGTGACTAATCTTTGTCAACATTGATTGTAATAAAATAAACATTAGAGTACTATACTGCAGCAACCACAATACTTTCTCACTATAGATCACCTAAATAAATTTGTTAGCGTTAAACCAGTTGAAACTGAATTTCCTTGCATTAAAATGATTATTGGACCAGTTTCATGTCATATTCAAACAAAATCTCCTTTGTAGTCCAGTTACATCTAGTCTTATGGGAACATCAGCCAGGTCAAGAAGTTTCTGTATTTCATTAGAGTATCTATAGCAACTTATGGCAACATCTAAATGAAAGCATTTCTTTTAGGTCAAATATATAAAAATCACATAACAAATACAATATTTGCATGCACTTATTTCAATTCTTAAGTCAGTCATAGCCATATCTCTTAACTTCATTTTTCATCATAGTCCTTAACTTATATATGTAGGAAGGAGGTCAGTTTCCATCTACGGGTATGAAAATACTTTCTATAAAATATTTCTTAAATTATCCTCCACATTGTATTACCAAATAAGCTGTAACCTCCCTAACCCTAACAATTTTTTTTCTGTTTTTGAAGATTCCCCTGTCTGATGCAAAGTGACCACCCCATACATTACATACTTTATGAATGTCCTGTAAATAAAAAATAAATAAAATAAATAAATAAACAAATATATAAATGAAATAAATAAATAAAATAAATAAAAAAATAAACAAAAAAATTGGGAGGCCGTCTAGCACCAAACTCCCAAAGCTCCCGCTGCAGAGAGCTTGCTCATTGGGACGGCAACAATTCAACAAATTTGAATCCTAATAGCTTCATGAAAGCTGAAATATCTTGGTATAACTTCAACTTTTACACTGTCAATACCTTTCACATAAACGTGGTCAATCAATGTGCCCTGTTCTGTGGTTTCTTGATAGACATATTGCTTGAAGCCATGTTCTTCCATTAAAGCAACTGTTGATCTTGAAAGAAATAAGTTTTCATTAAAATCACCCATTATTATTGTATGTTTATATTTGTCCATTTCTTTTATCAAAAGTACTAAGAATTTTCTAAATGTAGGGGCACTATATGATGCTGGTCTGTATACAATGGCCACTTTCACATTTACATCTTTCAAACAAAATGTTATACATTCCAAATTAGAGATACCTGGATGCAAAATTTCACATGACATTGATGTTTTCCAATAAACTCCAACACCACCATGGCACTGCGAGTGCAAGCTTGCAGTATTCTTGTTATATTGGTCATATGATTTACTTCTTGGTTGATGATTAAATGTAAACTCATCTAATTCCAGATCAAAGTGCTGTTGATCATCAGGTAACCATGTTTCTGTCAAACAAATACAGTCAGACTCATAAATAGACTATCATTACGAATATCTTCAATATGTGAGCACAGCCCTTGTATGTTATGCAATATCAAGGAGCAGGAAAAACGTTCCTCAAATGTTAAATCTGGCTCACTGAGAAATGGTGGCATTTCAGCAATGGCATTTGTAATTTTTTCATTACAATATATTGAAGATGGTTGGAAATCTTCAATGACAAGTCCATCCAATGATGTCACTCTACTTAAAGCTACATAAGCTTGTCCAGCTGCAAACATTTTTTTCAAGTTAACAACTGTTTTTTCTTTCGTCACTCCCTGGATTTTATGGACAGTGCACGCCCAGGCTAGTCTCACTGGGAATTGTTTCCTAATTCCGCCGTTGTGTGCGACAGTAACTTCATGTGGTTCAATAGGGGTGCTATTTTCTTCCATATCTGATGGTATCACTTTTTTTCTCCGTAAATTTACACCAACTTTTGCATCATCGAATACAACAAACACTGTTGATGGAAAGCGTTGACTAGTGGTAAATGCAATGTGAGACACAGTTCCAAAGACACCATTTACTAGTCCATCAGATATGTCGATATTGTGGGTCAGTTGCACTCGGGCACCAATGGCAATTGTAAGAGTCTTTGCCAAATCCTTTCTGTATACTTTGGCATGATGTCCATCTATTTTTTCCATTTTCCCACTTGTAGCATTTCTACTGTAATCTTCAGCCTCAATGCACACAGGATCTGTACACAAAGAATGAAGCATTGTAACATTGCAATTATTCACTTCAGCATTTGTACCAAATATGTGAATAGCGTGAGATTTCTCACCAGTTACACGGCTTTGCAGCATCTCAAAATCCTTTGGTTTCAATTCCTCACTTTTCTTTTAACCCTCAATCGATTCAGTGTCTCTGCAAATTCATACTCTTTCTGTCTCATAATTTCTGTCAATTCTACAATGCGGAAGTTATCTGTCCATAAACTAACTGCTTCATTGTCAATACACAATGGATTGCCTTTTACAGGAGGGAGTTGATAAAAATCACCTACTCCCATAACACATACATTTCCAAATGCAGTGGAATCACAAGTTTGTTTAATTTGCTTTAATCTTCCATGAACATAATGCAACAACTTGCGGTCTACCATTGAAATTTCATCGATGATTAACATTTGAAGATTTTCCAATTTACTACGAAGAGTGTTTATCTTTTCTTCACGCAGAGGCAGATATGGCAACTTTGAATCTACAGCAATTGAGAATGCACTGTGTAAAGTTGTGCCTCCAATATTAAACGCTGCAACACCTGTGGGTGCAGTTAATAGTACAGAAACATCGTCAGGTTTGGCAATATACGTGCCAGTATTCGTGTTGCTTCATAATAAATTGTTTTGATTAAATGGCTTTTGCCAGTGCCAGCACCACCGCTAACAATACATTAAATGCCTTTGGATTCTTGCCATTGCTTTTGTCTAAACACCATTTCCTAACTTTGTAAAACACATCAGATTGTTTCCTGTTCAATGATCGTAGCATTGCTTCAACCTTTACTCTTGGTAGTGAAGATGTGGAAACTTGTACATGACAATCACCACGTGGTTTTTGCACTAAATCAGGAATATCTGCCTCATCACAATCATCATTATCAAGGCACTTTCTACGTGATTCAAGACATTCCATTCTTTCTAATTCACTTTCTGGACATATTTCAGCCCATGCATCCTCTAATGGACCATTCATATCCAACAATTCTTCAGCCACATCAATGGCATCAGTATCTTTCTCAAATAAAGCTTTGTTGCTATCTACTATCACTTTCACCTTTTCCAAACAGCCACCTTGAAATTTCACTGCACCAGTACGATAGAAATCTTCATACTTTTCAAAAGTCTTAGGTTTCAGTTGAGATTCAACATGATAGGGCAGGAAAGTTGCAGGATGCTTTGAAAGTACTTCTCAGGATATTTTGTTTCTGAAATCTTGGGTATCTAATTACAGCTGGTTCAGTTCTAGATCTCTTTTGCATGTATCCTGCACCATTTTGCAACTTCACAACAGGCATCTTATGTTTCCTACTTTTTACATTGGAGATTTCTGTACTTGAAACAATTCTATATTCTGAACAAAAACTGGCAAGACACATGTCATTGAACACTTTTTTGTTTGGTCTGTTTTTATATCTATCAACAATACTTGTCATCCAGATTGATTCTTCATCAATTTGTTCTGCTTTCAATTTTTTCTGTATTGTACTGAAGGGTAAGCTCATTTTGATAGGATTTTCTCCTACAGCAATAAACTGAACTTTCCGTGAGCATTGTTTTAGTTTCAATCCACAAACTCTATATACAGCCTCCTGAGCACTTACTTCTCTATTGTGCAGATATACACTACCCAATTGTTTCAAGGCAGATTTTGCATCCAAATTGCCCTCTTTAGTAGCCTCTCTTTGAGCATGTTCCAACAGTAAACCCATTTCTCTTTCGGCTTTTGAGATGTATGAAACAATATACACAACACAGGCATAGGCATCTACAACAAACTGGATATCCATATTTGCATTCCAGCAACGAGGAGATTAGCATTGTACTGATTGACCCAGAGGTCATTCGGCTTACGTTTTAAAACTAAACTTGTCTTCTTTGAACGAAGCGCATATGCTTTCTCAACACATCCTGCGATATTCCAACTGCATTAAATAATGCATCCACACATTGAAATTCCTTCTTCTCGTCAGAGACAAATGCCCAAACTCTTTCTAAGATTTTTGTAGCGATCATCTTGCAATTGCTGTATCGTCTAGCTCTACCTGTGGCACTTCAATTCCAAATTCATTGGCCAGATTTGGTACAACATTATCAGTCTCTGACTTTTCATCACCATCTTTATTTTACTACTATCTACACTGTCACCTGGGCGACATATGAATGTCTCCTTGGAAGGAGGTCTTGGGAAGTTAAATCTACATGCAGTACCCTTTTTCATGCATGATTTTGAGTGCCTTTTGCTGTGTGTCTGAACTGTCTTTACAATCTCATGCAATTCCTCATCCTCATCCACAGATGGCATGTCACATGTTACATATTTGTCAACAAATCCAACAACATCTTCATCACAATCTTTGTTGACTTTTGGAGCATTTTCAACCCAAAATAAACAGTGTGTGTGTGGTGAACCACGCTGTTGAAACTCTACTCGATAAAAAAATCTTTAATCTTTCCAATAGGTTTGCTGGTGACTTTATGACTTCATTTAGAAAACAATTAAATCTGTGATCGAACATTCTTGCTGCAGTTACAGGATTTGCCCTCAAATAGCACATTTCTCAGACCAGTCAAGATCACTAGCATTACGTGTATCTCTTGCTCACGAAGTATTGTTTCAACTACTTCTGTCCACCTTAGGTCGGCAGCAGAAAACGAACAAAACCATGTCGGTATACCCAACTGTCTTATCATTGCAAACAAGTCTTTCTGTGTTGCCTGCCAATAAGGAGGGGTTCCTCTGATTGGCTTCAGAAATTTGTAACCTTCATCACACTTCAAAATTTCCTTCAATGACTCTTTGTTTGTTAGAACATCACTGGTCACTTTTTTACCACAAGCATGAGCACTTCCCTTCCTCAAAGCGATTGACACATTTGACACAACCTGTTCTACTTCTGCAAGATACTGTGCATAAAATATGTAATCTATGTTCTTTGCAAACCTGTTACTAGCATTCATTAAACGACTTTGCAGGTATCGACCTAATGTTATCTTAACCTCTCGATCATCATGAAATGTTGGTGAGCCAGTTGGAAACAAAACAGGAAAGCATTTCGCTTCATTACATGCATCCATCAAAAGTCTAACAGGAGCATTATCCTCTGCAGGTGCAACACAAACAATATTCTCAAAGTGATAATCAAGAATATCTTGACCTATATCAACTGGTTGAAAGCAGGTGTCAACAAACATTCCATGACTATCTTGATCTGGTTCATTTTCACTGTCTGTATCTGACAACTCATCATCTTCATCGGAATCTGAATTATCTTCTTTCTGTTTTCAAGTGTGTTTTCCCAATCCACATTAAATTTTATATCCTGTACAACTTGTTATTCCTCTGCAGGTATTCCAAAGCATTCTTTACATGACCCTTCTTCACAAACTGATACTGGTAACAACCTTTATAACTAAGTTTACGTTTCAGTTTCACCTTTATCATCTGATCATCTGTCTCACATCGAGGCAACATACTAGTAGCCTTCTCAATATTAGAAGGGACACATATTACAGGTCCATGAACACCATTTTGTCCACCTTTAGGTAAAGCTAACATTTTCATAAATGGAATGTGTAATGCAATCAAGTGTTGCTCTAAACCATTCAGGCAATTTAGTTCATATGGGATTGGCTTTACTTCAAGATTGTTTGCAACAGCTTGAGCTGGCATTTGTCCCTGTAAAAGCTTGTTGTGGCATGTGTAACATATCCACAATTTACTGGCTGCACTATTCTTAATTGGACAATCTTCATTACATAAATGGCTACATTTATGCACATATTCATCCCTTATACATTTATCAGCAATAATCTTACAAATACCTGCTTTCGAATAATATGTCTCTTTTGTACACAGCAGTACTTGCTTTCTAAATAGCCGTCTATTACAAACAGAGCAAACACAATTTGGAACATTAGACAATTCTTTTCTGAAAGCAAAAATAACATGTTCTATATTTTCAGACTTAAGTCTAGCATTTAGCCTATTTGTCTTACTTTTATCCAATACATGTTGTTTAAAATCTGGATTTTCTTTATACTGACCAACAAATCTAGCTATCCATGCTTGTTTGAATTCAAAATCTTGCTGATACCTTTCTTTGAAGTGTGATACACACTGAGCTTTCTTAGCTTCTCTGAACTCATGGTCTTCTTTATACTTTGCTGACAACTGTGATTTCTTTGTTTCTCTGAATTCTGCATCTTGCTGGTATCTTTCTGAAAATTGTGATTTCTTTTTTTCTCTGAATTCTACATCTTGCTGATATCTTTGTGAAATTTGTGATTTCTTTTTTTCTCTGAATTCTACATCTTGCTGATATCTTTGTGAAATTTGTGATTTCTTTGTTTCTCTGAATTCTTCATCTTGCTGATATCGTTCTGAAAATTGCGATTTCTTTGTTTCTCTGAATTCCATATCTTGCTGATATCTTTGTGAATTTGTGATTTTTTTGTTTCTCTGAATTCTGCTCTTGCTGATATCTTTTCACAAATTTTGCCTTTCTGTCCTCTCGAAACTCAACATCTTGAAGATATTTTCTTGATTTTAGCTCTTTTTGACTTTCTCTGTACTCTTTATCTTCTCGATACCTTTTACGTTTCTGTTCCTTTTTCGACTGTTGGTATACCTTATCTACAGAGTATTTCATCTGACTTTCTGTCTTCTTTTTCTCACGAAATTGAGAATTTCCATGATATAGCTCATACTCTCTAGCAGCTTTACTATGTTTTACATCATAAGATATATTTGTTACACTTGTCATACTTTTTTCCAGTTCATATTTTTCTCGCCTTATTTTCTTACGCAACCTTTCACCGATACGTTTTCGTTCCTTGATTTAACAATTTGCTCACTCTGAGGTTCATCAAGACTGTCACATAATGTCTTGACATTAATAACATCATCTCCTTCATAGTTATTACTCTCAGAAATGCAGCAGTTGAAATCTGCTGCTTGTGCCATACTACTTTCCCTGCTCAAAGTAACACTAGCAATGACATGGTCACAATTGTTTGCATAAGAACACACTCTAGAATGTGGCAACCTGACACACTTCACAAATTCATAATGATTTTCATTCAGATGATTAGGTATATACCTTCACCAGTATCAATATTGGTCTCATTAATTAGACTACAAGAAAATTTCAGCCACTGATTTGCACTGTAAGTGTATACGTTTATGCCAAAACATTTCGGCAGCGGTCAGAATTTCTGTCTCTGTTCCCCATACACCAAGCTGTTGTATTTTTGACTTACTTATGTAGTCTGAAACAGAACTGAATTCCTCCCTCATATAGCCATCATATACTTCACTATTCTGAATCATGTGATTTACAATAGCCAATCTTACTGTTTCATGATTATCCTCAGTTCCACTGATAGCATATGATAATGCTCTGAACAAACAATTGCCATCACCTTCAATTGATTTAATTTTACATGGTTCTCCCACTTCAATATTAAAAACCTTGTCAACAATGCCAACATTACCTTTATACTCTACTCCAAGTTTTACACACAACCGTTGACAGACACTTACTGTCAAAGGACAAAATGGGAAGTCAGATTCCCTTCTTTCACTTACCAATATTACATCATCACTCTTTGTATCTAGTACAATGGTACTTACTTTGCTCTCAGTACATTCCTTTTGATGTTGTTCTTTTGTAGAGTCACCATCACTGAAGCACTCTTTATTAACTCTATTGGACTGGTTTCCTACTTGTCCATGGAATGATTCCATCTCTTTTTCATGTCTTTATGATATTCTATTGTCCTTTCCTTTTGAAATGCACCTGCAATTCTCTGGTCCTTTTCAACTTTATCATTAGTTCTGCTGTCGTTTTGGATTTCATGACTACTGATGAATGGCAACATTTCAACATTTTCACTGTCTATGTCACACTTCTTTACACGTTCATCAAACATTGCATCATTACAAATGCTCTGTTGATATACAGGATCTTTAAAGTCATCAACAATGTTCACTGAAGTATCCAGCTTCTCGTCATTACAGATTTGCTTACATGTTTGATCCTTATGAACTTTCTGAAATGTCTCATCGTTTCTCACTTGCTTAAATGTGTCATCCTTTCGGAATTGCTTATATGTCTGATCCTTACGGATTAGTTTATATTTCTGATCCTTACGGATATTGGTCCTGTTTTGGAAGAGGTCAGGATCCTCTGTGGGTTTGGTCCTGTTTTGGAAGAGGTCAGGATCCTCTATGGGTTTGGTCCTGTTTTGAAAGAGGTCAGGATCCTCTATGGGGTTGGTCCTGTTTTGGAAGAGGTCAGGATCCTCTAGGGGTATGGTCCTGTTTTTAAAGAGGTCAGGATCCTCCATAGGGCCTTTCCTGCTTTTTAAGAGGGCAGGATCCTCTTTCTTCAGGCTTCTACTCTTCTTCCAGTACTTAGTGCGGGGCATCTGCAATATATAAAAACATGTAAGTTTAATTTAATTATTAACTCATTGAAAATTGAGGTTTATACTGGCTTCATTTTCAAGCGTCTCTCACTTCTGAGCCAACACAAGACTAGATTCTCTCACATTGATATCACAATGTTAAATTTCAGTTTACATTGTTATTTCATCAATGAATTTTGTATACACAATATTTGGCAAATTAAACTCTGAAACAAAAGAACAGAGTACAATGTCCACATCCATAATACATGGATCAAAGTATGGATACCAAAACCAAGACTCATCCATATACATTATATACACCAATACAAACTGAATATGCATACAGACATACATTCATGTACATCCAATCATGCATCTATAATGCATGTATACTATACATCCATATATGCACACATACTTTCATGTGTGCATTCATTCATACCCATATACAAAAATACATGTACATGCATACATATATATGGACATCCATACACACATTCATAGATATTCATGCACACACACACAAAGACATACATATATACACACAAACATCAATATATACATAGATACATACAATAATACATGAACTACAATATATGCTTATACACATGTATTCATGTATATTATACATCAATACATCTATCCATACATACATATATATATACATACATACATACATACATATATACATACATACATGTGCACACATCTAGCTGCACACACACGTTCATTTTTCCATGCACGCATGCATGCATGCATGAACATCCATAAGAACACATTCATACATGTACACGTCTAATTGCATTTTACATCCATCCAGGTGTATGTATATATATATATATATATATATATATATATATATATATATATATATATATATATATATATATATATATATATATATATATATATATACATATATGTACATATATGTATATAAAATAGGCATATATATAAAATAGGCATCTCCATCTATACATAGATACAATATATCTATATATCTATATCTATACAGTACATAGACATATATAGTTGTATGTATACATATAATCACACATGCATTTATACATATATACAAACATGACAACAATAATTATATTTATAATGCATGCCTGCATATTACACACACCATACACGCACCCTTGCTTGCTTGTATGCATGCAAGCATGTACATAATGGTATATATGTATATACATACATACATATTCATGCATGCATATATTTATAAATTCATCCACAATATATATACATTCATCCCATCCATCCATACATGCTGGCATACCTACATATATACATAAAGGCAAACATTAATGCATGCATGCATGCGTGTGTAGCTTCATATGATTGTACGTACGTGTGTGTGTACACATGTACATACAAACAAACATACATACATATGCACTTATGTACATACGTCCATACATCCATACATATATACATATGTTCATACATACATACATTAATACATACGCACGTACATACGTATGTGTGCGTGTTTCTGCATGCGAATGTACGTACATACATACATACGTACGTACATGCATACGTATATACATACATATGTACGAACGTAAATACATACGTACATTCATACATACATACATACATACATATGTACGTATATACATATGTACATACATAAATACATTATAGATATACATAGTTGTATGCATACATATAATCACACTTGCATTTATACATACATAAATGTATGACATCCATTCATGTATTTATAATGCATGCATGAATATTACACACACCCATACGTGCAAACCTGCATTCCTTGTATGCATAAATGCATGTACACAATGGTATATATGTACATACATACATATTCATGCATGCACATATTCATAAATTCATCCACACATATACATTCATCCCATCCATCCAGACATACCAGACATTAATGGATGCATGCATGTGTGTATCTGCATGTGAATGTATGTACATGTGTGTATGTATGTACGTACGTACATAGTGTATATATATCGTACGTACATACATACATACATACATACGTACATACATAAATACATACGTAGTGTACATCGTATGCGTGTGTGTGTCTGCATGCGAATGTACACAACATACATACCGGTACGTACATACATAAATACATATATACGTACATACATACATACTTGCAACATATATACATACATACGTTTCATGTTTCACAAACCTTTTAACTAATTTGTAGTTTA
This sequence comes from Ptychodera flava, assembly GCF_041260155.1. Classification (NCBI taxonomy): domain Eukaryota; kingdom Metazoa; phylum Hemichordata; class Enteropneusta; family Ptychoderidae; genus Ptychodera; species Ptychodera flava. The sequence continues at coordinate 38,620,425 of NC_091935.1, forward strand.
TCGAGTAAACACTTGTACTTAATATGAATAATAGACAATCTTCATGTTTTTTTATTTACTTTTATTCAAACAATAATGTCTTCTGCTTAAACTGAAAATGTTAGACTTTTTGTTATCAACACTGCATGCTTCCCTTATCAAGCAATTTTCTATAACTTGTTTTGCTATACATATAGCACCTTCTTTCATTGCCATAGCCCTGAGTGATCCTTACATCCTGGCATTTTTGGTGGTATCACTGTGCTTCTCTGAGTTCAAGTTCTGCAACAGTCAACCATATTACTCACTTTGTGCGCTCTAACTCAACCCAAAACCACAATATGAATTTTCTGTTACAAAAGGGAGAAAAGTTGAACGTTGGGTGATGCCATACACAACAAAAATATCAGGATGTAAGGTCATTTAGGGACCACATATACAAACATACATACACATACAGACAGACATACATAAAGACACACCTACATTCATACAGACATACAAGCAGAATACAGGGCTTGAAATTACTGGTAGTTCCACATCCACATACTGCCAACTTTTCTCATGGGCTACCAAAATCCATGAAATAGCCAGCCCAAAAGGACTATACCAAATCCTGGGACCTGAAATTCAGTCAGCACTTGGCATGTCAAGTCCTGGGCGGAACAAGAATACTCATATTTTCATTGGGGTTCTAACACCCCAATTACAAATATCTACCAATTACTTTTGAAAATCTGACCCACTGTTAGGGACTTCTTTGACAAATTTTGAGAATTTTCACCAGAATTCTGTTAGATGTGATGGTTTTTCCAGCCACACTACATTTCCTTTGTTATGTTCAGGGGTTTTTCTGATGAAAAGTCAACCCATCTTTAGGGATTTGTTTGTGAAAAAGTAACCCATTCAGGCAGCACATTCCCATATACATTTGTATGAGAGTACACCACCAGCCCTGACATATATACATTGATAAATACAAACATAATGGTACATGTATACATACATACTCCTACCCAAGTTGATCTCAAAAACACATAAGTTAGGACAGTATAATGCATCGTTACAGTTTGTAGAATTACTTGTAGGATCAGAGAACCATCAAGGATATCACACATTGCGATACTGAAGTTTCCATAATAGCATTATAAGGAAAATGCCACATTTATACCATGGTCTACTTCCACCGTCTTGTGATACAAATATAGCCTTAAAACACTTTTACAATGACTGACAAAAACACGCAATTTATTCTGAAAGGTATTAAGTTTATTCCCCTACAATTCAATATCCACCCGCCAACCTCCTTCACATTGTGTGAAACAACAGATGTTGCAGTATGACCTTGACTATTTGTGGATGCTAACATGGACAAATACAGATTTTGCATTGAAGTAATCTCATTAATGATGTGTGATCAATAAAAGTAGGAGCACTATAATTTCTTGTGAAAACAAATTTATATATTCTCTTTTATGCATTGTCAACATCAACAATAAAATAGGACGTTCACCATGCCTATTCTAAAAATACAGTACTGCGAATTTATAAACCAGAAAAATACTCAAAGTACTTTTCCATCAATGCTTTTCCCATGGAAGAAATCTTTTCATGAAAATTGTCTCAGAATCAATCACACCCATTCACATATCACCTTTTTTAATCCATTGAATTTACTTTCTTTTGACTGAACTATGCACTAATTTTCTAGAAATAACAATAGTACAACAGATTTTTCTATCAATCTCCCCTTTGACTCCTACTGGAGAATGACAATGTGTTATTTTACTGCACATACATCCTTAACGGTATTGTCTGCTTACTATTCATACCAAGAAAACACCTGTTTTCATGACAATCAAACATTACAATGGAAATATTACTATATGTACATAAACATCATCAGTACCACACTCCAAACAGTGGGGATGTTTGTACTTCTGTTTGACTCACACCCTCCCTTTGAACATTGCCAGTAGACTAGCAATTTTGCATAACAACAGGCAAACTTACCGTAACAAATACTAATAACGATAAAATAACCACTGATTCCATTGTCGGATGGTTAGGCCAGGTTACATCAATATTTTGCAAAAACATTGTATTACTTCACACAAGTCAGACTTTGCTCTTTATACAGTGTAGTATAATGGTATGAGAAGCCCTGACATGTCACAAGTAACACAGAAGTGTATCTCAACAGTTCCCATCCTATAAGATAAGCAAGCACCACTACCACACACATGCATCGGCCTGACAGTGGGCTTTCTCATTGTCACCCTAGTGATAACCCAGCATCAGTGTGAAATTTAGCCTTCCCTTTCTCCAACTTCCTGCTCTATTGTTAACAGATGGGATGGTAGCATAGTGTCCTTGACATCATAGAGACTAGAGGAGTGACCTCATGCTAGCCCACTATGAACTACTGTTCTCAGTCAGTGAGTACTCTTCAGATATAGATGTACTATACCTGTAGTTCATGCCCATATACAGGACTGTGAAAAATAACGTGTGACAGGTCAGATCATTTTTGTACATCTTGTATGTGTTTATACACAACCAGTGTTCGCGATGACTTTTTTCTCATCGCGTACGGCATACGCATTAGTCTGCTAAAATTGCGTACTGGCTGGATTTGAGTGCGTAATTTCACTTCTGCACTCGATTGATGAAAAAACTGACTGCAAAATACAATGTGCCGTTGAATAAACCTACACTACATATTCTGATTGTATGATGTAACATTATTTTAATGAAAACAGATTAACGAACAACTTGAACAATGTTGAAACGTAACAGCGAAGGGTATACATGCGTCCGTCAAAACATATCAGGCAACCCACAAGTTAGAGTTATGGCAGACACTTCTGCAGTGTTCAAAATTTATCGGGATTCCGACGAGCTCTACCGATGAATCATTTTTTCACGGACTGGTACAGCAAAGTTGAAAGATTACAGATTTGTCACATCTGCTTCGACGCCATGCTGCATATGTGCTTGATCAAAATTTGGGAACAGCGAGACGCGATGATCGTGCACGGTTGGAATTTATATACTTTGTCGCAACATTTCTGTCAATCACTCACTTTGAGTCATAGTTTCAGAAACTATCGCTCGCCTGAAAATTAGCAACATAATGCATAGGCACAGCTGAGATCAATACGTGCCTAACGTGATAACATGTTAACTACGATGCCGATTTTTCAGACAACGACCAGATAATCTGAAACTTTCCACACAAAATGTGTGATTGGCAGAAATGTGTTGCAACAATTAAATTTCGTCTGGTTGCCACCTAAGCTCAGTCGTGGGGAGTGCTTTCGGTGTTATCCTTTGCGAATAGAAAACACATAACAATGAAAAAAATGCGTAGAGAGTCAATTTCAATGCGTAAATACGCACGATTTTTGCGTAAACGCGAACTCTGACAACTACTAAAAATTAAAGAATTTGACACAATTGAATGTACAAAACTTGAAGTCACATATCATTGTACAAGATATGTACTCCATGCACTAAAAGACTTGATACGGGTACACAGATGAGAATACAAATCTATCTCACAAGCTTTACAAGACCTGTCACACAAGTTATTTTTCACACCCTATCACAACAGCTTACCGGCACCTTTAGTTTCATGCTGTGCAATGCACATAGTACATCTCAAAAACGGCCTTTCCCAGTCACCCACCTTTCACCAAAACAATATCCCAATGAATCTGTTTCAATACAACTTCTGATGTATATAAATTTTTATTAACATGCTATGAAGTTTATATGAACTACATGCATGAATATT